>NC_064872.1:53083023-53692357 GCF_943734695.1 Anopheles maculipalpis | reverse complement strand
TTTCCCGCGAGTACTCTCTATCACTCGCCACGTCACGTTGCCAGTGTTTGCTAGGACACTTCGGAGAAGGGCTTCTTTTTAGCTGTGTACGAATGTTTCTCCGGTGCAGTGCAGTGGCCGCTGTTTTCCATCCAACTCGACAGCCCAAGTAAACAGGAAAGGCAGATAAATAAACATCCGGCCGAAGGTGGTTGCCTTTACATACGGTTTAGTGGAACTCTGGTAAACCTCCCTAGAGTAAAGGATTTTTTTTCCATCAGGTTGGTGAGAAATTCATAAACATTTGGTTTATGTTGAATTTCAATAAGTGTTGTTTTTAAAACCGGTTTTTTTATAATTCTTTTTTTTTTTTATTATTTCAAACGTTAAAACAAACTAATTTTATTTTTATTTCTATACGTCAAGCTGACTACAAATTTGTTATATTTTTCTTTTTAAATTAATTTTTCAATGCAATGTTGCAATAGTTTATTTTATTTTCTCTCTTGAATATTTTATTTCAAATGCTACAGTACTTGTAGCGAAAAGTAGCAGCAGCCAGCTAACGCTCACTAATGATAGCCGAACAGGATACAAACACAAAGAATGATAACAAACTCTAGCTCCAACATGGAGGTTCCAGCATACCGAAAACTACGAAACGATATTGCCGATATCGCATTCGGAAATTATCGAATTAGATCCAACCAATTTAATGAAATTTTTATTTGCCTAGCTTTGCCCTCCCATCAAGAACCGGCGAGGATCATTGCGCTTCCAAGGCAAAACCATTAGCTGGACATGGCCAGAGCAAATGGAAATGGTTGTTGGCTGTTCGGTACGTACGTACGATTTTGGTTCCATGGACGAGCACATTCACTTTTCCGATTGTTGACAAAGGCGAACGGATGCAACCGTTTGCCGAAAGGATGATCCGGAACATTCCACCCGAAACATTTACACTAATACGGTGTGGCTATACGAAGCAGCTAGAACGGTGGTGGTCGGTGGGATATGAGGTAGTTATTCCAACATTTTGTGCAAAAGTCTTATATGCTGTTTGGCTTCAGTATTGAAGTTTGTAGCTCGTTCTGAGAAACATAAAATATTCGCCGGAACAACTGATAAAATCATCTTGCAGTGGCGTTGAATTTTGATAAGTTGCTAATGAAACATCCGATTGAAATCCTACATTACCGCCAGGAATAAAAATGAAGATTACTTACTATACGACGCAAGCATCCATTTCTAGAACATCGCCCAATATCGGCCAGTAATTAAGCGTACCAATCAGCTTCAATTATGTGCAACACATGTCGTAAATCAGCATTGAATAAATTTCCTCCGCCTCGTACCCGGCTAACGAACTCCGAGTCCTGAGCCGAGTTAATTAAATATTCATTTCCACTTGCATTTTGTCCACGCTAACCATTGTTCGTCCAAGCCGTTCGTTCAACAATTCCTAATGCACTTCGTCACTGTGAGTGTGGTGCCTTTTTTGTGAGCCTTTTTGCTGCCAAAAGCGAACTCAACACCCAACCATCCATTCGTTCGCGTCTCCTGGGCTAATTTGCTTCCCCAAGGTTTGCCGGTCGAAGGAATGAAAAATAGATAACAGCAACTCGATCGTGAAAATGTCCCCGATCCTTTCATCGTGTTTGGTTCCCCTGGTTTGGGCTGGATGGTTGGACGTTGACTATCGCTAAAATTTTCGTTCCGTCGGTGAAGCGGCTCCATTTGTTGAACATCGATTGATGAGTTGGGTGTGCGTGTGTATGTGTCTGGTATGGTAGTAGCGACCGCTGGAAGCCCAAGCCTTGCCGAACAATGGACAATGTAATTGAAAATTTGAATTTTACTTCCGTCGAAGCGCATAATTATTCTATCATTGTTTCTGGTAGTGGTTGCTGCTCGTGGAACGATTGAAAGCGGACTAAAGCTCGACCGAAGGCTCAGTTTGATATGCAGTCAAATCATAAAAGTATGCAAAAACCAAAATCGATAGCAGAGACCAAGGAAACTGGGAGTTTTGGTACTATGATACATGAGTAGATGTGGCAAATGAAGTGTATTTAAATTTTGCCTGTTGATTTTAAACGTCACTAGCTCGTAAAGCAGTTTGCGCTGTAAACTTGCTACAAATACAAATGTATGTAGACTTTTAACCAGACCATTGTAAAAAAGGAAAAACAAATTGTAGAAAACGTTTCGGCGATATGATAAAAACCAAAACTTTTATTAAAAAATTTTTTGACATGTTTCAAAAACTTCGAATGTGTCAACAAGGCCCGGTGGTGTAGGCGACAGCGCCGCCTGTCTTCAAACGACAGAACCGGGGTTCAAATCATATTCGGACCGTTCTCCCATCTTTAATCTCTCTTTTTATAAATTATTAACTATTAATTAATTTATAATTAATTATGACGGTCCAGTGCCGTATTGTTGAACTAACTATTATTTAACTTAAATAAAAAAACAACAATACGGTAACATCATTCTAGTGGCACAAAAACAAACATTTCAATATTTTTTTAATCTTTTGGACTTTTCTCGATTATTGTATAAATAATTGAAAAGGTCTGATTGAAAGTTTATGTATGATATAAATTAAAATTACAATACGGCATGGAGCCGTCATACAGTTTTTTTTTTAATAAAATGAAATGACAGTACGGCGTCGAGCCATCATACTAAATTGAATAATAAATAAAATAAAATTAAATTAATAAAAAACAAAAGATGACAATACGGCGGAAAGATGTCTCATCCTTACAAAAATTTATAAATAAACAAAAGAGATAGAAATATATAAATAAACAAAAGAGTATGGATGCTAAAAAAGGAGTATAAAATACGGTTGACGCTAAAAACTTATGAAAAGACGAAAAGAGGCGGATTGTTTGTTAAGTCAAAATCGCTAATTGTTTTAGAGATGGAGACACTTGTTCTGGAACCTAAAAAAACACTTTTTTTAAGTTCCATTTGTTGTATTGTCTATGTCTTAAGTGTTTTTTTGTATTGCCACAGGTGATCCGAAGACGGGCAACTGCACTCGGGGGCAGTTCTAACACTGCCGCAAAAGTCAGGCGGGCTATTTCCACAGTAAAGTGTTCTGCAGATATCGCCGGCAGCTACCAAGCGGGGTTTGTTGGAGGCAAATCGACCACCGACTAAATCTTCACTCTTCGGTAGATGCTCCAGATGTGCCTAGAGCGCCAGATCCCTACACTATAGATCGAAATGAGCTTTGGAACATAATGCAGCGGCACCACTTTCCTGGAAAGCTGATCCGGCTGTTAAAGGCCACCATGAATGGGGTACAGTGCAGAGTGAGAGTATCGAACATGCTGTCGGAATCGTTCGAATCTCACAGGGCTCTGAGGCAAGAGCACGGACTCTCCTGTCTACTGTTCAATATAGCCTCGGAAGGTGTCATACGAAGCGCGGGGCTAGACAACGATAATCGAGGCACGATTCTATATCGCTCCCTTCAATTTCTTGGCTTCGCGAATGACATTGACATCGTTGGCAAGGCGTACGCCCGACTAAAACGTTAAGCAGCAAGAATTGGATTGATGATCAATGCGACGAAGACGAAATACCTGCTTGCCGGAGTCTCTGATCGTGATAGAGCCCGAGTGGGAAGCAGCGTGTTAGTCGACTGCGACAACCTCGAGGTGGTAGAGGAGTTCTGATATCTTGGGACTGTCGTAACTTCGGATAACGATGTCAGCAGCGAAATCCGGAGACGCATTTTTCAGAGGAATCGTGCCTACTACGGCCTTCACCGTCTGCTGAGATCCAGAAATGTGTGATATATCGTACACTGATTCGCCCGGTGGTCCTATTTGGCCACGAGTCTTGGACCATCCGAGCGGAGGATTCAAACGCTCTTGGCGTGTTTGAGCGTCGCATCCTCCGGACCATCTTTGCAAGGCAAAAAGTCGACAATAACCAAAACATCACAAAGCGGAATCAATCAACAAAGCATTCAAAATAGCCACAACAATAGTAACACACCAACCACAATCACACCCATCTGAACAACCAACATGCAACAACCAAAATTGGACGGGAATTACCCACCCATCAACAGTCGAGTATGCCCGGGATAAAGGCAAAGATAAAGAAGGAAATGCCTTAACAATATGTTCATAAAATTTAGTAACCACAAGCGGTATTGACAATACGGCGCTATATCGTTATTATTATTTGAAAATAAATAAATAAATATAATATAAAAAATATCATTACAGTCCTGTATTGTTTGTTTCACACTGTAAAAAAAAGCCAAAAAGTATATTTTATAGCTCAAATCGTAGAAATAAGCAAAAAGTTTCGTGATGCAAGGCGTCTACTTTGAGTAAGGAATAAATTCGCCAACTCCACTTATGAACGTGCACTCGAGATTCACATTTTTTCGTCTAACGTCCAATGAATTGTTTAATTTTTGTATTGTGTGTGTTTGAAACTTGTTTTGATGGCAGGAAAATGAAAGAAAAAAGGATTTTCCAAGCTTTTCACCTCGAACTGACTTCGAGTATGGTAAACGAATTCTGTTGTTGTCTCTGTTTTCCCTATCCTTATTATCTTCCATCATTCGAAGTTGGTCGACAAACCTGCAAACAACACCCCGGGAAGCGATATAAAGTATCACTCAACAAACGGAGCGAGCGGTGTACCGTCAAATTCCGCGATGGTGGCGGGTGCAGTCATTTGCAATTGCAATTATTAATGAAGCCTTCATAAATCATAAAGCAGCTAGCTGCACTTGTACCGAGGTGACGAAGCATGAATATTTATGCATCCGGTGATAAAGCACATTCGATTCCACCCATGTTCCAACAGGCACCGTCGAACCACACCACCGACCCAGGCAACAATGCGCAACAAATAGTGGCGGTAAAAATATTGTTTTCAGTTTCTGCGTGGCAAAACAAAATTCCCTTTTAAAGGGCACCTTGGTTGTTGGTTAGTATTGCTGTACTTGGCTTATCACATCCACATAACGGTAGCAAGTGTAGTTAAAATGACAATTCAAAAATTTGTGGCAGTTTTGAAGGCGTTTGAACCACGGCATGGCACGCCCGGTGCGTAACACGTCATTCCACCAATCATTGCCGCGAACAAACAAACAAACGAACGCAATGTAGGTTTTTGATTCAATAACGCTCTAATTCACTTACAGGTTACGTCAGAATTCCATAAAAATATGTTTTATCATCAATTTCATTTATTGCGCTTTCGCTACGAAGCCGGATACGAAGCCGTGGCTGTCTCTGGTTTCTTTTGTTTTTGCCGATGCCGATGCCTTACTGTTCGTTTTCTATCGTTTCATCAATAACCTCATATTCACCGAGGCATTTCTCATACATTTATTTTTCTTTTATTTTCACCCGCCCAATTTCATTTCTCCTTTCGGTCGCTTCCTCCTCTCGGCGGCCAACCGTGCTTTGCATCAACACGGGCCCTTGCCAACATTCATTCATCAATCTCATCCTTGCCCAGGATAATGGCTAATAAAATTTCAATTCCAGCACTGGTTCCGACGGAACGATTTTTTACGCATTTTGGTGCAATAATCTTTTTTTTTCCAAACCGTCCATCACGCGAAAGGAGAAAAGCAACTGAACAAGAAAAAAAAGCCCGGAAAAGTGCCCGTAGACGATTTCCGGCGCGAGATGGCGCTGTGTACGGTGTATGGAGCGGGAGGAAAAATGAAATTGCTCGCCGTGGAACTGGGGGATGACTTTTTGCTGTTTCTTAAATCAATTTGGAACATCTTAGATGAGAAGAAATCAGTTTGCTCCTAAAAACCTTTTTCATGTTCCGCCCGGGCGGAACTTGTACGTCTTGTTTTATTTTCTGCGATCTAATTTTTAGTCCCGGCTTCAAGCTTCAAGCAATTCGCTCAAAACGTGATGCTGGTTTCGGTCGTAAATTGTTGTTAAAACATAAAGCTGGTATAATATTTTAATAACTTAGTTAAGTTATGTTATAAAGCATTTACTGCAAACATTTTGACCGATTTTCATATGCAAAATTGAACTCCAATTTTGGCAAAAACTTTTATGCAGTGAAGTAAGGTGTATATCTATACGATAAACAGCAAGCAGTAGGTAAATTGCATCTTGTATGCCCAGCAGAATTAATTCTTTTCTCCATATATCATACTGCAAGGTAAAAACGGTTGAACCTGCTAAGTATTTCAACCATCATCTCTTCGTTCAGCGTCCGGAGCATCCTCCATTCGCTCTCAGAACGTTTTCTACGCTTTGAGAATAAAATTCCTCGTTAGAATGGAACTAGTGGTACGAAAATAAATATGTATACGGCGTTGAGAAGGATTACGGAACGGTCAGCAGGAACGCAGAGTGCCACCTTCTCGTTGTTATTGTTGCTGCTGATGCCATAGTAGATTAGGACAATGATAGATGGTACCAGTGGAATGATCATCCCTGGTGGTCCGGAAGGTAATGGATAATTCTTAAAAATACCCCAAGCTCGAACGGCACCACTACTGAATAAACATAAGCTACGCCAGTACACGCGAGGTGAGAAATAAATGTGTGAACTTGTGTTTGTGCAACTGTCTCCGTAGCAAACGGCCCACTATCCACCGTGCACTGGGCGCGTGTACGACTGATGAGCCTTTGTTTGCGTTTGCCATGCCCTGGTGTACCGAGCTACACAATGTACCAAAACTACAGATTCACTGTAAGTAAACCGCTTCGATCCAGCAATTCCCCAAAATTGGATGTAACTAGGCGCTGTGGTGTTGTGCACAGATTTGTGGATGAACGATTACACGATTGTGCGTTTGTGACCGAGCGGCAACTTAATTTCTACAAACTTTTCCGGTTCGTCTGTGTTTTCCGGCCTGGTTCCGGTTGTGTTGCGTTGCCATCAGTCCATCAGGGCATTGCGAACCGGAGTGTCAGCAAATAACCCATGCATCTAGGTGAAAATCAATTTTCAATTTATTAAACAAACAATCTGTGTGATTGAATGGTTTCGTCAATCGGGGGTTTCCCGTTCCCCGTGCTTGCTCTGCAGGAACGCTGCGCTTTGTTAGCCAGGTCCTTGCTTCCTGCGTATCTTATGCAAGCGAACGCTTCGAGTCGTTTAACAACGTCCAAGCACACTATTCTGCAGCATTCTACTTCCCTTCATCCGTAACTTCCGTATTCGATTCATCGGTGATGCCGTTGTTGTTGTTGTTGTTTTGGTTGTCGTTTGTATTGCGGTTGGCCAACCACAGAATTCGCCTGCAATTCATCGTCGTCGCCTAGCAATATGCGTGTTTCCATGGGCACCGCCGTTGTTTGAAGTTAGAGCATAGCGTTTTATCGTTTTCGAATCCAGCCAGCATTCGGTTCGCGTCTAAAGCCAACTATTCATTTACTAGGTTTCCTGGTTCCTCACCCTCGTACCCGGGCACAGATAGCCGCTGATGATGATGCTGCAACTGCTGTAGCTGATGATGATACCACTGCTACCGAATTGCATGCACGCTGCCGGTGCGGCTGCAAAACTGTGGTATTATGTGGAAAATTACTCCCTCGCTGATTCGCATGGCAATGTAAACCAATGGTTAACGCTGGAACGGACAAAGGTTCAGTTACATGTGCGCCATTTTTTTGTTTAGCTTTTTTTGCTCGCAGTGTGGTTTCGTTTTACCTGTTGTGAACAACAACCAGACGCAAATAGTAGTGACTTGATTTAGAATCCAGATTCTAGTTTTAACTTCAAAGAATATAGTTTTAAAAATCAACATTTCAAAAAAATCTAGATCAGCGGCAAATAGCAAGTTCAGAATAGAATTTGTTTCGATAAGCTTATCACAAATTAGAGGATTTAGTTTGACATTCAAACGTTTCCTTCGATTAAAAAAGTATATTTGTATATTTGATTGCTTACAATCAAATAAATGTTTCATAAGTTAATTTGAATTGTTTAAAATGTTCTTATTAGCAAGTGAAAGGGGCTAAAGAGTAATATAGGCCCTCAAGTTGCACGCAGCAAACTCACATGCAAGCTCCACAGTCGTTTGTGAACATGGCTGGGTAGGACATATTGACAATATTAAAACCATTGGTTTATAAAATACAAAAAAACTTTTTTAACTATTTTTAATAAAGTTTTAGTAATTCAATCAAGTTTCTACTCAAATCATGTTTAAATATCATTTTTTTCTGTATATTGAGCCATTTAAATAAAAAAAATATGACTCACTATAGAATTATTTCAATCACAGTATGAACTTTCTCGTTTAAATGACGAAATAAGTTAGTGAAATGTTTTCAAAAAAATAGTCTTATACAGAAGCTAGCTTTTGCGACACTTAACAATAATTTCAAATACAACAATAATATTTTTTATGTCCTACGCATAATGCTCACAATCTACCGTGATTTTTCACACGAGCTTGCATTTATTACTCTTTATTTCTTTATTACTCTTTAGCCTTTATTACTCTTTAGCCGAAAACGATGATCAATTTGTTGAGTTCACAACGTCACAAATGAAGTCTGTCAAGACGCAAAAACTGCTTAGTTTCAGCCAGCGAATTGCGAAAAATATTTGATAAAGACCTCGAGGGAAATAAATTTAAAACGAGCTTCTATTTAAGCACTTTATGAATTTTCCCGAAATAAATTGCTTTACGTAGATTGTTTACGGCATTTTTATGTATATTACACAAGTATTTTGCATATTGAATAAAAAAAAGTAGTTTGCATATAATAAAGAAGCAAGATTATCTTTTTTTTTTACGTAAGAACGGCCTGGCCGTATTGCTTTGACTTTATGAATACCACGTAGTGAGGTTAGTCATTCCTCATTCACTGCGGAGTGTGGTCCGGATGGGATTTGAACCCGGTCCTGCCGTATGAAGACCGGCGTCGCAGTCGGTTATACCACCGAGTCGCCCCAAATAAATATGTCAAATATATAATATATAAAACGCAATATTCTTCCATGCACCCTGGGATTAAAAACATGTTTGACATCAATGCTGTAATGTGTCAATAATGTTCAATATGTTATAAAATGGATAATCGTCTTTTTTAAAATGTCCATTGAATTCAAAGTATAATAAGCTTTTTAAACAACCGCGTGTAGTGTCTAGCATTTCATGATACTTTGTAAATTTATTTTAGATGATTATTTTGAGAATTTGCTAGCCGATCATGTCCAGGATAAGGCAAAGCATCAGAAGAAATGTCTTACTAATGTTGTTCATTGTTTATCTCATCACAGGTGCTGTTGACAATACGGCGAGGAGCCGTAATGTTAAACAATTAATAAGTAATTCGATGAATTGTTCTCAGTTCTACTTAATGGTTTTAATTCCGCAAAGTTAAGTTGTCGTAAAACCATACAATAATTTAACTGAATTAGGTCATATCCGATGCCACGTTTCGTTTGTGCCGAGTGATTCTTGAGAGCGTTGATTTTGTTGAGTGAAAAACGAATGTGTTCCTCTTAAGTTAATCATCAAAGGATATAATTGATTTGTTTCTACAAGAACATATTTAAAGTCGTTACAAAAATCAGATGCCAACATAATTCTTACGAATAATTCAGCCCCCAAAATCAAAAAGGCACTCCCTTAAGGGTGTTTCACGTAGCTCGTCGGTTTTTTTTTTCAAAAGTCCCATGTGAATCTGTACAACACACACACAGAGCAACAATACTTCTCGTAAGCTAAATTGGATCCACAGGAACACAGTGCCAGAGAGCACCTCACGTTAACTGCATGTACAAACATCATCAGCTCCCCCACCAGCACAGCAGTTTGGAAGGAAAAACTGTGCAAATCTTCACGAAATGCAATAGCATCTTTGCAATCCATTTGACCATTGTTTTGTCGGAGGAGTCGGGTTGAAGGAAATGTACAATTTTCGGAAGTTGTTTACATATGCACAGCCCGGAATCGTTCGCTTAGAATCAACAGACATTGCAGAAAATTAATTCAAACGGTAAATTGTATTTGCATTTTAAATTGTTTATCTAATTAAAACTGATTCTTCACCTAGTCAACGATAGCAGCTTAACGGATGCTGGTGAGTGGAATGGATTCTTGGTTTGTCTTATGTACGGGAAGACTCATCTGCCCATCCTGCCATCATCGTCTTAGCGTTAGCTGAAATAACCAATTTTCTTGCGTGAAAAATTATCCCCCTTTTGATGGCCGCTGGATGAAGTGACCTTTCCATCGCAGCGTGTGCTCGTGCTTGATTATTTATTGTCTTATTTTTTTCTTCTGTTTCTTCCAATCTATTTATACAGCCCAGCCGTATCGGGTTCGTGTATGATAAACGTACGTCTGTGCGAAAATGTACCGCACGTTCGTGCATACCAACACGCAACGCGCACCATGTGATAATGTGGCCATCGTCTCAATTTTCATTAATTTTTCATTTGTTTTTTCTTCCTCCTGCGTATGCGTGTTGGGCTGTGTGTTGAGATGTAGGCGGAACGGGTTATGACGGGATGGTAGAATAATAAATAATACTTCTTCTTTCGGGTGGGGAAAATCTTGGCACTTTTCCGAGTTTGATCCCAGCGGGTCGTTGGAAGATTTGGGCCAAATCGAACAACAACCACACCAACAATTACAAACACATCCTCATCCATAAACACTTGAGTGCACGATCCGCGGTTAAGCAATACCCACACACACACACACGCACGCTCACACACAATACTTTGAGCATCTCGCTGGGTTATAAACTTAGAATCACTCCCTGAGCTAGGCGGCCACATTCAGGGTGCGATGTGAATGGTTTTTTTTTGTCCTTTCTCTGCTGCTCAGCTGTCTTCTGATATCGGCACGTTCTGCAAATATTTGCACAAATTGGAAAAGCAATCTATTAGTGATCGAGAACGCGAACGATTCTCGGGTGGCGGCCTGCCATGGCTACATTCGGTCATGCGGCCTGCTTAGTGTCCGGTTTCACATCAACACCAACCGACAGCGTCATCGGCAGTGTCTTGCGCTCGGTTCTGGATATATATTTCGTTGCGTGTGTGTGTGTGTGTTTTTTTTTGTATTCGTGATCATGATACAATTGGCCCAGCTATGCCACCGTTTTGATGGGATATTAATGCACAACCCGTAGTACACGCTTGCGTTCATAAACGCCCCGGTACGGTGCTGCCAAATGGACGCAAAATGTCTGCTGCCATCTTCCCAGCGCTCTTTGTGTGCTTGTGCGGTGGTGCGGTTGTGTGTTCTGGCATGTTTTTTGCATCCAAATTCTATCGTAATGCGTTTATGTCAGCTTGCTATTATTAGATTGGATTGTAGAGCAGAGAGTAAAACAATTTTGCAGAATCATGGTCAGTAATTTCGGATGGTTTGTTATTTGTCTGATTAAATTGTGCAATCATAATTCAATCGAAAATTAACACAGACTTCATCTTACATTAAAGTTGGTAATGTTTTTGTATGACGCTACCAAAATATTCATTGACAGATGACTAATGTCACTGGGAGACAAACATGGAAAAAATCAAACACGTTTAATTCGGAGGGTTGGCTGATCTGGATCGATAGAAAATACTAGTAAACTGTTTGTTCTTTTTAGTTTTAGAACCGATTGGAAAATAGAAATCAAGGTTAATTTCCTGCCCTTAGCTATCGAAGTTTTGTAGCCATTATCTGTTACTGTGAATGCCGATCATGGCACAAAAACGGCCACACGGTCTTATGCTGTTGTCGCTGGTCTCGATGCTGGTCATATGAGTGAGGTAGGTTGATTTTGAGACTTTCCAAAGTTTCTGTAGCTCCCCGATCTATACATGTTGCCAACAACTGGATTACCTATAGCAGGCCACCAGGTACGCTAAAGGTTTGGAGGTTTGAAGTTCGCCAGCAAGGACGCTATTCGTCTACAAAAAAGAACAATAGCAACGATAGCTTGGGGCGGCCCGGTGGTGTAAGCGACAGCGGCGCCGGTCTTCAAACGGCAGGACCGGGGTTCAAATCCCATCCGGTGGACCGTCCCCCCGTAGTGAGGACTTGACTTTGACTGATCAATTACGTGGTATCGCGGCAGTCTAGTAAGCCATTTCGATGGCCGGCATGACCTTAGAGGACGTTAAGCCAAGAAGAAGAAGAAGAAGCTACGACATCTTTGAACACTTGGCAGCAAGAAGATTATACGATTCCAAAGACAACGTCTCCACATCACACCTACCAGAGAGGGGCAAAATGATAACAAAGTTATCAACCACGTTTGCAAATGGTGGGAAAAGGAAATATCCCCCACTTGATATTTTCATGAATTGTTATAATCTTAGTTTTTGAGCTATACAGCGTGGCTACGGTTCTTAGGCGAATAAAAAAAATCGCTTACCATCTAAGGTGACAATTAATATTAAGCATCAAAATCTAAATACAAACGCCATTGTTCTCAGAAAAGCCACAAACAAATGCGCGGCTTCTGAAGCTACTTCGCGTTTGCCATTTTCCAATGCAAGCGTGGTTTGTTCCGCTAATTCTAAAGAGATGCTTTATATTTGAACTAGGAACGACAATATGTGGCAAAAGCTAGAAAGAGGAGAAGAGGAAGCTTGTCAAGAAAAACAAAACCTTTTTGGAAATCTATTGTTAGACTCAAGACAAGAAGACAAGTACACACATTCTAGAGCCAAGGAGAAACATTAAAAATGATTAAAAACTCAGTAAAAGAAATTGTTTGAGAAGGAACAAATCATATTTTTGAAGGAAAAGCTGTTTAGCATCGATACAAGCTCTTACAGTCACGTTGTTAGAGAGTCGTACCATATCTTCAGGTTATTATTTATTAACGTTATTCTAAAAAACTATCAATGACTCACCCTTAATTTATTGTAAATATTAAGGTTTGACCAAAACAAATGGGGGCTAGTAACCTAAGTTTTACTCGGTTGATTGAAAAAGTAGCTATAAATAAATGAAAAAACTTATAATAAAGTAAGCCTTTAAAAGTTCATAGCATTTCTAAGTAAGATTTGACAGGAGTAAAAATTTTTACCCAAAAAAAAATTATCTTTTTGTAAAACATTTTTCAAAGATATTTGTAGAAACTCGACGATTAAACTAATCGGAAGACCTTGATAATATTATGCAACGTCTTTGAATGTATTGTGTTTTCTTTTACTTTTACTTACTCTTCAAAAAATTATGTTCCTACTGATTTGTTTATCTTCAAAACCATTCACCGTTTCTAAGAAGCAAAGACACGTTGTCGAGAGCTGGCAAGAAGAACTATTCATTCTTGCCTCTCATCTAAATCCCAATCGATGATGAAGCCGTCTTAGTTTGCACCGAAATCTTTCCGAGCATCAATCATGCAAATCTGAAGAAATGTTTTCACGCCACTTGTGTTTGCCTACCATCCCAATCGCAATTGCTGACTATTTATCGGCAAGTTTACTTTGACGTGAATTTAATTTTGATTTGTTTATCTTAGCTTCTTGCGGGATGGGATGGCGGTTAGTTAGGCGCAACAGCGTCTACGGCCACGGCCACCGCCCACCCAACGGAACAGCCGTTTCCTTCGAGAGCTTGCAATCAACCTCGCCAGGATCGAAAACCGCTCGCCACAAAATCAACTAACTTTGGTCCTTGCACCGTTCAATTTGCAAATCAAATTCGATCCTTTCATTTAAATCGCTCTCGTGGTGACGCTTAACAAATTTCATCACATCTCATTTGCCGGCAACAAATGAAGCAATTTATTGAGTCATTAAATTCGAACATACACCAACAATCCATCACCATTTAGCGGCTGAATGGTGCGAAAGTATCTTGGCGTATGGAGCTGGCTTGCTCTCCACCGCAATCGCCCACGTTTGGTTGTTTCGGAGCACTTTTTTTTCTGACGCTCGCTCTGTCTTCGCCTTCATCTCGCTACCGATCGATCGAGAAGGACTCAGGGAAGGACTTTTTCTTCCCAGGGAAATGTCTTGCGACGTTTGCGTTGTGCATCGGCACGGTGGCAAGAACAAGTTTGCCGACCGAGGTTTGCCGCCTTTGTGCTGTGCTGCGGATTTTAATCAATTTATTTACTCCTCCCAGCGGATGCATGATGGCTCAGGCACAGCCGCTAGTGCCCCAAAGGCCCGAAGCCGCAGCAGAGAAAAATCGAGCACAATCTGTTGATGATCATTCGTTTTCTTTGAGGTTTCGAAAGTGCATGACGATCGAAAATGTTGCTCTGACGGCGGTGCTGGTTCGTAAAGAGTTAGGCCACCCAGACGTGGCACAGAACGACGGGGAGGGATTTCTGTCGTTGTGTTGAATGAAGCCACAAATTAATGCTAAATTTATCAGTCACCCTACTGGCCTGCGTTCCTGCCAGCGAGGCGAAAAATTACACGCTATCGAATGGGGAAACTATCAACCGGGCCGTGATGGGCCGGGCGAGACTTTGGGCCCGGCCCGGGACGTGTACGAGATGTCCTTTTCATCACCGTAATGTGGCCTCCCGAAAGAAAGGTGCAGAGATGGAGTAATTAAGTTTTCGCTACGTTTCATTTAGCGTGGCGACATTTATGAAGTGCTTCGAAATTTGATTCAGCGCAGTGAAGTTTTAATGAAGTTTTGGCTTTCGTCGCTGGCATGGCACTGTGTTGTTTATTTCTTGAGCGCTTCTGAGCCCTATTTCATGCGTGTTGTGTTTGGCGAAGTAAAGTGAGAAAAACCTAACATGTTCTAACCAAACATAATATCACGTTCAATCTTACTATGAAAGATAGCTCAACTCTTATGCATTCGAATAACTTAAAAAATGTGCTCCCATACCGCAACAGCTTCACCGAAAGCAAAACCCGTAAAGCAGTTGAAACAGCACACACTATTTTTCCGTAACAATCGTTCTTCGAACGGTCGCCAAGTTTTTAACCCCAAACGAACCTGACGAATGGTGGCGGTTACCAGAACATTTGAAAAATGAGTAAAGTTTTTTACGAAGCAGAGAAAACTCCTTCCTCTCACACCCAAACATCGTCGTGCGGTCGTGCAATGGTTCATTTACTTCCATTACTCGAGCACACACATACACACAACTAGCCGGCGCATCGCTATAACTATTCGTTCTGCTCCGACGAAACCATGCATGCCACACGGTGCGCCCCATCTTGAGGCGACCAGAAACCATAGAAAAATGGATACCAGGATAACGCGCTACTACAACGGCACTGTGTCCTAGCGATAATAAAAAGCTCACACACCCAACCCAACCGGAGTTCTCGCATTTTTATCGTCTCTCCCAACACAGGCATTATCAGTTATGGTTCATATCTTTCCATCATTGAAGCTGCAGTCGAACCCGTACATTCCACACCCGGCGTTCCACATCCGGGAAACCGTCGAATGTCGACGGCTAAATAGCGGGAGAAAAGCAAAAAAAATCGCATAGATTTTTGCTTCTCCAGCTGCCAACTTTGCCCCCCCCCCCTACCCCCCTCCCCGTAACAAGCTGGAGCGCATTGTTACTTGGTTCGAAACGTTCGCTATCTTACATTTTGTAGCTCTTTCGGCAAAGATCAGACAATAAACCATTTTACATCGAAAGCAACATGTGCGCCCTCATCCTTTCTTAACGCCCGGGCATCGATTACCGAGCGGCAGGGCTTTTATCTCATCCTCTTAAGGAGCCGGTTTGCCATCCATTCCTTCCAGCGCAGTCTGGCGGCACTCAGCGAATCGCTCAACCGTGACTTGCATGGAGATAAACAACTATTAACACGAACATGCGACGGCTTGGCTGAAAAGTTATCGCCAAGGCCAAGAGCCCCTAGCGGATGCAATCGGAACGGTTCCACTTTAAGGCGTCTCCACCCGAAAATTATACGATCAGTAATTCCCTGTTGCTTGTCAGCGAGTCGGCAGGGAGCGGTAAGGGACCAACTGGAGGCTAGTGTGGCAGACATTACTTACTTTTTTGTTTCTTACCTTCCAAAGCTTCTTGCCGGTGGGGTTGGCTGACGGGCATACAATTTTACTGCAACTAACAGCATCCATCCCCTAGGAAGCTGGATGTTGAGGGATATAGAGCTATAAAAATCATAAAAATAATGACGTCCCTTGAAACAAAAGTCTTGCCTTGTACAGCAACGAAATGCCCAAATGCCGCTTGATGGTGGAAGCCCGAATCGGGCTTCAAGCGATCAAATCCTTCGAGTGGGATTTGCCCAAAAAATGTTTTCTTTTTTTTTCGCTCTAAAACGACGTTCCCATTTCCTGACAACAACATCACAACCGCAAAAGAAGTAAAAACCATAAACACGCACCGAGAAACACACATACATACACATACTGTGCGAAGAAAATCTCCATCTCTTCGTGACCACCAAAGGCTCAATTTTAATGCTGTCTCGTAAAATGGTTTTTCCTCCTGGCGGCGGTCCTTGGCTCACGAGAGTGGCTTAGGCAGGATTGGTTGCAGGAAATTATGATGCTTGGCGGATGGTTTTATCGTTTGGTGACAGGTTCGCACAAAATTTACTGCCATGGTAGACTGCCAAGGATTCGCCGCTTTTATCGATGCGACAATTTAAGTACACTTCAATTACGCCGAAAATGTAAAACCAAAGTGTGGTTGTTGTTTTCCTGTCGAGATGGCTGTGTGGAATGGCATAGTGACCAAAAAAAAAAAAGAGTTTAATTTTAAACACAAGAAGAGAGAATAGTTCGAAAACATGGCAAGCCGATATTACTCAACGAGAATGTGTTTACTTAAGAATCATAAAAAGATGTCCTTCAAAAACTTGTATGCTCCGTAGCTGAACCAATTTAAAAAGGTTTCAAACTTTCACGATAACAAGACTCGTAATTGCTCTCGTTTTTGTCCTTCCGTTCACCAAAATGACCAGTTGTATGATCGGTTGTAAGGTACATGTTCGAAAAATTTGTTTCACTCGATAAATGCCAATCTGATTGGTATCTTTATGCAAGGCTTTGCACAAATTGCCTCAAGACACCTATCTTCCGTGCACTTGGTTTTCTGATCTAAATTGGAATTTATGCATCGTGCAACATCCGCAAACGCATGCTAATGCCATTTACCTTTGAAGCCAATCGAACCCAGACCTGGAACGGTTCTAGTTTCGAATGTTTGGTCCAAACGGGCCAATATCGCCTAGCAACAACAACACACACCCACACCCGCCCATGTAATCATTTGTAAGAGTGTTTCCCAAACAGACATGATGACGCTTTTTCCCAACCAACCGGGGCAAATCGTCCGTATGCCTGTGTGCCAAGTGCAGGGCAGAGCAGGCGTTAGTAAATTTAGTTAATTGGTGCTACCGTTCGGACATCAAACGGTTTCGATTTCTTCGTGCCACTGTTCCGGCAAAGGGAAAAACAATCCATCGACAAGCGTCTCCCACTGCATCCGACGACCCTGGCCGACCAGCTGCCGGCCGGAACTTCTACAACACTGTATACTGGCACTAATTGAATGAGGCAATACTTTAGTGGACGTTCCGGAGCTGCGGAACGAACTTCCAAGCTTCGTGTGTGTGTGTTTGAGCCGGTACGTTAGTTGGGTGGTATGTATGTTTTCGCCAAAACGAAGAACATGTGTTGAAAAATGCAGCCTCGGCAGACGATGCTGGGACATGCCTGTACGGGCAGTCTACGACTGCAAGACTACGGCAGCATCAACGGTACAGCTTTCGACAAAGCTTCCTAATCCAATCAGCAAAACTTCTTTTTTTTTACAACCCGCCAGGCTTTCCCCTTGCGCCCAGCCCAGTAAGTTGCCGAGAAAAGGGATTCAATTACAGGATCGATGCTTTTAGAGTGAAAAATGTGATACGAATTTCGGCTCGATTGAGCTTTACGCTGGCGAATCGGTTCGCTGTGCTATGGTCTGTCGGACTAAAGTGTGTCGTAAAATTGCGCCAAAAAATCTATCCTTCCCACATGTCGCGGCACTATCAGCGCTCTATCTTGCGCCCTTTCCTGTCAGAGTTTCCAATAGGTATAAACACAAAGTTTGCGCACAGATCAGACTTTGTAATGTGTTACACTGCATTTACTGCTGTGTGCGTGTGTGTGAGATGGTCCGATCGGTGGAAG
This sequence comes from Anopheles maculipalpis, assembly GCF_943734695.1. NCBI lineage: Eukaryota > Metazoa > Arthropoda > Insecta > Diptera > Culicidae > Anopheles > Anopheles maculipalpis. Next base: position 53,674,296 of record NC_064872.1, on the reverse strand, counting down.
CTTTATTAGGAGGCGTTTGTCACGAAGCGCACCATTGACTTCGGATATTATCATAAAAGATAAGCTACATGCTTATTGTATAGAAGGATGCATAAAAAAACAGGGATCCGACAATAGCCAATTTTACTACCGCCAGCCTAAATGACCCATTCATGAAGCATATTTTGCGGGTTGATTGATATGATACCGATGTGTATTTCCCTCATGTATGGTTATTTAGAAAAGTAAGTTTAAAATTATGGGTTCATGTTTTGATGTTACTATCTGAACACAAAGGAAAAATTTAGAGGAACAGTATTGAAGATTGTATTGAAGTTTCGATAACTACCAAGGGAAAACTTGAGCGTCTTTAAGTTAGAAGAGTCTTTAAACAGCGAGAACAAATAAATTCTTCTTTGACGTTGCACCTTTCTGGATATTGATCTGCCTTTTCTGGATACTTTAACTTCAAGCCCCTTAGGAGTACGACCTAGCCGTAGTTGCGAAAGTAAAAATACTTTCAGCTCTAACTGAATAGTCATTATTCCAGGTGCAGGGTGACAGTCCGAGTTAACAAAAAGTCCCAATCATCAAGATTGTGGTACGTTGGATAGTAAGTCCTCGTTGGGGGGGAACTCTTTGGATTGGATTTGAACTCCGGTCTTGTCATGCAAAGACTCCGATATCGCCTCTAACACAGATGTCAAAGCGATGTTTTATAGCGATAATAATCGATTTTAATCAGCCATACTACTGTGCACGAAAAATAAAAAGACTTTGCATTTTTTTCTTACATGGTTAAATGGATTCCACCAACTTTGCTGGGATTCAACTGATGCTGGGATGTCCTTTAGTTCCGCCGTCGATGCGGCTTATATCTCCTCGATAGTGTCAAAACGGTGTCCCCGAAGTGGCCGCTGTTAGCTTTAACTTGTTGAACAGCCAGGAGTCAGCTGGTGCCAAATAGGGCGATTGCGGAACAATATGGGTGCAAGTTGTTGCGAAAAACTCCCGCCAAAGTCTTCTCATGGGAACATATCCCATGAGGACCTTTACCGCGCAGTAAGGGCTGACTATCAAACTAGGTGTTATCAATACGTCTAGTTAGCAGTTAAATGGCCGACGTGACCTTACGGGTCGTTAAGCCAAAAAGGAAAATAGATAGCATTGTCTGAAAAACTCTTGAAACTACGATTGAAGATTTCATTTCATTTCATTAATTCGTTCGAAGGACCTAAAGGTCGAATCGAATATCCAATATATTACTAAGCTAAGTGCATGGTACGAATAATAGAGATAACTTAAGACCATGGCATGTTAGGGTGAGAGGGATAGTTAGCTGGGTGGCTAAAAGTTAGCCATCCCTTTTGTCAATTTCTTTGTAAATCCACCAACATAGGCACTACAATGGTAAATTTGTATTGAAAAAACCCTTAGTGGTGGTTATTAAGGAAATTTTGTCAGAAGGGATTAGAATGGTTGCGGGCATCACAGAGGCGGCTGATGAACTCTGTGCGGGGTATGCTTGCCTCAAACAGATTGCAAATAGACTTTAATTGACGAAATATAACATATAATGGATCCAGACCACCAAAACGTGTACGGCGGTCCTCTATGGCGATCAGTTCCCGTGAACGGAATGATCTGGCAAGGACGTATAGATCAATTGAGTCAGAAGTTCAGGAGAATCGATGTGGAAGTTGAGCAAGTTAACGGTGAAGACACACTGAGCATTCCGGTGGCGATCACTAAGAAGGCGAGTAAAATACATCGAGTGAAGTACGATTATTTCATCGAGTTCTATTGACGTAGAGCCACCACACAATATTGACAGTAGGTTCACTATTGATTGATATTTATGTACAAAAAATTACCCTGAACATCAATCTTCTATTTCATTCCTTTCATATTTACTCACAAGCTAAACAATAAACGATATCTGAAGCGATAATTCATTCTGCATCAATAATCAATACCTTCCACCTGAAAATATCATCTCAATATGAATTCATTGCTAGTGCTTTCAAACTGATAGCTTACCGGACTTTCTATTAGCTATCTAAGCATATTGCAAAGACCAAAATCACCACACAATTCGAAGTGCATCTGCATTAACATGGTGATGATTTTCGATTGTATCAACACTGTCCCTATATGCTCTTCATCAAAATAGACTCCACCGTCTTTAGAGGTTTCATGTTTCGTTCCATCCGCTTTCCGTTTGCAAGCGAAACCACGATTACTTAAGCTTGCTTCGTTATAGGTAGTTCCAGCCAGCCATTGGATCTGGCTTGTCACGTTGGGCCTAGAATTATGCCGGAAAGCTCACCACAACGAACCCCGACCGGCTTAATGAATTGATTATTGCATGGTGGCGAGACAGTCTCATATGGCACGCTACCGGCCGTATCGCACACTGCAACAAAACGATTACGTACGATTGGCCGGGCATGTTTGATCCACCCGTGCCCTTTCGCACCTTGGCGGACACATGTATCCTTACTCGCACTGCACTGCACTCGGCCCCGCACGCGATGTGAATCTTAAATGTTCAACAACAAGGGCACACAACGAGACGATATTTCCGTATCACGTGCCTTCAAGCAGGGTGCCGGAAAAGCGTCCTTTCGATGCGTGGCCGTTTCACACCGAAGACATGCCCCGGACTGTAACACATTCATTCCAACACGCATCATGAGCGCATTATCATGCAGTCAGTGAGCATTAGGCGCAATTTTCTCACAACAGCATCGGCACGAGCACACGTGACTCATGCTGGAACTGCCACAGTAATCCATTGCTGGAGATTTCTACAGTTGCCAATGATCGGCCGATTGTGGCGGCAGGCATGCAAGCGCATCGGTGGATGTTGTAAGAAAATTAATTCGATATCAGTGCATACGTAAGGATGTGATAATGAAAAGATGTTAGTCCTTGCAGGCAGCAGATCGCAACATGCACGCAGTCTGGTGTACGTTTCTTGGCAGGGAAGCTGAAACCTGGAACCGATGACTTCAAGAATGGTCAGTTTTTCAGAGGAAGGTGAGCAGAAAGGGCTTGCAAACAGACAAAACCATATTTTCCTTTCACAAGTTAATTTCTAATTTATGTTTCTGAAAATCATTTCAGGTGTACACGGAGCAGTTACATTTATAAAGCGTTTTGCTGACGCAAAATGAAGCTTCCTACCAGCTTTTCCACCAGACAATCCGGGAGATCGACTCTGGTAAGACAACGCCTGAACGATTCTCGTTCTACACTTGAGCGTATATGTGCAAGCCGGCAAGACTTCTCCCGTTCGAGCCTATCCCAAGCGAACATTGTTATTTTATTCAATTCCATATTTATTTACAAAGCACCAAGCCATCCTGCCAGGGAAATGGAAGTTGTACGATGGCTTGAGTGCAGCTAGCGAATGAACTGACGATTGCAATTGTAGTGCATCGGTTAGCTATCTAGACACAAGGTGCCAACGAAGCAAGAGTAGAAAGATAAATTTCCTCCCACCGGTATGGAACGGCCCATTTTCCATTTCCTTGATACCGAAGCAACAACGGAAGGAACCATGGTGTGCCTATGGTCTCGAGGTGAGAATAGGTGAGCCGACAGGTTGAAAATGTTTTATTACAATTAGCATTCACAAAGGAAATGAAGCGGTTAAGGCAGTCATTAAGGTGTTTCCTTAATGAAAAACAAAAGATTGTGGTTTTGACTCTGCACATCGGGCCAACAATTCGGAGGAACCCTGTCGAAAGCAGGTTTCTTGCATTGGAGAGGATGGGAGCCTTCCGACTGCGGGAACGAGGGTCCATGGTTAGGTGGACCGAGATTTCACGCCCATAAGACGGAAACCCATTTCCGTTCGGTTTTGGTTATGAACCATTTTCCATTTATCATTCGATGGAGATTTTAATTAAAACCAAATCGTTGTCGCAGGATCCAGCGTTCGTGCCGTTTGTGACGGGTCCTGAAAAATGATCAACTTTTAAGCTCGGTTTGCTGCTGGAACCCTTTTTAGCTATCCTGCCCATCGAGCTCCGTACCCCGTACGGTTGAATTGGTCGCCCTGCCCCACCGTTCCGTTCTCTCGCCACGGAAATGCGTCCGGATCTGCAAAGATAGAAATCGATTCGCTCGTAACGATACGGGAAAATTACGATGGCAACAAATTTTCCGCCTTTTTGCACGCTGTTTGCTCTCTAGTTTATGTATCGATGGCAAACAAGTGGACAATGGAAGGGATGCCACAACGGTGTGCAGAAAAAAAAATGGCGGCACAATCCTTCAAACTAACTGGATTGCTAAAAAGGTGGAGTAAAGAAACCTTTTCTAACTCTTGCTGAGCCCAGCATGCATACACACACACACTTACCTAAGCAACCAGAAGAAATGGGAAAACTCCGGGCAAAAGAGTGTACCCTGAAAGAAGGACAGCAACAACACCAAGAAAAAAAAACTTCCTCTCTCGATCATTATAAAAGCTGCAACGAGTTCTCGTTCAAGGCGTTCATCCGATGGTGCTCACTTCAAAGCAGAAAAAGCTAAACCCGAACCAGAACGGCAATCGGGTTCGGCGGATCTTCACACTTTGGCTTGCGGCCGGGCTTGAGTCAGCTAGTAGAGTCGAAAAGCATTCATCAAAGAAATGGAACATTTTTCTGACGCGAAAGCAAAAAGTACTAAGAACGTCGAAGAAACGAAGGACTCTGCCTCTGTACGGGTGTACGAATGGTACAACCAATCCAAAATTTGGTAGCGAACTTTTGTGTAAATTGAAACATTTTAACGGTTTCGTGAGCGCGCTCCATTGGTACAGCTCAACCGTCTTAAAGGAGCCGTTTTTACCTCCGAGCTTTTCCTTCTTTTCCTTTCGCACGGTTTTGTACTGTTCCGGTTGTGCTACGGTTTCCCGTGCCGAAGCATTCTTTCGATTTCGATTTGGAGTGTGTAACTTTTCCCAGCGTGCTGTGGCTAGGAACCCACACGACCACACGACCGCCATAGAACGTTCCACAACGCCGGGAACCGGATAGAGAAAAACGGTCCGGACGGCAAGACCGATCCATGGTGGCCGTAGGATTCGTACATCGGCACTGGAGTAGGATTTCTTTTGCAGCACCAAATCCGAACAAAACACTAGCACTCATAGTCGTGCTTTTTGTCCGACTTTGGGACGCTTCTTTCTTGGCGGAGCGCTAGTGGTAGCTCTGCATTGTCCCGATGCAAGCAGCGGAAAAGTAAAACTTCGATAGAGAGTTAAGGCGCTGTGTTGGAAAGGGATAAAACGAAAAAAAAGCACACACAAAAAACTAGATCTTTCCGATCCAAAACGATCATTGTGCCTGGAGTGTGAAAGCTGTGTGAGCAACGGTGGTATTGGAGAGAAAAAAAAAAATGTGAGAAAAAATAAAACAGGAAGTATGTGGCTCGGAAAAGTTAGTACCAAATTTAATAATAGTCGGTCATGGCTGAGCACAAATTTATTAAGTTGCATCCTTGGAGGCAGCTGTGAAAAACGGAAGTACTGCCGGAGAACGGTTTTTGATCCTCTTTGAAGTTTTGGTGAAACTTCACTCCATTTCCGGCAGTTTCATTTCCAGTGGGAAAAGCAGGAGTTCATGTAGTTATCCCTGATGCACATACGAATCGTTGGCGCATTATATTCCGCCAGATGTGTGCTGAAAATTGAGGGCCTGCATTGAAATTTTCCCAAAGATTTTTTATTATTAAGCTTCATTTACAGCTAAAAATAAGCTTTAAAATAGCATTGTGAGTTTTGTCAAATAAAAAATGAGTTTTTTATTTAAGAAACCTCAATTTATAACCGAGTATGCCCGGGATAAGGCAAGGAATAAGGAGGAAATGCCTTATAAAATGGTTATAGAATTTGTTCAATACAAGCGGTGTAGAAAATACGGCACTGGACCGTCATAATTAATTATAAATAAAAATAAAATGAAAAAACCTCAATTTATGAATCACATATTCAGAAATGTCCCAATAGTAAGCAGCAACCAAACCTTTTTAGCAGATATATGTTTTAAATTTAAGTAGAACCTTCCTAAACAAGGCAGAACAATAATTATACACACTCTATACACTCTTTACTATTATACTTTACTATCCTTTCTACCCGACTTTGATGATTTTATGCATTGTAGTTTAGAGTGCCAATGGTTAAAACCATACTTTCCACATCTGCAGCAGATTATCGGCTCTATATTCAGCCAGCGTTCTGTCCACGGTCGGAAGTATCGTTTATTTGCCAAACGCATACATACCGACCAGCGGCCGAGTGATAATTACTATGTTGCCTTGCTTCGCCGGGAAATGGGAACATAGAAATGGTTTACGAGGTTGTTAGAAAACGGTGCATCTGACAATTGAAGCGAGTGGCCCTATAATTTACTCACACCCTTTCAATTTGCACTGCTACTAGCGGCACAACACAACCAGGATCTGTCGGGTGTCTCGCAGCTCATCCATCAGTGTCTGCAGCCAAGGGCAAACAATCTCGAAAGCCCTGCCGAGCCGACACCGTTATCAACCTAGGCCCTTCAACGTGCGAACGTGCGGATTGCTCCCAGGATAGTGTCCGGGCAACCGTTGCTGTGGTTGCACTTTGTCCGGGAATAAAATTGCTAATGACTTTCGAAATTACACAACCGGCCGCACGATGGGTTTGATGGGCATCATTCTCCGAGTGTAAGAGGTCATCATCGGCTGCGTGTTATGAGGTTCGTTTTTGGGACGCTGGACGGCTTCCGGCCAAGGGTTGCACCGTATTTTGCATTGATAACACTGCTTTACACTAGTGTGCCACGACGCACAGCAAATGCTTCTTTGCATAGGCCAAAAATCGATCTCTGATATAAATATCAGAGTCCCCTCTGTTGGTACTTCAATCGCGAGAACTGTACCAGGGCGTGGAATTATTTATTTAAATGATTGATTAAAATCCGTTTAATGTAAATGTAACAGCATGGATAAGCTGTGCAAATGCCAAGCATTATTGAATTTTCGGCTCCCTCAGCTACAGTTTGTCGGCGCCATTACGGCTAGTGCGAAGCAGATACGATAAGAATCCCTGCAACGGTGCCAAGCGTACGAAGACACACCAAAAACTACGGTCGAGCGTATAGTGTGCCAGGTAGAAAGATCCACTTCAGGACACCGAAGCATCATTAGCCACGACGCGGAGTCTGCCGCTCCCGATGGACCGATGGTTGCTTTATGCAAATGTCAGCAAAAGTTTGCTCCAATAGCTCTACCCTACCGGACGACTTGGCTATTGGAAATTACAGATTACCGTAATGGACGGTGCGCAGCAAGTTCCTTCTGAGTGCAGAGTGCTGGCGGTAATCGGTGCGAGTGCATTCGATGTGCCGAAAATTTTACCACAGGCTACCAAACACACACACACACCCACACACACGTGCTTGTTCTCCCACACGAGACAGATAGCCATTGCGAGTGCTGCTGGAAATCCTTTGCCAGCCAAATCCCGACAGTGGAAATGCGTCGCTGAAATGGGACTCGATGTGGAAAACAGGATTAAGACTTGTGCATTGTGGGTGTGTGTGTGTGTATGCTGACTCTCGTCGTAGCAGACATCCCATGCCAAAACATACCGACATCGTGGGGGATACCGGGGAGAGCACTATGTCAATGAGGACGGGGATTCTGCCAAAGCGTACATATATTAAACGGATTGCAAGTGTTACTTCAGCTTTGGGTTCAATCCATTCTCCGATGCATGGGCGCTTAGTCAACATTGACTGCATGCACTGAACTCTTTAGCCAGCATTAGTTCTGCACTAAAGTACCTTAATGCATACCGGTGCCGGCATACATCGGGCAGAATTACGAATTTCTTCATGACACGGTGCCACGAGAATGTAAGGACAAACGTTGCAAAGTTAGAACCACAGCTGATAAGCGCACAGAAGCATTGTAACTGGTTTGCTTCGGGTGAGATATCGATAAATGTTCAAGTTTATTAAGCCACAATAAGTTTGAGTATGTGATATCATGACAGCGTGAACAGGTAAATGTCATAGTAATTTTGAAATGAATGAGGCATACCACATTTAATTTATTCAGTCGTTTAAATATTTTAGTCTTTTGGTCAATTATTTATCTGCCAAAACTGACTACTGCACTGTAGATTGCTTGCTTTGGTGATTCATCGATTTAATGAAGAGTTTTTCATTACAGATTATTTAAGGGTTTTTTCTAGCCTTTTGTGATGAAGCACATTATTTTTGATATTTTATTAGACGTACAATAATTCAATCACAAATATCTAACAAGTGTTTAAACTCAACCAGATTGAAAGTAATACAAATTTTCAAAGTTTATTTATACGCTCTAGGTCCACACTTGGATATTTCGCGAAATTTCAAAAATATTCCACTATAAAAAAAAGCATTCTCATTCCATTTCATTGTTCGGCCATTGTAAAAAAAGAACCTCGTATGACCCTCACGACGACAGCAAGAACACACACACACACACCCACACACAAAAAAAAGAAAAACCATACCATTCTTAGCTCTTAAGCGGCTTCACTCCGGCACATTGTGGCCGATATCATAAGTCAACATAAAATATTCAAACACTAAAAAGAGGATTTAGACGACCGATATTAATGTCTTTTTTGAGAAATGTCTCGAGCCCGGCGGGATCATCGGGTTGGGTGCGGGAAATTGGCAATGCGCGTCGCAAGCCCTCGCCCACTTCCCCCGTACATTTTACCGATAAAAAGCCGTCAACGTCAAAGTCATCGTATTTTCGTGATAGCTCCCGAAATAAAACCATCCCGTGCACGTGCACACGGGCGGGAAGGCAGGAATGCGAGGGAACTGCACAAGCCAGCAAGAGGCCTACGGTGTGCTCCGAACACTTAGCCACTAACGGATACCAATGCCAGGTTCAGTCCTGCTTGGTGAATTTTTGTCCGCCCCGGTAACAAAAGGATGCCGAGGGATTCGTTTACCTCTGCAGCAGTGAACAATTTAAGCTAGCCTTTTTCATCTCTAATTTAATACCCCCCTCCGAAATAGGCTTTCTTGTGGCCATTAGCGAGATTTATAAAAAAAAAAACGATGCGTCTTTCGTTTCGTTTTTCATTCCACGAGCGCAACAGAGTCGGTATTGTACGGTGAGGCAATAAAATGGATTGCGTACACCGTAGGAAGATTTATGTTGTGATTCAAATTCACCATACTTTCAAATGTTGGTGTTTTTTATTTATTCCGAAAATAAAGATTTTTCAATAAAACTTGGCGCTGTCTATGTAATGATTCGGACTAAAGCAAAACACACTAATTTTGCTTTGCTCAGTTGATATTTTATTTTATTAATAGCTTCAATCAGATTAAGAGCCTCCCAAAATGTACAAACATCATTAAAGCTCGTTCACGAAACATTCCATCAAACCATCGCTTTACTCGGGATGATCGGCTTACAGTTTAACGAAACGGCAACATACACTTTACGGTTCACATATTCGGTTCTCATAAAACGTACCGTCGCGGAACGGTGCCACAGAGCCTGCCCGGGTTAGCTGTTCGCCCGAACGATCCCCAGGCTGCCGGGATTTTAATTGACTGTTAACAACGAAAATTATCGCGCCACTGGAGCGTATTACAGCGCGTAAAATTTGTCAATCCCTCAAAATACCTTCAAGCTTCAACTGGGCAGCCCAAGGACATGTACCTTCCAACGCACACATGATCCCTGCCACCGATGAGCGCATCATATCTCGCACACGAGAACATTTAGCACATCGTAAAACTGTGCCATTTTCGCCTATGGAGAAGGCACAATTTAAAGTCACATTCGGTGCCCTCGAAGCACTCATTTCCCCCCCCTTCGTTAACCTCTTTGCTCGTGGCCCTACGGCACGACCCACAAACCGCCGCTTGCAGAAATGTCAGTTAATGTCAAAATATGTTCCTCGTCCAAGCATTGTTTTTGGGAAGGCGTGCTCAGACACCGCACGATGGAAGGTTGATGGAGTGCTGCCCCACCGTTCCATATCATCATCCGGCTAGGAACAATGTTGGCATGATGAAACGAAATTGCACCAAAGAAGATGCCCGCCGTCGTACGCCGTTCCTTCCCCGTACACCCGATGACAACTCGGCGAAAGTTTTGTGTGAGAAGAATGTTTAAAATTTCATGACAAATATTTTTCACTTAAAGCTGACAGATGCCACACTTGAGTGACTTCGTTCGAATGTTCCACGTTTGACTGGTGCTGAAAGTACATTCTCGTGAGGTGTGCCGTTGACAATCCCAGCACCGCTACACGCTGCCATAGCCGTGCCATAGCACGGCGGCGATTGTTGTTCGGAAGGTTGATAAAGTTTCGCATACTTCTGTAGCGAAGTGTACTTCTGAACTGATCTGTTCTAGTTGGGATCTCGTCTGCGATTGTGTCAAGTGAATAGAAACGTTCAATTTAGACGCAAAGTGGAGCTATTTTCTTTCTCGAATTGTGTCTTTGGATGCCAAGCGTAGGATCACTTTGTAGCGACTGATTTAAATGTTGCAGTGTGTGGGAATATGTTTTGCAACACATCCTCCTTTGACTATATTTTCTCCTCTTTACGGTCCAAGAATTCTTCTCACTAGAACTGTGAATTCGGTTTTAAATGTAAAATAAAAACAAATTTAGGGTTGTCCTGATTTGAGACAAGCATATACCACATTTAAACAAATACAGCACATACCGTAACCTTTCAAACAATAGATAAATTGGTAAAAATACAGTAGCTAATAGCCCACCAGCTACGGAATCGATGTACCATTGGCACGCCGCTCAAACGGGTTTCGCGTGCAGAAAAGAAATAATTTTAATGCCAATACGTGCAACCGGTTCTTACATACAGCCCATCGCACAAAGGCTCTTGCCCACGGGAAAACTGTGCAACACAGGGCCGGTAAATGGGAAAGGTTCGTTAACACAACAACAGACAGGAAGTGAATGCATGGATATTGCCACACCGCTTCACAGCTGCCTTATTCAATAAAGACGGCAGACACATCCCCAGGTGTGAATAATTGACTTGCTCAATGCACCAAAGGAAACTAGCGGAATACAACAGCATAAACTTCAAGATGACACGCGCTCCTGCAACACACCGCATGTGTGCCACGTCCTACCGCAAACAAAACGTGTGATGAAGACGCCCGGAGCGTAAGTGAAATCGGAGAATAATAGCCGCAATTATAGTGCTCCATTTTGTATTCAAATCAGGTGGGACTAATCATTAGCCTTCTCTCGTCTTGTCGGGCGTTCGTGGTGTTGGGTGGTGGCAAAGCGAACGGAATCGTTGTAAGTTTCGAATACTGACTGATTGGAACAGTAAGGATTTGCCATTTAAATGAAATTTAACACAATTTGTTGTCCGCTTTTGGTAAACGAGTATCACACGACGTTATTTGTGATCATCACACGCGGAGATGATGCACAGTATTTCAAAGCAGTTAGTAATAGTTCAGTTCAAAGCACATCAGTAATGGTATTTGTCTTGTTCTTGGCTTAACGACCTCTAAAGGTCACGCCGACCACCGTATCGTATCGTAGGCTTACTAGACTCGCTTACTAGACGGTATCACGTAGTTGGATAGTTAGTCCTCACTACGAGGGGACGGTCTGGATGGGATTTGAGCCCCAGTCCTGCCGTTTGAAGACCGGCGCCACTGTCGCCTACACCATCGGGCCGTCCCCAGTGGTCAGTTATAATATGAACGTTAAAAACTTAACCGTTCTCAGCCATAAAACTGCACCGATAACAAAAAAGATGTTGAGTTTCGGGCAAGGGTATTGACGGTCAATCGTCAATGATACAGATTGAGGCAACTTTCCAGTTAAAAAGATTAGTCTAGAAGCTGGTAATTAATAGGAAATTTATATCTCATTGTAAAGACATTGTATGGTAGGGCCATGGGTGGCAACTACGATTATGAGCTCGTTGTCTTGTACAGTGATTTCACTATGGTACTTTGGAATCAGTCTACAAAGACGTATGCAGCGGGAGGACACCAAAGAATGAAGACCTCTCTCTCAAAAACTTTCTTGTAAAGGAAGGTCGGTAAAAAGAAAGTGCGACTAGGAATGCACAAGCGCTACCGAGATTAGTGATATAATAGAAAATTATGCTTTTATTTCCGGTCATTACTTAAGTGATGGATGTCAAACTCATTTATTTCCTGTAAGAAGGATTTTGTTGAAGTTTGAATTCAACTTTGTTCCTAACATTCAATGTCCTCTGCATTGCGTGAAAAAAATATATTTCAAAAAGATTTTCGAATATCTTGCTCACTCGAAGAAGAATATATTTGATGTATTGAAGAGAAGAAAAAAACACAGGAAACGATTACAATTCAATTGCCTTTTGTCAATATTAGTGCCAATATCCAGATAGCTTGAGAGAGTGAAAAGTTAAGACGTTCCATCCAATTATAATAATACAAATCCACTCAATCGAACAGATAAATGACAGCGGCGGCGAAGAAGAAAAAAAAAATCACTAAAGCATTAAAACACCGGCATCTGGTGCGCTTACACTTGACCCCGGGCATCATTATCGGGGCAGGCACAATCCAATCAGCTCCTGATTGAGACAAAGAAGAACCATCCGAAAGGTGGGTGTTTCGTGCCCGAGAACCCTTTTTCAAACATTCTTCTAATTGGGCCCGTGCAACGAAACGACATAATCAAATCACCAAAGCTTGGAAAATATTCTTTGTCCACTGTTCTATGTCCACCAGGTTTCTTTAGAATCTTTTTTTTTCCCCCTTTTTGCACCAGCAGCAGACATCGCTCCAGCACCGTTGGTTTGTGCTTCATGTAACGAATGGCATCACAAAATAAGCTCAGTAAAATGTTCCTTCAAAATCGGTTTTGCTGTAAGATGTTGGGCGACAACATGCCCTAAAACATTGCTGCCGCTGTTCACAAGGCAGCACAGACCATCTCGGGAGGCTAGCAGTGCAGCAGGGGGAAAAGGTTGACATCATCGTCCGAAGAAGTTGCTGACGTGCCCGGATGTCGTTTGCTAGTTTTCGCGTTCGTCCAACACGGCCAAACGTTACCCGCCGTCACAGTCAGCGACAACACTCGGACGGTTTACAAAGTGAATTAAAAGCATGGAAAAAGTTTTCGCTTTCCATTCGTCTATGCTCTGCCCAACATGCTTGCATCGATTGTTCCGTCCACCACAGGATGAGAGGGAGCTTTTTGTATGTGTGTGTGTGTGCCGGAAATGATAATGGTTCTTTCCCATTTCTCTTTTTCTCCATTTCTCGATCAAAAGTTATGCTTTCCACCCACAATGCACAATGCAGCCGATGTAGCGGGCGGACACCAAAGAATGAAGCGTCGGTGAGCACATTCATAAATTGTTTTTATGCATCATACGTGAATTTCATCGAAAAGTAACCAATTGTTAGAGCTCTTGCTGCTCGTTTGAAGTGCTCAAGCGAAAGCTTTAATGCTAAAAATACCCGTGAGTTGTTCATGCGATAGAAAAGTCAGTTAAGATAATGTTGGGAACCAATGCATCGATCTTCAAATGCTTGACTAAACGATTACCCAGAAAAAGTGTTAAGATATTGCGTCTATGTTATTGTAAGATCTGAACTTTGTATAAATTTTCGTCCTATACGCCATGATAATGTTTTGATTGTGCTCCGATGACACCATCACCGCTAGCTAAAACAAAATAGCAACAAGTAAGCTTTCTCGCATGTCAGTAGTCTACAATATTATTCATCCTTTATTCGACCGCACCATCCAGCTTACTGGTGACCCCAATTCCTAATCCCGTCACACTGTGTAACATTTAGTGCATAATGAAAATTAAAACCACGGTGGGAAGGATTACGATGGCCATCGAAACACTGCCTTCCACTGTGTTGCAATTAATTTTCACATCGCCCCGTCACGACCGAACACCATCTTAGCTAAAATGAAGATTTAGGTCTTAAATCTTATTGCGTCTCCAAAAACTGACTTTTGTAACGATAGCGGTACAAGCGGTACGGCAGCTACTCCCTGCAGGGATAGCTGTCAGTAAATCAGAGGATTAAAACTGCGCGATAAATTAGAGTAATGACTGTTTAAGCTTGTTTGTACCTGATTCTTCTCGGTAGCGGTGCCATCCAAGCTCCTTGCTGCCACTGGGTTGTTGTTCAAAATTGTTTCAATACGAAGAAAAGCACCACATACTTCTGGAGGCAAAAGTCTGATGACCGCTTGCAAGTGAGTTTCACAAATGTTTGCAGCAGATATTTGTCATTGGAACATTCCCTCAAACGCTAGTCACAATCACACAATTATCTCTAAACACTCCACCAGTTAGTTACTTTGGCCAGGCAATCTTCTTGTCGCTTAAGAGCAGTCCTACGCGGAAAGCATACACACACACACACACTGCACAATGCAGGATTTGCGTGATTGTTGGTCAGTTGGACGTAACTTATCTTAACATTTACTCGCAGGTGATCCTGCCGGTGCGCCTGAATGGTTTACTCACGTCTTGCACGAGTCCACAACCTCGACAGATTATCCCAAAGGATAGATAACCGAACTACAGCAAAGCACTGATTTAATTGACTTTAATTACGTCTTTCACTCAACTCGCAGTAGATTGGTAGTCGTTTTTCATTAAGCTAATGGTGTGGAGCTTTCATTACACTTTGCTGGGTGGCGGGTTTTTTTTCCAGAGCAGCCACTAGCCGATTCGTTCGTCAGTTCTTAGCAATTGTAAGTTATCCCTAACTGTATTCAACACAATAGGACACAGTAGCTCTGTTGTTCTTCGATAATTATATTATATTTTTGTATATCCACGTAATTGTTTTAATAATAGAGCTTGATAACCGTCAAACTTCACGTTTAAATGTTTGCTATTTTCATTCAAATAACGCATAGTACTTGCACGCTAAACTAAAAGCAACACTCAGTCCCACGTCATGCACTGTTTCCTCCTTGCTTTCAATTACAGCACGAACAATGCTTACTACCGAAGGAAAACAATACAGCAAGGATCAAATTTGTTTTCCTTCAAACCACGATTTAGTGTGTCAAACGTGTCCACCACTGTACTGGGCACCGTACGGCTTCGTTTCACTTTCCTTTCGTTTGGCGAAATTAGCGGATTTTCTCTATCTGCATGCAACATGCATCGTATTCAGCCTGACGTGCAGTATGGTTCACTTGTCGTTGCATTTAATATGCAAAGAGCATACAATATTTTTTGCACCACGCTCCTCTTCGCGCGCACGCATGCTTTCCAAAAACCATCGCCACGGCAAACCTTCTCGCTCGCTTTAGCCAGCTACACAAACATCTGCTATGCTCTCGCTCCCTGTTGCTATGGTGTGCTATGCCAACCGCTTGCTCCCCTATATGCGAGTGCGAGTGCAGAGGGACCCTCGCTCATCTCATTACTTTCATTGGAGCGTGCGATGAAAATCCAGCAACAGGCACCCCGTTTTGGTTGGGGTGAGAGATTGCGCGCGACCCCCGTTGAACTGGCTTTTGTGTGCGGTGCTAGAGCGAGACAGTGACTGCATCACTGCTACCCGGGATGGCGTTAGTGCACCTTTTGCCACCGTAACCATTGCTAGACGACGTTTTCATTTCGGTGGGTCCACTGTCCCGTCAAACTCGTAACATAGTAACCGATGCTCCGGATGCTCCCGCTGCTCACGGTGCTGCTTTCCAATACCACCGACCGTCGACCGGTGACGCTTGATCCTGTTGCCACTCGCCCTTGCGACGATCGATGTTAAATGCTTCACCGACAGGGGGCGCTATTTATTTCGCAGGTTCTATTTAGATTTTTGGCACGGCACGAAAAAGAGATTACTCTGTTTGGTTAGCGCCGGGCTGTACCCTGCATATTAACGATGGCTTACCGGCACACCCGAACAACCCACCATTGTTCGAAGGGCCATCAGCGCACACAGTGTTCGCCATAGAGCTGTACGAAATTGATCTTAAATTACCATCTAGAACCTTTTGAAGTTTCAAATGTATGCAACAATGACAACGTTCCAACTGGAGTGGGCGTCAACTTAATTACTTCGCATGCTCGATCTGTGATTGATCATGCGCTTTGCTGGTGACAGGTGTGCGTTAAAAAGAAACATAAAGTTATGATTTTTCCCATTCAAAAAATCCCTTTCTTACTGCAACAAAGTCGAATTATGAGAGCTAATCAGAGAACGCGATGTCACGTTAAGATGACAATTTTAAACTTTGTGGCAAAGTTGTTGCAGCGCTGACAAAAGTTCCGGATTTAATTTATTATGCAGATCTCCGTGCTACGTTCCCTCCACAAGGCGCGATAGAAAGATTGCTGACATTTTTAGACAAGCATTTTGTCAATCTTTTATTTAACATTCTTAACGGCGCTGGTATTTTTCATCGTTTTTTTATGCGTCTTTTTTCTCTATCACAGCATCTTCAAAAAATGCCACCACCATACCTACAATTTTTAGCTTTCTCCCTCGCGTTGTGTAAGAAAAAAGCATCGTAACCGAACTATGCATGCATGCATGTACGCTCAATTGAGGACAGCGGGCGGAACCCTCAGGTCACGCACCCTACCTTCAAACGCCAAGCGACTCGTTGCTCGCATACTTGCCCATCGATGATTGTGACGAATGGGGGAATTTAAATATGAAAAAATTGTTATTTCGATGAATTTATTATGATGATAAAATATTTCTTGCATTCCACCATATGACCACCATCAGTTGGCCGAGGTGAAGAACTTTACTGCCAGAGGAGCGGCAAAATAATGGAAAAGCAGCTCTTGGGTGGTAGATAAGAGCATGTAGGTTAATCTTGCAAGTCAGATAAACGCCAAAGAGAAAAGAGAAAATAGATGCTATCGGTTTTCATCATTACAAGCATCGGGGCCGAGCGGTCGAAGAAAAGTGCCGATACTATGCGCCACACCGTTTGAGTGACACGAATGGAAAAAACCGGAAAAGCACGCAAAATATTTCATTCCATCCTCGAGCGGAAAAAGGTGTTACGGTCCATCGAAAACAATAGGGGAAACGCACGCTGTACGGTACGAGTACGGCAACGAATAACCTTAACACTTTTCTGCACAACAGTGGGGAAACCAAACAAAACAAAAAAGAAGCAACACGTAACGCTAAGTAAATGGAAGCGTCTAAGGCAACCACGGCGCTACTGAAAACCGCATCAACCGGATCGATTGGAATGTGGCACCGATGTGTGTGTGTGTGGAAAAAAAGGTTGAAATATGTGCAAACTTTCCTTGCCTGAGCCGGTATGTTTCGCGGTGCGTCGGTGAAGCGTCCCTGTCATTGTTAAAAATGGTGGAAAATAACCTGTCACGCTGATGGACAGACGGTACGACCCGATACACCCAGACCAGTTCACTAGATAAGTGTAGCGGCAGGATAAGAAAATGTTTTCAATTTGTAGCTCCGTAATCAATAGCTCTAACTTGGTGAGCATGCGGGATCAAGCTACACATTATTGGCCAGAGCAAAGGCAGTAGCAAAAATCTACTGGCGAATATGTAAAAGCCAATAAATAATATAGCTAAATGCAAAAACTCGATTTATAAAAAAATATATTGTGTAGTTTGCAGGACATGGTATTCTTACAAAATCTAAATAAATCCAAAATCAATTAACTTCGAACAGTCAACGACACCTGAGTGGTTTAAAGGTAAGACCAATGGAGGTAGAAACGATTTCAAATCACTTTTAAACGGTTGTCCCAAACTCAAACCTCGTTACGCGCTACACAAATAACAAAATTCAAAACAAAGAAGATGGTAACGCAGCTTCAAACGTCGTTATTAATTAAGTGTTAAGAAAAGGCAGATTTTATTTAAATTTTATTACTGGTAACAGTAGATTCTAACAGATCACTTGATCCTCCAGAGCATTTTAACAACATGTTCTTCATGTACAGACAAAATGTTACTGCATCATGAACTGATGAACTGAACTGAGCACTGAGCATCAGTGCATCAGAACTGAGCATCAAAATGCAGACAGATTCTGCTAGAGTAATTTATTTTGTGACTTCTAAATGTTGCTTATTCTTCTGAAGAAAATAGAGAGAAACAAAACCTGCTGGATCCACCATTCCTAATCTTTAACTAAAAAACAAAGTTCACACGATGTTGTTGAACAGATTTGTAAGCAAGACCTAGTGCAATTACGCTAATAACATCGCGATACAGCAAAGTGATCGTCAACGCCCCTAAAAGAGTTAACATAAAACGAACCCTTATTTTTCTGAGAACCACTCAAAAAAGGTTTGTAATATTTCTGACAATAATTAAATGACAGTAACAGTAATCATTCAGAATACTTCAAAGTTATTAACTTAAAATTTTGCAATACATCTTAAAGGAGCGGGCCGATCATAATGCAATAACGGTGTGAACTTTTAACACGGTAAGGACCAGGGTTCAAATCCCATCCGGACCGTTCCCCCGTAGTGATGAGGACTACGTCTATTCAACTATGTGTTAACAGCAAGGCTAGTAAACCATTAGATGATCGTGAAGAAGAAGAAATCACTTTTTTATCATTTATACAGTTTATTTCAACAAACTGTGTTGCTTTTACAGTGATGATCTGTGTCCAGCAGTGTCCATAAACTACGTAACGTTGAAATTGAGACTTTTCGACCCGCACACCCTGTGATTGTAACAAAACGTAACGCTGGAAAATAACATCCTCATCCTTCCGAAATTGTAATTAAATATTAACTTCGATGAAAAAATCTAGCTTGCTTCACTCTTTAGCGCAAATATCACAAAAGAAAAGGATATTGTCGTGATCGTGATATTCTGATCTTTTTGTTATAATAGCTCCATTTGAAAAACGTACTGTTCGGAACATTCATATTGGTAAAATCAAGGTACTATTGAGATTGTTCCCTGCTAAAGCGTATTTAATAATATGAATAAAGTATCCTTGTTTATTGCACAAATATTTCGAATTTTTGAAAATATGTTGTTAATTAGAATATTCATAGCCAATGTCTGTCGCATTTGTGTAGTTTTGAAATGAAGATTTTACGGATTTTGATAAACCGTTAGTTTTTATAGATAAACAAATTGTTTTTCACAACAACGGCTTCACTTCAGACATGGCTAGCGATTTGTGTGTAACAAAATTCATTATTTATTTATTTATAATTAATTATAACGTTTCAGATCTATATTGTCAATAACAAAATGCATATTATCCGTCACAACCTTCATGGTTTAGGCAAATAATCCAGCCCGTAGAAATGTTCATACATTTACTTTCTGCAACGTATGAAACAGGATAAATACCCCTCCCCCCTCCTCCTCCTCCTCCTCCTCCTCCTCCTCCTCCCACCGTTCCAAGCCACTTCGCTCCTTCCTTCGAGCGTTGCTTTATTTATGGACGGCTTCTTATACCGTATGCGTTTTTTTTTTTTTGGATGGAAACAAAATCGACAACCTTAAATTATTTGTAATAACATTAAAACACAATTCACAAGCAAAACGGCTAACGTACCGTTCTAAAACACACAAAATTCACACAATTCAAATTCACATCAATTTGTAAAGTATTCCAATTTACCCATCCCGTTTAAAAATGTGTTTTATAAAATTCTCCAGATTCATTTCAATCCTGCTCCGGTAGGTGAGAACACAAACGCAACTGCAGTGGAAAGCGGACATGAGTGATGCAAAGGAAAGGAAAAATAATACCTCCCGGTATGAAACTCATCTAGTAAATTAGCAGCTCCACTGAAGTTTTGTGATTATTCATACACTTTTGCCTTAATTATCGCAAGTAGTATATGTGTAATGTTTCATCCGGGCAAACATGATGTTCTGCCCTGATGCTCACAAAAACGGCAAACGGCAAAGTTAACCGAAAGGAAGCTCAATTTTGTTCCCACGAAACGCGACAGGGGATAAGGAAAGGAGGAGTGAGGAAAATGTGTATGAAAAAGTACTAGACGAACAAGCGCTACTACACTGCAGCGGAGCCACTCGGCGGGGTTTACATTTTGCATAGAACCGACCAGGGGGAAAACTGTGGCTCCGAACGGAAGCGCAACATCTAAAGACAACGCGACTAGGTACAGCTCTAACAAACCGAGGCAAGATGCATCCGGTTGCGGACCGGGCACAGGGCCTTTGGCCCTACTGTACTCTCATCGTGCAAGCGCCACCATAGCAGCCAAAGTATTATCTATAACCGATGGTGGTGGTGGTGTGGCTTAGGATTCCACCATTCGCTCCACTATTGCTTGCTATTGCCACCAATCCGGAAGCAATCCCGGAAGCACTGAAGCGAGAAAACTGCAAACCAGCTTTGGTCGGTGTCGTACGGCGAACCTCACCACCCACCCCCTGGGGTATGAACGGATGCGCTGATAAGCGCAAGACGATATCTTCCGTTTCGGGCGTTCGCACAGCACCCACCAGAACCAGAGTCCAGTTGTCCGAGTGTGTCCGAGGGTGTGATAAAAGACTACAAAATTTAATTAGTATTCCAATGGCGTAATCAACTGTACACGGTAGGAGTGGTGCCAGGAGGAGCACTGACGGGATGGGATTTCCCAAGCGCAGTATGTTTTGCCACCTCGCATCAACAATCGCGTGTACGATTCCATCACATTTGTACTGTAGCAGGGTAAAGCGGTTCAAGGTTTGCTGGCCGAATAATTGCACCTTTTTCCTAGACACTCCGGCAAAATGAGGACGAATAACAAATTACACCTGTAATATGGTAAATGAGTTTTGCCTCTTCTTATCTAAGAGCCGGGCAGATATTTTGCATGTTTCTTTATGGTACAATTTGGGGTTTTTACAAGCGGCCCTCGAAACATTGTAACCGAAATGTCATCCACGATCAGAGGTTTCGAGTGCAATGAAGCATGTTTGTTATTTAACAATTTGTTTTCAATTTTAAATCCTCTCGAAAGTGCCGAAAATGGTTTGAAGATAATAACCGTAGAAAAAGGTACAGAAAGGATGGATAACATTAAAACAGAAACTCAACCGGAGTAATTCCGACCTGAGTACGTTCAGGTATTTAATCAATGTCTTTCTGCGAAATCGTTGAGATAATTCTTCCGCATTGGTGAACGATACGATCTGCGGTGTGTCTGTTGATATTCCTTGCGAACCACTCCAATTTTTTTTTCATGTCCCTTGGTTGATGCTTCACCCACGGTAAGGAATTTATTAAAAAGCCCCCGGTGTTTGAAATCCAACCCTTGGCTTTCGTTTTGCATTGCACCCAATTTCGTTCGTCACTCAATCCTTCGCCATTGACAATATGACGATCGCAGCTTGATAGCAGAAAAAGAGTGTTTTAAGAAAATTGTTGTGCTTCCTTTTTTTTTCTTCGAGGGGGAACCTTCTTCTGTATTGCACGCTTACGCATGATTGAATGAAGTGAATTAGTACGCAGGAGATATTTAATTTGTTTCGGCTCTGGTTGTTTGGGCTCTTCCGACAAGATGCTTGCCGAACCGAAGTGGTTGTATCTTTGAAGTTTAGCGTGCTAAAAGGTATAAAGCCGTACGGTGTACGTACGCACCCACTACCTCCGGCGTATGAAAATTCGATTGGCACTGATGTCGTCGTCTACACGTAGCATCGTCATGTAACGTCATGTTTGTCGAACGCAGTGAAAAGCAAATAATAATACACAACACATCGCTGGGAAACCTCGGGAGAGCATATAAATCACAACAACGGGAAATTAATTGAATCCGGGAAAATTGATGATATTCCTGTTTCAGCGGTCCCACGGGGATATTGGTGCTGGCGGTAGAGAATGTAATAGCGACGCCTGATTTTCGTACGTGGCAGCACAGGTAATGGAATGCGCGGTATCATCAGGACAGGGGAGGCACACTAGTCAATAAAAATCCTATTTCCTATGGTGTGATTGAATCACAATAGTCACCGTACTATTGTCACTGTGATGCTTCGGATGTTTGCACGGAGTTTTATCGTTTGATAATTTTAGTATAATATTGTATGTATTGAAACGGAGTATGTGATCTTCTAGGAACCTGCGCGATAACTACAAATTAACAGCTTCTTATAAAATGAACATTCTCTGATAACGGTCGACTTCAGGTTAAGGTGAATATTTATCCTTATTTAGTAAATGCTTCAATTAAACTATTTAGCATCTACCCGGTACAGATAATTCGTCTTCAATCAATGTACAAATTGTAAAGTTTTGTTAATTTTTAACATTGACTAACATGACATGAACGAATAAATAATGTAAAAACCTTTCCAACACGAATAGGAAAAATAAGAGCAGAACTGTCTGCGAAATTTTTCAAGGAACATTTAAATACCAGTTTTACTGCGGTTTCCAAAACAAAGCCATCTAAAATCTCATTTCTCTTCATGTGCCGGGAAACACATCCGAAAGGCTCGCACATCGACGTAAAGCGAAGATTAAAAGGGGAATAAAATATCAATTTGTGCGAAATCGAATACCACGCTCGTTTCGCTTTGCACGCTTACGCTTACCCCTCCCCAAACCAGACACGTCCCTTCGCTTCCCCTTTTCCACATCCTTTAGCCTCTTGTTTCTTGTAATTTTCTCCAACGGCACCCAACTTCCCAGCACGTCTCGACCACGCCTGTTCGTTCGCTGGGGGACGAAAATGGATGACATTATTCAAATTTTCCGAACCCGTGCATTCATCACCACTGTACCTGTCCGGGTTGTCGGGTGGATATGTCGGTGGCGTCGGGATGAAACATTCCAGATTGAACGATTCGATACACCGGCAAAGGATCTCTCGGACCGCAAACTCGTACGTCAAAGTTTTTCCGCTCCGTTCGAGGGTTCCCAATCGAAGCGGTTGCCCCGTTTTATTTCTTCCTACCACACCACAACACTTGAGCGATGGTTTTGGTTCTTGGTCGAAGTCAGCAAAAGGATGAAAATCCCTTTTCTTTTCACCTTCCCTGTTCGGCCCCGTTGAACGCAAAGCGTCGTTTTGCTGCACAAGAAAAGCTTACCGCCTGTGCCCTTCCCGACAGGCCATCAGCTCAGATTTTGTCACCATAAAAATGCAATCAAACTCTTTCAGCGGTTCCACGAACTAGGCGGTGCTACACTTTGAATCTCGTAACGGTAAATTACTTCCTCAAAAACGCGACACAAAAAAGAATGTGCGCAAAGCCAAACTTACTTACAACGAAAAGCCAAAAACCATACCGGGGTGGAGCAATCGGTGCAGCAAAAAAAAACTTGAAATCGCTAGCTGAGTTGATGGCTGGTGGCTTTTGGCCCACTAAATTGTTCCCTGCCCCTGGCGTGCGCACCGTTGCGTTACCGCAGATGGGAAATTAAACAGAGTTCACTTATTTTACGATGAATAAGTCACCACAAGTCATTCGAATGTTTGTAAGAAACCCAATCAATCATTGAGTGATAGGAAACTATCTCCGTTTCCAGCGAATGTTTAACTTTTCAATAATAGATCCTTAGCTTCGAGGGTTACGCTGAGGTCACACCAAACGTTCGTACCACCATGCTCCTTATTTGTAGAAGATAGCAAGATAGCATAACCACCGTAACGAGAACAGCACTAATGGTGGTGTGCTAAAGCCCACGGAACCGAAGTCACAGTTGTCGAAAAGCTTTCCTATTTCTACGATACTACTTCAGATTGGAATGTGATAGATAATTAATGAAACGCACATTCCATTAATCATAGGCAATATCAAAACACACGTTTTGCTGTCTGGGTTGACAAGAAAAATAAAAGATAAAGGAAATGGTAGGCAAGGCATATATTTATTGGGAATTTTCTTACATTCAAAATGTTTCGATTGCAAAGGGCATAATAATCCTGTTTAATATTTTAACTTTGATAGTTAAATCAACTGCAATGAATACCGCCCTCAAAATATTCTCCCTGATCCTTCAGGATAAGCTTGTCCCTTTCGTTGAACAGATTGTTGGAAACTATCAAAGAGGATTCCGAAACGGAAACGGAAAAGATGGCTGAACGTACCATCTCTTCATAGATTTCAAGGCCGCATATGATAGCTCTCTCTTTCTCTCTCTCTCTCTCTCTCTCTCTCTCTCTCTTCTTGGCTTAACGACCTTTAAGGTCATGCCGGCCATCGAAATAAATGGCTTTCTAGACTGTCGATACCACGTAGTTGGATAGTCAGTCCTCACTATGGGGGGACGGCCTGGATGGGATTTGATCCCCGATCCTGCCGTATAAAAACTGGCACCGCTGTCACCTACACCACCGGACCGCCCCGCATATGATAGCATAGCCATTGTAAAACTCTACGAGGCCATGAGCTCTTTTGGAGTCCCGGCCAAACTGATCAGAATTGTTAGAATGACCATGACCAACATCACATGCCAGGTTAAAACCCTCGAAGGTGTGTGGAAAACTCTCAGGGTCCTTTGCTACCACCAAAGGCCTGCGTCAGGGAGATGGGCTCGCATGTATCTTATTCAACTTGGCACTAGAGAGGGCCATCCGTCACTCGGAGTTTGAGACTTCGGGAACCATCTTCTATAAATCAACCCAGATCCTGGCTTACGCTGATGATATAGACATCATTGGTATGCGGCTCTCAAAGGTAGCAGAGGCCCACCACAGGATCGAACAGGCGGCAGAAAAAGAAATCCGAAACTGATGGGGCTGATGTACGGATAGGTGACCGCAAATTTGAAGTCGTCCAAAACTTCACCTATCTCGGGTCAACAGTCAGCACCGAAAACACCATAGAGACGGAGTTGCGCGCTAGGATGTGCGTAGAGAGCCGGTCATTCTACAGCCTGAGGAAACATCTCAGCTCGAAAAACCTTTCGCGACGGTCGAAGCTGGGACTGTATCGTACTTTTATAGTCCCAGTAGTCACATACGCCTCTGAGACATAGACCCTGTCCAAAACAGACGGAGCCCTCTTAGCCGAGTTCGAGAGGAAGATGTTCATAAGGATCGAGCCGCTACAACGACGAGCTGTACGAACTGTATGACAACCTCACCGTCGTGCAGCGAATTAGGCTCGCCAGGCTCCTATGGGCTGGCCATGTCATACGCATGGCACAGGGCGACCTAGCTCAGAAAGTCATTTTAGGCCGTTCACACGAACAGAGGAGTTAGATTAAGGTGGGAGGATTTATCCGCCATCAAGGCCGGGACTACGGATTGGCGAACGACGACGCGGGATCGTAAGCGGTTCCGGACTCTGCTGCGGCAGGCCAAGACCGCAAAGCGGTTATAGCGTCTAATAAGTAAGTGATGAATGTTAAATTTAGTCGGTTTCTTCCTCACAACCGACTATGCCCGTGATGAGGCATAGAATAAGGAGGAAATGCTTTAGCAATATTGTTGTTTAACTTACTCACCACAAGCGGTGTAGACGAATTTCTGAGTATAAACAAATATGTTGGGGCTCGGCTACTGCAGCACTAATTTTCATCAAGAATTACTGACCGCGGAATTCTGATTGGTGATGATACAAGTAACATAGGAGCCGCTACCCATGTAGCTTCGAATATGTACAACTCAATGGTCAGTTTTAGAAATAAATCAATATTTATTTTTCATCATAAGCCAACCAATATCTATTTTTAATATTTGCCTGTATTAGGACGGTTAGGCAAGCTCTTAAGATGTCCTATGTTTTAAGCTGATATTTTACACTCATTTTTCTCTTTCTCTCTCTCTCTATCTATCTATCTCTCTCTATCTCTCTATCTCTCTATCTCTCTCTCTCTCTATCTCTTCTTGGATTAATTACGTCTCTAAGGTCACATCGGCCATCTAATGGTGTTTACGCCTAAATGTATGCATTCGTGGATGGAAAAAAGTTTACTTTAAAATAATATATAAAAATGAACTTTATTTATTGCCAAAACCAGCCTACAGACGGTAAACCTACGTTAACCAATACGTGCAAAAAAATGTTACCTTCACGCTAACAGAAGGCTCGTTAATTTTGGGTTTCTTTTATCCTGCCCAACGCGCTTCTTCATTTTCAATTTCCGGTCGTTTGAAAATGGAGAATGAAATGAAATCAACGAGAATCCTGGAGCAAATAAACCATACCTAACACAAAGCTGATAGAAGGAAGGTAGCGTCTACATCCAACACGGGCTGTGCAACAGAT
Organism: Anopheles maculipalpis; assembly: GCF_943734695.1. Lineage (NCBI taxonomy): Eukaryota > Metazoa > Arthropoda > Insecta > Diptera > Culicidae > Anopheles > Anopheles maculipalpis. Next base: position 53,648,122 of record NC_064872.1, on the reverse strand, counting down.
AAACAGGTATCGTACGAAACGACACAGTAGTACTAGCGGCCACCAGGGACGAGCGCGGCGAACCACGGTATATATCAATTTTATTACAAACTCCACAGAAATATCATTTCCGCTCCCTTAAGAACGCTTTTCAAAACCAGATGTCAGCGTGAGCTCCCAGTTTCTCGGTGCCCTGTCGAAGACACCGGGAAACTGTGCTCCAGCGATAAGAAAAGTTAAATGGCACCCTACCTAACAGAAATCCGGGTTCTCTGTGGCTCTGATGATGAATGATGAAAAGATTTCAGAGCGGCTTGTGGATTCAAAGAACATCGTTGTGCAATCTCCATCATCATCAGAATCTTGACCGTATCAGCGGTGATACATCGTGTTAAATATTTTCAAAATTGTCTGAAACTTGACCGGAAGTATCCTTATGATTCAGGATCTTCGAACCTTCTGCAATACAACACATCAATAAGTCCTTAATAACACAGCAAAAAAAAAAAAAAAATGTCAATAAATCTACCCTTTTATTGGAGACTGATCTGCAAACCAGTTGCCGAAAAGTCTACCACGAATGTCTTTCCAAGTACCGGTCGGGAGTTAATAAACCAGAATTTACGACGATTGCCCGTTCGTGCCAGCGCTCCTGTGAGTGTGACTTCTTTGTCCCAAAACGAAAAGTGTCTTGTGAATGCTCGACACCCCAAAAACCACAACGAAAAGAAAGCAAACGGTGTACATCGTGAGTTTAGCTCCACGTTCATGAACTTGTATTTTTGTGTCACGTGGTTCGCCCACTATGTTCCCCATAATGTGGGCCCCGGGATTCAGTCTCGTCCACTTTCCATCTTTACAACCGCGACCAGGACAACGCACGGTGGCAAGCAATAATTTTGAATTTTCCAACACTTGCAACACCACGCGCACGCATCCTTTCAGCACGTTTTGCACTTTACGTTTTCGTACTTTCGTGTTCTTTGCTTTATCCTTTGCGCCAACCATCGCTGGCGCTTGGTTCGGGTAAAGGATTTTCAACTTCAAAACCTCCATTTACTGTGTGCTAGGTGCCACATCGAAGATCGACCAAAGCATCTGTGCTGAGGTCTAAGTTTGCTGCACTAGGTACGGCCCCTTCGGGCGCATCACCTCCACCCAACACTTTCCCTAAAGAAAGGAGTTAAGAACAAAGTTTAGCGTAGCTGCTTAAGCTCTGTATTTATAGAAGGAAAACTTTCACTCCAAATCTACTTTCCCAAAAGTCCCATTTCGGTACACTCTCCGGGCAACTGCCACCGCTTCTCAGACCACAGTCGATCCAGATCGCCGATTGGAAAAATCCTCCACCGGGACACTGTCCCCCGGGCCATGTGCCATATCAGTTGCAAACCCGTAAAGAGCTTAAGCGAGCAACCTGCGCAGGGAAACGTCGGTCCGGGAACGGGAAAAGGAAGCTCAAGAAAGTATAAAATTTAATAGTTATTAACCCCTATTGAAGGTTGAGAAAAGTTCGGTCACGGATAAAACTCGGTGTCGTGGAAAAGTATCGACTGCAATAAAAATGATTGTATTTTAGTTTTCTTCCGGCACATTCACCCACGCGGGTTTCGTTCTCCGTGATTCTCGAGCCCTCGAGTTGCAGCCTCGAGCACACCAAACTGCCACACAATCTGGGTACAAAGATTCCGTCGGCAGAATCGGTTTCTCCGATTCTCTCTCTCTCTCTCTCTCTCTCTCTCTCTCTCTCTCTCTCTCTCTCTCTTTATCTCAATTTGGCCCATTGTATGGAGGCTTTGAACTGCTGCAGTACTTGCACTCGGATGACTCCGTTGAATAGTGGCTGGGCTCGGTCTTTGGGAACTTTGAAGCGCCCGAAAAGCGTTGAAGAATATCGGCCCTCCTTTCTCTCGTGCTGCTTCAGTGTTCTCCATTCCCTTGCAGGGCATTACATCATCTGCTGGCCTTTTGCAACGTGCCCGCACACATACACTGGGCACTGTTTTCATTTCACATCCATTTCCCTACAGATAGATCCTCGTCCGCACGGGAGAAGCACTCTATCTTTACCGTTTCGTCTCCACACAAAACCCTTCGCACACAACCCAGCTCAACAAGTCCCAGTCCTCGCTGTGGCTATGTGGCAAATTGGGTGGCCTACGACCGACTACAGGTGTATTTGTGTGTTCGTGTCTGTGCACCCGGCAGTGGCATGTGCAGTGAGCGGAACAAGCACAGCACGGATGAAAAGATCGGGCAAGTAGTGCATCCATGATCTGTCGTTCGTATTGAACCCATTCAATTTTAATGCTCTTACAACAAAGTGAAAAGAAAACGACAAAGAGCTCCCGCCGGCCGGAAGGGTAACGCGCACCGTTCATCCCCTCACTGGTGAGCATCTTCTGGGCAAGCTGATAGATTTTAATGCAAAGTGCGTCCCCCTTCCGCTATACACACAACACAACCGCGCTCTTTCGTCGTTCACAGCACAGTCTTCTGAGGTTGATCATTGTCCGGCCAGCGTTTGGCACATTAAATAATCCCTTTGCCGAATGACTGGCGTCCATTCGGTATTGCGCAAGGTCCACCCGAGGTATGGATGGAGCGTATGGTTGCATGAAAGTATGCTGCTCCTCTGATATGGAGCGGATTTTGTGCATTTGAGTTGGTGATACTTTTTTTTTGTTGAGTCGTTTTTTGTCACTATTCTTTCTGCCTGTACAGCCGCACTGCAATTGCTAACCGAAAGCCAAATGGACAAAAGATATTGCATACTGCAGCAGGGAATCAGTTGAAGTTGAAGTTTGTGCTAGATTTGACCAGTAGCTGTTCTTCACATACTGTTCACCGATTTCAGTGACATTCAATCGAGGTTAAAGAGTGACGCTCCGGTCACTACAGTATCGAACAGTAAACCTTAATTTTCTTTGATTAATTTACTTAATTATAACTCTTTCCAAAGACCTGTAATAATAATAAAATATTGGTTTATTATCATTTTCCGTCTTTACATATAACTTTTTTTTTTCGAGTTGCAGTTTAAAAGCTTTTCACCGAAAGTTGCTGTTGTCATGTGTACTTTTCAATTGTGATACTTTTATTTATTTTTTACCTAACTAACCTAATTTTACCTTACTGAGTAACTGACTTAACTTTCAATTATTAACTAAGATTACTATGAAAAAATATCCTTGATATCGTTGTGAGGTGAATTTAATGAATTATATCTAATTTTTTCGATTGAAATTATTATTATGTCCTTCAAAGACAAGCTATTGATTTCACTATATAAATTTACTAGTCTTGTTCTAGGGGGAGCATTTAATAGCATTCTAAGAACCCTATTCAAGGTGAACTGAGTTTTATTTAGTTTAATACTGGCATACGTTTGCCATACAGCAGTCTGGCAAGGTAACTGCGAGATTCATTCATGGATGTTGTACGTGGCCAATCTCTGAGGCACATTAGATTCTCCTGTCCCGGAATGTAGTTCTCTGACACCATGTTGGTGTTGGAGATCTGGCCATACGCATGGAACAGTGTGTTCTAAAAAGTGGTAGACCGTTACCCATCAATGGTAGCCGGGAAACAACTTTAACGGACACTAGGGAACTAGGATCTTAGGGCTGGAATTGTATGAAATCCGATGAATAACGTAAAGTGTACCTTGATGCCACCACTTACCGTCTAGTTTTTTTGACATGGATATTCAAAACATGTATTAGAGTTTAAATATCTTAAAGATAGTTTTGTCCTTCTCAAACCTGTGTTGGGGTAAGAGTTGGGACTTATCATCATCATCATCATCATAAGTTATTGTATATGTTGCTGACGTAAGAAAAACGTATTTATAGATAGCCATTTTGTTTTTTAGTAATAATCTTGACCTTCAATTTATAAGGGGGTTATGATTTGTTGTCAGAATTGTACACTACCTAATTAAATCATATATATGGTCGCGGAATAATAGCTTTTTATCGAACAAAATCCCTAGGTATTTCACTTTCGGTGACCATGGGAGTCGGCGAGTTTTAGGAAATGGGAACCTTGATTAATTAGATTTTGGTGCATTTTGTGTGGGAAGATCTTTGCTTGCGTTTTGCCTTCATTTATCTTAGTTTTTCCACTTATTTTTCCACTCGCCAATTATGTTGAGGCTACGCTGTGTAGAGCTGTGCAACTCAGCTAATGTTCTACCCTTTACTGAGATTTTTTTCGTTTATTTCGTTTATTATTTTGTTTAAAACGTTTATTTCGTGTGTTTATGTGTTATAAATATTACAAAAAAAAACATTATTACAAATAACAATTCAGTATATTTACATCAATCGCATCATCGTTGTTTTCAGCGATGTGGATGATATAATTTGCAAAAATCCTTAAAACTATTGTTTTATGCGCTGGTCTTATTCCGTCTAGAATAAGAACATGCAAATCATGCATTGAAGCTTTGTATCACATTGGGAATTACGGTTTTTATTGCTTGCTGCAAGCGAATTTATGCTCCAAAGTCTCATCCAAAGGACAGTACGCGCACTTCGGAGACGGTATTCTTTGCGTGTTGTATAAGTGAACTGCATGTGTTATTTTTTATGTTTATGAGCAGGAATAGGCATTATCTTTGCTCGGAAAAAAGCCTCCTGCAACTGATGTTTTTTCAGACCTTTTTCCACGGTATTAAGATCGTTGTGTCGTCAGCGAACATGAACAACTGGCTGCCGTTGGGAAGTTGAGGAACATCCGAAACATAAAGCAGGTAAAGCATAGGTCCGACAATGCGTCCCTGGGGTACACCCGCTCTAACCTTGGTGGTTTCTAAAGAGGTGGATCCTAATGCTACACAGAATGTTATGTGTTTCAGATAACTCTGAAGGAACTTGATGTGGTAAACTGGCAGTTTGAAACGCATCATCTTGTGAATAAGCCCATCGCGCCAAACGTTATCAAACGCTTTTTCTACGTCGAGTATGACAACAGCAGTAAATTTTTTGTCACGTTTGTTCTCCTTAACATTGTTTACAAAACGAAGAAGTTGATGAGTCGTAGAATGACCTTCACGGAACCCAGATTGTGTTGGTGGAATGATGTTTAGTTCGTTTGACACCTCTTTTAGTCTGAGGACCGTAGGACCAGCATCTCGAATAGTTTTCCAAGAGCTGAGTGGAGACTGATAGGCCTGTAGCCGGATGACAGCGTTGGGTTTCACAGACCTATGGAAATCGGACCAATAGGAACCGATAATTCACATATGAGCTGTGTAGGCATGCGTTTACTATTGATCACAATCTACTTAGTAAACAATAATTAATAAAAAAAAAACTTTTATTTGCAATAATTGCTCTTCTGACAGAAATTCAATAATGATCGATTTTTATCATTAAAGTTTACTTTGAAATTGTATTCAAATTCTCTAAATCTAATACCATCATCAATCAACGCTACAAAAAAAAAATTGTACACCAACTTCAAAGCGCTCGTCGGAAATTTAGAAACAAAACCCACCAGCCAGCCACCAGCAACGAAATATTAATCATTTCGATCAAGGTACACAAACCGCAGTGGGGTCCCGGTATATTATTACTTGCCATGCAACCACTCACCGATAAATGAAACAACTTGTCAAACTTCGAAACAAAGGTGTGCCGCAACGAGCATCGATAATAGTTCGACTGTTGACGCTTCACATTATTCAGCCTCCCAACCAACACGAGCAATCAGGAGAAAATTGGGAACTGAATGGGTAGGTGGGGGAGCCGGGGAATTCGCCTACCGTTTCAGCTTCCCCCCTTGCCGGTCAACGTTGTGGAGACGTCATTATTGTTATTAAATTTCGTTTCTGAATGCGTTATAATTATTTGCCCAAGTTACTGCACAGTTTTAATTAGTTTCCATTAATTATAATTTTAAAGTGGTTTCAAGTGTTGTTCAAACAAATGGGTCCGAACGATGAGCACGATACAGGTTGCGTCCCAACCACCGTCCGCCGCTACCGGCAAGTCCTCGAGCACTTGCGAACGGATCTGAGTAATTATCGGAAGCTGTCGATTGCAGTGCGATAATGATTTCGCCCTCATCGAACGTCATTTTTTTTTTCTTGTTTTCCGTCCAACCTTCTGGGCAGCCGCAGCTATTGGATGGCTTTGGAGGAGCAAAACAAAAAAAAAATGTGACCAGCTTCGGTGAGCCTCAGGCGCGCATGGGTTTGGATGAACGCAACTGTAAGCCTGGCACAACAGCCCCGAAACGTGATTTGAATCAGATCGGAAATAACTTGCACACTTTACACACTGTCTGGGGAAATTTTCGGAGGTAAAAACTACAGAGTGGGAAGTTTTCCCTAAGCCCAGAACTTCCACCAAATACCAAGACACACGGGTTTCTCTTGCGCTGGTGCAGAAAAGTTGCTGAACAGCTCTGCTGGGGAACGACGACTTTAAGGACCCGGCGTGTGATACGCATCTACAGGATTATAGGTGAGTGAGCGCAATGAAGAGCACCAATTATCATTAATTGGTGTCTCGAATCGTAAGTTTTCTTCCTAGGATGAAACCGAATTGCGCTTCATGTGCGGCTGAGACTTCATAGCGGAACGCTTCCCAGCAGTAGCAGTAGCAGCAGTACCGAGTTTGTAGTGGAATAAGTACCAATTAACTTTATTCGAGGTATCTTTGCACAATGCACACTGTATGCGTACGGCACCTGATTCCATCAAAGCTGATTTCCTCTTCAAATCGGACAAAACTCCTCCGTAAGCCTATTTTAACTCGAATGCAATTGATAATAATCCAGTGGGCGCTCGGGTTGCGCCCACATTCGTTACCATAAAGGTGCTTCGGTGAATGCTTAAATACGTACAATGCATCACATCAATGAGGCTTGCTCGTAAGAACCGTACTTAATAATCTTATCAACACATTGTTTGCAGAATGTATGGAAATTCATAAGCGTTAGGGCTAAACATGCGTACATTCATTTTACGCTGTTCAATTGTGTCGTTTGACTTATATAATTTTTTTAGGAATCATTTTGAGGCATTTTGCATGGAATCATTTAATTTAAGGATTATAAGATGCGCTCAGAGCCTCTCAAGTTATATTTTTTGTTGTCTTTAGTTCCTCTAGTGCTTCTAGCTAGGGCACAATCACGGTGAAGCATGCATTCCCCGTGTAGTTATGAATTCTTTAATGCATTTAATCCGCTTACGGAAGCGATTACTGCTCCGCCCTACTTAAGAAAATTACCTTTCCGTTTTGCTTAGCTATTTTTTTGAGGCAATTACGAAATGCCGATGCAGCGGCGCACCGCTTGTCGATGAACAATTTGTTGATTATTTGTGCAGACAATGGGTCCGGTGGTTCTGTTTGTAGCCGTTTGAAGTTTCCTATAGTTCAAAATAATCCATCCTGAATAATACATAAACCTTTACCCGAACCGGTACACATAACACTCCGAACCGAACCATTCGGCGTCACCAGCTCGGTGTGCGAGAGGCGAGAGAATAAACCCGCCTTCCTCGGCCAGCAGGAAAATTGTGCAAAATATAATAAATTATATTGCAAAATACCATTTATCATGTAGCCAAGTTTCGGTTTCTGTTTTGACACGGCGCAGGCATTCCGGTGGTCTTCTGTCACGGTAAATACACAAACAAAACACACACGTACGCCCAGCCACGGGATAGTTCCTGTTCGGGGCACACATCATAAGCGTACTACAGGAAGGGAGGCTTCGGGAGGGAGGGAGAAAAATTGACATGGACGTGAAAAACAAAGAAACTTGTTGCCTCACCCACTTGCATGATTCACCATCGGCCAACACCGAGAGACCCCGGTTTCCGCCGTTCGCTGTGTCGGCTGTGGAGCCAAATAAAAACGCGCGAAAAAGAAAAACCCACACACACACACACACACACACACACACACACACACACACACACACACACACACACACACACACACACACACACACACACACACACACACACACACACACACACACACACACATACATACATACTGACACGAGCCTGCCTAACCACGTGGAAAGAAGTATTACTTAACTTTTTTTCCCCCTTTTCCCAGTTGCCTTTTGTTTTCTCACTTTCGCTCCCTTTTTTTTTTTTAAGGTGGTACTTTCGTGCACGACCCGTCAGTATTTAGCGCACGCTATTCGTGTGCAACAACTTTCTAAGTTAGCTGCCAAGGAAAACTTTTTGGCCCATCCACTTTTTCACCGAGCGAATGAGAAAGCGGGGTCGTGGGGGGTTAGGTGACAGGAAGCGAGCGACGGGACAGTGGAAACTTCGCTCAGACAATATACCTTAGCCCATGCCCGGTACGCCGTATATCGCAAACAAACATTACTTGGTCTAAATACGATCGTCCCTGCGGCCAACTCGAGCATGTGTCCTTGCTTCAAGGTGTCAAAAGTAATAAGAAGAGGGTGGGAATTGTAGCGCGGTAGCGAGGTGGCAAAGTTGTTTTGTTCCCCCCCCCCCCCCCCCCCCCCCCTGGGTCGGATTGTTTGTGCTATTACGAATCAGTTTTAATTTTTAGTGAACGAACCAACTTTCGGTCCTTCAGGTTGGTGCTTTTCTTCGAACGTGACCAGAGCAAAAGGTGAAAGAAAGGTTTTCCTACCCTGTCGTATGCTGGCTGACCTGTTACTGTAGCAAGCGGCAGCTGGGGTGCTTTAATTCCTAATGAATGTATGTGAGTAGATAATTTCCTGTTTTATGTGGCAATTGGAGAAAATGTTTCACGTACGGTTGTTGGAAGAATTAAGGATAGTGGAATGTTGTGCTGCTAGTACATTAATAACCGCTTAGTAAACTATTCATTCCGTTTTTAATTTTACAAGCAAAAACTCTTTCCCACTTTTCGTACTGTGCATTTAAAAGAGATTTAAAAATACACGCGTTTAAGCATACTCGGAAAAAAACAATGTTGCGAAGAGATTTACTAGTTGTCTTATGGCCGTATGCGAACGATTCGTGCAAACATGATAATCAGGCCTTTCACTCAAGCATCGACAGTGCACAACAATCCACCCAAACTCGGCCAACCTTATCCTTTGCGCCACCCCCCCCCCCCCCCCCCCATCCTAAGCGCAACGTAATGAGTACGTCGTAGATTAATTAATTTTAAAAGCTTTATAATGGAATTTATGCATTATCGAAGGTGCAAAGGATTTAATAATGTTGGTCGAAAACGCTTCTACGGCGGGGTTTTTCTTTGGCTCCCGATTACCGCAGAATAGCTCCCGGATACCACAATGTCCAAACCCACGGTAACCACGCGAGTTGTTTTGTCCGCGCGCGTGTGTGTGTGTGTGTGTGTTTGTCGCGAAACTCGCGCACCACGGTAGACGCGCTGTGCACTGTAATACGTGCAGGCACCTATAGTACGGCGTACGTGAACCGTACGGACTGAGCTGCCGGATAACGGTGCAGCAAATGCAGGCAGCATTTAGGGATGGAACCATTTTCGTGGCATTCTCCTAATGTGAATGAATCGGTGGATTTGGCCGGGTTCCCGTTTTGGGAAAATGAGATTTACTCCCGAGGCTTCCCACAACAGCAACGGCTAGCCGCACCGGGTGCGGGGGCTAAAGCTTCAAACGGTGAGGGGACGGCTTAGCCGCGGTGCATGTGAACGGTGGCAGATGCACCATTAGATGCAGAAACCTCATTTGTCCTCGATGGTGCTACCCCGTTAGGACAACCTGGTTGATTAACGGTGAAGAATCTAATTATGGATGTAATGCGAAATTCTCCATTTTGCACCGTTTTCCTATGGTGGTGCAAATGGCTTTCGTGCTTTGGCTGAGCGTTGTCTTTAGAGTGTTTTATTATAAAAAGGGTGGATTTTTAAAATAAAAGTCTATATTTTAATAATAAATAAATTTGAATTATTTAATTGAATTAACTAATTTGAAATTAGTTTAATTTCTACAATCCATGAAAATAATCATTTCCTACAAACTGTTTTGCTATTAAAAGCAGGAAAATATAAACAGACTGCATCGAGTGCCTGAAAAATATCCGGCCAAAGACGTTGTATTGCATAATGCCAACAAATTCCCATTCCCACGACCACTCGTTGTGAAGTCTTCTAGGGTAGACAGCCACCCGGTAAGGAAACGCTTTGCTTCAATTCCTGGATCGCACTAGTTGCTTTCGAAAGCATTGATCCCTTGCCGTTCGTAGGGCGAAATTTCTAAGTGTAGGATTAAGCGCAGGATTTCTGGTCTTGCGGTGCTACAGGCTACGGCTTTGGGATACAACCACCCATACCTTCCTCCTGCTTCGTACTGGCACGGGTGTTTTTAGCCAGCTCTCGGTGCGCTCTCAGATCGGATTCTTATCCGAGCATTTCCTCAAGTGCATAATACTTTTGTTGTCCTTGCCGTTATCATCTGCCGTGCCGTGGTGCTCTATGGCAAAGCAATCTGTCCTCAAGGTTCTGCTCGCTGGGGTTTGACCTACGAGCAGCTTACTTTGCGGAAGGCCATCATCCGCAAACACTGTGACACACACCCACAAACACTCCTGCTCCTAGCGAATGACGTACACGGTTCGGTGTTTCGGGTCAGCATGGTGGAACCTCTGGTGGAGTAAACATAATTTTTGGAGATTATTTCTGTTTGCCTTTTTGATTCATGAAGAAATCCTTCCATTTTACGCCCTGCCACGTACAGCAAATAAGTGCGAGTTTCTCTAGCGTCTTGGCCATTCGTCAGTGTAGTGGTACGATTTGATACGCATCTTAGAACTTTACCCGTACTAGTTTAGAACTTTTTTCGCAGTTCTGTATTACTTTGGAGTACGTGTATTTTGTTAAACAATAGTAGAATGTGCGTTTGGTCGCTTATATTCGTCCAATAACTGTACGCCATTTGGGGCGGCCCGGTGGTATAGGCGATAGCGGCGTCGGCCTTCTTACGGCGGGACCGGGGTTCAAATCCGATCCGCAGCGTCCCCCCAAATGTCCCCGGCATCTCAAGTAACTTTATAGCATCAACAGCTTACCAGTCCACGTTCCTATTTATAGACATTCGACTAGAAGCACAAAACTGTCAGCTGTATTCGATTTGCGTACGTGCGTTTTTAAGCCTATTTCACCGTAAAGAGCCCTGATGTGAAAGTATCTCACCGAGCACACGGCTGAGGCTTTCAAAGTTCGTGACCGAAAAAAAAGGATTCATCCGGGCGAAATTGAAACCCACCGGAACGTTTCGGGTGGGCCCGGGGGTCGTAAATCAAATTGAAATATTCCTCCGCTTAAATCATCTTTCTCCAGCGTGTTAGGCGGATGGTTTGGGATTTTTCCGCCTCAAACTATGGGCCATTGTTTTTATCTGCTTGCAACAGTAGGCAGATACGGTGGTACTGTCCAGCACGGCCAGTTTTGCTGTCAAGCTGCATTCGTAGCCTGGAAACAAGTCACGCGGTTGAAAAGAAGAAGGGTGTTGGAACGAAACAAGAAAGAAACTTCCACTTTGAGCCGACTTTTTTTTTCCGGCCGTGTTGTTTGAATGCTAGCGATAAATCCCCCGTTTTTGGCGTGGATTTTACCGTTACTATGTGCCTCTTCAGCAATGAGCCATGCTTCTTAATACGGCTACTGCCCTGTGAAATCACTTCGAAACAGCTGAGAAAGCGACACATTGAAGCACAGGAACACAGCACCGACTTTAACGCTCGTAAAATCCCTTTTCAATCGCATTTGTGTACGGCAAATGGCGGGCGAACAAAGTCTGGCAATTGACGCTCCGTTCGCCGTACACAAACGACGTTTCCGTTTCCGGCCCGTTTGGGTACGCGGAGACGCACGGGGAACCGGGTTTCCAAAGTCCGAACATCCGCCCGTTCGATCGATAGGGAGCAGAGCGGTGCATAGCAATCAAACAGCTGGATGCCGGTTTTGCACTACTTGCGAGTAAACAGGAACCGGAAATGAATAATAATAAAAATTCCTCGTCTTCATCGTATGGACGGGGAGACTTTGGCATCGAATATAAATTCCAGTGCAGCATCGTTTCTTGCAAACCGTTATCGCTGTTGGGTTGTGTTGGGGCACAAGGAGTTGGTGAGGATATTTATGATTCCGTCAACATTTGCTGCTAAAGAACGGCTAGGCTAGCCACACAAAAGGTTCGTTTTTAGCCATTTCTTTCCCCCGAAAACACAGACACACACAGTGCCGTGGAGGGTGAATGCTTGTTGTCGAACCGGATATCGAGTGATGTACACACTCTTGAAAGTTGTAACGGCTGGGTGGCGAGAGTGTCTGACAGGAGTGGAGGCAAAGCGATTGACATGATTCTTCTGGTCAAAAGATCGAACTTGCCCGGTCGGCAAGGAGAAAAAAGAGCGTTTTGCCAGTTACATCAATCGGTAAGTAGATGCTAACGGTAGTTTTATGAGAATATCGTTAGTTTTATTGAGCAACCACCATACACCGTTTCCTTTACTACAGTTCTGGGTGTTTGGCAATATAAGAAGCTGGTTCGTATAGCTGGAAGTAAAATTCCGACCAAACGAGTCGATCAGCGGGCAAACAGATTCTTGTGCTTCTTTCTTATGTTTTATGTTGTTGAAACGGGTTTTTTTTGTTAGCCATGTTTCTTCCACACTGAGGCAAGTTTGTATTTTTGCGACCAATGGTGTCCCTCCGTGCCATCCGCCACACACTCACATTCCGGCGAATGGTAATTCAACCCGTGCGATCGGTTTTTTTACTGAGGCCTGTACAGTATTTAGTACAGCCACGCCGTTTTGCGTCTTTGTTTGCAGTACCGAAACGCGCTCCGTTTGCCTGGATTTATTTACCCTTGGACAACAGTTTGAATGGACCGAAAATAAATATCTTGGGCGCAAAAGGATATTGAAACCCGGTGGGGCCGATTTGATGCTTAAACAGAACGAAGCAAATGAAAATCAACAGTCAATAAAGGAAAATCCTTCGATCGAAGACGGCAATCCTTGGCATTCATCTTAGTCCTGCTTTCTTGCGTGCTTGCCTTTACCTCTTCCCGGTTTTCTCTTGTATTCCATTTCGGGGGATTGGGTTGCTCGCCGCACCGCACCATACCGAAAGGTCAGCCTCCCCCATTCGACGTTTGCCACGTACGGTTGGTCGGGTAAATGTTGTTTGTTTGCATTTTGTTTCATTCCTTCCTTTTTCGGTAGTATTCCATATTTTCACCCGATTGGCCGTGGGGTACGAACATTATCCTGGCAGATTGGTACACAATGGCTCATCCATCCGTCCAGTACACGCCACACCGAACGTCTCCAATCACTCCCAGTGCGACAGCGTTTTAAACACGCTACTCCCAGCATCGGTTTAAGTACGAACCCGTTCCGTACAATACGCTTCCGGGCGGACGTTTCAATCGTCCAGCAGCACCAGCATTGTAAGCAAGATTCGACAACGTAACACAAGCTGGAGATAAATTAGTTTTTCCTTCATTTTTATGGCACTGGATGAACTTGAGCACAACAAAAAAATAATGTCAGTTCAATGTGGAAACATAAGCCGGACCGGGACATGGTCACAACAAAACAAACGAACTGATGTTGATGTTTTGCTTTGCGGTGGTTTCATGTTACGGGTACGTGTGGAAAGTCCGTATAGTTGACATCGTGGTACAGAAAAGATCCGGCGTAAAGAGCAAGAAACATTTTCTTGAAACGACGTTTCGTGGGACACGATGGGAGGGCAAACCTTGCCAGTATTTTTAAGAAGAAGTGTTGCTGAAACTTCATTGCTTTAAATCGAAGGTATTTTTCAAAAAAAGTAAAATCGATTATTAAGTATGTTGCATAGAAAAAGCTTCAACTTTAACTTCTATCGCTAATGTTCGTTCTTTGTCATCTTTTCTACAAGCAAATCTAGTTCAACAAACAAGAAAAAACTTGCTTTTTGTTTTGCAAAAATATTTTTCACAATCCGCACACACTGCCATAGTGAAACAGCTAGCAGCTGTCCATTCCGCAAAAAAGCAAAACGTAAAGTGTTTGTCAGTATTTTGCTTCGTTCAGCAAAATATTATGAGAACGGTGGTGCGGAAGCGGTTCATCCCGTGCTCCCGCCGTGGTGTCTCTAGCAACAGGTTGCCAAGAAGCACGGCAGAGACGGCCCACGGTGGATGCCTAGCAACAGTCAAGTGGGAGAACGTGCGCTGATTGGATGGCCTGAAAACACGGGCTCCATTGACATGCGAGCGCCATTTTCGCAAGGATACGGATCACCAACATCACCACAAAATATCCATCGCACGACGCCGAAACTGGCACAGAGCCTCAATAAATACGATTGATTTTTTTCTTTCTTGCCGTTCTCGTCAGCACGAGGCCATATTTACTCGCAACCGTGGCGAACACACCACTACACACGCTTGCCAACCCTGTTGATTGCGTATCGTACGAAGCGCTTGAATAAATAGATGTGTAGAAAAAGGGAAACAAACTGTGTGACACGATAATAGATGTGTGTGCGTGTGGTTATGATGGCAATTTTTCTCGGCAGTGGTGAAAAGCCAAACTTTTACATGTCCTGGAGTAGAGCTTTTCTTTGACCATGATGCGATGTTTTTCTACAGGACGAAGCATCATGCTATAAAACAGTTATTAAGGCACTTTCGAGGACAACATTTTGCAACGGTATATTTTACCATAATTTAGTGAGGAACAGCCACCTGCACTGACTGGGAAATTTTATATGCTATAAAAGGTCCTTTATGGTACAGCAAAATTTCACATTATAGCATAGGATGTTTCCTCGGAGAAACGTTTAGTTTCTTTTGAATCCGTAAGATGACCCTACTTTGATAGGAAATATTAAAGCTTTATAGCATGCTAAGGACATATTTTATGGGACGCTGTTTTAGGAATTGACATTCGTTTCAAGTCTATTTACATGTGTTGAAAAAAAACCTTTTTCAGCTGAGGCACATTCTAATTATCAGTTTGGTAAAATTGTGAATATTATGATATACAAGCCTAATATGGCTTGTACTATTGTTGATTGTATAAGGGAAATGCAAATAAATAACTAACGTCTCGTCAAACGCAACAATGTGTTGAATGTTCTAACTCTTTAAGCCATAAAGCATTTTGGTTTTGTATAGCATTCTTCTCATAACCTAATCTTTGTTGTGGGAAATCACGTTCAACTAGGTGATTTAAGATCTAACTTCGGTTTGAATGCATGTAAATGGGAACGAATATTATAACCTACAAGTATGTAACCATCATCATCTTCTTCTTCTTGGTTAATAAGTCACGTCCGTCCAACGGTTGACTTACAAGACTAACTAATACTACTTAGTTGGATAGTTAGTCTTTACTACCTGGCAACGGTTGGCATGGGATTTGATTCCAGTCATGAAGTGTGAAATCCTGCGCTGCAATCACCACTACCACCTAGCCGCCCTTACATATTGGTTATAATTTGGACAGTTCCCGAATAAAGGTAATGTTTGAGAGTCGATTTTCTTCTTTCTTAACTTTTGATTTTTTCTTCAAGCTACACTTCGTAGCATGAACGATTGCGGTACCAAAAATCAATGAATTCATTGCCAAGACCACCAATGGCTATGGATCCAACACTAACCAATCGTTACCGGTTCTATATCCTAAAACACGTCCGAATTTTCCTACTACTTATCCATGCAAACGATGATAGGATCCTTTTTCCGGTATTGAACCATTGAGCAGAGCTGTTATGGACACGGTCAAAATCTTCCCTTAAGCGTACAAATCGTTCATCGGACGGATTGAACCTCCCAAAACTAGCCCTGCAACAAACGTCTAAAGCAACACACAAGAGCAAACAACACATTGAAGAGCCTAATCAAGAATTAGACGTTCCTTTCCACCCTCAACCACTTCAGCACCACCCCCACAAGTGCGCCGCATTGCATTGCAACACAGCTCTACCCTGCATTAATCTATGCACTTTTGCGTCCCTCTGGGGCCTGAAATCGAAGCAATCCCTCGGGGGCAGTTGATTGCGCCTCTGCGTTGAACTCTCCTGGGGGCTGCCACTTGTCATAATCATGCTTTCGACCGAGGCAATCTGAGGCAAGGGAAACCACCCGAAAGGCTACAGCTCTCGTCCGAAATCACACCACGGAAGCGATGACGGAAGCGAGCCCGATGTTCACGTAACAAACAGCTACGCTACGACGGCGGACGTAACGGGCGCCGAGGTGTACAAGCAAACAGAAGGGAACATCGGAAGGAAACCGGCTACGGCTACTAAGCGGTAATTAACGTGCATGTTAAAGCCCAAGAAGATGCGTAATTGAAACAATTCAATTTTGCCTACTCGACGACGGGTGCCTCGTCTTCACCTCGAGACTCTGGCAACAATATTGCTCGTACAGCAAAATGGAATGCGAATCGAATCGAATGTTCAACATTCCACCCACTTGACCGTAACTCCTCCCAGGTCGTGTTCCGACCTTCCTGGTCTACTTTGAACGGGAGCCCATAGCGAAGAGTCATCCGAAGCCAGTTTTAGGCTAGTCCTATAAGCTCCAGTATCGGTTTGTATGGTTGCTTTGCTCCATACCCTGTAAAATCGAAACTTTCTTTATTGGACAGACCAAGGCAAGGTAGACCTTCGGTGCATTAGTCGTACGAAATGCAATTCAATTTAAATGTTAGGAAGAATTTTGAGTATGAGAATTTTGGTTACTATTTTGGACCTGTTAGGTGAAATAGTCTAAGGGAAGCTTGTAGGTTAGCTTTGTTCACAAGAGCGGTCTTTGCCACATGTTAGAAATTTTGGAAGATAATCTAAATACCATTTTATCAACGTTTAATATGAGGGACACAATAAAGTGAATGGATTGAAATTCAAACTGATTTAGACCGTAAAGTGCAGATGATTAGATATAATGCCAATGGTATTCCACATGATAGGATTGCAATATAATTCTAACAATACTATGTGCTTGTTGACATTTTAATTAGTTAAATAGTCAGACGTACGTTAAATAGTAATAGTAAGTAAACACAGAAGAAGTAAGAGTAAGAACAAGAGATTTTTAATAAACTTGTGAAGAGAGGTTTTTACCAAAGTAATAGATAAGACAACGAACTACAAAAAATATTTTTCTCTGGAAGAGTTTTGCCCACCTGACTTGTCGAGGTTTTTATTTAATTTGTCAGCAAAAGCTAAATTTGATCATTTAAGGCCTAAGCTATACCAAACTGTCCCAAACATAGCCTTGGTTCCACATCCCCTCTATTTGCATTTTATACTCCCATTCGTACGGGAAATTTCCACAACACATAAAGTACATAAAAACCGTATACAGAAAGACCGGATGTAAGGAAGACAAAAGCGTACTGTTAAGCTGTTTACGCATTGGTTGGGATGCGCTTCTTTGTAGGAGCAACTTTTCCTTGCATTGGAAGGAAGATTGGAAGGTCTTTTTTCACCCAACGCATAGTGAGGATATGCGCGAAAATAGGAATAAAAGGGAATAAGCGGCTCAAACCGGACAGTTCACATTCTAAAGCCATAGAGAACAAAACATAACGTGTCCTTAGCACACAGAATAATAAAGTGTCCTTTAATACGAAATCGAAGGCTTCGGTTTCAATGTCGCAAACAAAGTTGTTATAATTACGCTTCTATTTCAGCTACAAATCTAAATGAAATCTTGACAACTTATCAACCGAATTTACTCATTGCATGAGAATACCCATCCGTCTTCAAACCATTCAGATGATGCTATCGGTTGATTATCCATCAAAGGGCGGTTACAGCGAAGACTCACCGCTGCTTTCCATCATCCGACGATCGGTGCATTTACGTTTTCGGAACCGGGCAAGTGTGATAAGCCGACAGTTGGCAGCTGACCACACTTTCACCCGATGTGCGTGAGGGACCACGGCAAGATTGATTTCATTATTGCGCCTAGATGGAACCGGCCGATTGTTCTGCGTGAACAGCCTTGCAAACGGTCGTCAAGGTTGGGCTTGGTCTACTACACGATCCTTCCGAACGGTGATCAGGAATGAGGCGACTAGGTGTGATGAAGTAGCGTGGTACCTCCACCGTTCTAGTTGACATTTTCAATTGTGTTTTCACAACACCATCGTACCCGTGCGTGCCCTGGTACTTCGGTAAGGGAGGTGCTTCAAAATATCAAACTGACCGCAGATTTAATTCCTTCATTTGCTTGTCAATATCGCACCAAATTGAATTTAACTCCTAATAATTTAATCACTATGTATTTAATTAATCGCCCCTACCCGCCTCTGACGCCGGGACTCCACCACTTCCGTCATCGGTCATGTGTGTATGTATGTATGCGTGAGTTATAGTGTACATTTCCCTCTGCTCGGATTCCCGCTCAGTTTCGCCATGGTTCGCTAACGTTGGTTAGCGAGTGGAATCGCAGATTAGGGTGCCCTGAGGTGAAAGAGTGAATCTGTGAAGGGAACGGAAACTAAGGCCACCAAACTGTGGCCACGCACACGCACACTGTACACCAAACACACAGCCCGAGCACACAAATGTCCAAGGCAACTAAAGCAACTACCGCCGATTCCGAGCGGGGTTCAGTACTGTTGGGTTGAGGTGTTCATTTGTTGCACTCCGGAAGGTCTCCGGCCGCGCAGTCCGAGCATTCGCACTCACCGTACGTATGGCTGCCCGTGTGCATGAGTACGTGTGAGAATGGAGCGTGTGTTGTTGGCTGACGACGCGAGTCACACGAAGGGCCGAGTGTTGATTTCAATTTCATTTGAATCAACATCAAAAATGTATTACATGTGGTGATAGTCGTTTGTTCGTGCGTGTCATCGGTCCCTTCCTGTGTTGCTGGAGCCGGTCGGTCGACCTGCACAATGCATGCAGGATGCGTACGGGGTTGCATCTGGCTCAGTGCCACACCGATGCTCTCGTATGTTGTCGCCGGACACATTTCCATCCGTTCGCATAAATCGGGATCACTCGCTTCCTGCCACCTGTACTCGGCAGCTTCCACACACCCCGTTGCACAAGTGAATAATTCCAATTTTAGTCACTCTTTGGTGTCAATTTTAACCATCGTTTATGTGCTTAGCGTACGGTAATAGCTTAAATAGACAGATGAATGATTTCAAACCAAAAAACACCGAGTTGTATTTAGCGAAAGGCGAGACGATAAGGCTGTTGGTGAACTTTTGTTTGAGAATGGAGTATGATAATTAACATAAAACACAGGTCATAAAGATGTCAGTAATTATAATAAACACGAGAAATAGGCGTTATGTTTTGTTCTTTTAAAATATTTTCCAACAATAAAGGCTTACCTTTACTGAGGATTAAAAACTCATTCATGAGGTAATCAACCAATTCATTGCCAATGCAATAACTCACAGTCCACCATATTGTGATGGTGTTATAAAATTAAATTTTCCATCAAACCGCTTCAAACTGCACGCAGTGACATTTATCTACCGCTAGTAGTGATGGATTTCATCGTGCGTCAGCTTCAGGCCCGGTTGAGGAAACAAATGAGCACTGGTTTAAGTAATCGACACAAAGATGAATGACTGTTTTGTGTGATAGCATCGCAATCAACTGGATGTATTTGTGAGTGGGCTGACAAGCGACAGACATGGGAAAATATATCCTTCCTCCCCCTTCCCGTAAGGGGAAGGCGGAGGCAGTGACGCGCTCGTTGTATCGGAGGTATTTTATAGTACTCGAAAACCACCCAGTCTCTTACACCACCCATCCGTCCAGCTCCGTCTGCTCAGCAGCGAAGCATCACAAAATAATATAACATGATTTCCATTTTAGTCCATTTGGTAAATGATAAAATGAATTAGATACGATACCAAATGCAATGTCCTGGCCCCGACATCACCCCCCAGGGCGGATGCATGTGACGATAAGCATGTCAGTCAGCAGCAGCAGCAGCAGCAGCAGCAGCAGTAGCTAACTACTCCGAAGCGCTTCCGGGTTGTAAATATCGAATGTGATTGATGGAGAAAGTGTGTGTGGCCACTGTGGTTAGTGTACGGAACCGGGGCCGGAAGTTTTGCGAGCGAAAGGAGTGTCGGTTTCAGTTGTCGACATCAACCACATAAACTTCTGGCCTGGCAACCATCACAACCGAACGGGGAAACCAGTCGGCCCATCATCATCATCGTCATCGACAGCAAACGTCCATCCGATAGGCGAAACTATGTATGTATGTATACCGAATCGGCACCGAAGCGAAGCGATTTGGAATAATATTGTTATCCAAATGAAACGGACCATTCCAAATTTCATTAAACATTCTCATTGATTTATGTTGATTTTATTTCTCGTCCTTCCCCCATCCCCCATCCGATCGGAGAGTGTGCTGTGCTTTGTTTGGTGCAGTTGATGATGTTGATATCACGTTGGTGATGAAGCTGCTCGTCGTGGTGGTGGTGGTGTTGGTGAATATAATAATGATGGTGAGGATGATTTCAATGATGCTGTTATATGTGTGTAAGCGATCGTGAGGCAACCAGTCGCATCCCATTTCATGATTGAAATCCCCGTTTTGCCCAAACACAGCCCATAAAATTGAACCTCCGTGCATCGGATCTCGTCACATGTTGCCAGCTGGAGAAATTAAAACACACACAAAAAATCCAAACCCACACGCTACCTCCTCCCCTCATCCCCCCCCCCCCCCCCACGGCTCCATGCCCGGCGGCTAGTTGAGCCAGTTCGTGCTCGAAGCAAAGGTCACACTGCAGGGACACGAACGGTTTGTGATCACAACCTGAAAGCAGTTGCTCCGTGTTGGCACCCAAGCTCGACACGTGGTGGTGCCTCATCGGGACGATGCACGTAACGCCTCCGAAGAGCGGCGTTAAACGGATTATATGAATTATTTATGGAGAACTTTCGCCAATTTTCAATCGAATTGAATGCATAATTTTTGCTCTTTATCTTGCGTGCCCTTGCTCGCTCCCGCTTGTCACTCCATTTGCTCGGCACATCATTCTTTCTCTACCTATCATTACTTGCCTTAAATTTCTAGTCAACCGGTCGAATCGAACGCTTGAGTTTGCAAATTTCATAGGCATTATTGTGTGCGGCCTTTCTCTGCCTACCATCGTCAACCACCAGGCGCCTCCATCGATCGTGTTGATGAGGAGAATGAGAGCAACCCCCGATCAACCCCACTAACGCGCTATTCTCAGAGGAGGGGTGGAGCACCGCTGGCATGCATAAAGCAAAAGATGATGAACTTTCAAGGTGTCGGAAGCGATCATTTCGATTTCGATTTTGAAGCCTATTCCAAATACAAAAAAAATAAAGGCGAAACCAGCTCTGGCAGCTTAATCGGAATGCTGAAATTTAAGTTGAATAAATAACGAGCGATGAGCGGCAAAGCGACCGAATCGTCGAGCGTTCAACCGAAACAATAAAACCGTTCTGCACCCCCTCAGAATGTACTGATTGGGCTGCTCGTTCGATGATGTGAAGTAATAATGGGCCTCCCCCCCCCCCCCCCCCTTCCTCCCTTCTTGTCCGGGATAGTATCGAAAAGTGTATAAAAGGGGTTCAAGAACGCGAAGTATGGTAAATATCTCAGCCCCAGTATAATTTTAATCGGTAGTAATTGAAAATAATTGCACGCAGGAACCAGGAAATTGGCCCGCTGTAATTTGAAATTACATCGATTCGCATACTTTTTCTCGTTTGATACCCGATAAGGTGTAATTAGGAAAATAGCTTCTATAACTCACACAGCGGTAGCCGGAATGTGCTCCCCGTTTTCGGTTGCGGCGATGAACATGGGAATTGCAAGCGAAACTCCCGCTGACGGACGTGCGCATCAATGGGGCTGGAAGGTTTGGCATCCAATCGGTAGACCTTTGCTCGTATTTCCAGCACCTTCGAATGCTTCATCCGTGTGCCCGATCTATTTGAGCGGCAACTGCACCCTCCCGAACACTGTGCTAGTGTATCCTGTGTCCCTCAAACTTACCTGAAATGAAAACGGGGGGAGAAATAAAAATGGGGAAAAAACAAAACGAAACGAAAAATTATTCAACAGCTAACATGGATACGAATGCAAAACACAGCACAGAAAAAAAAAACGGAACAAAAACGACGACGAAAAACATCCAGAAAACGAAGATTTAACGAATTTTAATTTCGTTTCTCTTCACACATCGATAATCACGGGATAGTGTAGTGAGTGCATCGTAATGAAAAACAGTCACACACACATACACAAACACACACACACGTCGTTCATCGGAGTGAGGCAGCGACTTTGGATAGGGATCGAATGCAGTTACGAACGCACAAGTCAAATGCATCCAGTTTCATCCTCATTCCAGCATTCCCCGGACTTCGCTCCACACTGACAGGTGGATCATATCAAACACACAATCGTGCATATATTCGCACACATCACTCACATACACACAAACATACACCTACACAGACACATGAACGCACGTACAACACAGTAGTACAAAAGGAAAACGAAGCGAAAAACGTTGATACAGACAACAACAAAAAAAGGAAACAAACATAAACAAACATTCACACAGCACAACGGAACAGTAAGCATCGACCTGCATACACGATCGAAAACACGCATGAAAAAACATTCGCCCCACTGTCGTGTGGTTTGTAACCCACGGTGAGATGTTACAGCAACCACAAAAGTACACAGACGATAAAACGCAAATTACATGAAATTTAAATTCATATGAAATTTAAAACTAAACGAGCCGGCAACAGCAAAACCATCTCCTAACGAATATCAAAGGATCGAACGTAAATGGCGTAACGCAAGCTGGAAGGGGGGGGGGGGAGGAGGGGGGGGGGGTGTGTGGAAAAAATAAGACTAAAAACAAGTGACCAAACTAACCAAGAACAAGAGGAATAAAATGGAAAGCATTCACTTTGAACGTAAAAGTGGAAAAAAAAACTGGGAGTGAGCGTACAGGGATTAAGGATGGCTTCGGTGAGAACTAGAATTGGTGTAGGAATAAAAAGGAAGAGTTCAAATCAAAGCGATCTATCGCACCAATATTTGCTTTGATCTTTAATGTGCGAGTTTGAGAAGGCTTACACGCACACTCGAATTGTTGTTGCGTTTTTTTTTTTTTTGTTTTTTTTTTTTTGTTTTTTGTGTGCGTTATCGGCAAACCAACCGCTTTGAATGCTTTAAATGTGGCATGCTTTAGCCCATTTAGGGCTAAGCAATTTTAAGAAGAAAAAAAAAATTAATTACATTGTTTAGTAACGCTCCGTTCAAGAAACAAGAGAAAAGCTGTGCAGAAAATATTACAAAATTTAACGTCTAAATCTAAACTTTAATCATCGTCAAAGCAGTTAATTTGCAAAATTCAACAACTGCTGTAGTCAAAAACAGAATTTTATTATGTAATTAATACTGTTATCACCAATCTTGTACTACAGTGCAAAGCTTTGACAGTTGTCGTTGCAAATGTACATTCAGTAAAATAAACATACCACTGCTTTTCTATGATAAGGTCTTAAAGATCTTCTCATCCTAGGATATTTTGGAACATGACGATGCGGTGGTAGAGGTTAACGCAGTACTGATCTTCAAACGGTAAAATCCGTGGTTCAAATCCGATCCGGACCGTTCTCCCATAGTGCAGTATCCGCGAGCCTGGTAAACCATTCGACGACCAGCATGCCCTAGAAGGTCGTTTAGCCAAGCCGTTAAGATAACCATGCAAATGAACCTCCCAGCTAAATTCTTGGCAAATGTCTGGTTTGTTTTTGAGTCCGCTGGATTAAACACAAGCTGGAAATGAAGCATTTTCGGGAATTATTTCTAGTAAAACTTTAGTTATTGTTTGCTCGAATGGATCGTAAAATTCCATGATACAAAAGTAAATATCTGAAAATCAATGCCGATAATGGCAATCGCACAGTTAATTATAGAAGGAAAAGAAAGTTTGCAGTTCTCGCAAGAATGTACATAAAAATGTATTCTTAACGGAAGCAAAGAAGGTCAACTTTGGAGGTATAGTTTATTGGTATGCCTCCAGGAACAGTGTGAATAAAGCACTAGATTTTAGTATGAGAACCTTCTTTGTAGGTGTCACACGATAGTACTGGGAAGTGTCATGATTTCATTGAAATGAGCATCAACGAGGATTGAATAGCAAGCCTACAAAAACATGCTGCAAATAAGTTTATCATTGACCGTTCAATCATTGAAGGGTGATGCGTTCAATATAAATTTTACGTAGACGAGCAACGCCAGAATGTCTAGAAGCTGCTTTTATATTAGTGTAGGGATTCTAGTGTAGTAGCGCAGTACTTTGAAGGGGTAACCAATAGTTAAGATATGGTAACATTCATGTGAACTCGCGGAATTACAATTTACAACGGTTTATTCGGTCGTCCGTTGTTCATTTTTACATTCAAAGAAGTTCATTTGTAGTTCATATAGCGCCAGTTTATACTGCTAGCTCGTAGTGTTGTCAAGAATGTAAAGAAACACAAGACATAAATTCGTGAAATCTTTCCTTGATAACATAATTTAATATCCAACAATTAGGATTCTGAAAAAACAATTCTGTTTTTCAAAAACCTAATGATTGATTAGATGATTTCACATTTTTTAACTTGTAAAGGGCTTCAAAAATACAAACACAAACATTTAAACCTGAATATTAAAAAAAAAAAACAAAAATATTTTCCAAATTCATGATGATGTAATTTTCAATTTGCTCATAGCACTTACATCAATAAAATTGCAACCAGCTATGGCAAATAAATCAATAAATATTTTATCGAACCGTTGTTCAACTTCAACTGCAGTTGCTCGTTAGATGCTCCAAACGACAAACCATGCTATACAAGTGCAATTTTCTGCCTGACAGCGATCAACAGCGTCACTTCGTCGTAGTTGCGATAACATTTCGATAATTTGCTGGCATTCTCATCATTTTTGGCTTACCAAACAAATTCGATGCTTCAGCGATCCCCTCCGCACCGAGGAAGCACTTCAAAAACTCATACTTCCACAAACACCAAGAGTACAAAACTAGGTAAAAGAAGGCACACGAGAACAGAGAACGAGGCAAAATACACCCACAAACTGATAATAATAAAGATTGCGAACAAACTTGCGAAACCGAGACTTTGAGTGGGAAAAATGAAAAGAATCAACGATTGTAAAGGATAGTGCGCGGGATAGGAAAGACTGCTAGAGGGCGGGAAGGAGCAGATGGCTAGCGAAAGCGAGAACTTTCGCTCGACAGAACCGATCGTTAGGCTACCGCTCATCGGCCATCGTGCCACACCGGTAGTACGGCGGGCATTCAAAACATTTTCGAATAAAGATGTCAGTTTCTTTCTCGATTCACTTGCGGGTGGTGGAGAAGGTGGTCGGCAAAAGTTTGTACCGAACCTTCCGACCAACGGATTTGTGTTTTCCCAGTGCCCAGTGCGCTTTGTTTCCCTCGCTGCCCTTTTCGGTGTGAGGCGGCTTTATCAGTTCGCTGGGCTATCGCAGGCATGGGGACACTTTGCACCGATGCAGTACGCTTTGCAATCTACTCCATCGTATCATCGTGTGAGTTTTGGTGGCACTAGTCACTAAAGATTCGAACCAGTGCCGTTAAGGTGCAGGAACCAGAAACAAAAAAAAAAGACAAAAAAGCGACCGTATATAAAGGTTTATATTAAGCCCAGCCCGCTTTGTCGAATGGTGCAGCAGTTGTGCATCGGTGGTCGACAAAATGGGCGTTTCAATAAAAATGGAGAAAACTTTTTGGGTACGTACTAAAAGGCACTTACAGAAAAAAAGGGGACCAAAAAAACCGAACAAACTTTTCCCACCAACCGAGTTGGAAGTTGGAAGAAATAATCCAACCAGGAAGTGGCAAACTTTCGATCGGGCTTGGGAAGAAAAACATCATCATTCCCAACAGCCTGGCAAATGCCAAGAAATTTCGCTTCCAGCCAGTTCCCCGACACGAGAGCCACTCGCCAACTTTTGTTTCGTATCCGCTAAAGTGCATAAACAAAGAAATATTAATGAAATAGAAAAGCCCCCCACTTCCAGTGCCAAAGTTGCCAGCTGCCAGTGCACAAACAAACATAGCCACATCAGTCATCCCGAGGGTTGCAGTTGGTTTCTCGGAAAAACGCGCACCCATAGAGTGCCAACAAAGGATCAAATAATAACGTTAAAGATAATGAAAAGACAGGAGCATAATTAAGCAGGCCCTTGCGAGCCAAGTGAAGTGCACCACTCGGTACCGGAAGCTGGAAAGTCACTTAGAGAAATATTTTCCAATTGTTCAGTGTGTCAGATCCCATCGTTCCCCGGTAAGTCTTTTTGCTAATAATGGCAATGCCACGTCGAGACACAGACTTGGATGTGTTCTCATTTAAGATTCTCGAAATGTTGGGCACTGTTTTGAAAGTAGGACAAGCCTTCCAAAAACGAAAAAAACTTTATATCATATTATGGAGCGACCAAAACATTAGGCAACAAATAATAATAAAAACTTAAAAATTATTTTTTTAAAATTTATTATTATGTTGATTTGAGGCAAATTCTAAGTTAATTTTTTTTTTTTGGAAGGCATAGCTTTCATAATTTAATTGTTGTGAGGAATTGTCGACTCCCGATTGTGAAATATCACAATCAAATATATTTTTAAAAGTTCTCTTAAGGACTTCTTAAACAAAAATCACAAAAAAATTATTTATCATCAAAAATCTTGTATCACATTTCAATGGTGCTCGCATACTTAAAACACATCTCAAACCTTAAAATTCTAAACGCTAAGAAGCACAGCAAAATCCAAGAAAACAGATTGGCGGAAATTTCATATTCACAGAACATGACGTGTACTAACAAGGGTTAAAATGATATGCACCTAACGAGTACGAGACAAGAATTTTGGATAGCAAGGTGAACCTTGCCGGTCTAAAAAAAAAAAACTTCCAAAAACTTGACTTGCTTCCGCATCTTTCTTTAAACCAGCCAGAAATAGAGTTTTTTTTGTGCTTCCGTTCTTACGGAAATCCGTCGAACTGCTGTCTACTTCCCCGTTTGTACCACTAGACGACACTGGTGACAACTGAGACTTGGGTACTAGAATCTCCCAAAAAAGAGTCTAGCGACTAACGTACAAAGTACATCGGGACCTTGCCCAAAACGGATCCTCCAAGAAACGAAGATAGAGTCTAAAGAGAAAAACATCTGGCACTCTCACACACAAACACCAGCACCTTGAGAGAATCCTTTTTATTTATCGTGACATTTTTACCCCAACACTCTACGGATGGATGCTGGTGGAAAATTTATGCATACTTCTTCCATCGCGTTAGGTGCTCAAGTGCAATAGTTTTATCAGAAAACCACACTTGTTACCTGTCTTAAAACTAAGCCTAGCCTTCACTGGGGAGGATGGCTTACGGAAGAACACAGGAAAACTTTGTCGGGGACCCGTTCGAATTTTGGTCCCTAAA
Source organism: Anopheles maculipalpis (assembly GCF_943734695.1). NCBI lineage: Eukaryota > Metazoa > Arthropoda > Insecta > Diptera > Culicidae > Anopheles > Anopheles maculipalpis. Next base: position 53,620,655 of record NC_064872.1, on the reverse strand, counting down.
GTCAGCTGATTCATGCATTCTAGCGAAGGATTTTACGGTAGCTTATTAGTGAGAAAAGTGTGAAGAAAACTATATGTAGAGGAAGTTACAGATTAAACTCAATTCATCAAGTGCAGCTTTAAAAGCACGTACAGATGATTGAATAGTGAAGCTTGGTAATTCGCTTTCCTTGAGCAGACACGCGCAGCATGGGTGCTTCTTTTCTCAACCACATTAAACTTGTGATCTAAATGTGTAAACTAAACATCATCAAGTATGTCTTGTGTAATACTTTTGTTTTGCATTGTATAAAACAAATATGATCAACTATAAACAACACACGTTACAACCAATTGAAGCAAACTTAAAAATGTGAAAATAAAACAAAAAACACGTTTACAGAAACGACCACGAACACATCGTGCATTTAAATAGATAGACAGAGCGAGAGAGAGAGAGAGAGAGAAAAAAAACAAGAACCAACTGAAAATGACACTTTGCTGAACATGTTTGAAAACCTTGTAACGCAATACGATGTAAAACGAAAAACCACAATAAACAATTCACAAATGACACACATCAACACAAACCACAAATGACACCACTTATATCAAAAGCTAGCTAATCTTCATTTTGCTATGCAAACACGATCGTGATCTTACCATCGATCAGGTTCTTTTGCAAGTAGTCACTTTCAATAATGACATCGACCACGCAGACGCATACATCCAGAAGAAGCGAAAACAAACAACAACATCAACAACGACAACACACCGAAAGAACAAAGGGTAAACAAAGAAATAGCGTTCTTGCAAACGAACGATCGTGTCAATGCATGGTATGCTTCGATTTTCCGTTTCACACAATCGCAAAACACGCTTTTTGCATCGAAACGCATGAAGATTTGTACTAGCTTTTGACAGCACAGTGACGTACCGATTCATCTTGTCAGAAGTGGTGGCGATCTCTTCTGAACGAAGAAATTGGCCTCCATTATCCTGAAATGGAAGATGTAGAGAAATGGTTTTAGTAAACAAAGACCCGGACAGCGCTAGATGTGGATGGGTGTGTTCTTGATACGGGCAAGATACTGGGCGATTTCGGGTTCGCCGTCGCTCAGTGCACTGTAAAAATAATGATTCTCACATGCAAATCCATCCTGTCCCCCTTTGTGGTGCATGTTGTAATTTACATCCGTGTTGGAGCCAAAAATCCCGGTTTTTTTTCGAAACAATGTAACGGTGTGACGAGACGAACAAACTCAAGAGGTTTTAGGACCATCATTAGCATCGTTAGGGAGCCCATCATACCCTTACCGGCAACGGTTCTGTCAATATAGGCGGTGAATGACATAGAAGCGTGTACCGTCCCTCGATATAGACATACACACACAAACACACATACACACCCAAGCACACTTTGATTGCACACGAATGCAGCGGACATCCTGCACAGACCTTGGGGAGAAAGATGGCCGTAATTTCTTGCGTAATTATGCATTTGGAGGCTTCTTTCGAGTCAGCAATGTTGGCGAATGCCTCGAAACGCTTCACTTCGTTCCTTCGCATCACGACAACAGCTCGGTTGGCCACTCTGGAAAAGCCGCTTTGGGACTGGAAGGCTGCCAGACCCCGTTTGGCAGATGGGAGCGCTACTGGTCGCTCTGGAAAAAGGCTAGAGATCACCACCGATGTGAAACCTTTGTTGACTGGAATTAAGGCTTTTTAATGATACTTGACGAGCTGCGGTTGACTAGAAATGAAATGCATAAATTACATACACTTCTAGCGCAATCCCGCACAAAAGAGCGCCGAGTAACAAGCATGATTATGTTCAGCAGTGAATTGGGATTTTTCTTTCCTCGTGCCAACATCTTTCCCACATTACCAACTCCCCCGTTGTAATCCCACTTGAGCCGATCCCGAGATATTTCTCACTTTTTCGTACCATTCTGACGCTCACACCAATACAAGCGAAATAGTTTGACACTATTCACTGGCACTGATTTCATCTCCCGTTTCTTTTACTTCATCTCCGCCACCACCCGTTCTCCCACCCGCTTGCGACGAATTTGCCCCTCCGAGACCATTGAAAGTTTGATGACTGTGGAAAGTTGTGGTAATTAAATCAGGCACTTTTGAAATTTCGCACCACGACACACGAGCCACCGTGTGCCGCACGGAGACCACACAGCCGCTCGCAGGCAAAACTGACACGAATATAAAAACCACAAATGCCTGGTGTTGGTTAAAGATTCACAATATCTCCCGTCCCTCGCCCGGTGGGCTCCTACCGCCAAGTTCTACGAGAAACTAGCTGCTAGGACTTTCGCACTTGACAGCACACCACTCTCGCCCAACCAAATGCGGCAAAGGCAGCGGCAGAAGCTCGCTCCTCGAAGTACTGATTCATTTTGTGTTCGCTCTATCGTTCGAGAACATTCCGGATGGCAAAAGTACGTCGTTTTGCTATATGAATGTGTGAGTGTGTTTGTGGGTGTGTGTGTGTGTGTGTGAATGAGAGCTTTTTTTTCGTTGTTGTTGCTGCTACAGCTTCTTGTGATCCATGTTTCTCGAAGAGGGTGGCAAATTGCTGTCGAGTGATTAATGTTCCCGTCCCCACCATTACCATGCCCGCCTAAGGATGCTTTCGATTTTTTTTTCTTCACTCTGTTATTGCGCTCTCCCACTATCATTCCTTCTCGCTGTGCTGCTTCAAGTCATCAGTCCATTTTGCCATCCGATAACCTATCATGGAATCATCTCCCATCACCCTACGGGACTGATGGGGACACCGAGAGCTCGAGAACAAGCCAATAGAACCGAGCCGAGGTTTTGGAGGCATTTGAACGCTTTTAAAACTTCGTTTACGGTCGACCAAGGCGAGACAAAATAGCGTACGAAGCATCATGCAAGAAGCAACTCTCCCCCATGCAAAGGACCATGTAGAGAAGGAATAGAGGTTAGCACACACACAGACAAAAAACCTCGAGTCCGAACGCAGCTTCTTCCCTACATTTACCGGAAATGCATGCGAAAAACGTCGGTAAGCAGGAAGGGATGCTAGAGTGTAGCAAGAGGGAAGAGAAAAATGGTCCAGTGTGAAAACGAATCGGAAAACGGTGCATCGGGGGCAAACGATAAAAAGCAATTCCACAGCAACGACCACACACTCCAATGATGGGAAGGAACATGAATAATCATTTATGTGACCGCTGCGAGACCGATGCACCAGCTCGCCCCAGCCCAACGAACGCTCCTTCCGAATACGCTCAGCGTACTATGTAGATGAACCAGCTGAAATTGATTCCTAGGGCTAAGGGGAGAAATCTTTCAAGAAATGTTCAACAATAGCCTGGTACTCTGCTTTCGTCATTTTCTGCATGCATTTTTCGTACAGGCCACGATCAATCTCAGACATGTCTGGTATTGGAAAGCATTTGTCGGTATGTGTGCATTGAGTGTGGCTTTTTTTTTTGCAGCGTATTTCGGAAATTCACTCTTCAATAAATGATGCGATTATTCAGCCGCAGAAGGACGAAAATCAAGGATGGTGCCGAGCAGGGTATTAAATAATCATTGTAACTACATTTTCAAATTACGGCTGGCAAAGGAAATATCATGAACTGTTAGGGAGGTGAATTATTGAGCAAGAGACTTTTTGAATCAGTCGCAATGTAATGATTTTTGGTCTCAGCCAAGGGCTATTTGTAGTAGAAAGAGTTAATCTTAAGATTGATCCGATAAAGGTGAAGGTAATTGTTGAACATCGGCAACATCATCAATCATAACTAGTCTTACTTACTATCGTCCACACACGAGCACTTTAATGCATTCATTGATTTTTTTCCCAACCCAATCAATCGTTTCGTCATCAGACGCTTTCGTTCATGCCTTCCATCCCGTGTCTTATCGTGATCCCACGTACAAACGGTCCCTTTCGTTGGACCTTCCATTCAGAACTCCTGATGTATGTGCACTTTTTCTCGTTTGTCCCGTTTGCTGGTCACTAATCCCGAATGGCCGTTTTTCATCGAACCAAAACGATGTCTTTCGCATCTTCGAATCAAGCGATAAACGCGACAACGCACGGTGCCGACTGACGGTTGGCACTGGAAGGCAAGCGTGCGTCTGAAAATGTCATTGATTATGTACAGCGCAAACATGATGCTTTTGACCGAATGCAATGGTGGTCGGTTTTCTCACGCTTACGAGATCAGAACATCGATTGAGTTCGTAGGATATGGACCACTATCTTTCCGCTCGATACACTAACTAGATAACATTCGCTTCGATCTGGTCAGGCTTTTCAGGAAGAGATGCTGACCAGCTGCTGAAGGTGTGTGAAGAACCTGGGATTTGTGCTCACAGTGAGTGCAGATTTTATTGCCTAGTTTGATGATAGATATTAAGTAAAAGAAGGAGTTTTTTGTACTATTCTAGAAAAATGACCTCACAGTGTCGAACAATTAAACTTCTTGAAATCGAAAATTGATTCAAATATTTCACGCATAGGATTTATGTATGCACTTTTAGCAAGAAGCTTTAGCTATAAAACTACCTGTTAAATTGATTTGTATTTTTTACAACAGAACAACAGCTACCGTTGACACTTTAAAATTACTCACTGTAAGAACATGCTACATACGGTGCCTGTCTAAGATTCATTTTCCCAGCCTGTAGAAGGGATTGGGGTAATAGACATCCTATCGTATCGGACTATTGCTGAATCAGCGAAAATCGAGCAATCATCAAGTATATCACACACATGCACTCTCTCACACACACACACACACTCACATACGGCACCTCTCATCCAGATCATACGAGATTGGAAGGCACACAACCAGCCGAAGGGCATCGTGCCAACGTGAATGTGCGGACAAGTGTGCCGACAAAGACGGAACCTAAGGAAGGAGCAAACATGTGGCGCACATACCGATAATTCTATACAATCAATTTGAAATCGTTTTATGTGCACATATTATCAATGAGTTGTACATGAGATCTGCCGTTGTGCCGATGTGCCAGTGAATGTCACTGCCAGGACGAGCGCCGTGCAAGGATGCCGCTCGCCGTAGCGTGCCACCGAAGCCCCGGGGCAGAATTCGCTGACTTCGAGGCCTTTCCGTACCAAACGGCTGCGAAAGTGGTTTGTGTGATGAATTTCAACGAAACCCGGTGCCGAACGATCCGGGGCACACGTTCGCTGAAGGTAGGCAAGCGTTTGCACACGAACGTCATCGCCTCGGGTCGGAATGCCGGGACCCCATCACGGCAGGAAGAGTGATGGGGTTCGGTTGGCCCACCTCTCGGCTTTGAGCAGACGCGTGCGTTATTGCCTTTCGAGTGTCCGATGTCGATTACCTTCGACACGAGACGACGGGAAAAGTGGGCACTTGGGTTGAACTTTTTCGTCCTTCAGTCTGCCCTTCACGTATTGCGCTGATTGGACATCTGTTCGGCCAAGGGGTTTGTGTGTGCATGATGCCTGCGCTTTCCACCGCTGATAGAATGGGTCGTCCGAACGTCTGCCAACAGGAGTTTGGTAGGATCATTAACTATGATAAACTTATCACGATGTCAGTGGAGAAGCATTAGTGGTATTAAAAATTTACTACCAAAAAGTGTTCACCCACTGTAGCGTTTTGGTCAGGGTTCGGTGTAAGCCGACATATGTCATGGGGACAGAAAGTGCAGTACGCTTGCTGAACGTTGACGTCTGAGATGGTAGAATTATGGTTCGTACAAGTTCGTAAGTTGCTTGAACTTTTGGAGCTCTGAAGCCAAACTCCAGGTTCGAGGTCCCAGTCGACTAGTCCTTCTGTTTTCGGGGTAGCTTTTAAGGGAAGAATTGTCTTTCCTCATAATACTTTCGCACATTGGTTCAAACATTAATATGCAAGTGGACAAACTTACATCGCTAAAAGCTTAAAAATGACCGCCAGTGGGATGTTACACATTTGATCGAATTGTACTAAGCTGTTAGCAAAACCTTCGCAAAGAGTTCTCCGGAGGATTTGATCTGAAAATAGAGGGTTTCTTCTTTAAACCCATCTCACCAACTCCAAACCATTAAGAAGATTTATCCTACACCGTTTGCCACCCGCTGGTGGCCACCGTGCGAGTGTTTCAAAACTTGCCCATTACATAGTCCGAACGGGGTAAGCCGGCGCTGTAAGTCAACCGAGCCACTTTTATGTCGTGTCTCGCAGGGCCAGTTGTCTTCATCGTGCACTTGGTTGAACTATTTTTCCACGCCCAGTACGAAACTTTCCTTCGCGTCGCTCCACCAGGGCAAATGCTTTGCGCGAATTGAATTTTGCAACAGCTATTAAGAAAAAGGACACCTGAGACTCATTGTACGATATTTTTCGACCATTCGCAACATTGTTTGCACGTGTTGGCCATCGCCTGTTTGGCAGAAGGTTTCGGGTTGGTTGAGTGGGCGCCGCACACACAAAGTCACACACAAAGAAAAACCAACTGGTTGTAATGGATGTCGTAAACGTACGACTGGCAGCAAAAAAAAAATACGATAAAAATAAAAATACAACTATAAACACGGCCAGACTCGAGAAACAAATGCCTGTTTAGTGTGAGGATGGAATGAAGTTTGTTGCGGTATTGCCACCACTGTGGTAGAGGCTGTGTGGAAATTAATGCTTCCGTTTTTTTTTTTGTAGAAATTTAACGCTTTGTATCTTCCGCGAAGGTTAACGTTATTCGTAAGGTATATTTGAGATTATGTTAGTTCATGGAATTAATTCCACAAAAATGTTCAAAGGTTACCGCACAAACCAAACTCGAAAAACACATTTTGGGGAAACAATGTTGAATTCCACGTCTAGTTAATTGGGAAAAAAAACTCCAAGAAAAACACACACAGCAATCGTAGTAAAAACTTGAGCTCACAAATCACAATCATAATTAGCAAAAAAACACTCCGAGGAGCGATTATGCGCTCTCAACAAGTGGCCCGACGAACAATATTTTAAAACTTTATGCCTCACAAATTTGTAAGAGATGGTTTTCGGAAGGAACCCAAAAGGCATTATCCCCTTCGAAAACCCAGCACACCGCACACGTGGACGCACAAAAGCACACACACACACACTCACACTCCCTTGCATAATAAACAAGACGGCAAGAAGTTGGCCACTATACTTTGCCGCGCATACCCGGTACGGTGAGTGGGAAATTCACACGAGCGATTATTTAACCATGTTTCAAATTAAAAGTTATAACTCCCTCTACACACATTGAATCGGACGTGGTAGGATTTTTTCACGACCCGTTAAAATAAAAAAAACCCTTCCAGGGCCTCGAGCCAAACCAAGCGATACAGTGTGCCAGGCCTCCGTAACCGAGTGTCGTGTCGATGTCGGGTTTGCGAGAGTTACTTTGGTTCAGATACCAGTGCTGGTACCATCAGTGCTGGCACGGGTGGGCAAACTCATACTAAACCGAAACAAAAACACACAGAAAAATCCTGTCAAAATCGAAAGGTCTTGCTCATGGCCTTACCAGCCAGCGACAGGCACGCGATTGTACCGTGGGAGGAATAATCGCTTGCCCACCCCCCCAAACCACCGATGGCAACCCCAACGAGGATGTTTCGTCCGTAGCAGCGAAGCAAAGGATTACTAGCCAAGAAAGAAAGGATCAAAATGGGGTGAGAACAGAATAAAAAAAAAAAAAATGCGGCCAACCATTCGAACTTGCCGAAGGTTTAACTACGACCCGCAAGCAGCCACGTATTGGCACGAGTTCGAGGCTCATGTGGCCGTGGTTTAGAGTGTGAAACAACTTACATAATAAATGAACAAGTTGCGTGCTATTTTATTTTACGAAAGTTTATTAAAACCTCATGAAAACTCAAGAAGCCCGCTACCGTTGTGTTCACGTACGGACGGGTAAAGCCACTTCAATGATCACACCACGAAGGCGCGGAACGTTGGCAACAGTTTGGAGCTTCCTGTTCGATGCACACTCGATGCTATTGCCGAGCAGAAGGCAAAGCGCGTACAAGGGTAACAAGGGTACAAGTTTGTATCTCGTGGTTTAGTGGCTGCTTGATAAGCGTGAAACGAAGTGTGTGTGTGGGTATGTGCAAGGTTGGTGAACAAATCCCACATGTCGGGTTTCTTGAGTCATAATCTCATCATGCTCGGATAACGTACTTGCTGTATGGATATGGAGACGCACGGTACTTTGTACCGCAGGCTTGCAAGAACGTCCGAAACGAACACGCAGAAGAGCTTGGTGCAACTTTCACAAATTCTTTCCGACGACTGTCATAAAAAATCTCATGCTTTCGTATAATCTAGTCTTTCTTAATCGATGTGCAGATTTTCTAGGACCTACAAACACATCGATTTTGTTATTAAAATATCTTTTCGTAAACAAAAACTTTAATGAATATTTAATGTATTAATCTTTTAAGCAATACGGCCTGGCCGTCCTTTATGAATAAAAAAAAGCAATGTTTTAATCTTTTAGTAAAAATTGTATTTTAAATCAATGCGTGGCTTCTTTTTATTTATTGCCGTCATGAATATTGTTACTGATTGTAATTGGAGGACAATGTGTCTTTTGACCAGCAACATTAGAAGCATTTTATGCATAAATTTCCAGTGCACCAGAATCCTAAGGGGGCGTCCATAAATTACATTACGCTCGGATGGGGGAGGGAGGAGATGAGGTACATTCTAAAATGACGATTTGTTACACAAGAGGGAGAGGAGTCCACTATGTGTTTTGTAACAGAATCTGCTATTTCGATTCGGAACACGTTTGTTTTATTTATCTCGATTGCTCAAAATTTGTTATATTACTTTATAATAATCCATAGTATGACCCCTGGGGTGGCCCAGTAGTGTAGACGAAAGCTTTACTCTTCTTCAAATGGCAGGACTGGGGTTCAAATCCCATCCAGACATTCTCTCCGTAGTGAGAACTGACTATTCAACTACGTGGTATCGGCAAATCTAGAAAGCCAGATGGCCAGTATGGCCTTAGAGGTCGTTAAGCCAAACTTTTACAACTTTCTTTCTTGTAAAGATCAGCACCGCTGTCGCTTCCATCACTGAACCAACCACTTTCATAATATTTACAATGAAAAGTTAAATAAACTTTATTCAATATTTTATAAAAAAAATTTTGTAAGTATTATTTTTGAAGGGATGGTTCGCTTAAGGGGGTATTTAACACTATATAATATGGGATTCCTTCAAGAGTTCCCCCTCCCCTCCCCCCCCCCCAGCCCCCTACCTTAGTGAGGGCTGCCTATCCAACTACGTGGTATCAAGAAGTCTAGTAAGCCGATTCGATGACCGGCGTGACCAACCCCATGAAAAACCTGTCAAAAATATTATTAGAAATTAGAAAAGCTTTTTTGCCATTCCTTTGAATCTCATAAGTTCAAAACAAAATGTCATAAAAACTAGATTCACTCTAGATCAGAGGAGAACAGTTTATCTCTTCAAATGATCAAATAAGGTTTAATTCATATTATCCAACGATAACAATTCAATTGAATAAAATCAATCATAATAATTGCGTGGATTTTTAATCATTTAATAATGAGCAGAGTAGTAGAAATGCGATAATATCCGAATTGTCCATATCATAATATTGTGAGAAGAGCAGGATCAGAAAAATTGTACTAAGGGTAGAGTCTAAGTTGAACAGCTGTGCCATACAGTCTACTTATTGAGCTACGAACACATGATACAAAAATAAGTAAACTAAAATTTTCGTATGAGAAGATCTGTTTTATTTATCTGAATAATTCCTCCATTTTAGTACAGGATGGAATTACAAAGAAATACAAAACAAATTAAATGCATAATTTAAGTAAAACGTTCCTAGAATCATTCGTTCAATGTTAAGAGTGAATAAAAGTGCTAGGTTTGCCTCACACTCAATAGTTCACCAACCGGAGGGCATAAATTCGACTGGAATAATATCACACATCACACAGTTGCCCATTATTACAGCCCCTCCCAGATACCAAGCCGCACCTGAAAATGCTTTTACATACACCATTTTGCAACCTACACGTGTGTTTCCTCTCTGCTCGCGCTCTTTCACTGCACCTCCCTGTGCACCCTATCCGTTCCGCGCAAATGGTGAACATTTCCATTGATTTTTTAATGAAATTAATTTCGAACCATCAACATAACGACCCCGCTCGCGGTGTCTCGTTCCCCTGGGCATCGTTGCCGTCGCCGTAACCGATCGATCCGTGCCAATCACAGACCAACAACGTGAGTAAACACATCCCATGTATGTTGCGACTACTTCTTGCCGGTAACTACTCCACCACCGTCTGCAGGCAGCCAAACTGCCCATACGCGTGGTGGTATTGGTACACTTGTACCACCGTACATGTGCACACAGTTGCACTAACGGGGAAAACTTCTGAGTCAGCCCATCCCAAATCGAGCTTCATCTGGCAACGATAAATGTGCGAGAACGAGAAACCAGCCGCCAGGAAGAGCGAGTGATAAATCGTTTCCATCTAGACTTCAGCATGTTTCAAACCTTCATTCAACGCCCCAGTTTTATACGTTTTCATTTCACACTACCCAAGTACAAATACAGGCAGGCCAGCAAACAGCTTCTTGCCACCAATACCTGACCTGACTGGTTCGTTGGTTGGTTGGTTGGTGGTGCAAAAGAACAGTTTGAACAGCGTGCAAGTTGCAGCACCAGGATGGTCCCAATTCCTTCGGGCGGTAGACGGAGGCGAGGCTTTCTCAACTACCTTCCTGGCAAACGGGTTTCGGGTTGGTGAAAATGTGTTGAAATTAAGCGATTGCTTTGGGCATAATTTTGCACTCCAAGCTAAATCACTACATGATCCCTACACGCATACAAACATTCGCTCATAGATAAAACTCTGGAGGAAATGATGTCGAAATATCTACAGCTATTTAAAGCAATTCTACAGACGCTTTGTTAAATTAGTTTTTAAGATTAGACTCTTCTATGATGATTTTGTTTTAAATTACAATATAATAATTACAAGTTCAATACTAAATAATCTTTCTTTTAGGCTGATTTATCTCAGTGTTCGAAGAAAATTAAGATAAAAAATGTCCTATATTTGGGTTCTATTTTCACACTGTGACTAAAATCAACTGTTGTACAACTTTCTTCTTCCGGTTTCTTTACAAAATGGAACAAATTTTCCCACTCACACAATCGACCATGATTCATCTTGAGTGCGAAAATGACTGTATGCGAGTGAGCTAGATAACAGAATGCGCATTATGGTAAGCAAAACTATAGAACAGCAAGAAAAACACGGCTTTACCCATAACGGATCATAATACCAAATGCTAGCATTATCCATCATCGTAATCTGCTCTGGCGCTTCTGGATGACAGTCGGCGACGCGGAAGTTTTGAGGGCGATAGTGTCCCCCGTACACCCGTCAACGTTGGCTCTAAGTTGCAATGAAAGCTTTTTCTACTTTCCACTTTCCAAACCAAACACTGGACAGCGTGTCACACCGGCTATGCAGCACACACACACACAAAACGTGTTTTACAAACACACACTCATACGCCACATATCGCTCAGACTTTCATCCATCGAGGCACTTAGCGATTTTTGTTGCCGTTGTTTTTATGTTGCTTCGCCAGACCAAACCAGCTTCCAAAGAAATGGGAATAAAATGCGCCACACAAAACTTCGTAATTTGATATGACAATCGTGAAGAAGCTTGAGACTCGGGCACGAGGTTTTCGCATACGTTTTTTTTCTTTCTTTTTCTCTTCTCCACAAACACACCTCAAGCGGCAGAACAATATCACCCCAGCCCTATGATAAATATTCACGAAGGAAATATTTCACCAACAAAACAAGAAAAAAAAACACACACACACATCACGAGCACCTACGAATGATCATTCTTGCTTTTTGAAAATGGCTTAAATTGAATCACTTGCATGCACAATGGACTTTTTCGCTTGCTTCACAACTTCAACGACAACCGTTGGACACGAAACGCCACTTGTAGTTTTGCTTCAACTAGCGCGGAATCAACTCTATCCACACCGATCCACTTAAACCGTGACCCGCGGAAAGCAAACTTTCACAGCAAACTGCAGGCCGGATTGCGCAAAAACCCCGAACGCGGTGCGGACAGATCTTGGCGACCAAAGGGAAAAACTCCCGTTGGGAATGGTCCACTGGCCACACGGGAGCGAGAGAGGGCGAGATATCGTTTTCCGTGGCTGTGGCATTTACGATAAACAAGGGGCGAAATTTCGCTAAACCATCTTGCGAGTGAGATGAATAAAATTTTACACTTAAGTGAAAAAGCGTGTGGCCGAACACAAACCGGGTCGAGTCTGGTACTGGTTACTGGGGCTGAGCAACGTTTAACCTCGAGTGCGCGCGCAAGATCGACTGACTTCAGCCGACTGACTGACTGAGTTTCAGTGTGCAGCGGGGGCTATTTTCCGGAATGGCCTGGGTTTCGGAAGCAACAAAAAAATTTGTTCCACCCTCCGTTTGCTCTCGCTACGCACGTGCTGGACGTCGGACTACATTCCCTTGCGTCCGCCAGCTTATGGGGTTATGAAAACGCTCCGAACAGATAGGACAATATAGAAGGGTAGGAAAAACAACGGGACGGTAAAGAAAAACATCGACGAATTGAACTACAAATCGTATCGAACGCTGAGGAAAAGTGAGAGAGGAAGCACAAACATTACGGGTTGTAACGGGGGAGCATCCCGACGTTTTCGTTGATCGAGTTCCGTGAGCTCTTGTGTTCTGGGGGTTTGGTGGGCAACACATGTGCGTGCATTCCATCCATCGGGAGGGGCGCGCACGGGGTGGTGGCAAAGAATGGTGGAAGAAAGTTTTCTTCAATTGCCAGACGGCTTGTTTAAAATATCGGCAGTTTTGCTGCTGTAAGCAAACCCGTTTTAGATCGTTCCTTCGACCAATAAAACCGTGGAGCGGGTTGCGGGAGACAGGAAACAAGCAGCGAACTGCCCTGGTGCAAGTGCTCCAACCTCGTGTATGACCTGCGTCACACAATGTACCGTGAGCGCAAGTAAACATTTCAAGAACACACATCGTGCTCGCGTCCCGGTACGCGTCCTGCACCGCAAACCCGGACACCGGTGTTTAGAAAGCAGATTTAAATGAGGACTCCGACAGTCAAATCACGCCTGTTTCAAATCGGTGCCGTCCTGAGGAAAGGGTGATGTGAAGAAACAAATCATCGATGAACTCCATACATGATAGCATGATTGACTTCAGTAATTGGAGCAAAAGATAATGCAACGGTTAGGGAAGATTCCGGTACATGGGTTTGAAGTCCTAGAAAACCACTTACATTCCAACTTGCATAAAGTTGGGGAATGTGAATCCTAATTACAGAACATTGCTGTTGTAATGACGAAAGTTTGAAACAACGAGGTAAAAACGGTTCTGCATTTCAGTGATGTTCAAAACAATACGATTCCCTAGATATTCTCTAGAAACTGTAGAAATTACTGCTTCAGATACTTCTAAAAGGTTAAACATTTGATTTTCTATCTCAATTTTGGTTCATTTAATTTAAATATCGTTCAAAATTTCCAAAATATTTGCCAAATCTCTTCGTCTCGGCCTGTTCAGCACTCATTCTAAGACTGCAGTAAGCCGTAGCCTTAGCTTTAGCCTTTTAATTAACCTTAATTCATGTTAGAGTTGCTGAACGAAAAATATAGAATCAATTACAACATCGTTAGCTAACTTTATTTAAAAATAGCTTAAACCTACTTTTTTACTCAGCACTGTATATAAATTTTCTTTTGAGTTTTGTGATGTTTGTCTTAACTTTAATCGATAAATGACCTTTAAATTTACTTATCACAGTTAATGATCAATCTGTATTCTAATTACAATGTGTTTCCAACACTGTAACGCTTCTATTTCTGCATCTTTAGAGCTTATTGCATCGATTGTCCAAACCATTGCTGTCACTGATATGAAACGGAAAATCGAACCATTTCGATCACTTTTCCCATTCCACCCATCATATTCCAACTTACACGCATGTTGATCACACCCAACTCCACTCCCACCTGCATCCAACCCTTGCTGCCTGCCCTGTGTTTCACTACTCTCGGTACAAATATTAACAACGCCACGCCACATGAAAACCCCGTGCCCATGTTTATATGGATGAACACGCATCCGCACGCTCGAATGCACGCTCCTTCTTGATCGAATCATATTCTCATAATCTTTCCAGTCAAGTGGAGCATAAACAAAACCCACCGAGAAGCACACGCGCTCATGTACACCGGCCAATCGACTTGTTCGCTTGGTGCTGCCTGCTAAAAATAGGACGAATGGAGAAGCGAAGAAGAAAAAACAACACACACACACACACCATTTCCCAACCCAGCAAAGCATTTTCCCCGTTGCTTTGTTGACCTGATCGGAGTGTTTCATTACGTGCGGTTGCTGCCTGCCCTGCTCAAACTTCAAATCGCACGAAACAACGCATGTTCACGTGCGTAAAGACGCCATCGATTCCAGCGCAAAATTGGTGCCGCCACGATCCGTTCCTGTCCGCGAGTCGATGGGGATGAGGGCTAATACCTTTTAAAAATACATTCATACACACAAGACAAAATGGGTTGCACTTGTAAACAGCACGCCGCACACGGCCGTACACGGAAGCACGTGATGGCGTTGGGCGAGGGTTTGGAAGCGACAGGACGGTTCCATTTCCGCATCTATTTCCTTCGTCGGAGTCGTTAACGGTTGAACGATTTAGAGGATGCATTCATGTGTGTGGTGCATTTTGCTCGATTACGATCCAGCGCTTGGGCGGTGCAGTAAGACATCTAAATCATGTGTGCGCAAATTTTTGCAGTCGATGAAGATTTTACGAAGGTTTCCCCGTATGCAACACTGTGCGTAGACAACTCCCTTCACTAGAACTGGAACATCATTTCCGCTCATCACGTGCTCATGTGTCTTTGTTACTTTGAAGATTTTCTTATGAACTTCGTATTGGTAGTTTTAGTAGTAGTAGTAATTGAATAATGAAACTTAAAAATAATTTTATATGCACTACGACTTCTCGATAAATTCTTGGTTTATTCCAAATAAAGCAAACATACTTTTACATGCCTGAATTATGTACTTCGAAACCACTTGAAATTGCTCTCTCTAGGCATGTTCCAAATGCAAAACACCAGCAAGAACCCCAATCAAAAGCTCAAAAAAAGAAAATCGATTGATCAAATACGCTTAGTAACAAACAAAGCTTCCCAGCGTAGGCTCAACCCGATAATTCTGGTGTCAATTACGCCTCGGTAACAGCCTGGCATGGCTAAGCGTGCCAGCAACAAATTAAGCCCTCAAAGCTCAATTCAATTGGCTGTTTAAGCGAGCGAGCGCCCCGCACTAGTCTAACGACGGATACTAACCAGTGGATAATTTGTTGAATTTCAAAGCCTCAAACTCTAGTCGAAAGACGCCAACATTCGATTCGTTGAAACCGAACAGGACTCTTCAGTATGCCTCTAGACCTACCCTTCCCGATGAATATTTGTTCCACTTCGGCAGGATTGTACTAAAATGTAGCGCAGCTTGGTTAAGCTGTTGTTTTATTTTATTTCTCGTTCGAACATAAAACTGCTTCAGACACAAACAGCGATTGGTAGCGTGCCTAAGACGCCGAGTGACACACATACAGGCGTGGAAATACGAATCGGCCCGGAGGCTAGGAAAGACCTCGATCCAGTTACTGTCGATAGTAAAATCAATTTTATACTCCCTTCAGCCGTATACTAGATTGAAGCGAACATCCTACCGCCACCGTGATCGGTTTGGTCAAATCCTTTCACCGAACAATCAAGCTGTATAACTTTAACATCTTCTCCAACGCACGCATTCCACCGAAAAGGTCCTACGCATTGTTTCCGTTTGGCGAAACCGGTGGGCTTAGCGCGTCGAGAAATCGTAAAATAGCACCCAATACCCCTTTTCGGGTAGCTCACCAGCCACTCCAGAGCGTGGTGTGGCGTGGTCGGACACGTAAATATCATGCCTACACTGGCAGCTCACCAACTACGCAAATAAAACCAAAACACAGCAGCAAAGCACGCGGAGGTGTTGCTCCGGATTTCTTCGCCCGGAACGCTCTAGCATCTAAATTTATGCGGCAATAGAAATAAAACGCGAAGAATGAAACTAGCGTACAGGGGAAAACGGTCAGCCGACTCTTGGCGTATAAAACTTACCCCAGGTAGTGTCTGCTTCTCATGTAACGCGCCCTGACCGTTAACGGCGCTTTCCGGACTGAAGTACGTCAAAAACGCGCAGCCTGTGGAGAAACATGCAATGAAAGAAGGTAAACAGTGAAAATGTCAATTCAACAGGGCGTCGGGCGAGGGTTTTGGAGGATAAATGTTGATTGAGCAGACATTGAATATTTTGGGTTGGGTGTTTTGGTATTACAACAAGTAAAAGCAAGTCAGTTTTATACGCAGCAAGCAAACAATAAACGAGGTGTTAAATAAAAGTTTATTGCTAGAGTATGATGGATTTGAATTGGAACGATGTATAATCTCATGCTAAGTTCCAGGTTAGTATCAGTAATTATCTTTCAGTTTTCCATGTAGTATGTGCCAAATACATGAGAACCTTAGTAGCAATAAGCCCAGGCTCTTCTTCGTGATTAAATTAAAAAAGAAAAATTCAACTTAAAAAAAAAGTATCCTTTTTCAACCATCCGACTGATCTGCAATGATTCCTTGACGTAATCTGTTCTGGCAGGATTTCCCTATCTGATGATGAGTATTTTAAATCGTACAAAAATATTCGTTGCTTAGATTCCCGCTAAGCTAGCAGCTATGACAAAAGGGTTTGAATGACGAAAAATAAGTATTAATGGTGTCCACCAGCGCCATAAAACACTTTCCAAACACGGTGGGGAAATGGTCGTAAAGCATTGTTTGGTACATTTCAGGAAAATCCAAATGCCCGATATATCAGCCATTCGCTTTTTATCAAAACTGCCAGCAACCTTTCCAGCTCAAGCGCCTGCGGGAGTGAAAAAACACACACACACACATTTGGAACAATCCCTTTTTTCTGTCCCTTCTATCAAACCCAAACACCCGTCCAGGCTCGAATGCTTTCCCGGTCAACACTTTCCAGCGTTTTGAAAGACGGATGCCTACCGCACCTACTGCCCCGTACGGTGCTCCACTTCCGGCGCCGGTACTGACCGGTCGCCCGTTGGCATTGGACAGCATCATTTGGAGGCTTCAAAAACGGAAAGCATAAAACACAGCAATTAGAGCAAAAAGAAGGCCATAAATTTGGTCGAAATAATAAATTCAAGTCGGCCCCTGGTACGGTTGCTGCCCATTTTCCTTTCCACCGGTTGAATCGCCACCCGCATTCCGGCGGGCAGCATACAAGCCGACCCTTAAGAAAATAGCGCCCTTTTTCCCGCGCTAATACTCGAGGCAAAAGTGAAAAATCACCTCCTAAGGCGCTGTCAGCGAAACATCACCCTAATGGCATAATTCTCTGGCACAATTTACGTGCAGTTTCAGCTCGCTTCGCTCGCTCAGCGCTCAGTTTCAATGGGTAGCAATCTACTTGCAAAGCCACCAGCAGGACTCCTAGGGTTCCCCAGCACCAAGCAGTCACCCGTTTCCGGAGTCCGGGAACAAAAAAAAAAAGGGGGGGGGGGGGGGGGGAAATAAAATTTATCTAACTTTAGTGGATTTGCGTAATGACAAAAAAAAGGGAAAGTTTGCGACATCGGGCGACATAAAGGGCGTGCAAGAGTTTTTGCTTTTTGTCATTTTTTGTTTGGTTATCGCATTTTATTTTATTTGCTCAGTGTGCTGACAACAGCTGATACAACCGTCGACTCGGTCCAATTGCTGTTGGATTAAATAAACAAAACTTTCTGCCTGCTAATTAGACGTTAAATTAGCGCAATCGTGCGAGAGTGAGAGATAATGCTCGGAAATAGGGTTCGTGCGAGCCAATCGAAACGGACAAAAGGGATATTCGTCAAAAAAACCGATACTTTACGTAGAAATGCGCTACACTCGGAATTATTCAATCACATTTAAGGTTATGCTTAATTGTAATTATAACTTTTTCCCTATTTTACACAGTGTCTTGGAAACGCTTATTCAAAACAAAAAAAAAACAAACTCGTTGGCCCAAAATGTGCAACAAACTTCGTTTTTTGAAATAATGACACTTTCAACACGAGCATGTTGAAGGCCTTCACGAATCTCTTTTGAATTTCCGTCATCATATTTCGCCCTCGGGGCAATACCTTGTGCAAAAAGGGATTGCTTTTCAGTATTCAACTCTTATAAATTACCCTTTTTTGATAAATTATGACCAGATCAACGGAACGCTGAACGTTCCGAAGCGACCGTGATATATCTCCGCCGAGTTTCTCCTTTTTAGCTAGAAATATGGAGATGAGCAGAAGAAGGGAAGACCAACCAAGCTTAAGGGCGATAGCAAACAGTAGGAAAAAAAGCACGAATAACTCCTACTCCGAAAAAATGAAACATTGTTTGGAGAGTAGGCAAGAGGAAAAAGAAGCAAGAATCCAACCAAGGACAATATGTGCATTCAAGGCATCATACAGCAACCAGGACCAGTAGGATGCCGGATGCACAACGAGTCAAGTCAACCGGGTGGTGTGGTGTCGGGCCATGGAAACTGGAATGACATGAAGCATAATTTAAAAATAGACCTAGCTTTTCGTTTCAACTTTGAAACCAAAGTCGGAGCCAGTAGCCAGAAGCGGCCACCAGGATTAAAGTCCCATAATTATACAATCCGTCCGCCTGGACGGGCCTGGCTGGAATCATTTCCTGTGGACAAAGTGAATGAAAAGGTCTCAGGGGCTCTTTTGGTTCTATTCTCTTCTACCATCATATCTGTCGTGTTCGTTTATTTGAGGCTGTTTTTTATATTCTATTTGCTCATATTTTCCAAGCAGCCTTTCTTACAACCTATCCGTCCATTGTAGTAAGCTAGATCCCAGCTTTTCTGTCACCCTTCTCTATGTCCCCATCATCATTCCCTGAACCAAACGGCAATGGTTGAGACGACAAAAGGCGAAGCCGCTGTAGTTTATCAGTCATTAGACTGTTGTCATGGAACAGAGAAACCATGAGCATCCAAGCATCGCTCCCTGACGGAAGTGTATCCAAGGTTCTGGATTTTGCTTTAGTTCGAAAATGATGTACCTTCAAATAGGTACCATGTTGGACCGAAGCAATCGGGCCAACAGGCTGAAGATGACATGTATGGGAACTGTTCGAGCTGCTGCAGAAAGGAACCGACACTGAATGGTGATGAAAAACGGGCATGCAAAAACGTCACCATGCACGGGTGCAAGCGAAAGAATGGTTCTTTCAGAAGACGAGTGGCAATCAGCAACGATTACCTGTGCTAAATGTTCCGTTTCGAGGGTTAGCGATTAACGTTCTTTTGTTACAGATTGCCATACATAAGCCAAACTGTCATCTTTAATGGATGTTGAATAGTATGACTAACATGTTTCATGAGATGGGATGGTGATGAATTGTATTGCTTGATTGATGCTCAAGCGATACATTGCATTGCAATTTTTAGAATTTTATGGTACTTTAATAGCATTTATTTTAAGAAGGTTTCATTTCTACATTTTATGTGACTGTTTTAGTGAATACACAAATATTTTTTTTCAATTTTCGTTTCCACAATTTCTACTATAATTGTGTTTTGATAATGAGTGATAATTGTGACGATATGAAAGATAAAATAAACACAATGACGGACTATCTCTTACAAACGGAAAAGACAAGCTTGTCAATACAAACGGAAGATAAATTTGCATTATGAAACCGTTCTTGTGACAGGCTACGTTCGTTAAGCATTTTTTTTTTTAATTTTCAAAATCAATCCAAAAAAATGATGAAACCAACAAAAACAAAACCAAAAGTGTAAACAACTATTCTTGTTGAGAAGATATTTTGTGTTGTAGTTGATATTTAGGATATCAAAATGTTTTTTTTTTTCTTATCAGTAGTGATGATGAAAGAACGGAAGATCTCACTTAACAACGTCGGTTGCTTTGAAGTATGTTCGATCCTTTGGAATTTATTAATCAAGCGTTAAAGTTACCTGTTAAAATTTTGTGTAAAACCTTTTTGATATGTTCTCGAGGTTGTTCCGTTCAGATTTAAGAAAAATTTTCGAAAAACCCAAGGAATTTTTTTTTCGATATTCTTAATGAGCCAAAGTATCCGCCTGAAAGTGCAATAGGACTCACGCCAAAAAAATGTTGACTGCTACGCTGCAGTTTCTTGAGGAGAAGTGATACCAAAACGGAACCGGGAAAGATTTCGATAAAACAATTGCTGATTCAACTTTCTCCGTGGCATTTATCAATTGTTTAAATATTTTGGATGAAACGTTGCCGCCCAAAAACATGTCATTAGAAATGGAACCAAATGAGCAGCAAGATGCCCGACGATATTTTTTTCCACGTTGTGGCATTCCTAGCTTTCTGAAATAAAATACTCATATTTTGGTTTAGACTGCACAAAAAATCGAACTAGAACCACACAGGATCAAGTGAGTTTGGGGCCTTTCCGTATCCAATAGCTGACGGAAAACAGTTTGACAAATACCAGTCTCCGTTTTTGTTAGAGAATATAAATTCTTGGCAGTGCACTTGTAAGTTTGCCTTTCGTTAAGTTTCGTTAAAACAGACAACACAAACGGCTGTCATAATTCGAATCTTCCGTTTTTGACAACCTGTCTTGACAATTTGTATGTGATAATCAGGCCTAATGTACTAAACTGTTTATTGCGTTAGTATTGAAATTCTTACTTCAATAATGATCACACGCACCTTATTTTTGTATCTCAAAGAAACCTTAAAGCAATACGATTACATTAAGGCATGCATTCTAAAACTAAGAAACTTCAACCTGGAATTGACTATGAATTCGATGATTATGTACCAAGAAGAAATCTCACTGAGGAAGTCTCAAGGCAGACCGATGGACGAGGCTACAGTATTGCCGATCTTCAAATAGGAGTACTGGGATTCTTATCCCATCCTGATCGTTCCTCCGTAGTGAGGACTGTGACTATCAATCTTCGTGGTATCAGCATTAAATCAAATCGCACATGAACCAACGTTGAGTGAATTAAATTTAAACTGTGCCTGATACAGCATGTGGCTCTTGCCTCAAAATAATGTATCAAATTATGAATTGTTTAATTAAAAATTAATTTCCCGTCCACCATACAGGTTTGAAGAGAGCACCATGTATAACATTTACAATTGCAGCGTCTAAATCTCAGTAATTCTATTCCTGTAAGTCCTAGTGTTCAAATTATTGTCGAAGTAACTTGAATACTCGTTAAATCGAGGCGTCATTTGTTGTGTTATGTTATGTTGTGTTGTGTTGTACAGAGTTTTATGTAGTATTATTTACTGTCGAGATTTTATGCAAGGGACTAAGAGACTGATCTTGTTAAGTAGAGAAAGTGCATCAATTGTACCTAGTATTAAAGCTGGTATTAAATGTGGTCTGTGCGATTTTTCTTCGGTATTCTAGCAGTTGTAAACTTAACAGTAACAGACGTTCATGTAGTGCGACAGATTGGTACGATCCCTCCAGTTTAATTTTGAAATAGTGTAGGGGTACCAAACGTTCGAACCGTACTCTAAAAAGGGGCTAACTAAACTGCAGAACAGTGTTTTCACGCATTCGAGATCGTCAAAGTCTTTCGTCATCTTAATTATTAGCTCTAATGTTCTGTTCCTGAGAACAAAAATTTCTTGGAGGTGATAAACAAATGGCAGATTTTTTTTATACAAAATGAACGAATGTCTTTCTTAAACCAATTTCATGCACTTAAACGCGATATAAATTAACATAGAGTAGGTCGCACTCCATGGATAAAATTCAAACGGAAACGGCGGTCCTCCACGTCGAGTATCGATCTAGCACGGAGCAGTCTCTGCAGCACGTGTTGACAAAGACAAGATAGCAGCTCCAATGAGTCGATCCGATCGTTCAGGAGTCCCGCAACAAACAGACTCTGGGAGTTGGAATTCCGCTGGTTCAGCGACTCGAAACCTAGCAGCGCTCATCGGCCAATGTAGTCCATGCAGAGCGAACTGAGTGAGTTTGCCTTGGATAATTCGAAGTCGACCAACGAACGAACAGCAGATGGCCAGCATACAACAGTAGCATATTCCAAAACCGAACGCTCCAAATTTGATGCCAACTTGGTCAGTGAAGTCGCGCACTAATTGTTTTAGCAAACCGATCAGTGGGTTTGCCTTAGTCACAACATGCACACATCACAACATCACAAGGAGCACTTCTAAGTCCTGCATCAGGCTTTTGCTCTAAATTATAGTACCATTTAACGCATAATAGTACTCGAACGCTTTCGCGTAAATGTAACAGGATCATACTTTTCGATTTTATTTTTATTTTCGAACTATATTTGCGGTCGAAAACAAAACCAAATATTCTCAAATCATACGAATCGATTCATCTATGTAAAACAAAGTACGTTAGACATAAATTCGATAATATTTAAGGCTTTTTACAAAAGTTTGCATCATAATTCCATGAAGTAACGCAGCTGTAGCGTATTTTAAAGCATTCAGCGCAGCGTATGCTTTAAAATACGCAGCGTAAATTATACTGCTTGAAATAAAAATAACACTCAATTTTATTTTAGAATTAAGATTTGGATCGCATATCAATGTGCTTTCCAAACATCAATCGATTTACAATGTTCAAAAGCAAGCCAACAAGCATTCTGATTGATTTCATCCATCGCCAATCTAATAGCACAATGACATTGACCAATCAGCAAAATTGACTTTTCACTAATTATTCTCAAATCGACCATTTATACGTGCCATTCGCCTGTGTTACGAAACGGTTCGTTCTGCTAGCTTTTTTTCATATTTCAGGCAGCATTTTTCTTCTTAAATGGAGTTAAAAGAAAGTGAATCGGATTATCTGACGGGAAGAAGGCAAACTTCCCAGGGGAAATTTTCGGATTCTCAGCGGGTCGGATGCTCGTATTAGTTCGCTTTGCACATGCCAAACCGACACACGCCCTCTATACACGTTTGGCTTCCGTACGCTAGACAACTAAATTATTCCTTTCCCTCCCCACCCTTAAACCAGCCTAAAAGCATCGTTTATGTAGAATGAAGAAGATCCGGCAACCCGTTACCCTCTGGACGAAGTAGACCAGAGGCTACTGACGGACGTTGGATAACATAAGAGAAATTTTGGAAACGTTGCGGAGTGCACTTACTTGTTATGTGTATGTGTTCGTTATGGAAGGCTAACATTCGGTCGAGCTCAAATATTGACGAAGCAGTTTCATTTTGCTTTTCTTCACAGTTTTGCGCTTTGTCCGGTAAAAATTATTCCATTTTAAAGGCAAGTTTGCTTTCGTTTTCTTTCTACGCGGTACATCCGAATGCTTTAGCTTTGTGCTTTAACATTCATGTGAACATTTCCTGCTTGGGGTAAGCAGTTTTTGTTCCTTTCCCCGTTCACAGTTTTAACTTGCGCCCCGTCTTCCAGGAAGCGGCATGCCTTTGTTTCAAAATTTCAGACACTTTTTACCTGTTATGATGATGTTTTCCTTTCTTTGGGGTTTTCCCCTTTATTTCATTCAACACGTTTTGTTTTACTTTTTGCCAACTGTTTCCACCACTGTCTGGAACGAAGCGAGTCAGTTAGCCACAGGTTAGCGTTATACCCATCCGCTTCATTGTTATGTGCGCGGGCTTCCCGAATGTACAATCATTGCCCCGGTTCGCCTGTGTAAGTAAGACAAAAAGGATACAAAACAGCGCACACAACGTTCGACACGCAGAACAAAACAAAAATAAAATAGTTCCTTATGCTTTCGTTCATAACTTCGTGTACAGCGAGCTGCTACAACCATTTTCCCTCCCCAGCTCGACAAGTACCAGCCGAACTACAGCGCCCGGCAGCCAAGTCAGTTGTATCGTTTTGCTCCTGTAGAGCAGCACACAAAAAATGAACCTAATTGAAAGATAAGAAACAATTTTCCCAGTCAAACATTCGGGTGCACGCGAAACTAAAGTCTATTTGCAAATTTATGTCTGCTTTTAACATCGTTCGAAAAAGGCTACTTCGTACAGCGACTGTTCGACGTTGTTGAGCGTTGATGGATCTTTTGCCAGCCTGACTGAAATCCAAACGTTGGGTTTGTGATGTTTGTTTGGAGCCGAATTCTTTTCCACTCCGGCTTGAAAGCAGTCGGCGTATCAAGCAGGCGCATGCACAACGGACTCCATTTGATTTATTGACGGAATTTATCCAATTTTATGAATGCTTCCTTAAATCTCGATAATCGACCCTACCTTTTTCGGGTCAGTGTTGCTTCTCCGCCTTAAGAACCGGTCCTCAACATCTAATCCTGCGTGCCTCCCAATCCTGTGCGCTGGCTAGCGAGGAAAGGATAATACGGAAACCCTTTCGGATATGGAACGGATTTATTGGGTCGCTCCTTCCAGCGGCATACTTAGCACAAGTATGCCCACAAAAGTGCCCATCGGGGGATGCCATAATCGCAAATGGTCAGCAGCCAGCAGTTGAACCTTAATTTCCAATTCGTTGATTTATAGTTCACGCTGAATGGTTCCTACAGGTTATAAATAATCTTTAATTTAGCCTAAAACGTACCTCGATAAATCAAACTTCCCAGTGTGAACTGGCGATCAAATCGTAGCGTTTGGCTTCCTTCGTTTCAGCCACTGGTGGGGGTGGTGGCAAACAGACTAGAAAACAATCGACGACAATGGCAATCGTGAAGGTGTGCTTTGCATGCTTCGGACACAGAAGCTTGCCAAAAAGGTGCCAAGAATTGGACAATCAAACAAACAACAACGACGAGCAATATAAAAAAAAACACACTCAAATCTCTCTCACACTCCATCACGCTAGCTAAGGTGCCATTACGACAAAAGGCTGCACTCGGCAGCTAGGCTTATGCGTGTAAGGGCACCCCCATCAACCCCACCTTCCAGCACTGTTCGAAGCCGGTACACATAAACAATGACTGACCATAAGGCATAATGCCAGACAAATGACTCCATCAACCATTCGAACGACGCACTTTTTACCGATTATGGGATCTGCCAATGGCGGGATTGCCGGAAATCGATGGCCACACGCAATACGCTAGAGTGGAGTGAGAAAAAGAAACACACGCACACACACACAGGGCAGATAGCACGAAACCGGAAGCCCTGCCTTTCCAGAGTATCCCACAAACCACATCACTGTAAGCCCTTGCGTTAGGGAAGGAGTAATATGTTCGTTCTCGTCCCATCATATACAACCTTCTACTTCTACTACCACTACTGGCTGCAGGACAAACGTAATACCGGGAAGCAGGAAATACAATCGATACAATCGAAGATATTTCAAGCAACAAGAAAAAAAAAAAAGAAACAGAACCAAACACTCGAATAGATTTCTGGGGCCTTTTGTTTTTCGGCTTTGTTGTTGCAGTAGATGTACCTTCCGTCTGCACACCGTACCGTAGCTGTGCCGTTTGAGAATTGGGCGTGCTGGAACGAATGTGTGCAATAAACGAAATGAAGGAAAACATCCCTTGGTTAGCGGACTTTTCTAAATGGCCCAATGAACGCCAGCAGCAACGTGGCAGCAGGAGGAAAACATGTTCGTTTGTGGTTTGGCTTTTGTTTTCCCATGCTACATTCGCACAGTTTCACCTGTATTAATGGGCTGGCAAAAGGAACGGCTTTGTGTGAGTGTGCGTGTTTGCGAAAAAAGTCCAAGTAACTTTCACAGGTTTGTGGTTAACTATTGCTCATTAATTTATGACGATGTCTTGTAGCCGAGTGTGTTTGCTCCCCCTGATATGTCGGTCGATTTTCTTTTCAAGTAAAAACACATTCTGAATAGTTGTAGAACAATAACAGATGATGATGTTAGTAGATTTATACTTATTCTTGAAAGATTTATGTAAATGTAAGTTTTGTTTTGCAGGAGAAAATCGTTATTATATTCACCTGTATTGTGCAGTTTTGTTTCAATTATAATACATGTCTGCGGCCCGGATTGGCCAGCTAGTAGTACCTAGTAGCTCATTAAGAAGTGGAAATGTCTACAGTTTTGACACTCCTTTGCAGTTTTAAACAGTCATTTGACATAGTGATGGTTGTATCATACGTTTACGCTATAATGCGTTATTATTATTACGTTTTTCTTTTGTAGATAACAACAAAATGATTGTACATTATTGCAATCATTGAGATATTTGACCAAAAATTAAGCACTATCATACGGCTCATCTTCAATTTATATTAATATTACCGGCTATAACGTGACTTGGATAGCCAATCATAAGACAATCAATTAAACAACAATACGAAATCCAACGAAATTGTTTTGCCTTGTAACAAGGGAGTACGTGACACCTTTTCAGATAAATGTGGAAGTTTATGTACAACTCTGACACGTTTAGTGCTCAAACAACCACACTCGGTTGTTTCGTTAACCAGCGCTCTCGGGAAGTAACAATTGGATTTAGGGTTGAGGCTCCTATTTAATTAACTTCAAAATACGATCACATCAGGCGATAATATCTTCGTAAGCCTCTTTTGTGTTCTTAGATTATTGACGGAATAAATCTGTCTATTATTATATCTATCTGCCAACCTAAACTTCGGATTACTAAAATTCTATGTTATTATTAAGGATGACGGAACGATTCCGACTCTTCGCTCGTCCGACGCTTCGAAGCTACACTTCTTGTTTTGGAAGAGCCAGGTCTGCCTCCTCAGTTGTCTGAAGTGTTACACGATCTTCCGGGTCTCGCGCTGGAGCTTGCGGGTACGCACTACGTTCTTCTCGGATAGTGCTCGCCTGCACTTATCATCAAACCATTCCTTCCTCTGGTTACGTGTCACGCGGCCAAGTTTTCGCTCGGCTGCATTGTTGATGGCTTGCTCCACCATGCGCCAGTGGTCATTGAGGGTCATCGCCTCTGTGGTGGTGTCCTCCGGAAGCGCATCCCTAAGCGCATTTGCGAAGTCCCTTGCCACATCAGCTCGCCTCAGCCGATCTATGTTGAGCCTTGGGGTAGGCTGAAAGCGCAGCTTATTGGCGACGCAGAGTTTTTGACGCAACTTGACCATGACCAGGAAATTATCTGAGTCGACGTTTGCTCCTCTATAGGTCCACACATTGATAATATCTGGGAAGTGCCTTCCATCGATAAGAACGTGGTCAATCTGGGAATATGTCTGCTGAGGTGATCTCCAGGTGTAACTGTAGCGAGGTGCGTGCTGGAAGAAGGTGCTGCGAATGGTCATGTGCTTGGAGGAGGCGAAGTTCACAAGCCGAAACCCGTTATCGTTTGTGGGTTTAAATACCTCCTCTCGTCCGAACCGAATCGAAATCGTTCGAATCTCACCGAGGTCTGAGGCAAGGAGACGGACTCTCCTGTTTGTTGTTCAACATCGCTCTGGAGGGTGTCTTGCGAAGCACGAACTTCGACTTCTGGGGTACGATTTCCACCCGATCTATCGATTACTTGGCATCGCTGACGACTCTGACCTTGAAAGAGCCCGACTTGGAAACAGAGTATCAGTTGACAGTTCTCGAGGTGGTAAAAGAGTTCTGCTACCTTGGTACGGTCGTAACTTCGGACAACAACGCAAGCAGCGAAATCCGAAGGCGCATTCAAGGTTCAAGGAAATCGTGCCTGCTACGGACTCCACAAACTCATGCGATCCAGAAGACTCCAACAACACACGAAATGCACGATTTACCGCACCTTGATACGTCCGGTACTAGCCTACGGGTACGAGTCTTGGACTATGCTGACGGAGGACGCCAATGCTCTCGCCATTTTCTAACGGCGGGTGCTAAGGACTATCTTTGGCGGTGTGTGCGAGCAGGGCGTGTGGTGAAGGAGAATTAACCACGAGCTAGCTGAGCTGTTTGGCGGTGCTGATATCTTGACGGTAGTCAAAGCCGCAAGGATACGTTCGGCACGATGCGTAGAGGAGCACAGCTAGCCCTTGGCTGGATCAAGTGGAGTCCAGCCTGTCGGAGATCGGATGCAGCCGTGGATGAAGGATTGCAGCCCTAGACCGAGTTTCCTGGAAACTGGTTGGAGATGTCCATGTCGACGCAACGTGCTCAATCTTGAGCACGTCAAGAAGAAAAACAAGAAGTATGACGGAATATCGCCCTACTGTTAAATGTATTACTCATATGTCTCAATTTTAATTGTTAGAACAACTGAATTTACTTTCTTAACAATACTACTAGCATATTCCAATCATTATAAACACCTTACAAGCCTCTTTCAGTCCATGAGCATGAACTTGATAGGCTCTTTAGAACTTGGAACGCGGCCAGTTTAAATGTAAGCGATACTAAAGTTACACCCAGAATAAAACTGAAATATCTTCCAATAAATAAATGCACTAGGTGGAGGTGTATGGTATCTGGAATCGCTGTATATATCATATGGATAGTTTATATTTAAGCTATGACATTTACTAGAGAGTTGAAAATATTTCTACATTCCTTTGAGTTAGAGAACTTTTCATTGATGGTGTAAAGAAAGCACATACTGTTTCGCTCTTT
The DNA here is from genome assembly GCF_943734695.1 of Anopheles maculipalpis. NCBI lineage: Eukaryota > Metazoa > Arthropoda > Insecta > Diptera > Culicidae > Anopheles > Anopheles maculipalpis. Next base: position 53,591,959 of record NC_064872.1, on the reverse strand, counting down.
CTTTTCCGCATGTTCCTTGCGCCATATTGTCATTATTAAGTATTGCATATTATATATCATATGTTAGTTAAGGCAACATACTTCAAACAAACTTAATAATACTAGAAAAATATGCAAGAATGCAGCAGATCTTATTCTTCTTGGCTTAACGACCTTATAGGCCACGAATGGCTTACTAAACTTGCCTATACAACGTAGTTGGATAGTCAGTTTTCACTACGGGAGGACACTTCGGATGGTGCCCCTCATGCAGAAGATAGATATAAAAAATAAATAGAAAAAGCATTTCATGCTTCGCATTTGTGCTGCGACTTCCTCACTCCTGCAGCATTAATAGCATCCACGAAGTCGTTTACATTGGCTCAAATTCAATCACATTCATCCTTCTAAGATGATTGACTGACGTTGAGCGACGATGTCCGACGGAAATCTCCCATCAACTTTTGTTGACTAAATGCACAAAAGTGTGAAAGATGTGAATGGCAGGAAAAACTGTACAGCCGAAGAAAAAAGCCATCCCCGCCCTGCCATGCTGTTCTACCAGTCCGTCTATTTGGCATTGCACTGGCGCAATTCATTCGCAAAACATTTTCGTACTCGTTACGCGACCATCAAGTAGAGTGAAAATCCTCCTTTCCGGAAAGTTTATTGAATAAAACGAAAATATTGCATTTCATTCAAATCAGGTCACGGCGTATCTCATCACAACCGCTAGCTGGGCATTCTGGGATGGTGTCGCACGTACGGCAACGGGAGACGGCGCGTCCTGGTGACGATGATGATGATTTTATTACACCAGAAATAGGTGCCCTACTCTTCAAATCCCTGCCAATTCGTTTTCGCTCTCCCCCTTGAGCCAGTGCCGTGGAATGGCCTCGTGATGCCTAATATAGGCACTTGACAACTCCTCGCTCCTCGTTCATCTCCAGGTTCGCCGACCGAACGATTCAAGGAAGTCAAACAGGCAGCAGGCAGATCGACGTTGATGTCACACATTCAATCTGCTGCTCTCAACTTTACGTCAAGCGATGGTCCGGAATTGACAATCTATATCGAAGTTCGTAAAGTATGTGTGCCATGCTATCGGCTTCGGATCGTGTGTTCGCCGGGTTGCATCGTGAAATAGCAGCATCACTGGAGGGATCCCATCCTTACACCAGCTAGCCAGCCTCTTACCGAGCCTTGTAACTTTCCCTCGAGAAGGAAAACTTACCTCACCGGAGACACGTACCGGAAGGGACGTGGCAACCACCGACGAAAACTGCGCACGGTACATGTATGGCCCCATTCTCGTGGGAAGATTATTTACTCCGCAAATACTTTTATCATGCATAAACATTTTATGAATACCAATCAGATATTTACTTTGGCTTTTCTTCTGCATTCGTGCGCCGCCATGCGCCTCCGCTTTCTTGTCTGAGCTCAATGCATGAGCGCGCAGTGTATGGGAAAGGTAGTTTGATGGCTTTTCTTTACACGCGCGGCACATTGCCCTTGCCTCGGAAGGGCCTGGGCCACGCCACGAAGAAGTTTCGATTACCACGAATTTGCTCCACACTCGAGCTCGGCTGACTTAACGGCTCAACGCGCCGTGACACGGGGCTGATGAAAGACTTTTGCCAATGTTTTCCACTGTCCCCTAACCAGCGCCGCAGGAGGCGTTTCGCTGGATACGACGACCTGCACGCTTACGGGCAGACAGGCAGTAAAATCTGCCTGCTGCATCGTGTGCCCCTTAATCTCGCTGTCGACAAAAAGGCCTCCCGGTGTTCTTACACGTGGGGGGAAAAGTCTTCGCATCGACCGAGCATAAAGCAAGCTTAAGCATACTGGTGATGTAAATGGTCTTATCGGCGGATCTTCCTAAATGCGAAACAAAAGAATGTAAAATTTATGTGCTCCACGCTGCATCAAGGCACAGACACGTATGTAGTAAGCCATACCGTTCCTGCTTCGGCCGAACAGTCCAATCTATAGATTGGAGCATTGGAGGGTTTCTCAAGAAATGCTAGTTTAGGTAAAGGGTGGAGGCGGAGATAAAATTGGTAGAATCTTTTACAGCGTACATATGTGGGATTTATTGATACATTTTATTTTCCATTCGTAATAAATATGTGGAAGTACGTGACACATCAACGTTGCTAACAGACAGTTTACATTACCAACAGCCATATCAAAGAAAACTGCAATATGGACGTAAGCGAGCGAGGATACAAAAAGCAAGATAAAACACAATACGCATTAGCTGGAAGTGTCTTCTCGTTCAAGAACTTTATATCTTTTTGTTTAATGTTGTAGAAATTGTTCTTATTTCATATTGTAGTCACTGTGTCGTTACCGGGTTTTTAGAACACAAAGTTATGTTTAGAGGTATTCTGAGCTCTGATATGAAACTATTTAAGGTGAATCTTCTTATATGCAACGCCACAACCTGGTTTTACTATCCTTTTATTATTTTGCCTCTTCCAAACTCAGACAATGTTTCAATAATAAGCCAAATATTACAATCTCCATGTCTTTGTAACGATAGCAGAAAGTGCTTCCCATCCAACAGTCACCTTCACGTTGCTCAGCAGTGGCATTACAAGGAGCCGTATCACGAGGTATCCATCCTCCACGGCGCAAAGCGCTTGCTGTTTCGCTAAAAAGTTCCCACTACACCGTCACTACCATCTGCCATCAAACGGAAAATTTCTTGCTTTTCCGGCGTAATATGCTCGGATGCCCTTGGTTGTGCCCCCACCCCCTCCGCACCAACGCCATCCCGTTTCTCCCACTCGTCGAGCATCTTTATTCTCATTCTTCCCATTTTCGTATGCTTTATGTCAACAAAGTACCGAAATTCCGAAAACGATATTCCAGGCCCTGTTGTCTCACCCTAACCCCGGGACCGGGTTCCTGCTCGTCCCTTTCATTCTCAATCTTGTGCCCTCTTTTCCAGCCTGCCATTCGTGTGTGCATACACTGTACACCGGTGGACCGGTGGTCGGAAACAGAGGAACTTTTACCGTCCCGTACGCGGGCAAGTGAAAATTCTAAAATAATTTTACGAGCCCATAAAACACGGCAGTATTTCAAAATATGGACCAATATTTGGAAGCAACCGAAAGCAAAACCCCGCTGGCGAAGGAAATGGCAAACCGCGGAAACGCAAGATGCCAGTCGCTAAAGGAAACACGAAGTATTAAAAAGTTATATGCCGTCCATTTCGGTGCGCACCCAACTACCGTTTGTGTCCACCGTTTGTGCCTTACTGCTAATATCAATTTCAAATATTACTTCATGCTTTCATACGTATTTCGCGCCGCACACTGGGTGCGCTCGGGGTACCGCGGATGGGAGGTGAACGACCGGGCCGAAGCTCAGTCGTTGGTAAGTTCTGTCCGATGGAAGTCCATGCTACCCGCACTCCGGCCCCATGTTTTCCATTTCTGCCAGAACAGAAACGAACAGCCTTGCTGCCACCAACACGGCTGGGAAAATCGTTCCCTACCGAGCAGCTGTACAACTGGTCCACTCACAAATACATCTTCACCGGTACAGCGCTCCGTAAGGCATGTGACTGTTGGTTGGGGGGGAGGAAAATGTGAAATCAATCTTGCCGTTAGTTGTGTTGGTATCGTCGAGAAACTAGCTCGCAAGAAGGTCGATCAACTCAACGGTGGGTGTGGTGGGTGATGTTGGACCGGAATGATATTGAATCGTTTGTGAACGGCAGAATTCGTTTCCTCCCATCCAAACACTTGCACAGCAACCCTATGTAAACAGCGTAAGAGTGTAAAAGATTCGCCTCCGAATCGAACCATTTTGCAATAAAACCGCTGAACTGGCGGACGGATGGAACATGCCAATAGCGAACCTATCGATGAAAATGGGAAACATACTTTGCTGCGAAAATCCTGCTTTGGAATGTTGTGCAGTATCATTTACGTGCAATAGGAATGCATATTACTTTCTTATATGAGGTGAATATGCGAATAGAAAACTATTAAAAAAATGAACATGAACTTGCCTGTAAATCATAAAAAATAATGCCAAAATAAACTTGTGACTCTTGCTTTTTTATCAACCTTATATAGAAAATTAGGCACTTTTTTCGTGTTCCTTTTTGCTAACATTTTGACACCAAAATGATTCGGAAGCCGTTCTAAAAGGGATTTAAAAAGGTTAAGAATATTAGAAAAACCTTTCAACCTGATGGAATAGTGTCCAAAAACTGAAGTATACCCTGTATAATAGTTACTACTATTGTTGCGGATGCAACTTCGTCGGCTCGTCGACGATGACTGACAAGCAAGAGAACTCTAGTATATTCACACAACCTTTTCACAATTTTCCATTTTATCGTTTATTTGCAGAAATCAATTACATGTTTGAACGTTTTGGGTTCAAAAAATGCGGTATTACTTCTTGGCCTTGGTTTGAAGATAGCAAGTTCGCCCTTCGCAAGCTTCTTTTATAACTTTCCCCTTATCGCCGAGGCGCGATGGCCGTTTCATCGCGTTCTTTACCATTTTTCTCGCATTTTCGAAACAACTCCTATTTTATATTTAGTTTATTTTCAACGGACCGCTAGGGACTCCTTGAAACGGAACGGTACAAAAAGAGCACAATACACAAATACACGTGGACGAAATAAGTTAACATAGAGTCCGGTTGGTGACGATCACAGACTACATTGAATTCGTGGCACATACAGAAAAAGGGACAAATGTGCCAAATCGGGTACGGCGATCATCTACGTCGAGCATAGATCTTGCGCGGAGCGATCTTGGCGGGACGTATAGGCTAAGGTCAGCTATTAGCCCTGGCGAAACGATCCGGTTGTCCTGGAGTCCCGCAACAAACAGCCTTCGGGTCTTGCAGTTTCGTTGGTTTAACGACTCTAGGCCTAGCAGCGCACATCGTCTATCATAATCCACTTCCACACTCCAGAAGCGCTGGGCGAACCAGGGTCACTTTACGCTGGATGGATTCCAGCCGGGCCAGCGGACGAGCAGCTCATGACCACCGAACAACTGAAGCGAATTCCAAAACCGACCGCACTAAAGAGCAGTAAAGCATTTTGATGCTTTACGCGAGTTATTTGTTTTAGTAAACCGATCAGTTGGTTGACCTTAGTAACGACGTGCTCTAGCTGATCATGGAAGCTCAAGTTCTCGTCTAGGAGCAGTCCCAAGTCCCTGACACAGCTTTTGCGTTCAATGGTAGCACCAATTCACGCGTTATCGTACACTAAATGGCACCGTTTTCTCGCAAACGTAACGACGACACACTTCTCGACGCACAATTCAAGATCATTCTTCGTGCACTAAGACTGGAACGTGCTCAGAGTGGCTTGAAGGCGGAGTTCGTCTGACCGGGTGTGAATCGGTAGGAATAGCTTAGCGTCGACCGCTCCTATTTTCAAATCAAATCCTATTTTCGAATCAAGGATCTAATTAATATTTGAAATTATTCTCCTTTGACGTGCTTATCCTATAACGTCTTGTTTCAGTGTTATGTCCAACTAATCGTTTGTCTGATCGTTTGTTTTTGTTTACTTCTATGTTGTCTGGCAGGCGATCCGTCGCCATCGTTACTTTGAAACAACTTTTCTAAAATATGGAAAAAGCTTAAGGGATATTTTATCATTCCATCATAACATTGTTTTCTCGACTCAGTCATCAACCTTCTCCTGATACAGCTTAGCCCAAAACAGAAACTAAAAAAAAGCGAAAAAATCAAGTAAAAAACAATTTTTCAATGACTGATTCATTTTCAAAATAATTCAATAAAATTGCTTAGATTTAAAAGGCGAACATGAAAAGATTTTTTGTTTGTTTCATGCATTTTTTCCTCAGTATGACAAGTTCATCCACGTAAAATTCTAGATTGATCCAAAATCATTCCAGATTTACCAAGATTTCAAGCTAATGTCCTCAAAAAATGCAAATTACTATTTTTTCTTGGCTTAACGACATTCTAATGTCACGCCGCCCATCGAATGGTTTACTAGACTGTCGATATCAACGTAGTTGGATACGGGGGATCGGTCCTGATGGGATTTGAACTCCCGTCCTGCCATTTGAAGACCGGTGCCTCTGCCACCTATACCACCGTACCTTCCCCAATTATCATAAATGTAAATTCAAGCATACTCATGAAGTTATCTTTTTTGTTTTATTATTTCAAAATTTACTTGCTAATAAAGAAGTACATTCATCATGATCCAATTTCATTTTTTTCAAAGCAAACTGTGTGTTTATTACATGGCAAATGCTGTTTGCTGTTACTTTAATGTTTGGCACCTACGAGTTGCTTAACGATGTAATTTGTTATTTCCCCTTGCAGCTAGTGCATTTTGTGCAGAAACTTGCACACGTACCACCTTTTACTAGTTAATGGTGTGCTCTGTGTAGCCATAAATAGCATCCGGGCTCGTTTGAAGATCATTTATGCAGCTGCAACATCTGCATTAAACAGCCTATGAGCTTGTTGTTCAACACAGGAACAACAGCGAAAAAAAAAACATTCCCAGGCAATTAAAGTGATGATTATTTGCTGAGACGTTTTTTGCTACCACCGGTAGATGGCTTTGTTGACGCCAAAATGTGACACAATCACCACCAGCACTGGCCCACACGCGGTGGTGAACGCATGTGATTACATCGTGCAACATCTAGCAGCTGATTCAACGCTATTTTAGCAGTGCTGTGCGTTGTGTGCATGTGTCTGTACATAAATCCAAACACACAAAGCCATACACAACAAAGCAATGCGTGCATTAGTAAGCATCTCCCGACACTCATGACTACTGGTAGTCTGGCTTGTAAACAGTCAGTTGTTAGAACTTGTCCCGTGCGCTAGAACGCTTCGTACAAGCGGCCGCGAGTACGATGTTCTTGCCCATCGTTTTGATAACGTTATCTGCGCTTTTGCACAGCGCCACCGCCGGTAAGCAAGACATTACGAACATCTAATGTAGCGGCTACATACTCGTGAGTGCGATGTCGCCACATTCTCACCGCCGTGTGTGTACAGTGTCGCCTAAGGGTGGGAACTAATTTATTTTAATCTAGACTCCGGGTGGATTATTCAGCAGGGCCAAATTATTAATCAATTCAAACTCCACCGGTACAAATCCCTGGACGGGGTTTTGTTAACAAGCGTGCTTACACGTGCCACGAACAGTTGGTTGTCAACATCAGAAATTGACGGCAGGCCGACTAATTGAGCGTTCCCACTACGATTTACGCGTTCCGCGTTCCTGTCCGTCGTAAGTTACTGATTTCGTTCGCATATTACAGGATGCCGCGTGTACTTGAATGGGAATCTCACGCAAACCCATGCACCACTATTTTTGAAGCATGTCGGCAATCAATACCATCTCCTGGAACCTACAGGCCCGTACTTTGAATGGCGTCAAGCGGAAACGATAGTGGTTGGGTGTTCTCCTGTGAAAAACACGCTGACAAATAGTAAGTTTGGTATTTCAATCATCCAGAAACTGTAATGCAGATAATGTATTGTTCATTTCAGCTGATTCTGACTTAGCCACTATCACATGCATCCAAAATCAGGAGTTCAACTTAGTTGAATCTTCAAAACGCATCGCTTTGGGTGATATTAGCTGCAGTTCGGCAGTTTCGGGAGTTATTCAAAATTCAAACAAACTATGCGCCAACGGGGCTGGCCATCTCTACGACGTAGGATTCAATTTTAAAGCAAATTCATTAATCAAGTACTTTCAGGTGTGCTACAACGCTACAAAATCGTCCACTATTTACAGAGAACATCGAATTCTTGGGAAAGCCATAAATCGTACGTTTGCTCAGCATGAGTTCAAAAATGGCTTGAATAATTGCAATATTCTTCCTTCACTTAGATGCACAGATCAACAATAATCGACCCGCCTTCAAACTGGGTGGTGTCACATCAACAGTCCGCCTTGCTTCCGTTTACACGCAACGCCATCAGCAGGAACGATTTTCGACACTGCTTGGATCATCAGCGCAAGCAGCCAAATACATTAACTCAACGTCCTATCTAGCCAAGGGCCATCTTACGCCAGATGGCGACGCGGTGCTTGATAGTTGGGCGGGAGCAACCTATTTCTTTATAAATGCTGCTCCCGAATGGCAGGTGAGTGGGGTCCGCTTGCGAAGGTTTCAAAGACCGGTCAGCAAACTACATCGAAACGTTCGTAATTCGGTTGACCTTCATTGTGTCGTACATGTTTTCAAACCGTATTGGGGATACCAAAGCATTTCTTAACGTTACAGGTTGTTAATGGTGGTAACTGGTTGCGTGTGGAGAACGCAGCTCGTAAAGTGTCAACACAGCTGGACGACACTGTGCATGTGTTCAGCGGTGTGTACGACATTCTTCAGCTGCCCGATAAGAACGGTAATCCGGTTTCTCTAAGCCTAGGCGATGATGGCACAGTCGAAGTACCGAAATGGCTGTGGAAGGTGGTAGTTCATTATCCGTCCGGCAAGGGTATTGCGCTCATCTCGCTAAACAACCCATTCGCAGCGAAAGCAGAAACTTTGTGCGAAGACATCTGCTCACGGTACGGCTGGCATCAGAAGGAGTTTCATGATTTACGGAAAGGTTATACGCACTGTTGCAGTGTGCCGGCAGCGCAAAAAGCAATCAAACTGATATCCAAGTCAATCAAATGTAATGACATACTAGAGCTAAGGTAAAGCTGTCCTAAAGCAATTCTTTTGTTTAATACATTATACTAGGTAATTCAAATCATGTTGAATAACATAAAAAAAGGACAAAAGTTGGTTGACTCAGTCCAGCATATGAGAAATTGAAACGAATGAGATTTGGCGCAAGTCTATTAAACAACCAACAAATAAAAGACTCGTTTAATGTTAAATATAAATAGTTATTTTAAGGAAGCAAAGCATAATTAAGTAATTAAGGTTAACTTAAACAGTGAATATAATTTTTTTATTATCGGTTTGGGCTTTACAATACAAATGTTGTCTCATCCAAAAACACGTTTTTAAATTGGCATAACTTGAAATGAACGTACGAAATGAAGTTTGGCGACAAAATATTAAGATCTGTGTCTGCCTTTTTATGAAAAATTGAATTTTATGATGTCTAAAATTGTTTGCAAAACCAATTAAGAATGACACTTGGTTAATAAAATCGTATTACACTATCTGAGAAGGTACAAATGTATATTATTGACTTTAAATCTAACAACCTCATCATGTTTTATTTTTTTTGCACAGCAAAATGGTCCATTACTCACAAAACAATCTGCATCTCATCTTGCTAGTCGTTTTTTCCCCTCGGAACAAACAAACCCACTACAGATACAATACCCTAACGGGATGTTAAGGGCAGAGTCATTCGAGTTAACTCTCGAGAGATCACATCAAACACTGCCCTCCGAAAAGGATCGTAAAACGGGTACCTATTCATAATATCACTTCAATACTGGAATTTCAAAATCAGACAACAGCCACAAAATTTACATTCAAATTAGCTGCGGTCCCTACAGAGTTGAGATAAAGTTTACGCAAGCAAAAATAAAATATGCGTCAAGGTTTGTATTTTTATTTCCATTCATGTCTTTTTTTTCCTCTCTTTTCATTCCTTGTAGCACTTTCGAGCTCGCTCGACTCCAGCGTTGAATTCATGGTTGCTTTATTTTATTTTTTTGTAAGCTTTCACTAGCAGCCACCCAGCAATAGACTGCGTATTTTGCTGTCCTGCCCAGCTGTTTTCTAGCTTTTATCGGGCTGACGCGGGAGCCTGCTTTTTGCAGTTACTGCAGCAGGCAGTTTCTTTCGATTTGATAAGGAACTCAAAACATTGTGGGACAGCTTTTCTGACCGAAATCATCGACTGGGAAGGAAAGCAAGCGAAGGGAACGCTGTAAACCACGGAACCCTTTGCATTTCTCTTCAAGTTTGTTTTTCGCTACTGCAGCTACACTCTATCAACTAACCTCAAAAAGCGAAACATCGTTGATTTTTGGATTTAAATTTAGATTTTCAAGCCGAGAGAACATTGCTTTAGATTCAAGTGTTATTTTTTAGAGACACAATAGACATTAAACTATGTCACACAATGAATATTGTGTACCCAAAAGTATTTATTTCTATTACCATTACATTCTAAGATTAAGCAAACTAATCCATTATTCCTTGACTAAGTATACTATACTTCCAACCTAGTTTATGCGATCTTATTTAACGGGCATGTTATACATACTGCCCTCCACCCAAACAATTCACTCAAACGAAAAACATCATAACTATCCCGCACGAGCAACTTCGGCGAGAGATAGTCAAGGCACCGGGCAAAACGTGCACCGGAATTCTGACTCATGACGAAGACAGCATTTCCGGCGTTCAACAGAGGAATGGTTTTTCGATTCACCATGATAGGAAACTGGTTGTCCGCTTTCAGCCTGCCGCGGGAGCGATCGGATTGTTGTCCCTTGAACTAAACACCGTCCTTCATCATGGCACGGTGGATGGATGCTCCGTGGACGGACGATTGGGACAAAAGCTAGAGAGAGAGAGCGAGAGGACAGAGCGGGAAATGAAATAAATCACGATAAGAAAAGAAAGAGCCGAAGGATGAATGGAGCACTGATGCGAGGAGGAGAAAAAAATATAACAGGAATACAAGCGATGAACAGAGTGTGCCGGAGAAAATTTATATTCCTACATTTATATTATCTCGCCCCAGTTGAGGAGCATAATGACTCCACCGGGCGATGACGATGACAATGACAGTGACGATGATGAAAACGAATGCCAGTCAAGCCAGCAGGCCGAGTCTGTCAGTCGGAAACTGAGTCGACCGAGGTGGAAGAAAATATAAAAGCACACCAGCCAAGGACAACGAACCCAGCGTCCCGTAGACAATATTTCTCGCCGAGAAAATGTGGCTTTTATGCACACAAAGCTTTCTTACATTATGTAAAGTGGTTAACATCGATCTAATGTACTAAATGATTAAAGGATGCTTTTCTGAGGTAGAGGAATGACTGAACCAAGACGTCGGTCTGTGATTGGTTTTATTTTTAGTCAAGCTTATGGAATGTATTAGGTCCGCCAATAAATAACGGCCGTTTTGAAATCGATGGAGCCACTGTGGACTGTGGCGCGATTTTGACGTTTACAAACGTTATAAATCAAGTTCGGAAATGACATAATCAAACTGTGTAAATAGAGTAGTAATTATTTCGGTGTAAGTTAATGTTCCTAGTTCTTGAAAATGTCTGATTTTGAGCCAGATAATGTTTCGAGTGAAGAAAACGGCAGCCGAGGCGCATCGAGAGCTTTCGAGTGTTTACGGCAAACGCGTTAGGCATGATACAGAAAGAGGGCAAATGGATACCACACGAGTTGAAGTCGCGGGACATTGAACGCAGGCTCTTCATGTGTGAATTGCTGGTCCAGCGGCACAACCGAAAGGGGTTCCTGCACAAGATCGTGACGCGAAACGAGAAGTGGATTTAGATCATGGGGATCCCCCGATCAGACGCCAACATCATCAGCTCGGCCGAATATCCATAGCTCGAAAGATTTGCTGAGTATTTGGTGGGACCAGCTCAGCGTCATTTACTACGAACTTTTGAAACCGGGAGAAACAATCACTGGCGAACGCTAACGGAAACAATTGATGAGTTTAAGCCGATCACTGCGTGCAAAACGGCCAGAATACTCATCATGCCATGACAAAGTTATTCTGCTGCATGACAATGCTCGGCCACATGTTGAGCAACATGTGGAAAGTGTTGTGGAAAGCAACCTTAATACCCTTAAAATGGGATGTTTTACCGCACTCGCAATATTCACCGGATCTGGCACCATCGGATTTCCTTCTGTTCCGATCCATGGCACATGTATTGACTGACTAACAGTTCTCTGCCTATGATCAGATCCAGAATTGGTTGGATACCTGGATTGCGTCCGCGGTACACTCGAAAGGTGGAAGAAAGTAATAAATAATAATGGCCAATACTTTGATTGACCCAATTTCTACAAATAAAAATACCACGAGTAAAAATATCAAATAGAAAAAACGAACTTTATTTATTTGCGCACCTAATAACTGTATGAGCAAAAACTTCCTACTTTCTGAGCGGAACTTCACCTCGTTTTAGTGAAAAACGAATGTCTATTCAAAGCTAGCTTTAAATTTACGATCATATACGAGATAGCTGTCCATCGCAAAACCACAGAAATGGAAATCAATTCCCACACACGTATCCTCCAGAGAATCCACCACCACACTAATTCGAAACCGTTATCAGCGCATTATGCTTAATTGCCTTAAACGGTGCGTTTTTCTTTTTTTAAGTGTACATCAACTGGGAATGTTTTATTTTTTATTTTTTGGCTTCTGCACATTCCTTCGTTGACTTCGTTCGGCGCGTAATTGTTTCTGGTTCGTGGTATGGAATCGGGATGTATTTGGACTCCGGTAAATCTGGCCGAAGAGCTCGAGCACAATTTATAGCACGTACCACCGATAAATAACTCACTGTTTCTCGTGCCCTTCTACTAACATGATCATTGTTCCGGTTCTTCTGGGCAGTTGATGCTAACAGACTAAGCTTCGGATACTTCATATCTCACGTCCTTTGGCTTAGTCCTGATGAATGGAATGTGCTCCAGCAGAGGTGGAACGAGTACAGATCATCGATTGCAACGATTTATTTGTGCCTTTGACTTTGAATTTACCCACGATGGCTCTAATGATCATGAGAGTTATAGATTGGTGATAGTAATTCGAGAGAAAAACTAGTACATCCAAAACCGTTCCGAGGATCCTTATGAGTATTTATTGTAGTTAAATAACTCAGTGAAGATCAAAAATAAACTTCATTAAAATCAAAACCCTCCAAGAAATTCTATCCAAATTCTTCGTTAATGATACAACGGTGTGGGTTTAAACCATTTGCATTACAGTTTGCAACCATGGCACGTGTAGTCATTTACGGTGAAACTCTATCGCATGTAAAATACGACCGATAATACCGTGGAAACTTTTATGATGTGTGCTATTTACAACAGTCTTACATCTCGGTCAATATGCTTCGCGTTCGAGATTCCTTTGTTCTCGGCGTGTCTTTGTCAGCCTCACCTCAGTTCTCTCTGTTGTCTTGCTGCAGGTAACAGTGTAACAAATGGCACGATCTACCACACCAGACCCATGCGCCCATGCGGGCGTGTGAAATGGGATACGCTTATCGCTGTATATTTCCTGCTAGGATCTGATAATTTTTCTATAATCTAAAAACCGGAGCGTAAAATATGCATAGCGGTGAAGTTTCCGCCCCGAGCTTCCCTAATCGATCTCATCATCCAGTTCCCCGCACCGGTCGCTTGAACTGTATCCTTTTTTCACTTTTCCCACCAGGATTCTCTGTACGGGGGTTTTTTTTTTCTCAGTTTTGTTTCCTTCCAACCAAACTACCACTTACTCGGACATGGCGCGTTCATTTGCACGGCTCGCTTCGTCGTCGCTACCGTTGGTTTATGGTTGCACACCTCGTCAAGGGGATCAATTTCCAAAACGTTGTGCACGGGCACGAAACGGTACGGGCACGAAAACCATCGACGGAACAGCGCGCATCAACCTTTCACCGCCATTTGAGACCGCCGCGCTGGTTGATTATGTTCGTTTGCTCCTTTCGCCTGCTCTTTCGCTAGTGTTATTTTTGCTCTTGTCAGGTTCTCCGATCACAACGGGACTGAAAAGCCACGGGGTACGTTATTTATCTCACAATTTGTGAGTGTGTGTGTGTGCGTGTGTTAGGTTTTTCCGTAACCACTTTTGCCGGTGTCCTACCAAACAGAAACAGCAAGGTGCCGTTTGGCCCAGTTTGCCAAGCTTACATCACTGTCTTGTCGGTTGATAAAAGATCAGCCAAATAAGGACCACTTTTGCGATTGAAATCGCTTCGGCTAAAACTTCTCCATGCACGGCGGAGGCCGCCAGGTGACGGGGCATCTGGGCATGAATGTATTCAACGGTCCGTCGGGGCTGCTTCCGATCCGGTAAAGCACCGGGACGATAGATGACGTAAGATCTTGGTAGAAATTAAATTTTCATGCCTCACTTACACGGTGGGAATGACTTTTCAGTGCGAACCGGCAACAACCCTACAGCCGCCATTATCAGGCCACCGCTGGCCCTACAGTGGCCCGTTTTACCCGGCTTCCACGGGGACATGGTTTCAGTTCTTCAGGAGCTATAGCTCTCCGAGTTTTGGGCCGTCTCCGGCTGTGGCTCGAAACACCTCAACACCAGGGTTTCCGCTCAGCAAGACTTCACCGAAACGTAATCATGATTCTACCTCTATACCAACAAAGCTGCTACTACTGATGATGATGATGATGAGGATGATGGTGGCGATGATGATAATGATGATGTGTGAATGTGGCGCTCCTCGTGCTAAAGCAAACGAATGCAGGAGAAGGGGACAAATTCATTTCCTTCATCCGACTTGCCTGTTCGACTTGCTCGAAACACACGCTGCGGTCTTTGCTGCAAGTCGCAGCTCATCAAAACCGGCAAAATGCTCAACCCGGGTGTCCTGGCAACGACAGCCACTGCGAACGAACCAGTTACACCCCGAGGACAGCAACGACCCGCCCTTACTTTCCCATCAGCACTACCGTGGTTTCGCTTCCCGCACAGGAATCACACCACTGAGCACACAGCAGCGGTAGTGGTACTGCTGGCTAGCATGCTTTCCTGTTGCAAGGTGTGATGAAAAATGTGATAAATATAAGCTGACTGCCATTGATATCGATCGCTAGCAGCAATGGAGAAAAGGCTACGAGTTAATTAATCCAGCCTAAAAGTCATAATGAAAATTCCACATACCAGAACCTGCACGCCTGTGTTTCATGACGGTGACATTTTTCTCGTACCTCTTTTAAATTTCGCTTTAAAATTCTCGCCATGGTGATTCTGATGTGTTCTGATGATGGAACACAATGTGTTCCATCGGAAAACGACTTTTTTTTCCCGTAGCGATGTTTACAAACATTCTTGTTAAAGATTTCTGTATCGATGCTTATGATTGTTCTTTCTTCAAAAGTTTAGTTTAGTTTGAGATTGACAAAGGTTTAGATCGAACATATTTTTTTTACCAGCTGAAAACCATCTAGCACAATAGTAAAATACCAGAGTGAAGAATTTGAAAATAAGCTTTAATATTTCTAGTATTTCTACGCAGTAGCTAACCTTTCCATGTGCTTCTAGAAGAAACATCTTTAAATATTGTAGGCCCGATTACAAAACCGACACCCATTCGCCATTCAAAACATGCTGACGCCAATCATTGGCAAGATGATACGTCTTAATCATGTTTAGACTTTCCCTGAGCTATTCTTCTTCACATCCTGCCTCATGCTACACACGTGTTGGACAGATCTTGCATAAGAAGGCAGATTCGTTCCTTTCAGTCCAGCAGTGGAAGCGGTAAACAAAGATTTACTTATGAATATCAATATTTGTTTGCTGGACGACTCCCGTGATGCGAGCAGGACTGGGTAAAGGGATCTTCATCAAAGTTGAGCTGTTATTAATTATAAAGTGGACCGGTCTATCTTCAAGCACGAGGTTGCTTGTAGGCTCCTCACTGAAGTATTCATGACTTGATTAATGCTTGCGGTGGTAGTCAGATTGTTCAACCTATTTTAAGCTTTCAGCGTATGCTGTTTTATTGGTCGTAAAGAGTTGGTTGAAGCAACTTATTAAAAGGTAGCGAACTACAATACCAAGCAAAGTATTATAGTTTAAGGGCTAATCATTTTCGTATGATTGGATATATCGAATGGATCGAATCAAACGGGGTGAATTTTTAAAATTTCCAATAAGTTCTCCCTTATCAACGAAACGACTGCTTTCCTTCCCACAATAGAACCACCCAGCTAAGCATTCAATATGACCCAATCATAAAAAAAATATCAAATGCTTAAAAGCAGAACCATTGACCCCGGGCACGCATCAGCTGCTTAACTTTTCTCGGGTTGTTGTTCCACCAAAAACCCTATCCAACACCCTGAGCAAACCCATAAGTATCGATTGAGGTACTCCATTAACGAAACCATCAATAAGCCACACCCTTTCGATTGGTATTGGAACAGCTTCATTTTCGATATCGACAAACCGACCACTTATAGCGACCCGACCCGTCGTAAGCGGCCGTTGGCTGGAAACTTATCCGCGCTGAAAGCGCTTACCTAGCGAAAACCTCTCAATTAGCACCTTTTCTTCAGCTAAAGCCAACCATTGCCGAGTCGATAACAAATTTAAGGCCTCTAATCAGTTTGAGCGAACAAATCGATCGGAAATCTCGATAACGAGTTAACCTACTTCGCGCAATCATCCATCCGCTCAACGGGGCGACTGGCTCACTGTTCCAGCTGCAGCAGCAGCGGGGGCGGGGGAGGGGGGGACTGCACCGGGAGGTGATTGGTGAACAATCCCATCTCGTCGGGCACTCGCCCATGAAGTGAAAGGATTGCCGGCGACATTTATCGAGGATACTCAATCAAGATAGGCAAAATGAATCGCTAATGAAACGCTAATGCACTTTGACGGCCGATCCGCCGGTAATCCGTAGTCCCCGTCGGGCTGGGCTGCTTGAGAAGGGGGTGAGAAAGCAGAGTAGTGCAGCCGACTGGTAAGCTGAATCTCGAAAATGGGATGCTTGTATAAATTGTGTAATTTATTGTTATTACAAACCGTTGCCGGCGGGTCATTTTGGCGAGTGCTCTAAAACAAACCAATTAGTCGTACGCTTCCAAACAGCGGACCAACTTCGTGCTATTTTATTGAGGTTCTGGCGGCGGCGTAAAGGTTGCGGTAGCAGCGGGTGTAAAATTGATTTTATTTCATTCTACGGTTCGATTGGGTTTTCCGTGTGGTAAATACGAGGTTAGCATTACAGTAGTATTAGTGGCCGACACTTTCTTTTTCCCACCGTTTTGGATGACTCATTGGTTTCTTGCCTTTTATCGATTTACCCTGATGAATCCTGAACTTTTACTGAACTAGGTCTCTGGGTGCAGCTCGGAACAGTTTTTTTTTTCTATTGTCATAATGTTTTTCTAATGAGCTGGTTTTTTTTTTTTTCTTGGGTAATGTTTAATTTTTATACATATAATTGCTCGTTTTAATTTTGAGCAATGATTACTGTATGAGTGATAATTACTGATCAATAAATTACAAGCTGTAGATGTGGTCATTTAGCTGGAAATACCTTTTTTACCTGCCCGGTGGTTTATGCAACACCAGCGCCGGTCTTTCAAACGGCAGGACCGGAGTTCAAATCCCATCTGGACCGTCCCCCCGTAGTAGGGTCTGACTAACCAACTACCAGGTATCGGTAGTCAAGAAAACCATTTTGATGGCCGGTATGACCTTAAAGGTCGTTAAGCCAAGAAGAAGAAGAAGAAGAAGAAGAAGAACCTATTTTACAGGTCGATTAACCAAGCTTAAATTATTCTCTCGTCTCATTCTTTACTAAGCTGTGAAACATTAAGCAAATTAACATATTATGTCCTTATTATATTTTTCTTTGTCGTCTACCGAGACAAGCTAAGCAATTAAATCCATTTCTTATCACAGAAGGGCTTCCTCACAAACTAGCCGAGCAGCCGGGAGACACGTGCGTAAAAACAGAGTGTTTCTGTGGAGCTATGATGATATTTTCAATTTTTTGTAGTAGCTTGGGATCTTTTTCTAGAGTCCTGAAGCTTAAAACATTTAAACAGTATAAAAATTTCATAAATTTTGGAAAGAAACATATAAAATTTCATTTATTCAAAGGGATTGAAAAAGTTTTCTCTTTCAATTCACTTTAATAGTCCGAAAATATCTCTTTCATGTTCGTTTAAATTTACCCCCAGTGGGAAGAGAAACATTTGACCGACGAATAAACGACAAACGCTCATAGTGAGGACTATTCAACTATGTGATCAATAGGTCAATAATAAGGGTCAGTTAGTCTCTGTTAGTCTCAGGTCATGAAGTCAAAAAGAAAAAGAAACGTCAAAGAGAAAAAAAGTTATATGAAAATCTATGCTGTTGATGTGATGGCTCGATTTGCTGACTTCAAATTAGTCTACAATTATACTGTAAAGTCTGAAAAACACCTCAGCTAATTGTTTTTGTAACTGTTTCCAACACTTAAAAAGTCAAAACATACTGATTGATAAAAAATTAACCACAGTTACGTTCGTTGTTCGAACACAACTTTTAAATGTTGCGTTTGAATGTACAAGATCTGTGTATTGCTGTATTGGTGTCCGACAGACAATCGCTCTACACATCTCTTTTCCCTACACATTGTTCCTGCATTTCCTCTTGAGATCCAAGACGTCATAGGAACATTGTTGGCGAAAGCTGCGTCGCCGTCAATATAGGTACAGACAGTCTTTCTCGGGCTAGAACCATGCGAAGTTCTAGCTTAAACATTCGGGTAGGACGCTAGCAACCTTTGCCGATTCGTCGAATAACGCATCGATCAGTCCGAAAGATTGCTGCTAAACTTGATATGTCGATCATGACTGTGTGACACCATCATGACAAAAATAGAAATCTTACAAGAAGCTCCTGTTGACAACTAAGAAAAGTTTGGTCAGACCCAAAATGATACTATCGTGGCACGCAGCTCAAGAATTTGTGTTTGTTGATGATGAACTCATTGTTTTGCAACAGCCGCACTATGTCCAAATCGATAATCTGTACGCGCCGACGTTGACCTCGTCCCTAAGTTAGTTGGTTAGTTAAGTATATTTCCATATTAACAAATTTAATTTTACAATGGTGGCTGTGATCTTAACATTAATGGGTACGAGAATGCATCTTCTCTCTTCATTGGCATTTCACCTTATTAGAAACGTGGCTGAAGTGAAATTTGACGATTGAGTGTGTTTTTAAATATTAAGGGAAAAATGTGTTGAAAATTGAAAAACCCTTGAGTTGAAAGAAAACTAAAGCTATTGTTTCTAACCTATCCTTATTGACAGCATATAATTTAAACAAATACAACCGAGTATGCCCGGGACAAGGCAAACGACAGGGAGGAAATGCCTTATGACATTTTTGTAAAAAATAATTCATTTTTATAACGCAGTCAACACAAGCGGTGTCCACAATACGGCGTACAGCCGTCATACTAAATTAAATAAAATTTAAACAAATACTTACTTATTTCTTTGGACGACACGGTTATAATCTAACAGCTTAAGAGGGCAAATCTCTTAACATATCCACCGTACTGGAAAGGCACTTGGCATCATATGCCGTTTTTTGTTTTTTCAATATATCCTCTATTATGGGTAAGTTACATTTTAAGTGAAGTGCAGACGTTTCGTACCAAGGGGGAACTTTAAGAATGGCTTTTAAAAATTTGTTTTGCGATCTTTGCAGATTTAATTTCTGTGTTTAAGTACATTTTGACCATACTAGTTATGCATATGTTATGATTGGGCAAACTAATGATTTGTATAATAACAATTTGTTATCGAATGAAAGTTTGGATGTTCTGTTGAGGAAGCAATACAGGCTATTAATTTTTTTTTGCATTTTATCGATAAATTTTCTGTGTGGGTTTTGTATGTTAACCTTCTATCGAGAAATAGTCCTAAGTATTTAATCGAGCTAGACCATGCAATTTCGTTTCCGTTAATTTTTAACGTCATGCAAGGTAGTTTGCGGGAGCTGGTGTATCTGGGTAAAGAGTATGGCTTCTGATTTAGTGCTGTTTACTTTGAGTTTCCATTCTTTAAAGTATTTTGAAATTTTTATAAGAGCCATGTTTAATGTTCTAATTTTCGTCTTCGGGTTTTTTGCTGATTAAGATAGTGTGACATCATCAGCGTAATTATTGTTCGCACTTCAGCTTTGATTGAAATATCTGAAGTCTTCTTCTTGGCTTAACGACCTCTAAGGTCATGCCAGCCATCAAAATGGCTCTCTAGACTGCCGATACCACGTAGTTGGTTAGTCAGTCCTCACTACGGGGGAACGGTCCGGGTAGGATTTGAACCCCGGTCCTGCCGTTTGAAGACCGGCGCTGCTGTCGCTTATACCACCGGGCCGCCCCAATCTGACGTGTATATGGTAAATAACAGTGGTGACCCCATCCAAGAAAAAAGTATACAGCGATCCGAAAGTGCCGCGTCGTCCAAACCTGGCGGATTTCAGGCGTGGGACAGCCTTCGGTGATTTTTTGACCACCTTGGTACCCAGATCTTAAACTCAACGACCAAAGGCGATTCTGTTGATCATAAAAAATAAGAGGCTGTGCTTCGATCAAACATATTCGAATGGTTATTTGTGTAGTAAAATGTTTTAAAATGACAATACGGCATTGGACCGTCATAATCAATTGTAAATAAAATGTTTTAAAATGTATAATTAAATAGCAGAGACCGGTGGTGATACCAGTCTTCAAACGGCAGGACTGGAGTTTAAATCACATCCGGACCATTCTCTCGTAGCGAAGACTGACTAACCAACAACGTGGTATCAGCATGTCTAGTAAACCATTAAATGACCGTCGCGTAGGTAGGTAGGTCGTTAAATCAAGACGAAGAAAATGTATAAAAATCTATTTAAAATAATCTCGCGTTTCTGTATCGAAATATATTTTAAAAGTGTATTCGAACTTATCGGACAGCTTGTACATTCTTTTATCCTTGCGATGATCTGCCATAACAATGCTCCAATGCCTTCTCCTCAGCTAGAGTAAGCTTTATATTTCGTAAGCAGGAAAACTTACACAGTAGAAATAAACCTTTCGTAAAACCGAACGTAGAAAGTGTTAAAACCGAAAACTCGAGCAGTAAATTTGACCTCCAAAAGGAGACGTACGGGAAGCAACTTCTTTTCTCACCGGGCGGGATGAGAGAAGGGAATTGGATAAATTGATAAAAATGATTCGAATCAATTTTTAATGCGATTATAGTGTTCGTGCAGTACGGCCAATTGAGCTGTTTTTTTTTTTTTGGCGCTTTTTGTTGTTCAGTCTTCTACCTTAAACGGACTTGTAACGCTTTACAAATCGTTTGACGAAAAAAAAAACATTTTTTTTTGTCCGATTTTGTAAGCTATTGTCGTTATTTTTTACAGCACTGACAAGATTTGCGGCATATAAACTCAAGAAAATTTATGTTTTGAAATGATGGTAATCGACAAGTTTTAAAAAGATAATTGCTAGTTCAGCCTATGTGAAGTAGAACTCTTTTTTAATAGTCGCTGTAGCAATTAGTATACAAATAAATCCATATACGTTTTACTTATTAATATCTTTTCGATAGCTTAAATCGAATTTTTCAAGTCCTCTTGCAACACAAAAACCTTTTCACAATGGAAGAAGCATGAAAAAAGAAGTTTTATCGATTTTAAATGTTTTCAAACAGCAAGTCAGCAATCTTAACAAGGCAAAAGGGATTTACAATCTCATCGACACGACATGGTAACAAAATCCGATCGAAACAATTGTCTAAAATTGTTGTAGCTTTATGTGTGAGTTGACATGAATAGATTCCCCTTTTTTTCTCGGTCACTGCAAACAACATTAGGACAACGTAGGAAATCGAATAAGATTGCAAATCAAGGCTGGAGCGAACAACACCTTAAAGGATGAATCCGGTAAGCCCTTGCAGTCACGAGCCAACCCAAATGATGGTCCTAGGCCTTCGGAATCTGTGCACCTTCTCCGTCGACTCTGCGGTGATACTTGCAAGTGTGTTGCTTTAGTTTTTCGTACAGCTTTACTTGTCAACCAGCAACTCCCAAGGAAGGAACCGCAGCCAGCTCCGGGACGAACGCTGGCAGCTACACCGACATTCGTCTTAATGATGGTGTCAATGTTTTGTTAAATTTATTCAGACAACGAAATTCGAAGCACTACACGCTCTAAGTCGGACGCTCCTAAAGTTTCACTCGTAGTGCTTTAACTTCACCGAAACGCCGTAGCCCTTTCCGTAGCATCACAGCCGGAGCGTTTATTTATTGACGTTTCATTTTCTTACGCAAATACACCGAGAAAAGCTTTTCCCATGTCACGAGGGCTGCCGCTGTGCTACCTCAAGCCAATTTTATGCTCTGCCAGCCGGCTGACATCGTCGTACTTATGGAAATACATGATGTACAAACACTGCACAGGCGCTTGGATGTTTCGAACCAATCAAGCAGTTTCATTTGGGGCATTCGAGTGTTTCTTTGCTTTATTGTCTTTCCAAATTGAACGTATTCTGGGATCGAGAACGCACCAGACATTTCGCACCGTGCCGAAGAATGACAAGGTGCGTACCAAAATAAATATTTTTCTTGTGAATGAGTTCAGCAACCATGTCTACGACAAATTGTTAACAAATAGACAGTGTTTCAGTCAGTAGAATATTTTTTTTCCTTTTTCACAAATAAATGTACATGGAAGAGCTACACTTCCAATGTTGTTTAATGATAATAAATTTGTATTTTCTTCTATTGCAAGGTAAAATTCTTATCAACTTTAAATCGACAGTCGTTATGGTAGACACAACAAGTATACAAGAGTTTCGGCCCTAAGATGCTCTCAAGACAACTCTATCTCATCAGCAGTCTCCTCTATACTCCCGTGCACTACTACCCGTGTGTGACCTTCAAGCTGTATTCTGAAACGTCCTCGTCATAAAATATATGCTTGAGCAGTGTAAGGTAAGCTACCGCTGCTAGCACTAGTGATACAATCGATATTCACTCATACCGCACAGGCCAAAAATACCGACCCAAAACCGGAGCCGGTTCTTGAGCAACGGAAACAACATTCTCACATATGTACACGATATTGATTGGAGCCAAATTTATGATGTAACATAATCATTTTTCTTCGCTTCCTATTCCCATCACATCAAGCGTTTCGCAGCGAGTACCGTATATTCGGTATTGAAAGCAAATCTGTTCAAATTTCTTTCGATTGAAAACGGTTCCGAATACAGCGAGGCTGGAATGAAGTAAAGTGGAATACAGCAACCGTACCCCAGCGTTTGCATGGGAAACGATGGATTCCTTTCGGTTCCGGGATCGTTTTATTTTCACTTAAATTTTACCTCGCTCCAGTGAAAGCATCGACCCTGTTTGGATGCTCCGTTATTTATTTTCCGTTTCCCTGCGAGTAATTTTTACATCTCCACAAGATTGAAATGCTGGGCCAAACCGATTGGGGTGGTTTGAAGTGCCTTTGCTGGTCGGCAGTAGAATGAGCAGTGGATTTTCCTTTTGCTCGCAGCTCAGATAAGCTTTAAAAAGTGTCGAAAAGGGTTGTTAAGAGTATGCCCGTATGCATGGTGAGGATATTGATTTTTGGAGATTATTTTAGTTGTACGTTACATTGCATGAATATTACTTCACTTTCTATTTCCAAATAATTCTTATTTGATTTAGAATGAAAACGAAGGATTATTTTTTTGTAAAAGATAGGGTTTATAATCTTTAAAACAAATCCAAAGTGTCATGCTCAAAGTGATTTTTGCTACTAGATGTCAACAGTCAAACAAATTACCCACTTTCGTTTGAAAGTTTACAATTGTTTTATAAGTAGAAGAAGTTAAAGCAAGTGTTTCATCAGAAATTCTGCTGAAGCGATTGACCATCAGAGGGCTAAAAGCTATGAAAGTAAGAGAGATCTAAGATCATTCTACTCTCTACGATCAAAACAGTAAGAAAATAAGAGATAGATATAAACTTAAAAACAAATCATTGCCATTCAATTATTGAGTGAGAGTCAATTACCATAAAACGTACCATTTTTATGGCAAATATCGAAAAATGTTTACCCGGAATTCACTGCAATATTCTTAAGACGGTCATCAAATGAAAAGGTTTCCCAGTTTTATTGGTATCATGTAATTGAGTTGTAAGTCGTTACTAGGCACTGCTATCACCACCGGACGTACAATATGTACAGTTAAAATAATAGCCCTGATTATCTTCTTCTTCTTCGGGAAAAGTCTCAAGACAAGCATGTCAAACGGGAAATAAAATTGCATCATGAAACCGATCTTGTGACAGACAAGTTTCGTTAAGCATTTTTGTTCGTTAAATTTTCAAAATCAATCTGTCAAAATGTGGAAACAAAACAAAACCAAAAGTGTTAACAACTATTCTTGCTGAGAAAATATTTTGCGTTGTAGTTGAAATTTAGGAAATCAAAATGATTTGTTAAATTAAACGGAAGATCTTATTAAACAACGTCGATTGCTTCGTAGTATGTTCGATCCTTTGGTATTTACTAATCGAGCGTGACTTTAACCTGTCAATTTGGGTTAAATGTCAATTTGGGTTAAAACCGTTTTGATATGTTTACGAGGTTTTTTATTTTCAGAGTTGAGAAAAATTATCGTGTATGGAAGGAAATTTCCTTCAATATTCTTAATGAGATTGAACTAAAGTTTCCGCCTGTAAGGACAATAGGACTCACGCCGAAAAACAAAAAAAGACTGCTTGACTGCTACGCTGCGGTTTCTTGGGGAGAAATGTTACCAAAATGGAACCGGGAAAGAAGTTAATAAACCCATTGCTCAATCAACTTTCTCCGTGGTATTTACCAAGTGTTTAAATATTTTGGAAGAAACGTTTTCGTCCAAAAACATTTCTTCAAAAATAGAGCCAATTGAGCATCAAGATGCCCGACGATACTATTTTGCCGTCGTTTTCTCCAAGAATATCCTTTCTGAAGTAAAATACTCACATTTTCGTTGAAACCGCTTAAGAAATCGAACTGGAAACACACAGGACCAAGTGAGTTAGGCGCCTTTCCGTTTCGAATAGCTGACGGAAAACAGTTTGACAAATACGAGTCTCCGTTTGTGTTCGAGAACACAAATTCTTGGCAGTGTACTTGTAAGTTTGCCTTTCGTTAAGTTTCGTTAAAGCAGACAACACAAACGGCTGTCATAATTCGAATCTTCCGTTTTTGACAACCTGTCTTGACAATTTGTATTTGATAATCAGGCCTAATATGTAAGGCAGTAATTGTTCCAGTAATTGTTAGCCAAGATCATCACTAATATACTTTCCAACCATATTGAGGCCCCTCTACTTACTACCCTTCATTAGCCTGTATAGGGTGTTCAATATATTCGAATACACTTTAAAATCGAGCTTAAACAATTTAAACATAAGAAATACTTTTTTGAGTATTTTTTTTCTTGAAGCCATTTTTATTTACTATCTATTTGGCATATTAGACGAGACGAGACGGTTTTTACTTCGTCATAATAGTGTGAGTCGTCCCGATTGACACATTCTGGTCAGCAGCGATCTACGCTCCCGCTAATCCATTTCCTCGTGCGTTGAAATCCATCAATAATTTTGCTGATCCGTTCGATTTTAACATGTCGACCTACCTACAAGCCTATTTGGCGGACAACTGTCTTAATTTATCACAATAATAACGTATCCTGAATTGGATTCATTCAATACTTCCCAAAACCAAAATCACTGACCAAGTTCAGGGGACTAAGATTTAGACTAAGATTTCTGATAACAGTATCAAACCTGCTCGGTACAAACTTTTAAACTAAAAATGAGTTTAAACGCAAAAAGAGTCTCTATGAGGCTTCTCGTGTCTCGTTTAAAATGTTCGACAAGTGTCGAAATGAAAAAAATATCAAAAGTTACAAGGTCTATAATGGAGGTCCTCTTATGTCTAGGAGTGTATAAATTCCTCTTCCTAGCTTTACCTTAGGAATTAGCCATTTCATATCTTAACAATGCTGACGGAAAACATAATGAAACATAAAAAGCAGAACACATTTTCTTAAAAAATATAATACTCGACTAAGCAATTGTTTTGATCTAACTCGTCAACTCGCCGCGTCTTCCTCTTCTTGGCTTCTAACGACTCTTCTTGGTCACGCTGGTCATCGAATGGCTTACTTGCCATGCCGATACCACATAGTTGGACAGCCAGTCCTTACTACGGAAGAAACGAACCACACAGGATTTGAATCCCAGTCCTGCCGTGTGAAGACCGGCGCCACTGTTGTTGTAAGGCCCTGATAAGGCAAATTTACTTTGAAAAACCTCTAAGCAGTTGTTGTAAAGCAACAGATTCTTTCGCTAAACGAAATTATTTAACATAACGTATTTCAGCTGTATCTCAATTTTATTAGTATTAGTCTCCGCTAAAAAAATCACGTCTCTTCGCCGGGTTTTTGTAGAAGGAATGCCTCGCCATCTTCCCGGGCGATGTCGTTGCCCCCAGGCATCTTCGTGTTCTCGCTGATCGGTTTTCGCCCACCGATCAATTTCGCCGCATCCGCAGCTCCCTCTAAAGGCGAATCCTTTGCTTTAGGCAGTCGCGTGAATTGACCGTTGACTAGTCAACAACTAGGCTGACTGTTGACTAGGCTCTAAACCGTAATGACACCTTCGAAGTAGTTATTAAAGAAATTTTATCAAACGGGTATGAAAGACCTTATTAAAACTCAAAAAGCAAATCTACTCATGAACAGCATACAGCACAGATAGGTAATCATGAACAGACTTGTCCGAAATCAAGCCAGAATTTAAAATGTTGCTTTACGTTGTTAAGCCTATCCATTGATTTTCGGAAACTATTATTCACAATGTTTCAATAGATGTTTCGTATTTACCAAGAAACAAAAAATCAACAAATTTAAACTCTTTCAAGCAATAATACTGCAATGTTGAAAGCCAAGGGATATATTTATTCAGAATTTCAGTAAACTGAATGAAACACAATTTTACTTTTAAATCAAAAATAGTACATCAATGTAAATTTATGTTTCAGTTTCAAAAGTTTGCAAACTGTTTGAAAATGTGCAACGTTAGCAACGGAAAACGCGATTTTCGGCACCACTCTTTCAACAGGCACGAGGTAGGTTAACAATGAATGAAGCCGCACGTGATTTTTGTTATTCCTGCTAACGTGACTTTATAAGTTTATCACAACACACAAGTGACGGAACGGCGCTCGCGTTCCCTGTTTGCCGTGTTGTTGTTGTTGCTAGCGCTTCTTATCCTCGACACGGCTTTTTCGAACGATCGCAAAGGCTTTCAGTGCAAGGTGTGCCCTTGTGAGAAAACCCGAACACTTCCACCGTCGTACCAGTTGTGCCGGTCCGACCCATGCTTTTCCACCGCCAGTACGTAATGCAACTGTTGCAACTCGAGCCGAGCCTGATCATAACATCGGTTGTTCATTGGCATGCAAACTATTGTCAGCTCGAACACCACGTACGTTCGGTTATGTATGAACACAGCACACACCATGCAGGCTCGGGTCGACCGTGCCAGGTTTCGTTCTATCTTTTGGACACAACGATGCAAACCCCTGCTGCACCCACTGCACCTCGATGGGTTGGGGCCGGGGTCTGGGAACGGTGCAAGTGTTCCCCATTGCACGGCTGTTTGTTTGTTTGCCTTCTGTGTCTTGTGGCGCCAAAGCGAAAGCGGTGAAGATTTATACTTTCGGGATCTTGTGATAATACTTAAGCCCATTTCTGGACTGTAGCAAAGCGAACCTGCTTAAAGCGGGTTATCGGTATGTTAAGACGCTGCTCGGGGTGGACAGAGCAAGCATGTTTGTGTTTAAAGGGAGATGAAATCGTTCCTCCGGCATAAGCGGAATAGGAGGATTACGTTCTTTAGACATTTCTTAATGGATGTCAAGAAACTATTGAAAATTCAAAATAGAAGAAGGTGATTAAAGCATGAATTTATATCGCTTCATCTTTTCGAAACAAATACAGTCTTGCATTTATGTCCACCATAATCAATACATTTCTTATATTAAATTCAATGAAACTTTCCCACAATTTTAACTACAGAAAACTGTATACAGTAATGCGCAATCTATTGTTGCTGTTGCACCTACATTAAAGCTAGAACTGACCTCATTTTCTATTTCCTCGAACGATACAAGGCAGAGAAAGCGTTCAAAGAGTGAAAAAAAGACACCTACTCTAACGATGCTGCTAGCAAATGGCAGCCTGTCGTTGCTGGTTTTCCAACTGCCCAGGAGTGAGATACCGAGAACATCCCACGGACAGTTCGGTGGAAACTATCGGAAACTGCGCCATCGCACGGTGAAGATGAAGAAAAACTTCATCAGCTGCTTCGGTTTGTTTGTTTTTTTTTCTCTCTCTCTTTTTCCCCATTCCCCCTCTTTTCCATAGTTCTCTCCACATCGCCCCCCAGAAACCCAAGCCTTACTTGAGTCGTTTTATCTACCAAAACGGTGCTAGAAAGGCTAAGGCAGGTGACAGATATCAGCTAGTGTAGTACGGATAAAATACGATCATCCAAGGTGTGCAGCGGCACAAGATGAGCTGCCAGGCGCCGGCCGCCAAATTGAGGAAAAGCTTGCTAGAAAGCGAACCGAGCCTACAGTAGCAAATCAAGCATTACCGAGTTTTGGTCGAAGACGAAGGCTTCAAAGCGGTGCAGTTCCGTAGCGAGCACACGAACGTAGAGGAAAGCGAAAACAAAAAAGAAGGAAAAGAAAAATGAGCACGCAAACGGGGTGGGCAAAAAAAAACCTGGTGCTGAGAATACGTAAAATGAGAGCATATACTAATGACCGTATATATACGAACAAATCCTGCTAGCAAATTCCTTGTCCCCTTACGGCTAGGACTGGAAGCGGCGTCGCTTCTGTCAGCGGTGAAGGAGCATGGTCGTAACGGGGCGGAATGTTTTGATGACTGTATGTGTATGCCTGGTCGTTAGCTTAGCTCCGTAGCTCCGGTTAAGCAGGGAAGGTGGGACGAACCGGGGGGACCCAAGTTTGTCCCACGAAAAAGGCACATTAGAGTGGAGAGATGGATTTTCTCTCATTTTCCCACTCTCGGTGTCGTCGGTTCAAAGTCGCGGACGCGACTCAACGTTGAAGTTGTGACTGTGTGTATGTATGTTTGAGTCCTTCGGCACCGTGCTTAGTGCACAGACGCCCTTCCCCCATATGAAAAGGAGAAAGGAAAAAAAAAACCATTTCAAATGTCTGCCCGAAGGACGAGGCTTGATGGGGCGAGCAAGCGAGCCTCGTCTATCCATCTCCTTCACGTCTCGGAATCGCCTTACGGTACGTACAATTTAGCACACTCAAACCGTCTGCTTACACTGGGAAAAAAGCAAACGGAATCGTGGGCGGATGATGATGGTATGTGTTTCTCGTATGTGTGTTTGTGTGTGTGTATATATGCGGTTGTGGTTTTTTTG
Source organism: Anopheles maculipalpis (assembly GCF_943734695.1). NCBI lineage: Eukaryota > Metazoa > Arthropoda > Insecta > Diptera > Culicidae > Anopheles > Anopheles maculipalpis. Next base: position 53,562,733 of record NC_064872.1, on the reverse strand, counting down.
CGCGAGCAAAAAGAAATATCGTCCCGAGCGCTCTAGGTTTTATATTTATCAATAATTTAAAGGGCGATATATCGCGGCAAAACGAAGACTGTAAAACTGGTGCGCTAGCACCAGCACGGGGTCCTTTCTTCAAACAAGGGCAAGCAATTGAAGTGCAAGTGATTTGGATTGTTCACTTTCGCTTGGAAAATCAGCCCTGTGGCTGTGCTTTAAAGGGGTAAATTTAAGGGATTTCTTCCTGATTTCCATTTTTAAAGGTTATGAATTTGATTTGACATTTCCGTACACTGTAGCATACTGAGGCTGAGTATTAAAAACGGAAAAACTGTGGTCACTTACCTAACATGTATGCAGAGTGCTTTGGATGTTCGCGAAACGCAATAAAGTGATTCTTTTCGGCGCTGGAAACTAAATGGCGACGAGCTAAATCGTATAACTCGACCGACAACACTGCTGCTCGATTGATATCTATCGTAGCGCTTCAGCAAACGATCTCTTCAAGCCGGCTCTTTAGCTCTCAGGTTATTTCACAGCACTAGTACGATATGCGATTTCCCCGTAGAATATTTCCCCCTTTTGCTTTCGCACCGCGAACCTTTCCTTCGGGTTTATATCACTCGCACCGGTTCACTTGCCTTCAGATGCATCTATTTCGCTTGCCGTGGTTCACGAGCTGGGAAGCAACGCTGCGCTGTGGACGCTGTTAGAACTGTTGCCGACAACAAACGAAATCGAAAACCAGCAACGAAACACACCGCACACACTCACTCACCGAGCAGACGATGGCTTTTATGATTTCCAGAAAATATCATCAATATTTTCCACCACACTTGGCAATATTGCTCGCGGCGATATCACTTCGCACTTGGTTGTTTTCCACTCGCGTGCACTCCCTTACGGCCCGCGGCTTTAACACCTTCACCCTGGACCCTTGAGTGGGATTTGCACGCTCAGCAGCAGCAGCAGACCTGCATCCGTGCTGCAACACTTTCTCACCCCGTTGGAGTGCAGCAGAGTAAAGGTGGATAATGGTGGACAGATGATAGATAAGTTGGTCGGTGAATAATATTTCTCCGATCACAGCAAAAGGGGGGGAGGAAGGGAAGGCAATGCAAACGGACACCAATATCCCGCAGATGCACCGTTGAAAGATTTTTGCCCTACGTTGTAAGCTGCTTCCCACACACACACATACACATGCGCACACACTTAGAGACACGGATTTAAACGGAAAATCAAACAATATATGCACATACAAATGTGAACACACTGCGACCACTTACACCGGAAGTATACGTGAAAAACTGCACTTAATCTCACACACAAACACAAACACACGGCAAAACACACATACACACGCACGCACACTGACTTTGAGTGTGGAGAATATCACAACGAACCACGCGCGCGACGAACGTTACGACGTTACCGGCTTTTTCTTCACACGTGCACTTTAAAATTCGAATTTTCCGGGTTTGGGGGGGGGGGGGGGGCAAACGGTACACCACAAACACGGAATCTAACCCCCGTACAAACCGCTGGAGACACACGAATGGGGCCGAAAGTGATGATATTGTTATTGCGGAACTATTATTAGAACCATCCGGGACGTGTACTACCGGGTGTATGGGTGTAGTTGCGTGTGTAAACGTACGTCTCGTCTTCGGTGCCACTAGTCACGTCCGCAGCAGCAAACCTCTCTCGTGGGTGGGTTGATTTAAATTTTACGAAACGAAAATGCCGACGAGATCAGCATTCGCAAGTGAAATTCCGATATGTGAAGACGGTTGCTAGAATAGCTGCCCGGTTTGACGAGCCTCACACACGCCACACGGCCGGGATGCTGGAAGCCGTTTCTTCCTTTCCGCTGGTTGGGTGGTGCACACGGACACACTGATATCACAAATATTTCCTATCACTTTGTTCAACCTCACGCCTCACGCAGTGCGAGAACCTTGGGAAGCTCAAGCTGCTCACCGAACCACGATGCTGCACAGGTTTTTACTTTTGGTGTGCTCGTCGCGAAGTCCTTTTACTTTTTATCCGCTTGGAATCGATTTCTGGAAGCAGACGCGATAATGGGCACACAGCACACACACACACACACGGCGCGACGAAGTGCACGGAAGCACGGACAACACGGATCACAATCGGAATGAACGCAACCAAAAAAAAAAAAAATCACCGGAAAACGGGAAAATCAATGTTCACATCAAAAAACGCCGGATATGCACGCGTCTTTTTTTCTCGCAAATTTTCTTTCAAGCACAAGGCGAACACTTTAATGTGTGTTACAAGGGGATCAGCTCGAAACGGGGCTTCACTCTCTCTCTCCCTCTTTCTCTCTCTCTCTCTTAGCAAAGGCTTCGGAAAACCACCGATGGAAAACCGATGGTGCGTTTCTAAACGTTTCGGCACAAATAACAATTGCGTGGATAACAATCAGTAAGTTTATGCGTTTGATCGCTGTGGATACTAAATAGCTCTCTACACTGTGGATTTGTTGGTTCCTCTACTTCTTCTTTTTGTTTTTTTTTTTGTTTTTCGTCGACTACCAGAAAACAACACTACTGAGGGTGCTCAATTTTGGATTTTTGATGCGTTTTTTTTTTTGATTAACTCTTTCAACTGCCCAAATCCCAAACCCACAAACAAGCACTCCGTACTGTCAGGGGACCTAATGCACCGCAAGCTTCATCCACTGGGCAGGGGATATTTGGATAACGCGGGCGTAGGATGTATGATGACACGCCGCGCTACTACCAAGCGTTCGGGTAATGCTAATGCCGGCAAACGGGAAGCAATTTTCCTGCGGACTGGTCCACACGAAACGGGGGTTGGCGGGCGAGTGGCGGGGTGGGCGTTTTTTTTTTGTTTTGAGTGGACCGATACAACAACAGATTAAGCGAAACGCAAAACGGAAATAGTTAGGCACTTTTTTGATGTGATGGTTGCGGTTTTCTCCTGCACAGTTGCGCGTTTTGTTTGTTTGTTTGTTTGTTTGCTGGATTTTTGTGTATGCTTTCAATAGCGACCTTTGCTAATGTGTGCTGCTAATGCTAATTTTGTAATACTTTCTACACGGGCACAGAAATCTTGATGATCGCGGCACGCTCGATAGCGTGGGGAGAGTGACAGAGCAGCAGATCGGAAGCAAGGGAGAACGATCGGCAGAACGCACTCGTGTTTCACTTTCACCAAACAGTTCACTCGCACAACAGCACGCCGAACGAAACGAAAACCACGCACACAAACACACGGGCGGCACCGGTCACTGTGCCCTGTACGTAGTAAACACACGCGTTTAAAGTCAGCGTCACGCGGCACAAACCAAAAAAAAAAAAACAATGCACACCGGAACACTAGGAACTCGTTGCACACTGCCACCGAATGCACCGAAGGGATGCAGTCAATATATTACCGCTTCTCCTGCTGTTGCTGGTGGTGCTGCTGCTACTACTACTACTGCTGGTGCTGTTTATGCCTGCCACTGGCTGACTGAGTGACTGACTGATTGTTGATTATTGACGGCAAGTGCATGCGGCCCGTATACACTATCTCGCCTCGTCCCTTTCACGCTCGGATCGTGCCGTTTCGTGCCTTCGACAACGACGCTCTCGCTCGCACACGTGTGCACCACGTCCACGTCTGCCAGTCAGTCACAGATCGTTCCGTACGGAAATGCCAGGTCCACAGTGGCCGTCCTTTCTTTCGGATGCAACGCTATCACGCACTCCAGCTGACACTGGCACCTGGATCGGCGGTACTCGCATACGCCGGAGGGTTAGCTTTAATATATCCTTTGCTGTGCTCGCTTTAACTCTTTTACTCGACTCGGCGGCGTAAAGGCTGGTTTAGTGTCTTTGTATGAGCTTTTGGGTTTCTGGCACTGGTTTCTGGATTTCTCTATTGCTGCCAGCACGCGCTCCACAGATGGGTAGTGTACCGTCTTCTTACGTCGTTTGCTGATAAAGGTATTACGATAGATTTTTTTCTTTACGGACTACGGTGGACTCCTTCTCGGTGGAAGTGGATGTGCTAATTTCGAAGGAAAGGCTCAAGCAAATGTTACCATCATCGTCATCTAAACAGCCAGCTTTACATACACACAAACGGTGACTAACATACACTTTTCGTAAACTATATAATCCCTGTAATGATTTTTCGATTGATTCAGAGCTCAGTGTTTGGTTGTTTTTTTTTTTCTTTTCCCCTTCTTGAGTGCGTAAGTGTACGTGGATGTGGATTTTGTTGTTGTTTGTAGTTGACTATGTCTCGTCCTAGTTCCACGATTGTTGATACTTTTTACAATGTTTACACAGTTCCATCTGTTTCGGCCAACTTCCGTATTATTTGCCTTATTGCCGGTTGCGATGGTGGTGATAGTTGTAAGTCTAGCCTATTTATACAGTGGACATTGGTGATGTCGATTGATTTGCTTTATTTGTTGCTCTTCGTTTTACGTTAACGTTTCGGTTGGGCACTTCTGTTTACTGCTTCCTTTGGCGGGTGGCTTAAGGTTAAGAGCTGCTCTCAACATGCTGCGCTGCTGCTGCCGCTTCTCATCTGCATCGATCCGAAGTTCGGCAAATTTGTTTGTTTCGGCGAGCACGCGTCCTTTAGGTTTAAAGACAGCCAGAGCTTTCAAGACACCAAAACCAGTCTGCTTCTTCCTTGTCCGGTACAATGTGTTTGTTTGTGTTTGTGTGTGTGTGTTACAACTACTACGATACTTTAGCAGGCCAGCTGGACGAAGTTCCTGATGTCCGTGTCTGACAGTGGCCTTTCGGTGCGCTGCTCTGCTCGACGTTACCGTTGTTACCGTTCGCTGATGTACTACCAATGTACAGGATACAGCGGCCTTGTTTCTTGTGCTGTAGCGTAATCCTCGTTCTTTCACGTAGCACTTTTGCTTTCGAGCAAATTTCTACCAACTTGGCTTGGCTTTCACACGCGACACCTTAGCGAATAGTGGTAATAGTAGTAGATATTCGTAGTAATAGTAGCAGTAGTTGTAATAGTATTCACACAAGACCGGGGAACAAACAACAAACTTATGATTTGAACAACTAAATACGACGACGACGACAACAACGACGACGAGCACGACGACGACGACAACGACGATGACGATAACACACCCGTATCCTTGTTCCACGTTTCTTTCTCTGAAGTCAAAACAGTCCCAACCGGATCTAGGAACCTCTGCTGCTACGGCATGCAAGTCCCGACGGCCACGACCACGGCCACGATGACGACGACCACGACGACGACGACGACGACGAACGGGAACCGAGGACGCTCACACTCACGCTGCGAGTGCTAGTTTAGTGTACCGGAGCTCACAGCTACCCAAACTTCACGAGTGTCGAGATGTTGCTGACGAGCTGTGAGCAGCCCTCCGACGATATGAGATTCTGAGCATAATTGTTCATACAACGCACTTTCACTCCACACCTATTTCCAGTCGGATAGCGCCTGGAGTTTTTCAGTGTACAGTACGAATATACAAAAGTTTGTAAAGAGGTCGCGTTTTGACAGTGTTAGTACGTAAGTTAACCAAAAATCAAAAACACAGGTGCAGTTAATCCCTTAAGCAAAGCGTTCAAAACAAGTGAAGCAGAATCAAGAGTCAAGAATGGTGATACATTGGGCTACTACATTATCATGCAGTGTCATTCGTGGTAAATTCAACAGTTTCACATAAATCTTTCCATTCACGTGACGTCATCAGTGGCAAGAAACCGGCTAGAAGTGATTAGAATTCTCGGTCGATCAAATGAAGGCGGACAGTATCCACACGTAGGCTTGTACACAAACCTTTCAATCACTCACGAAAAAGGGGCTGTTCAGTGTGCCGAAGCAGTCCCAGTGCACCCATTCAGCGCAAGCGTCCATCGACCGTCATCGTGCAGTGCTGCACTCTCAGACATGCACTCATTTTTCTTTCCCCGTCAGCAACTCACTGCACTCGGTAATCACATGGTGGATGAGTTACTTCCCGCAGCACTCTTTGATTCTGTTCTGTGAGACCACGTAGTTTTCCCTTCACACAGGGAAGAAACCCTTCGCAAAAACGGTGATAACACGGTTTGGGATAAATAGGAAGAAAACGTTTGGACCAGTTTACTCGTTTCTTCCTTTTGCACAACCAAGACCCAAATCTGTCTCTTTCGTGTGTTCGCTATCGTCGCTTTGGTTCACTTATCTTATTCTTGAAAGAAAATTTTTATGCTCGCACATCCGCTATAAACTACAGCTGACCAAGTCTAGTCAGACAGTGGTGAAAATGATGAATTGTACATAAAATGGATCGGTTGGCTTGAATAAGAGAACTGAAGATATAGTATTGTTAGTGTGACAGCGTCTTAAAAAAAAATAAACGAACAAATGCATTTAGTCGTCTGTTGCATTAGTTGTACAAGTTTATACATCCATAAACCTTAATTAAAATTCTCCGGGATCTAAATTAATAATTATTAAGTCGAAAAAGTCCTTCGGTGCACCATATCTCACAAATATTATGCATTGTTGGCACAATTTATTACCTTTCAAACGTAAACGTAAGTGAAAAACTGAACCACTTATAAACGATTCACCCTTTTTATCTCTTCTTCTTAGTTATGAAGAACTTGCTCGCATGTTTCGGGTTTTTTTTTCTTAAAAGAAATCACAGTCTGCCGCGCTGGGATGTATTCTTCACCAGCAGTTCCTTTTTTTTTTTTGTTTGCCGCTCCACTCAACAGGCTATATCTGATGCATGAAAACTGGATCTCGCAGCATATGGTGTACAGCAACAGTGTTTTTCGAGCCATGTGTTGAACTGTTAAATTATAATAAACTTGAAATTAAATGGGCTAATGTTATCTTTTTTTGCCACTAGCTCACAATCCTTCCGACCGACCGAGCGCTGGTTTAGATTTGCAATTATGATAAGAAGGATTTCGTGAGGGAAGTTATAAAGCGAAGAACCCTGCTCAACGGAAGCGACAGCGGACCCACTTTGTTTCTTGTGTGTGTGTATGTGTGTCTGTGTTTTCCCATTCTCTTTCGACCACTTTCTCCGCATGTTTGCGAGAAAATATCTTTTTCATATTCACTTTAATCCTTTAGTCAGACCTTTTTCTCTGCACCGGCTGTTTCTTGAAGCTCCTCCCGTCTGCCGATATCACGAGTAGTGAAGAAAGGATATGAAAATTCAAGAAAGTGTATACTCTGGATCTTTACGGCATATCTGCCTTAGCTATATATTCGTTCAGTATCCTTTAACCGATTTTATACACTTGCCCTAATGCATACAATATCAACTTGTCGTTTCTTTTTTCTTCTTCTGTGTGTATATCTCCATCCCCATTCGACAGCCCTAGGATTACACTACAACCTAAAATTAAAATGCTACAGAAGTACGGTTCGGGAGCGGGTTGCGTGTAGTGGCCACCGTAGCCCGTAAGCTGCCGTTCGCAATATTCGCATTTCACTCTCTGTTTGTTCTGGGCGGGTTTCCTTCAAAAATAGCAAATAGACCTGTAATCGGTTGGGAATCGCTTACTTAGCATCGGATTGTAGAAGACTTTTTTTCATTAATCGCACCGTTTGATTTCCATCCATCGCTTCGCATAATGACTTACAATGCGCCCGAGGATGGTGAGATTATGGTAACTTATTCTTTGCCGTTGCCGGTTGCGATCTTCCTGCGCGATTTACCTGGTGCTCCGTTGATTCGCCGTCAATCGTTTCCTTCTTATAATCGTTATATCGTATTTTTCTCTTCCATTTCCTTGCGCCACAGACCACCAAAGCCGTGCCTAGATCAGATATAAAAAAAAAGTTGGATCAGAGTACGATTCTTTCTTGGTGGAAAACGTAGGGAAAAGATAAGTGTTTTCGCACACACGAGGGTGAACATAAAAGTTACTCTCTTCGTTGCCAGAGCAGCAGCTTTTTGGTACATTAACTATAGCAAGAAGAACATTTTTCTGGTTGCGTTTTATCCACAACTTCTCCGAACAGAGCTCCAGCAACTTTACAATCCCGCTATTCCATTCAAAGAACCTAAGAGGGTAAGGTGTTCTCATAACATCTCATCATCGCGGCAATAATGCCTAGCAAAGATTTTCGTCGATGTCTTTCCCATTCCAGAAATGAATGAAGTGATGAAACGCTGAACGAAAGCCATCACAAGTTGCGGCTTTTGCGTCACGGGGAAGTGTGGGTGCGAGATAGCTCCGGGAAGACTGATGAGCAAAGGAAACCCACCGTCGTAAGGACGTAACATCTCGATATCGGAAAATGAGGAAAAGTCTCTATTGATGACTTTTTTCCCCCCCTATACCTTGCGGCCCGAAATGAAGCGGGCAGGTGACGGATTGCAGCTCAAGATGATGGTAGAGCCATTTGAAAATAAATCAAAAAGCGACGATTTCTCCATCACACGCCTGAATACCATGCCTGGGTGATTCACTCATTTCAATTGATGGCGCTAGTTATGCTGTGGCTGGCAGCGGTAGAATCGATCTCCGAAAATGATTTGGTCTTATTCGGAGCGAACGTATGAAGCTGTATGCAGCCGGAAAACTGTGCAGGCACGTTGTAAGTGAATCGATCCGGCATCTGTATGATGAAAGAAACTTTTCGTTCGGCGGCCATATTTGAGAAATCGTGAAGACGCCTTTAGTTAGCTATTTTTGTTTGAAGTACCTTCTTTTACGAATATCTGGGACTGTATCAGCAAACGTTTGATGAGCATCGATTTCGGTAGCGTTTGCAAACAAGCGTTAAGTTCTATCGAACAATGGAACAAACTTTCTAAATTGTGTATTAGGGGCCGTCCGGTGGTCCTGGTCCATGGTTGGACCAGGGTGCAATTCCTGAGCTTTAATCTGGACCGATCTCTAATAGTGAGGATTAGCTATCTATTCAGTCGCAGAACATTCGGATTTCATAATTTTGTTTGTGCTTTCCGAGTTTTAGATTTCAAGAGAGTTTATCTTCCCAATTGTACTTATATTTATAATCTATCAATTGTGATGACAGCCCCTGCTCCTATCCCGTGTGTTTCCTTGCGAGAGCCCGTGCTTATCGAAAAACATTAGATATGTTCATTTGAAATTTTTTTAGTAAATGTGCATTAATTAATGGTCTGTATTGCAATTAAGAACCGATCCTGGTCGGTACTTTTTTGACTATACAATCAAGAAAGTTATAGATCTACAATTTACAACTTAAAAACTGGATTAACCCCTACCTGAAGATTTGGTACTGATAACAGAAAGACAGTTCGATGGAATTTGGTAAAATAAAATTTGATACTTATTCAAGCGTTTTGAAGGAGCGGCACCGTTTAAAACTGAAGTACGCTAATACACAACGTACATAAAAGTATATATTTTTATTTCTTTAGGGACGCCTTGGCTGTATTGTAATTGTGATTGTAAACTTAATTTTGTTCACCATTGGTTTAACAAAAAATAATCCCAAATCTCTTAGAAACAATCTGAATTATAAATTTAGGCGCAGGAATAGATAGGTGAGAAGTAGAAAAACAAATAAGGAGGTTTCCAATAGACAGATTGACAAAACTATATGGGGTGGAGGATAAGAGGTTAAGATAGATGCAATAAAGGTCCGAAGACGGTATTGGAACACAGCGAGGGAGGAATCAATGTCAAATAGATTGACAAAGCCATTGAAGAGACGGACGCATGTGAATAGCGGATCGTTGTTGTCAAACTGCGTGCGACGCCTAGCATCAGCTAATGGATGGCGGTAACGTAAAGAGCGGGAAGGTGCGTAAAGGTTAATAGAAGATAGTGAAGATTGTTGATAGAAAGTGCGCAAAGGTGCGTAAAGATTAATAATGATGGCCAATACTTTGATCTAATAATTTGGGGGCGGACCGATGACAGCGACGCCAGTCTTCAAACGGCTGGACCAGGTTTCAACCAAGAGTGAGGAGTCTAAGCAACTACGTGGTATCGGCAGTCTAGTTAGCCATTTCGATGGCCGACATGACCTTTGAGGTTGTTAAACCAAGAAGAAGACTTTGATTGACCCAATTTCTACAAATAAAAATGCCACGATTAAAAATAAACTTAAAGCAAAACGGCCATTGTTTATTTGCGCACCATCTTCTTCTTTCTTCTTCTTCTTTGGCCTGCGCAAGATTGAGCACGTCGTGTCGACATGGCCAGGTCTCCAATCAGTTTCCAGACAACTCTATCTAGGGCTGCAGTCCTCCATCCACGGCTGCATCCGATCTCCGACAGGTTAGACTCCACTTGATCCAGCCAACAAGCTCGCTGTGCTCCCTTACGCCTCGTGCCGAACTGGTTGCTGAAGAGCACCTTCTTGGTGGGGCATGAGTCCGGCATCCTCATCACGTGCCCCAACCAACGTATCCTTCCGGCTTTGACTACCGTCAGGATATCAGCAACGCCAAACAGCTCAGCTAGCTCGTGGTTCATTCTCCTTAGCCATACGCCCTGCTCGCACACACCGCCAAAGATAGTCCTTAGCACCCGCCGTTTGGAAATGGCGAGTGCATTGGCGTCCTCCGTCACCATAGTCCAGGACTCGTACCCGTAGAGGACCACCGGACGTATCATGGTGCGGTAAATTGTACATTTCGTGTGTTGTTGGAGTCTTCTGGATCGCAGGAGTTTGTGGAGTCCGTAGTAGGCACGATTCCCCTGAACAATGCGCCTTCGGATTTCGCTGTTTACGTTGTTGTCCGAAGTTACGATCGTACCAAAGTAGCAGAACTTCTCTACCACCTCTAGATCGTCGCCGTCAACTGATACTCTGCTTCCGAGTCGGGCTCCGAGTCGAGTCAGAGCCACTGGGTAGCAGGTATTTTGTCTTCGTCGCATTGATGCTCAGTCCCATTCTATTGGCCTCATGTTTCAGTTGGGTGTATGCCTCGCAGACCGCCACAGTTGTCCATCCGATGAAGCCAAGGAATTGGAGAGATCGGGTGAAAATCGTGTCCCGGGTGTCGAAACCCGTGCTTCGCATGACACCCTCCAGAGCGATGTTGATATCATTAATGAATAATACAAATAATAGTAGACTTAACACACTACCTTGAGGAACATCGGAAGTGGAAGAAAAAGGTTCAGACAAATGGAAGTTCAGATTAACACGAAATGATTGATTTGAGAGGAATGATTCAAGCATTGCTAAGTAGAACCCAAAAAACCCATATTGGATAGCATTGCAAGAAGAATAGGATGAGGAATACGATCGAAGACAGCTTTGAAGTCAGTATATATGACATCAACCCGACAACCACGATCAAGTCTGCAGGCAATAAAGGAAGTTAAGGAAATAAGGTTTGTTAAGGTAGAACGTTTAGGTACAAATCCATGTTGTTGGGGGATGTTACAATTGCGAGTAGTATAGAGGTTATGAGTATGGATAACATATTCGAATATTTTAGAGCATGCACAGAGGATACAAATATCACGATAATTGAGAGCATTGACAAGGTTTAATTTTTTCGGAATTGGAATAATGAAAGCTTGCTTCCATAGATCAGGAAATGTACACGAGTTAATAAATAACTGAAATAATTTCAGCAGTAAATGACTCAGGACGGGACAACAATTCATAAACACTGATGCTGGAATGCCATCAGGGCCAGGATTAAAAGATTGTATAAGATTTTTGATGACTTTTTCAACTGTATTGAGGCTTAAGTCCACATTGACTTAAGTCGTTGACTACATTGAGGGGCGTATAGTTGATCCCTGCAGTAAATGATGATTGGTTGTGGGTTGATCCTACACAAATGCTACAGAAGTGTGCTAAAAAGCTAAAAAGTTGCAACAACCTTCAGGACCAGATGCTGAGCGATCACCGAGTGTTAAATGGGAGAAGGTCGAACTAGATTTTCGTCGTTTGTTGCATTAAAGGCATACTTAAATACTCGCGTATAATGATAAGAGCGATTACACCGATAGTTGCGTAATGTTCGATTTCGATCTCTTTTGAGTATGCGAAGAGTGGAATCAGACCAAGGAGGGGAAAATTAAGGTTTGGATATAGGGCAACATGTTCAAACACTTATAGAGCTATAGAATTGGCATCAAACTGTTCGGCCTAGCTACATGTCAAGGCATCTATCCCGGAAGTAGTCAAACCGACATTAGCAGTGCCTGCAAAAGCACTGTAAAAATGGTTCCCAAACAAAGAGGAAATTACAATGCATATTACAATGCAATATTAGAAGATTATTGATAAGAAGATAAAAGTGCCAAATTTTTATCTTAGCAATTTGCTGTCATTAACATGAGTTCGGGCAGCTCGACTTATCTCGAATAAAACAGCAACACAATAAAACAATTCGCTCACACTCTACGCAGGCATGCATCAGCAGGTGTAGCATGTTGATGCATTGCTAGTGCGACAACTGTTTTGTTAAATCGACTAAAAAACCAACGGTCGCTCATAAAATGTAGAACGTCCTAACCATTCACTTAACCTCACCGCTTTGGCACATCAGGAGCTTGTTTCTTTTGTCGGGTTTGTTTTGTGTTTGTTTCGGATGGACGCAATTTTTCTTATTTTATCTGATGCTATGGTCAAAAGTCAGTCATTTCCCTCGGCAGTGTACGATGCACGTACGTCCTTTTTGGAGGGAAATAAAGCCATTTGTCTGTAAGCTGGTAAATGGAAATAGCTCTGACCGCTTCCATAAACAAACCCGACGCGAATCCCGTGCACCGGAGACATAAAAAAAAATCCCCTTCGCACGAGGCCTTCCACCACCCGAAGCGTTTGGGAAGAGGAAAATAATGTTTGGAAGAGGTGGGGGATGATAGAAGGTAGGAGGAATGGGAGGTTTGTGGGTTCAACGGGGTTTGTACGTTCGCATCCATCTAGAAGTGAATGTTTTCCGGTTATATGTGAGTTTATATGGGACGGATGCAAAGGTAGATGTGTGAGCAACTGCGTGGATGCATTGCAAGCAAGAGGAGCGGATGGCACAAACGTACAAACAAAAAAATCTACACGGAAAACCCATCACTACGCCACTGTGGACGCCACGGCCCGTACAAGAATCTGTGCCCTGCTGTGCGGTGTCTCTTCGTGAGGGAAAGCGTGTGCCACTGGGCAACCTTTGGCCATGGCGGCTTTTATGTTTAATCAACAAACAAAAATAAAACGAGACAAACATGTAGCAAACATGCCCTGATAAGAATCAAGAATTGCTTGCAATCCAAGGCAACAATGTTGGAAAGGTAAAAACCCTGTTGAAAGTAGCGCAGGAGCTATGTTTTGCGTTTTTTTTTAGAAGGATTGATATTTGATTTGGAAAATCGAACTTATTGACCCGTTTGTTTTTCATTTAAAAAAGGAAAATTGCAAACATTTCTGCATTCTTTAGGTCGTATAAAAACGATCGGTGTTCAAATCGCGTACTGCAAGAATTAAAGTCCTGTAAGAACCAATGTCAGATATAGATAAACTCATCTAACGATTCGGAGATCCTGTCGATCGGAACATTTTGTCCCAAATTCGTTGAGATCAATTCTTTTTCTCTTTCCCTACGTTATTACGAATGAGCGGAAAACGCATCGGGATAAGAATGCACTTTTCAAAGTGCAATGAACTGGAAGAATGTTTTCTCTACCTATCGACGCGAATTAATTTCTCATAAATGACATTTCAATGCCATGAATTTTCAGCCGAGATTCATTTTTACCAATGCCATCATTTCGCTCGTTTGCTCATGAAATTTGATTAACAGAAGGCCGAAAAAAAAACTCTCTCACACACACACACACAAACACACACATACACACGTAGTCACATAAGAAAGAATTGGTAGTTTCACTCTATTATGATGATAACCGCGTGTATGATAATGTTGGTGGAATTTCCATACCCTAATTGGGTGGTTTGCCGAGTGGACGAATGAATTTGGACGGCAAAGGGCTAGGGCGGATAGATAGAAGCAAACAAAAAATAGCAGCAAAACAGGCCACATGGATGCAAAACGGTATGGCCAACGTTGGTCGGTGAGCAAAAATAAAAAAAAAAAAACAGAAAAATCCGATAATTTATACGACATGACACACAATTGCAGAAACATATCAATTTTTCACACTCTTCACTCCGCCGTGCTGTATCGGTTAGGGGCAACCATGTTTATCTCATTGAATCGGTCCGCTCCGTTGCCGGATTGCGTTTGCCATCTGGATGGACGATGTCACTAAATAATTATTTTAATATTAATTTTTGACATTATATTCATCATGGACCGTGCCAGCGTACCGCGGTGCAGTGTTGTTGAAACGGACAAAAAAGTGTAGCTTGTAGATGTTTTTTTTTTTGGGTTGTTCGCATATGATTGGAACTTTGCATCTTTGCCTACGCTTTCCTACCCATCTGTCCCTGGTAAGCTTGCACCGTTAGTTTGTGTGAGTCATTTAAAGTGAAATTGTGTTTAATTAACGTGTACAAGCCTAACAAACTGATGGTTGCGAACGTCAATTGAAAGCGCAACCAGGGTCGCTGTTTTTGCGTTCGTTCCGTGTTGGCTTAGCAAAATGTTAATTAATATTAAATAAAAATATCTGCACTTACCGCTCACTTGTTATGATGTGATTAAAATTAATAGAAGTGTGATAAAAAACAGTTGAAAATGGGTTGTTGTTTGACGCAAGAAATATCGCTGAAGTAATAAACATGCAAAAAGAATATTTTTAAATATTCCTCACAGTCTTTGTCTTCGCGATGGAAACAATTCATACAAGAATGTCTGCCTTGTGCGGAGAATAATTCATCCTTGCAGTAACTGCCCTGGGGCTTCCAACAAACACACAGTTTGTTGCTGATGGGCAGTTATGATTCATTCTCTCCTATTTTGCATACACTTTTTACGTTCTCGTCTCCAGTGCTCGATAACACAGCGTTCCTAGCCGTAACTTTCACCTTAAATGACTAGGCTAAACATTACCCCACGTCACACACGCGGTTCCCACTAGCTTAACGGTTTGCACACCGGTCGTGGTTGGTTCCAAAATTCGTCCAAGTAGCCAAGGCTTTTAAATCGTTGCCCGCCGCACACCGTACCGATGTTTATGCTTCTAGCTGTGTTTTCACTCTTGCGAACGTATGTGAGTGTGTATATTTCGCAACAACCGAAATACGCTGCTGATAACATTTGACCGCATAAATTATGGGTCGGCGTATATTTTGGTAGTAAATTACGGGCTATCGCAAATTGAAACTCTCCGTGCACCGTGGCCGCGCAATGGATGTCGTAGATGAAGATTGCAGTTTTGAAAAATTGCTTTATTATTTACTACCCTCTGTCTGTTTCGTGGGGTAGCATAGCAAGCGCTTAGCGCCGGTAAACGCTAATGGACTAGGCACATTTGCGGTAAATTTGCTTCTTTTAACTCACTCGCTCACGCAGCAGCTGATCGGATATGCATACACCTGTCGTAAAGCATATCTATCGGTGTTCTAATGTTACTGGCTACCTTTTCAACGAATTCTGGTGCACTTTGGGAAGGATTAGCACTTCGATTAGCAGAAGCGAGTGCACTTGATTTATAACGAAATATCGAAAAACATATTTCACCAGTACATCAGACTAATCAACTAAGTTATGGGCGTGGGAGCAACGAAAATATTTTCAATGGTTAATATAACACCATTTCAAATAATTTGCAGAAAAAGAATGACTTTCGAGATTAGGATCATCTATGAACATGATCGAGAAATTAAGCAAAAAAAATGGGAATAGTGAGCTATTCTCCGATTTATAATATATTTTCACTGTCAGTGGAAATTTAAAACGTCTCATAGGCAGCAGATTTCCAGCTTTCTATCGGTATTCCACGTCAATTCAACAGCAGCAAAAACTGACATAAGAATTTTCTTTTATAGCTTTGAATATTGCATTCGTCTAATCTGCATCTTAATTTTAAATTTGAAAAGAAACAAATTCGAAAAACTCTGTACTGTAGCATTATTAGAGCAAATTACAAAAAAAAAAAAAAAATGGACCAATTAAATGGGTCAGCCAGGATCATTGAAGGGAGGTACATAGAGAGGACGTGCACGAAGATGAGCTAGGAAGGAAGATACGGAAGTGGAGAAGTCAAACGGAATGGAATAAGAACCAAATCAACTTATTGCTTGCAAAAGCGGATCATCCGCTGCAACAGAAGATAGCCTTCATGCAATCGCAAGGAGAAGACGAGAACGATGATGGTGCATGGGTACATATAGATTAATGGATGAGAGTGAGGAAGGAGCATGAATGGCATTAAGGAGAAGGGAGGCAATACGGTATGCTTGACCATCTGAGCGACAAGATTCTGAGGGCTCCAGACCCAGAAAGTGATAGCGTACAGGATACGATGGTAACACTGAGCCAGTAGTACCAAGTACATTGCGCATTACAAAGCGAGTGAAAGTCCTCTGAATCTGCTCCACCACTGCAAAAGCTCCCACGCTAGAGGGGGATCAAATGATCGAGGCATATTCCAACAATGAGCTGACTAGGGAAACGTACCGTTCAATCTGCCTTTAGAATTATCCGTCTCTGGGATAGATGATTGAATACCATTAGAACCAAGCGAAAAAGCGAGCTTAAGATTTTTGTTCTTTTATTTATAGAGGCTTTGAGTCTTAGAGACTGCATTCACCTCTCTACTGTATAAGTAAGTGGTATAATCTAATACAAAACTATTGCAGGTGTGGCTTAAATATTATGGAACACTATTGCGATTATGGCATATGATAATGGATAAGTTTAAACTATTGCTTAAATTTCTTTGTAGAAAATACTGATGCCTAAAAATCTAATGCGGCGGTTCTGCTGAAGTTTGTCTGGGGATAGGATAACCGTTAAATCAGTTTCTAGTTGGCAGGTGGCTCGGTGTGTCGTGTATCCATGGCAATCGGTGAGGATGTGGCGGACGGTGATGTCAACACCACAGAAGCTGCAGAGTGGAGGACTGGATTTTTCTAGGAGGTAGGAGTGCGTAAGGCGGGTATGACCTATACGAAGGCGGGAAAGGACTCGTTGGATGTGGCTGGAATTGACATCTTCCCATGAAGAGGTGTTGCGCTTGATAGGACGGAGGTTGTTGCTGAGATCTACGTTGTGCCATGTGGAAATCCAGTGTTGGTGAAGCGGATGGCATCACGGCGTAAAAGGGTGTTGTATGGTTCGTCAGGACAGAGCCGTCCATTGTTGGCAAGTTGGTCGGCTTTCTCTTTTCCGTTGATTCCGGAATGACCCGGAATCCAACAGAAAACGATTGTCTGGGACGCAGGTATGGAGTCTAGGAGCTGGATGTGGGGGTCTTTGGAGGTGTCGTGTTCCAGGGCAACCAGAACACTGGCACTGTCGCTGAAGATGACGTTCGGTCGGTCGGTCTGTAGTCCTTCGTCGGCGGCTAGTTGAATTGCTATCGCTTCGGCGGAAAAGATGGAGGTGTGATTAGGAAGTTTGATGGCGCAGTTGTCTGTGGTGGAGTGAATCCCACATCCGGCTGAGTCCCGATGAACGGAGCCGTCTGTAAAGATATGATGAAAATGTTTATATTTAGTCTGAATTAAGTGAGTAAAGGTACTATAGGCGATGTGGCTGTTTTTTCCGGTTCCCCGGAGAGAGCTTTTAAGTTCCCAGTCTATAGCAGGTGTACGGAGATACCAGGGACGAATTCCACGGCGGGTGGATTGAATGATCGGTGGTAGTTGTTGCTAAGTGCATGTCTAAAGTGCGTTTGCTCTGGTGATGAATGCAGTTACGTCGAGTCCTTTCTCAAGGATCCGTGCTGCAGCTGCGACTAGTCGGTTGGTGATGACGTGTTGCAAAGGAAGGAGGTCGCTTTCGGAGAGAACGGAAGAGCTTAAGATTGAGTAGCGCCGTGTGAATAATTGTCATGCTCAGAGCAATGTAATGACAGTCAAAGGTATTTAACTACCCGCGAGAAGGACCAGTTGCTTGAGACCCAGAAGTAAATGCAGGAGGCGCAAACAAACTGGCTTAATGTTCAGCAAAAAAGACCTCATATTTCGGAGCGAATCAATAACCGTTCCAGGAGAGAGGAGGGATTGGAGGGTAGACGTGATTACATCTAGAATGCTTCTTCTTCTTGGCTTAACGACCTCTAAGGTCATGCCAGCCATCGAAATGGCTTACTATACTGCCGATACCACGCAGTTGGTTAGTCACTCCTCACTACGGGGGGACGGTCCGAATGGGATTTGAGCCCCGGTCCTGCCGTTTGAAGACTGGCGCCGATGTCGCCTACGCCTCTCAAGGATACATTGGTATTGAATTGGTGATATAAAAATAACAGATACGAAACCTATAGCACAATCACATAAATAAGAAATACCACAACAATTTTTTTATCACGAATCGGGTACCCTTTTTTGAAAACCTCCTAGGCAGATAATACCAGGCCTTCACTACGTATTTTCACGTTCCAGACCATCTCCTGATTTGTGTTAGAGTTAGTACAAGTATGATTATTGGCAATGATAATAGGAGCAATAGCCAAAGTTGCTTATCGGGACGCTTTAAATATCGTTGCTTTCCATTTGAGCAACACACACACTCTTTGGCAAAAATTATACAAAAGAGGCTTTAAAGTAAGCTTGGTCTAAGCATTTATGTACAAAGTAGTATTTAAGTATTTAACACTCCATAGTATTTAACACTATGAAGTATTTAATACTCCATAGTCAACTCAAAAAGAGAGAAAGAGAGTTTGAAAAAAAATCTAATCAATTGTTGATTTGGAATTTGTCATGGCATTTGCCATAGATAGAGAAAGGTATGAAGTTTTGATAGAGGATCGTTTGAACCTAATTCGGTCGATCTGCACACGGAACATGGTCTAAGAATGCTACTACGAGGCTGGAAGTTTATACTTCCAAGAATTTACGGGGCGTCAATAAAACGTCAATAAATCTGATGAGCTTATGTAAAAAAACGCATTGCGCCGTCATTCGCCTAGGATGAAGGGATTCCAGCCCTAATAACAGACACCTAGGACGGTATGTGGGTAAGGAAGTGCCACGAGACCAAGGCAGCAGACAATAGAGCGCAAGTGTCAATTTTCTTTGCACTGATTCCAGCCTGTCAATTCTGTACTGTTACACTGGTGTCCATATACAGGGTTTCTGAGTAGAACTAGACAAGTACAAGGCATTTCTAGACAACAGCTAAGATAAACTGGACAGCGGGTAGGTTGAACTGGACAACCGTCGCCCTTTCTCGACTGTGGTCAAGTTAAACTGGACAAACGCTAGGTTGAAGTGGACAAACGTCAAGTAGGGCTGAATAGTCATATTTGAAATGGTTGGTGAAACAGTTAGAAGCGTTTCGGAAACGCTTCAAACCGTTCAAACTGCAGCCTTGTGCCTTGTGGAACCCCTGACGTATTGGTAAAGGGCGCAGAAAACGATGAGTTGTTTTTGATCATGATACTTCTGTTCATTAAGTAGCTATGAAGCCATCGGACTGACCATTCGACGACTCCGTAACTAAGCAGCTTAGCAAGCAGTAAATTGTGGGCCACTTTTGATCACGTGTGATAATCTTGGTGAAGTAATAAGAAATCATATGACCATTCGGAATCATCTAAATTCGCGTAGTGTCTTTCATACGCCATTTCGACAAAATACTTCAACATTTGATATTCATTATTTGCCGATAACTAATCCATATTACAAAATGAATATAAAAATTGGTAAAACTATTTTTCAATTTAGTTATCTTTTCCTCACATATACTGTCGTAGATCTTGCTTCTGTATTTGATCTGATTTTACACTTATGTCTACCAAATTCATCAACAATCTATTACAATATGCGTTTACAAAATGAACGAAAGCAACGCTAGAGTAAAGAACGTAAGCTGTACCGAAACCATTTTAACACACAGCACCGTGCACACAGTGTACAGCATTTGCAGCGGCTTGGTCGATTTCGACTCTAAACCTAATAAATTTGAACGCGCTTTTGAACATGCTACATTCTCCGGAAGCATTCGGGCGACGTCTTTCCCTGTACGCACTTTCATTTCAGGATCGTGGAAAGAGCGAGCCGCGTTTCCCAGATAGTGAAATATCAATCAATACAGCATGCAGCACGATACAGGGAGGCTGCATGGACGATGGATTTTCCAGACGATAGCGGATCGTTTTTGCAAAATTTCACCCCTGTCAGCTTAAATCAGCCATGCTTCCATTCCAAAGCATGTAAAACAGTAATGCTCCGTAACGTTTGAAGTTAGGTAGTGAGCATTTGTATTTTGGTTTTTATGACTGACATAACTTCTAAGCTTTTAAAATGTAGATCATTTATTATGAAGTACAACAAAATATAGGCGAATCAAGACAATCTCATCATGCCAATCAATAAATTCGGCCAAACATTTTGTTTGTGTCTAAAGTTAACCGCGACATTACAATTACATATAAATTTATCTACGTCCCAGATTTTCAAACCATTCCTGCAGTTTTATTTTTAAATGCAACAGAAAATATGGTCCTATCTTTATTGCAGCTTACTGGAAACTGCATCGTGTAAAATTATCCACGAGTGCACCAGTAGACAGATTCTTTCTAACAAAACCGGGCTTCAGCCTTTTGCCACACCAATCATGCATGCAGAAAGGCATGCAAGGGATCCTTTGCATACATCCGCTTGTGTCGATGCACACGACCGAACCTGGGGATCCCTGGTTGTTCGATAGTGGTTCTCATCTGTAGATTTACATTCAATCTATGCACAATTCGCTGATGCTCATGGAGCAGAAAATAGCAAAAACGCATTTTATGCTTGTCTGTACTGCTCGCTGGTAACGTTTGTTATTTTTGCAATCGATGTTCTGTAAAAGCAGCCCAATCCATCCCGTTTCGTCTGTCCGTAGCTACTCCAACCCAAACCCCCTTACAACAACAACAACGACTCTGTGTTTTCCGATCGAGGTGCCTTGTCATATTACCGGCGCTTCCTTAGCATCGACGGGAAACGTTTGCCTATTGACTTCCACACAATGAATCGTGTTGGGGTGGAGAGGCTGGAAGCATGGGCCCGGTGCTGGCAGCATCATTGCAATCTCAAAATCTCGTCGACTGCATCGCCATCGTTCGCCGGTACGCGGACGGTTATGCTGGCGGTAGATAGCGGCAGAACGGAGGATCATCAGTTCGAGTGAACACCCTCGCAGATCGTCGCATCCTAGTACGCGCGCATGGCAAGAAAAAGAACCAACGAACATCACAACACAATGGATGACAACGCATCAGCACGACCGAGTTCTGCCGACATTGAACAACCTCCAATCGGCTGCAGTTTGCATAAATATGAGCCCGAGGGCCGCGGGCTGAGGGATACCGGTAGTAGGGCGTAATTTTCCAGATTGATGCATGATTAAGTAGACAATGATATATTTTTTCCGGCCACCGAACATCATTTTTACATAAATGTTCTAGCTGATACTGTGAAAAGTGAAGCTGAGCTTTATGCGAGACATGATTATTATGAATCATTGATTAAAAAATGTAAGCCCACCCGCCGTGTAGGCGAATGTGCATTATGATATTTTTATCTGATGCATAGAATTCGTACCAGTAGATGCACTGAAGCTATTCTGTTTTATCATAAACCATCAGTGTTGTGCAAAAAAAATGTGACATTCCATAACGTGAAGTGCATTAACAATACGGCGTATTTAATAAAGCGCAAATTATGTGAAAAATAACTTGAACTATTTAAGAAATGCAACAATACGGCACTGGACCGTCATAATTAATTATAAATAAATAAATAAATATTTAAGAAATGCATCCAGTGTTTAGCCAGTATTAATTTTTGAGTACACAAATTTAAATATGTGGAGCAAATACTGCTTCTTACACATAAAATTGAATATTTTACGCCGGGAGAAAAAAACATCAATTCTTTCTATGCATGCTCTTGGTTCTGTCATCATTTATGAAGTAAGTTACAACACAATTAAATTGAATTAAATTTATTTGCTTACCTAGTGGCTTAACCAAATTTGCTTACAAAATAGAGAAGCTTAAGAATGCCCTAACCTAACATAACCTAACCTAGCCTAACGAACAAAAAACAAAATGGCTTCATACAAACAATGACGAGGATAGGCGGGAACGGGATAAGGATGTTAAGTCTAAAATGTGGGACGTGGAGTTAAAGACTTGCACCGCGTGCAGTAAAGGGTCCTTTCGCCCTACTGCTTTGTAACTAGAAGGAACAAGAAGAAGGTGGCAAGTACGAAGCTTACGGGTGGGAACATAAAGAGGGATTGAGGAGAGCAGAGGCGAAGAATCAAGCAGAATGGATACGATAAAGGAAAATTTGGCATTGGCAGGCTTGCTCTGCTAAGATTTTCCTGGTGGCAATCCTCGTAAAGGATCTCTGTACCCGCTCAAGGCGGTCTATGTGAATCTTGTGAAGCCGAGGGCGATCAGATCACCGAACAGTATTCCAGCAGTGATCTAACCAAAGCGACTAGCAGTACCTTAAGACATGAGGAATCATGAAAGTCCTGGGCAACACACTTAAACATACCAAGGATCCTCCAAGCCTTACAGACTATGGAGTCGAAATAATGTGAAAAGGTGACGCCAGAGTTACTCAGGACACTCTGGTCCTTAGCAACAAAAACACGATTAACTTGAACATGTACTAGGGAATAAATATGTAAAGTAGGAGAAAGAGAACTGGTTAAACGAGAAAACATTACATTTATCGCGACAAAGGGGGTAAGAAGGTTACTACTACACCTGGAAAAAAAAGATCAAGGATAGGTTTAAGACGAACACAGTCAGTCGGGGAGGAAACAAAGTAGAAATTTTTTAAATTTCATCTGCGAAGCACAGAAAATTATCAGGATTCAAAACGGTACAACTTATGAACTCGTTGATAAACAGGACAAACAGAAGGAGACTTAGGATTCTCCCTCGAGGTACACCGGCACTGAAAGAGAAGGCTATAGAGAAAGTACCCATAAAGCTGACGCAATAATTGCGGTTATAAAGGAGAGAACGCAACCAGGAAAGCAGGGGGGGCTTGAATACCGAATTGAGATTTGAAGTCTGTATAGACTGCATCCACCTGCGAGGCCGATTCTTATTGCGAAAAAATGTAGGAGGTGAAACACAAAAGATTAGTAGAGGTGGATCTTTTTCGTATAAAACCATGTTGCTGAAGGAAAATGAACGAACGTGTAGGGTTATGAAGAAAGAACTTGACGATTGACTCACTTTGATCACGATCACTTTTTCGATTGCGCATAAGATTGCAATGCCGCGGTAGTTAGAGACACACGAGGCGTTACCTTTTTTACGTATGGGAACAAGCCATGCTTATTTCCATCGCGTAGGGAAGATGGACGAGGGCCACAGGGTTCTAATTAACAGGATTTTCTGACTGCTGACTGGGTTCTAGCTAACAGGGTTTTCTGTCAAACCGTCAGGACCATAGAACACCCATCCAAGCTTAGCCTCTTCTGAATTCAAGGGCAGTGGGTGTCCTGCTACTCATGGTAAGGAATCAATATGTATAATCTGATTTTTATTTTCTTAAAATAAATTACGACGGTACAATGCCTCATTGGAAACACCGCTTGTGTTGACTAAATTATATAAACATAACGAAAAGACATTTCCACCTTATTCTTTGCCTTATCCCGGGCATACTCAGTTGTAGGGATGTCTCCAACATTCCAGTATGGGAAATCTCCTCCAGTGTTTTATGATCGCCTGGACGATCAACTACATAAAGATGCTACATGCTGAGTATGCACTCGGAAAATACAAAGATCGTATCTACTTCCAATAAGGCTCAAAAAGTAATTGCTCTCGACAGTGTCAATATGAAAGTGACGCACAATTTGAACTTGCATGTTACACTCAAGCATCGATCGCTGCCGGAATCGTTCATACACTTTCCAATGTTATTAATGATAGTTAAATAAACATAGACCTCAACCCAGTTTTACGAGCGATCAAAAATCTCAAATCATCGTATAACCCTGGCCCCGACGAGATTCCGGAAGTAGTGTTCAAAAAATGCAGTTAGGTCCTAGGTCCTATTCTGTTAATGTTATTCCATGTGTCTGTAAACTCGGGCATATTTTCTGATATATGGAAACATGCATTTATTATTCCTATTCCAAAGAAGGGTAACCTAGCTAATGTCGTTAATTATCGTGGTATTTGTATCCTCTGTGCATGTTCTAAAATATTCGAGTTCACTGTTCATTCCCACATCTTCTTTAGCGCTCGTAACTGCATCCCCCAACAACATGGATTCGTTCCAAAACGCTCGACCTTGACAAACCTAATCTCCTTAACTTCCTCTATTGTCTCTAATTTCGATCGAGGTGTTCAGGTTGATGTCGTGAATACAGACTTCAAAGCTGCCTTTGATCGCATTCCACATCCCATTCTCCTGGCAAAACTATCCAAAATGGGTCTCCTGGAATCCCACCTTGTATGGTCCTTACTTTCTAATCGATTGAAACTCAATACCCACTTATCTGAATCCTTTATTTTTTTACGTCTGGAGCTCCAGAAGGTAGCGTGTTGAGTTCATTATTATTCGTTTTATTTATTAACGATGTGTCTACGGTCCTCCCACATGATTGTTTGCTGACTGTATGTTTCTTCAAAACATTCTAAACCTCTTCAATGCCTGGTGCTCATCTAACCAACTAGTGTTATGTCCCGAAAAGTGTAACGTCAGGTCATTTAGCCGCTCTTATACTTCAGTTAGAAATGTTTATTCTTTCGGTGGAATAGTAATAAATCGAGTACAGTCTGTCAGAGATCTAGGTGTAACATTCGATAGCAGATTATCTTGCCTCGAGCATATCGAAACGAGCGTGAAAAAAGCTCGCAAATCTATCGGGTTAATAAAACGAAAGACACCTTGTACAATCGATTCAGTGTGCCTAAAAGTCCAGTACTCGAATATTGTCTTGTTGTATGGCGTCCGGTTTCCAACTCATCGATCGACCGCATTGAAAGAATGCAGCGATCATTTACGCGATATGCTCTAAGAATCATGTCGGGTAATACTTCTGAGCCTCTGCCGGAATATGAGCAAAGATGCCGTCCTCCTCTTGTTGTTTGACCATCACATTCCATTACCTTTCTTCCGATCCAGACTCCGCGACAATATTTGAATTAACTTAATATATGTAACTAGTTGTAAACAATTTCCAGTGTACATTGTTCAGGAAAAACCAGACAACATTGTGTGAAACTAAACTAAACTAAACTTCTGGTGGATAGCTGAAAAAATATTTTTTTGCTGATATAACTACTATAGTTTTACCTCAAATCAGGTCCTCTCTTAAACAAATCAAGCAAAAGTCATTCTTACCGGTTAAAAATAGAGCATTATTATGCACAAAGCTTAGGTTTTGTTTATTCCTAGTACAGTTATAACATTAAATCGATTAATTATAGGATACTCTATGGCTCCAGTTATCCACAAAGTTTTTTTTATGATTCAAACATATATCTTGCCCATGAAACTTTCTGATTTTGTAAATTCTTCAAATACTGACGGAATTAAACAGCCAACGATCCTAGAGAACTAACGAATAGCAAGAAACAACAATCAATACAGCATCGGAGTGAATTCGATCCAGTTCAAATAACGCGCATAGCTTGAAGACATTCGCTGTCTAATGTGGAAGGAAATTGTGTATTATTAAGAATGTTGGACCATTGCCAACAAATCTCTATTCTGGTGCCATTTTATTTGACGCCGACAGGCGGCAAATGTGTGCCATTCAGCCACAAAGCCAGCAGTCGAGAGGGGGGGCGTAGAAGAAAAACCATTACGGCAGTGGCAGTGGGCGGTGTGAAGTGTTGATAGAAAGAAACGATTATCCTAGGCACCAGATGACGTACATAAATATAAGCTGTGCCCCGAGAAGTTGGGAATGAACGCTCTATATGAATGTTGTGGAATTTTGTAGCGAGTTTCTCTTCTGTCCCAGGAACTTTAAAGCGCACCGCACCACTAGGAAATGTGAAGCCGGAGAGAGGCGAAGGAAAGGAGGCTTTGTTTGAGATCAACCGAAAAATATTTCAAATTGGAAAAATCGCTCCTGACGCATGGGACAGCAAATAGTTCGCTTGTTTCGAAATAAAGCCAAACCGTAGGGCTTTACGTACGTGGTGCCATCCTGTGAAATCGTTGATTCGACGGCCGGTCGGTTCTCCCGTTCGGTATGGCCGCTAGGACATCCACGTCGAACCCTCGCGCTGGCTGGGCCGACCTCCGACTGATCTTTTATCCCAGTATGGTCCACTGTGGGGAAGACTTTCATGCACATTTCATACACTGAAGCTCATTTCTCATGAATAAACATATCTTTCGCTTGGCAGAGCGCTCATAAATGCAGCCAGCGTGCCAGGATGGAGCGCTCGCTAGGGTAGACTATCATGAAATGCATGAAACTCGGCTAACCTCTGGAACTGGCACACAGCACCATTCGCTCTCATATTGTATCATCCCGTTCTTCCGGAACACTCGTGCACACGGGCCATGAAGGAGAGGTTACCGAATGGCGACTGCCTAGAAGAAAACTGCCCGTTGAATTCAGACTCGTGGGAGACTTCAGTTCAAGTGTTGATAGTGACAAAGCCGACATAAGCTACGGCATATCATAAATGCCAGGATGGATATTGATTTTAATACGGCAATAGCTTATCTCACTCATGCTTGACACCTTTTTTTTTTAGTTTCAAACTCTCTATTCAACATGAAATGGCCAAGCAAAAGGATGCACCGAGAGCAAGATTAGCACGTTGGCAGACAGATCGTTAAATCTAAATTGTGAAACACGCAAATGCGTGTCATTATGAAATTTGATACGCGTAACGATGAACAGCCTCGCTCGCTTTGCGTGTTAATTGTTGTCGTTCACTCCCGAAGCCCTGGGCCGTGGAACGTGAATGATACATGATCGGTGAGATGACAGGCGTTCAAAAGTTTACCTGTTAAACGGTTTGCAAAGAACCCGACAAAGTGCAGTTAAAAAAAGGGAAATTACCCACGCAACGCAAAACAACACCAATTCATGATTGTACTTTGGGGTTGCTTTCGGACAAGATTAATGGGGCCCGCTTTGCTTCGAAGAAATTAACACATTTTGCGTTCGTTGCGTTTGGGTCGGCCGCACGCTCGACATTCCATAAATTTAACGCACACGCCAACCCTTCTCTGTCTCACACGTGATTGCATCGCTGTTCTTCAGGCACTTGCCATTTTGTCTATCTTACCTTTCGAGGTAGGAAACGAGTATCTAGCGTGGAGCCTTCTACCGACTTAATGGGTTCTTTGGGAGGTAAGTGTAAAACGGGTTGTGTCTGAAAGAGGAAAACTTCGATAAACCACACCATGGCTCGTCAGGCGTAATGGCGATTAATGAGCAGTGTTTAGTGGTTAGTAAATCTTTGCTAAGGCGGGTGAGCAATAAATAAATGCCCAGAAGCAACAAACTACGGAACGATCTGCAAGTAATAACTGCTTATTATACGAGGAATAGAAAAGAACATTTTTCTAG
Source organism: Anopheles maculipalpis (assembly GCF_943734695.1). Lineage (NCBI taxonomy): Eukaryota > Metazoa > Arthropoda > Insecta > Diptera > Culicidae > Anopheles > Anopheles maculipalpis. The sequence goes on along the minus strand of NC_064872.1, from coordinate 53,535,138 downwards.
GTGTTACTTACGATGTTGGTCCGTGACGAATGATGTGTTACGCATGTCAAAACGATTAAATTTAGTATACTCTATACGAGTGATGGAGCAGCATTTTGATCATATATTTTATTACGTGCGTAACCGATAATGAAGCTTCAATTTATTCGCTTCGGATGAATGAACATTATTGTTTTATTTGCGGAAGAACGGTGTCCTGGAAGATTTCTTGTCAAAAAGGAAAGCCATTTTGAAACCATAGATCTCGTAAAAAAATAATTCGAAACATTATGCGCATCGGATCTCAGCTACAGCCTAATGAATCACTCTTTGTTATCTTAGTTGTAGCAAGTGGCTGTGATAAAATTAAATAGTCGTATTTCATTGTGTTGTTACATTGTTATTGTTTATTAATAAAACTGTTTCGCTCACGGGCTGTACAATCGTAAACTGAAACTAATTTTTCAACTAAAACTATGGGAAACTGAAGGAGCCAGAGTTAAAACTGAGCAAGGATGGAAGAAAAAAAAGAAAGAAGGTCTAAACGGAAAGAAGACGAAGAGATGCCACAGTCAAAATGGACAGAAAAAGCATTGAAATGGCGAAAACAAACTAGCAATGGATTATTTGCGCGAAATACTGTTTGGCACGCAGGAATCATTGAAGGGAGACGAGGACAAAGGGATCGTGATGGGACATAGAAAGGAATTACAGAGAGGAAGGATGGCGCGTTGGAAAATCCAGCGACCATCATGGCTTGAGCCTGGGAACGTCTCAATTCTGATGAGGGGACCTCCAAAATTTGACACTGAGTTGAGTAAGTTGGTAATTCAACGAGAGAGCGACCAAGAATGCGCCTAATCGTAATGCGAGTAAAAAGTGTTTTGCATCCTCTCAACTCGGGCTGTCAAGGCAGTGCCTGAATGACTCCAAACAACACTAGCATAATCAAGTATTCAAGTATTTCAATGAAAGCCTGATCTATTTTACTACTCAATAGCAGATTAGCTATTTTAACAACGTATCAATTTAAGTCCCATTTGACATTCATCACACTTCTATTCTACAAAATAGAGGTTTCTTGTAATTTCAAACGAATCCGCTCCCAGAACGAAACAATATTCGTATTTCATTAACATAATTGCAATTAATTAAGCAAATTTGCATGCAGACCGTCGAAGGACGCTTATATTTACGGTAGGTCTAATACATAATCGATGGTCTTTCGATGGATTTATCTTTCGCTGCACGTGCGAAAGCGTGTCTACTCAATACAGTTTCTGGATGTCTTGTACCGATAGCTATTCAACATATTCTTCAAGGATCAGTTCTAAGCAGACACGAGCTCCACGTGAGCTCTAAGCGTAAGTCTTTGCGAGAATGCCACATGCAATACAAATCAAATGCTAACCAATCAATCCAGCACGCTGTGGTAGTTTGAAGCATGTTCTGTCAGTTTCGGGAACGGCTTTTTATTTTAAAGCAATTTATTTTCACATAAATTGAGCTGAGACAAACCGACAAACTGCTTATGATCTCCGCTAGCTTCACAGTGGTTGATTTATTGCACTCGTAGTACCTTTTTTTTCTCCCAACTTCAACAAAATCTAGGTAAGGAACCTGTTACATCTAATGACCTGTCGGTTACGGAAGTAGGTTGCTATTGCTCATGGAACCAGCAATATAATCACATCACAAAATCCACCATGTCCAGCGCTTGCCTTAAAACTCGCGACACATGAAACTCCCGATGAAAGCAACGCGTGACGTTACGCTTAGCAAGGCGGGCAAAACCATTGGACGGTCACCGAACGCATAGCTCATTAACATAAAATTTCCATTTGGCTTTCCCTGGGTGATGCGCTCGTCCTTCGGAATGGCCTTACGCAGCTGTTGGTACGCTGTTTTCATTGAGTGGTGTTTGTTATTCACACTTCACGATGGCAGAATCGACAGGTATTTTTTCACCTTGTACAAAAACGTCCCAAAAAAAAGTTGGAAGCCCAAAAAAAATATAAAAATTTATATTCAAAATACATTTACATGGTGTTCTTGTTTGACGCTTATATTTCGTGAATGACATTCTATAAGATAGACCTTCATCATATAATACACCCAGCACCTTCTAATCAACACATGCCCCAGAAACCAGGGTACAGTACATTGCGCAATTTGCTGTTAAATTGATCACTTACCTGAGCTTTATGAAACGAAATCGACTACAATCTTTCAAAGCACTTATCCGCAATCTTCGTCGAATGCTCGTAAAACCGAAAACCAAAATCATGATAATCGTTGAATTTTCTCCTTCATTGCAGCATCTTCGCAGGACCATCAACTCGACAAAATGACTAAACGCATCCCGACTGCGTATTCTAAAATTCTCAACCCTCCTTAGAACGTTTTCCAATGCGGGGAACAAAGCGCAAGAGCAAAAAACACACACACACACACACACACACACACACACACACACACACACAACTCAGCCCATGGCATAAAACCGTCCAATGGAGTGGATGTAAGGAAGTGAACATATTTACGGCATCGACACAAAATAGAAATACCTTTAACGGCTTGAAGAAGCCATAATCTTCAAATTCACGCATTCGACGCATCAACAAGCGACAGCGGGCTGCCTTTAAGGACCGATATGATGCGTCAAATGAACGAAGAACGATCGAAATGTCATAAATACAGACGCCACACCGCGGTGCGGTGTAGGGATCGGTTTTAGAGGTACAGCAGCTTTACGACTTGTGGCATTTGCCATGTTCTTCAGCCTATTACCGAACACCGAGGAAGCGAGTCGACTACGGCACCGAGTCAAAATGTGAAGTAGATTCAGTTTTCATTGAAAATCGTACTTGCGGGTGAGCCTGCCACACAAACAGCAAATAGCAACAGGACAAACAAAAAAAAAAAGGACAGAACGGCTCAAAAAAGTGATAGGACGTACGGGGGCCTTAGGACGCCCCCCTTGCGTAACATTATGGTAAATGCCACGGTGAGCCTCGAAAGCACGCGGGCGCTGTTTTATGGTGCGATAAAAGAACCGCTTCGGAAATTTACACGCTCAAAGCAATGATTTTATTGCGACACAAACGAGATGTAAAGTCGCTGCGACTCGCATTCACCACAGCGAACGTGTTCGAGCCCTGTGCGGGTGTGCAGCCAGTCCCTTGGTGTGTCTTGGTGCGCGTGTTCGCCATCCTTTTAACGCCGTGTTTTACGATGCAGCTACATTTAATTCGGATGACATAATTAATAATTGTTCGAAAACATAATGAAACCGGTAGCTTCCTTACACCTCTTCTCGCGCATAAAGGCGGAGAACGGGAACCCTAAACATGTAATGAAAGATTGTCTTTTTTTTTTGCACACACTTACAAATACACATTCGGAATAAAAGCACGGTAAGGCTGGTTATCGGTTTTGTGTTAATAAAGACATTTCTTGCAAACATCCAGAAACGGTAGCTTTATTCAATAGGTAAGACTTTGTGGCTTGTATACGTTTGCTTTACAGCAAGTTAAAGCTGCCTTGTTTCATAATTAATGCATTCATCATTCGAGCCGCTCATGATTAAAGCCCAACTGTCCTCAGGTTCGTAGAATGTCGTACCTTTTGCCTTTGATGATGCAGTCTAGTATGTACTCTCTTTGCCTGTGTAGTCTCGGACGCTCGACTTGATACATTACCCTTTCTTTAGCCAGGGCTGTGCCTCAAATCAGTTTACTGAGCTTCAAATCTTCTTAAAAGTTCGACCAAGGGTGCTGAAATTTTTTTTTCTAAGGAGTCCAACTTCTGTTTCTCATCCTATCCTCATCATCGCACAACGTAATTCTCTTTCTTGTACTCTCTTTTGGCTTGAGCAGTTACACTTCCTTTAACGAAGAACACGCCGTGCAGGTCAGCGTAGAGAAATTAGTTTTACCGAGATGTTTTCCCGCTGTAAAGTCAAACGAAGGCACCGGGAACAAAATTTATTTTACCTTCTGAATCTTTAATAGCACCGGTGCGAATCTACATGACTTTTCTTTTGATGCAAGTGTTCCACCGATCCCGATCTCCGTGTCCCCGCGCTCAAATTCCCTCGTGGGTGACGCATTTCCTTTTTTTTTTTTTTTGTTAGTCCCTCACTAGCCGGGCAGAATAATCTAACCGTGGTTTTGCTTGGTGCAAAGTTTTCCAACTTTTCATTATGAGTTACAGCAAAGGTTCAACCTACCGGTAGACCTGTATTTGCTGTGCATTTTAATGCAGACTGTAAATCAGCATCTTCACTATCGGTAATTCTGTGACACAAAGTTTCGTCATTTTTGTTTTCTTCATTCATCCGAAATGCTTTTCGTGTAAAGTTATAGGGTCGAGGAAATAGTTAAAAATCTGTTGAAAAACGAATTTTTAATCAATTTTGTTATCTCAATAAATAAGACTAATGAAAAGATAAAGAACGATTGTATCATTGACAAAATAAAAATATTAGCAAAGTAAACATCTCAGAAACGATTTTTGAAAATACATTTTTTCGCTTCTTTTTCTTCGACGATATAAATACACACACCACCACAACAACAACAACAACAAAAAAACTCATCCTACATAATGAGTCAATGTACAGTGTGACAATTTAATTTAATGAATATTTAAGAACCATCCACTTTCCCATTCGGTGTCAGCCTTCAATTGAACTTTAAGCCCCGCTTGATGGAGCTAAAGTACCATTCAAAATCGTTCGCTCTGTGATATCACGCCGCATTCGCATTGAGACGACAGCGGTATCAAATAACTCTCCCCCAATGTGTCTCCATCCCGTCCACCGACACCATTCAGCACTCAGGGTCCGAGTATGACTACCGTCCATCTTTTCGAGCCGAGTACCGATTCTTCCGATATAATAAACTCTCAAGGGCTTACAAAGTATGCCATCAGACTGTTGAAATGATAAAGAGAGGGAGAGAGAGAGAGAGAGAGAGAGAGAGAGAGAGAGAGGGATTGAAAAAGACAGATTCAGAGAAAAAAAACACACTCCAACGGAAGGAAATAGGAAGCCGAAAGCGAAAGAGAATATCATTATGATGTGGCCATTTAAATTCTGTGAGCGCTTCTTCCCTTTCCGGTAGCGTGTGCTTACTATTTTTTTCTGGTTCTTGGCCCTTTGCAACAGTCGAAGATAATTGTACAGTGAGAAGCATAAATTGCATTTTCACCCTTCAATGCTGGACGTTGCTGTTCTTCCCATTCCGGGTTGGCCAACGGTCGCGCGTTCAATCCAAAATTATTTTCACTTGAATCGTCCAAACCGTTTGGGTTGTCATCTTTCTTGGTGTAGCTTTCCAGCCCCGTTGCATCCAACCATTGCCACCTTCAGCATTTTTTCTTTTTCTTGAGTGCATTAAGAGCTGTATCAGCTTCCATTATTCGTCCATAACGTCCTTCTCTTTAACGATGGATCTTTTCCGTTCAACTGGAACGTCATCCGCTTCTAGAGTCATAAAAATGGTGGCCACGCTATGGACGAAAGGATTTTATGAAGGCAAATGAAGCATCGGCTACTCACTTCGATTGCAAGTAAAAAAAACGGGAATTCCAAAAAGAGTCCGTAAAGTGCCGTTTATTCTTTCTTTTCCTGTTTTTTCCCGATAATTATTTCTTTCATTGAAAATTCATTTTCAGTCCGCTGGCGAGCAGTTGCGTTACTGTAGGTTCTAGCCTAACCGATACCATGCCGGCTGCATTTAAAACACGGACGTTTCTTTCCCGATAAGGATTGCGAAGGAAAGCGTAAAGTGATACTTTACTCTCAACTCGTTTTTTTTTGTTGAGTGAAATGGAAACATTTACCTTTCGATTGCAATTGTCAATTGTGTCTTGCTTTTCGGTTGGGCAGCGAATGGGTGCTTCCGAATGACAAAAAGCAAGTCTTCGCCCATTTGTGCAAGAGCACTCGCAGGCCGTTGTTATTGTTTACTGCATAAAAGAGGCAGTGTTTTGGAAAGATAAAGAACCTGAACACCGTTGCTGAATATCCTGAATAATGACAACTATGGTTGTTCGATAATTGGACTTCAATGAACAGAATTGTGTCATTTCAATACTCTATATAAGAAGCTGAATTCGCTGTATAAGAAAGGGGACAAGCATCTCGCTACCAGTTACAGGGGTATCACATCCATGTGCGCATGCATGAAAGTTTTGGAGATAATGGTTCGCGAATCGATCCTGCATGCTTCAGCCTGCTACATTGCGAAGGAACAACAAGGCTTTATGCCCACTCAGATTTGTATCTGAGTGTGCGAACTGTATGGACCAGGGCATGCAGATGGACTGTATCTACACTGCCCTAAGGGCAGCTTTCGATAGTATATCCCATGAAATACTACTCCGTAAGCTCCATTTGTTAGGCTTCTCCATCAAAATCACAGCATGGCTGAGCTCATATCTCCTCAACCGCACATATCGCGTTCAATTTGGCCAACACACTTATCGTCCTTTCACCAGCACCTCAGGGGTTCCACAAGGAAGCAATCTGGGACCGCTTCTATTTATCCTGTTTGTCAATGATCTGTGTTCTGTGTTACCTGACGATTCCTACCTTCTGTACGCTGACGACGTGAAATTGTTTATGCCTGTAAAAACTACTGACGACTGTAAGAACTACAACATGCTGTTACTGTTTTTAACCTGTGGTGCGTTCAGAACTCATTGACGGTTTGTACGAAAAGTGCTTTGTGGTGTCTTTCACTCGGACGCGCACACCTGTTAGGTACGAATATCAGATAAATAGCGTCAAGACAGCGAGAACTAAAGAAATGCGTGACCTAGGCGTTTTGATTGACGATAAGTTGATTTTTAAGCATCACTATGACAACGTTTTTAACCGCGCAAATAGAACACAAGGTATACTGTTTAAATCGACCAGGGACTTTAATGACCCATATTGTCTAAAATCTCTGTATTGTTCGTTGGTTCGCCCGATGTTAGAAAACTGTTCTATTGTGACTTGTCTTTATACTGTTGACAATACAGAAAAGGTTCACACGATACGCCATAAGAAAGCTAGGTTGGGAAGACGGTAGTGTCTTCTTCTGGGCCTAGAAACGTTAGAAGTCAGGCGCAACAGAGCTCAGGTTATCTTTATAGCAGGACTACTACTAGAAACCATTGATGATCCGTCACTAGTAAGTAGGATTTCTTTTGGTGTCCCATGACCGGTATCAAAACAACGACAAATGTTGCACGAAGCTCGCGCTAACACAGTATACGGTACTAACGCCCCGCTTAAGGCCATGATTAGGCGTTTCAATCAATGTTCGTGTCAGTTTGATTTTACGATGTTTATGTCCCAATTTAAAAGTTCTCTGCGTTTATTGTAACTCCTTGTAAAGCGTCTTAGCCATTGCAAGTGTGTTTGCCTCGTTAAACCGTTCTCGGTGGACCAATTAATTAATAAACAATGAACAACAATAAACAATAAACGACTTTGGGGCGCCCCGGTGGTGTAGGCGACAGCGACACCGGTCTTCAAACGGCTGGACCGGGGTTCAAATCCCTTACGGACCGTCCCCCTGTAGTGCGGATTCACTAACCAACTACGTAGTATCGGCAGTCTAGAAAGCCATTTAGATGGCCGGCATGACCTTAGAGGTCGTTAAGTCAAGAAGAAGATATAAACGACTTTGAATGGACTGTGCTACTTTCCGGTATAACACAGTTGTGAATGCTGCCTATAAGATCCTGTCCCGAACACTCTTCTGCAGACTGGAGCTCCTTGCTACAGATTTCTTCGGAAGCTATCAAAATGGATTTGTTGGAGGCAAATCGACAACCGACCAAACCTTTACTCTATGGCAGATCCTCCAAAAATGCCGGGAGCACCAGATCCCTACGCAATACCTGCTCATTGATTTCAAGGCGGCCTACAATACCATAGATCGAACCGAACTATGGAACACAATTTTTGATTCAACATCGCTCTGGAGGGTGTCATGCGTAGCGCGAGCTTCAACATCCGGGGCACGATTTCCACCCGATCTCTCCAATTCCTTGGCTTTGACGATGACATCGACATCATCTGACGAACACCTGCAGCGATGTACGAGGCGTACACCCGACTGGAACGCCGTGCCAATAGAATGGAATTGAGCATCAATGCAACGAAGATAAAATACCTGATTTGTCAGGTTGGAACCTCTGACCGTGATAGAGCCTGGAATTCGGAAGCATAGTATCAGTTGACGGCGACGATCTCGAGGTGGTAGAGGAGTTCTGCTACCTTGGTACGGTCGTAACTTCGGACAACAACGCAAGCAGCGAAATCCGAAGGCGCATTGTTCAGGGGAATCGTGCCTACTACAAACTCCACAAATTCCTGCGATCCAGAAGACTCCAACAACACACAAAATGTACGATGTTCCGCACCATGATACGTCCGGTGGTCCTCTACAGGTACGAGTCTTGGACTATGGTGACGGAAGACGCCAACGCACTCGCCATTTCCGAACGGCGGGTGCTAAGGACTATCTTTGGCTATGTGTGCAAGCAGGGCGTGTGGCGAAGAAGAATGAACCACGAGCTAGCTGAGGTGTTTGGCGGTGCTGATATCCTGACGGAAGTCAAAGCCGGAAGGATACGTTGGCTGGGGCACGTGATGAGGATGTCTCATGCTCCATCAAGAACGGAAACCGAGTTTCCTGGAAACGGATTGGAGACCTGGCCATCTCGACGCGACGTGCTCAATCCTGAACAGGCCAAGAAGAAGAAGATATAAACGACTTTTGAAGCCTATAGTCGGCTACTCACATCGAGAAAATTTTAAATGAAAATAATTATTTTACACTTTGATTAATTACAAATCTTTATAGACGGATCCTAGTGAGGCGGACATCCTCCAGCTTACCCAATGCTTTATATCGTAGTTACCAAGGTTCGTATTTGTTATTTGTTAATCTGTTCACCAAAATTGGCGTATCATAAATGGCTCTCTCGAAGCTTTCTTAGAGATACAGCGATTAAATCGTCGGGGATGTCAGTAAGAGGTAGGAAACACAGGACGGATACAATTCAAAGTCGTGGCGTATATGTTTCGAAACGATCACAAACAGCGTTCGATTCTGGATGCAAAGGAATCAGAGGAATCTAATCGGGTACGAATTACCTCTACCTCAAGATGTGGTCTAGGCTGTAGCAATCTTCGAATATAACGAAGCTTGGAATATAGCTGCTATTATGCATTCAAATCATATCGTACATGGTACCATACAAGGTCAAGGCATTTGCTAGCAACCAGATTTTGCGAGTAGATGATATGATTTCAACAATTAACTAAATGGACGAATTTGGTAAATAGCCGTCACTTTTGGATGAAATATGTCCCTCCAATCATTCAAAATATATTTTATCGATAAAGATATTACACATCGTTCCACGATCAGCAAACCACATAGCTCCGTACAGACGCTAGTACACGGTTAAAAAATGTTTGCAACATTTAATTAATGGAACGTGCGTTCGGAATCAAATTCACCTAGTGCTGTGGTCAGTGAGCGAAGGAATTCAAATTAGAACGAATGGAATTCTAAACACATCTAAACGGTTCACCACTACCGACAGCACACCGAGTAGGATTTGCCAGCAAATGGAAACATCTGAGCTAGGAATGGGTTGGATATTCATTCCACGGGTGCGTGTTTTTGTTAGTTTTAAGCTCGTTTCATCCAACGCGCTTGAAATTGACAGTTGAGCTGGCGGGACGGCCACGCCAAAGGATATTAGAACATCCCTTGCCATCGTGATAACGTCAAAAACGCTACAGTTCACCAAAAACGGAACACGGCTACGCACAACGACTACGCCCGTGTCGAGCGAAGCTTAACCACTCGCGCGATCCAGCGCCACAGCACGGGTCAATTCCCATCAGGACCGATATTAATGTCCCGAGTTCGAAGGGTTGCTATCGTGGACTCTTTTTTGTTGTGCGTTTTTTCACCACACCGCGTACAGATCAGATCACCTTCGTTCGGTTTTATTTTGTGGAAAGTGTTTCCATTCGTTTTGTTTCTTTTTTTTTTTGCTACCTACTGCTTTCTCCATCCACTTGGACAGGTTGTCACTGGCAGGGCTAGAGTTGAAATGGTTTGTCGATTGGCAGACGGCAACGATGACTTGTTCTGATGCACCCACCGCCGAGGCTCGGGTGCTGTCGAACACGTTCGATTTGTGGGATTAAATTTGAGATAGAATTTGATTGGAATATTCTGTGTACGCTAACTCGGTCATTACGCTTTCACCTGCTGTGACAAGAATATTTGAATTGTCCCATCAACCGAACAGAGGGCATACGTTTCGACAATAGGCAAATGAAATTATCAAACAAAATAATATTCCTGATCCAGAATTATGACACCTTTTTTCATGAGTTTTAATGTGAGGAAAAGCGTTTCAGTGTCTCTCAGAACTATAAACCGATCGTTTGAAATGAACGCTTTTCATAATATCAACCACAAATGATAAAAAAAACTTCTGCTTGTGAAATATCACATCGAAACGAGACTTAAAACAGTGATCTTCGTTTGTTGTCCTGGTCAATGTGTGCTAAAAATGAAGAAATATTATTTTACAAAAATCTACCAAAACCCCATGGCTTGACTCCAGCTCGTCTGGCGATCTGTCAAAAGTATTATTTTATTCCCTCGAGACCACACGTTGACACTCCCGGTTGGGGCCTCCACCATTCGAAACTGACCGGCCGCCAGTACGTTGACCATCTTGCGACCAGGCTTTCGCGCTTAAAACGCTGCGTGTCAGCATCGAATCACATTCCCTTCCCCTAACGGGATTTTTTGTGGTTTCACGTGTAGCCACCGTACACATTGGATGAAAACATTCCGGAAGCGAAATATTTTTTCCCTCGAGCAATTGCTACAATACACCCGAGGGTAGAGCATGGAAAAATGGGGCCCAGCCCATCAGAGTGGTAGCGGTGGTGAAGAAACATACCCATTTGCTAAGTAACCGAGTACTTGCATGAGTATATACGTGAATGTGAAACTTTCACTACGCTGTGCGCTGAAGTGTCCATTTTTGGGGTAGGCAAAGAATGATTCAGGACGAAGCAATTCATCGTGAACATCCGTACAACACCATCCGGTGATGGTGATCGCCACCACAGGTCACAATGCTCAGTCAATCTGGCCAAACCAAACTCCCGGAACTTGGAGGAGAAAGCCGTCTGCCAGCAGGAAGTTAAAACATAAAATAAACTAAAAGAAAAACGACGAAAACCATTTAATGTACCGACATTGAATAATGACAATTTTCATGTGGCCCACTTCGACTGTCACTCTCCATCATGTACGCTTTATGTGGGCTTTATTTTCGCGCCGCCTTTTCTTCGTTCGCTTCCCGATCCGTCCAGCTCGCTCGCCAGCTGACCAACACCTATGGCTGCAAATTTTGCTTCGTCCTATTTTTCATCGCTTTTCCCACCGAAAATGTTCCCTTGTGCTCGAGCCCGAGTGTGGTACCTCGCTGGGAAAATGGGAAATAAATTCAAGAGACGAAAAAACTCGGTACGCTTTGAACCGATGAAACCGGGGTCTAGTAGTGGGTACCGGCAGAGCGATTGGCTTTATGAACTGAGCGTACTACTGCTCAGTACAGGCACAAAGCTTCAGCTGTCAGCTAGAAAACCAATCTACCGGAGTGGCTCGTAGCCAGGTGACGAATCGTTTGCCAGACAAAATTTCTAAAAGCTATTCCCATAAACCGTCATCAACTTGCAATCCTGCCGGAGCGCTTCTAGGTGATGATATGGCGGAGACATGCCACCACTTTCATCGCATCCGGGGACAGTTGGTCAGCATCGGTTCCCCTTTCTCAACCGCGGGCCGGGCAGCGAAATGCAACAAAACATAACAATACCATTAAAATGCTGCAACTGATGGAGGCGCCCAGTACTTCAGCAACACCGTATGGGTGGCCAGCGTATGGACGGATGTGATGGAATGGCACAAACGAAACATGGCCGAACAATGGATGGGGGAACCTTTTCGACATCGACACAAAAGAACGGGGTTTGGGATTGTGACCACCGAGTGCAGAGGCAAAATACGATTTTACGAATGACTCACCAATAATTTGTCGTGAAGCTTGATCCACCAAACTGAAGGTAATCGGTCACGAAAAGCGCACGGAACTGGCGACTGCATACATACATACATCAGCAGATAGATAGCGAAATGAAACGCCACGATGGAAAATAAATTTCAACTTTCGAACAACCCAATTTATAAAAGCTGTGACCGATTGATACAAATGTGGGTTTTATGAAAATTAGGAACATTATTTCGAACAATAATAAAATACAACGGCGAACTACACCATCTGCTGCTGGATGAATTGAACGGACGATTATTGTTTCGAATAGTAAAAAAAAAATTGGCATCACATCTGTGCATGTGGTATGTTGAAAAATGGCGCTCCACGTGGCACCATCCATCGTTGCATCTCCTGCCGGGTGCATATTTGCTGCTGCCAACTGTCCGAAGTGAGTGCGTAAGCAGAGCAGAAGAAAGCAGGTGGGTATTGTTGTTGGTGGTTGGATTTGAAAAATGTTTCGCAATGTTCGAGTGCGCTGGGTGGTTCCCAGTTAATGGCCCTATCGAGAAGCACGATAATGCGCTAACGTGTCCCCTAGTAGTCCAGCGGTCGTTCTCATCGTCATGTCGTTGCTTACTGAGATGAAATACACATATCCAACAATCGACATAAACGTTCCATCTCATGTTTTCCCGTTCGTGTGAACTACTCTCGCGAACTGGCGGCGGCTTACGCTTTGCTCGTTTAGCCCACTACCGGTGTGCTAGACCGTGAAAAATACGAAACAGAAACTGCGCCATATTGCCCGGCACCATATTTGAACCCGGCACCCCGGTTGACGTGTTTATATTTCAAAACTAACGTGTAAGCATTTGTTTAATTTATTGTTCCCAACCTAAACGATTTTCCGCCTTGAAGCTTTGGTAACGATCTGCAAACATGCAGGACATTCAAAGCGCTACCACCGGGTGTGGTAGCGCTATGAATTTGCTGTAGTTTTCCAAATTTGTTGTAGGCATAACCTTTAACGAGGGGTATTACATTTCAGCGAGATTATGAGAAATATATTTAAAAAATTAGTTTATTTCTGTACTACAGTATATTTTTGTAATTTATAATTATAATACAACGGTTAATAATTATATTATATAACAACGGTCGATTCTTCACTGTGATGTTTTAACTGTAGTGTGAAATATTAAAAAAAATTCACGTTATTGAGGGGCGAATGAAGTTTTAGGGGCTCAAAGCCTAAGCAAATATATGTAAAAAGTATTCAAGATTTAGAGTGACCGTTCGGCGAGCATGTTCCGGTCGATATTTACTAAATCGACTGCATAGCTGATTTTGATTATGTCCAATATGCCCTACTCGTTGCTTGCTTGATGATGCTTGATAAGCTTAGTATTTCTCATAACCTTGTTTTTTGGCTTGTGAGAATCACCTCCTGTGTTTTCCATACATTCTATTGTTCCTCTGGTGTGTCGCGAGGCAGCGTGCTTAGACCTCTGCTTTTGCTTTTGTTCATTCACTCACACTCACTCTCACTCATGTGGGCCTGCTCTTTTAAAGAGCACGTCGCCGTGACATGGCCCGGTCAACAATAGATCTCTAGGAAACTCGATCCCTGGCTGTAGCTTCCCATCCATGTAGGCACCCGATCTCCGACAAGTCTCCGATCATTTGATCCAGCCAACGAACTCGCTGTGGTTCCCGATACCTCGTGCCGAATTGGGGGTCGCTGACGAATACCTTCTTGGCGGGGCATGAGTCCGGCATCCTCATAACATGCCCCAGCCATCGTATCCTTCCGGTCTTTGCTACCGTCAGGATGTCCGGTTCTCCGTATTGCTCAGCAAGCTCGTGGTTTATCCTTCTCCTCCACAATCCATGCTCGAACACACTGCCAAAGATGGTCCGCTCGGATGGTCCAAGACTCGTGGCCATATAGGACCATCGGGCGAATCAGTGTGCGATCTATCTCACATTTAGTGCGGTCTCGAAGTCTTCTGGATCTCAGCAGACGGTGAAGGCACGATTCCCCTGCACAATGCGTCTCCGGAGTTCGCTGCTGACATCGTTATCCGAAGTTACGACAGTCCCAAGATAGCAGAACTCCTCTACCACCTCGAGGTTGTCTCCGTCGACTAACACGCTGCTTTCCACTCGGGCTCTACCACCATCAGAGCCTCCGGCAAGTAGGTATTTTGTCTTTGTCGCATTGATCATCAATCCAATTCTTGCTGCTTCACGTTTCAGTCGGGTCTACGCCTCACACACCTTCGCTGTCGTCTTGTCATGCGCGAAGCCAAGAAATTGAAGAGACCGGTAGAGAGTCGTGCCTGCTTTTGTTCATTAATGATGTTAATTTTGTACTTTCCTCTACTTAACACTTGCTCAATGTTTTATTTATTTACAGTTGATTATGACGGTCCAGTGTTTGTTCAATGTTTATGACCTTAAACTATTCTCTCGATTTTTTTCTGACTGTAACTATCTCCAAGACATACTCACCTTGTTTTCAGCCTGGTTTTCCTCTAACTTTCTTTTCCTGTGTGATTCTGATGTTTATGTTGAATCAAAGCTTTCTTTCAATTACCATATAAACGAATTTTTTGGGAAAGACACGAAAACTCTGGGGCTTACAAACGGAACCAAAATTCACTCAACCGGTTTCGGATTATTCAATCGCCACGGAAATGTTTTCAACACGTAGAAAAACAAGAAAAAATGTGTAGAGCGAACCAAATAATAGCCAGAATGCTTTTTTAAATCAATATATAATATTCGATTTTAAGGAAAAATGCTGATAACGCGTCCTACCAGCGTGCGATATACAAAGATCGTAGATATGATAGAATCTACTCGAGAAAATTTTAAAATTGATATAGGACGGCCAAACCGTATTGCTAACTACTCGAGATATCTTCAGATCATTATTTAACTCGATTCTGAACTGGTTTGGTTCGCCAATCAGACCCTAAGCCACATGGAATCGAGTTTTCAACTACCAGCGTACGGTGAACAAAAAGTTGCGCTTCGTGTTGAAGGAATCAATTACAGCTAGAAATGCGGGAATTCTTCGTAAACGCTCGGTTCGGAAGTTTCAAGGGAATGGTCACACTGCGTAACAAACGGTGTTTCGCGACAGGATTTTCAACTCTTTTGCTATCACTAACGCACACACTATACGCCAACAACAAGCTAGAAAAAAGATATGCGACTGAAAATGTGATCCTGTAACTTATATACATATAACATGTCAAGATAATTTTATACTATATATGTCTTAAACTATTCAAACTCTTAAAGATCTTCAAACTATCTTACTCTTATTGAACATTTTTGCAAAATTCTGTCAAATGACATCACAGCTCCTGCAACAATCAACTTAAAAAGGTATTGAAAGAATATTGAAGCACTATTCCCTCATCCGTAATGACCAAATAGGTAGCACTGAAAGACTAAGACTAAAAGCTGTTGCAGGATCAAAAGGAAAATGCGACCAATTACTAATTTGAGTTGCATGGATCCTGTCCAAAACAGACGAAACCTTCTTAGTCACGTTCGAGAGGAAGATGTTGAGAAGGATCGTTGGCCCCGTATGTGTGGACGGACAATGGGCTGGCCATGTTATACGCATGGCACCGGACGACCCAGCTCAGAAAGTCCTTTTAAGCCGTCCACACGGACAGAGGAGGCATGGTAGGCCCAGATTGAGGTGGGAGGATGGCGTGGAATCATGCGCCATCAAGGCCGAGATAACGGATTGGTGGAAGTCGGCGCGGGACCGTGAGCGGTTCCGGATTTTGATGCAGCAGGCCAAGACCGCAAAGCGGTTGTAGCGCCTGATAAGTGAGTAAGTTTTTTTGGGTTCAAAATAGATTAATGCAGATATTCTGCAAGGAAACGCAGGTATCGCTAAACAAGAAAGCAATGGTTCTTTTCATCCTGCAATCGTTTGTTTTATTTTGTTTTATTTTTATTTATTTTATTTGAGTGTAATGGCTCTATGTTGTACTGTGCATCCTTCAACCTACTTCAGTTTAAAGACTTTAATTTAAAGACATTTTCGCATTTCTTCTTTGATGTTTTTGCAAGCCTAAGAACTCTGTTGAGAAGGATGGGCCGGTTGTCAAGCGATAGCGGTGTCAGTCTTCACAAGGCAAGACCGGGTCACATATCCTATCCAGAATCATTTCGCCGTAGTGAAGACTGACTTTTTAACTACGGGGTAATAAGTGTAGTAAGCCATTCAACGGTCGGCGTTACCTTAGAGGTTGTTAAGTCAAAAAGAGTAGCTTTTTTTAGATATTTCAAACAAAACACTTCACCTCATTATTACCTTATTATTGTTATGAGATCCGATTAATTTTACAATCAAGTAATATATGATATATCTACGAACTATCGCGGAAACTTCTGATTTTTAGCAGCTTAATTTTCGTCATCTCATTTCACTACTATTTGGCACTTTGAATGACCTGGTTTTAGATCATCTCTCTTGCATTCCAACATTTAAAAACTAAAATGGATCCAATTCACAAATGCCTTTAGGAAACCGAACGAGGTAAGCCCACATGTAGAGCAAAAAGTTCTGTCCACTTTCCAAATTGAAACTTGCAAAATATTTATACATTCTGCTCATGCTCACCCTTGGTCTGGAGATTCATTTTGGCCAGGTGAGAAAGTGAAATCGTCAGCTCGACAAATTTCTCCTCCGAGTATTCATCGTACCCGGTACAACGTACGAGTGGCGTGTGCATTAAAGGCCATACAGAAACACTCGGCAAGGCAAACGCCTCTTCACTTTTGCTTGAGCCCGTTTTTTTTTCCTCAACCATTCAGACCCATTCTCAACATTTGCCCATCCGGAACGTGTTGTTCGAGACCGTAGCAGGTGTAATTGCGTACCGTTTTCTAAGGTAAAGAAATGTCTCCGCGTACGAGGTCAAAAGAAACGTACAGGAATGCAAAGGCGGCATATCCGGCAGAACAGCTCGCACTAGCATTAAGATCTAACTGGAACATTTGTCACTTTTCTTCATTTGCGTATTTTGAGACAAGTATGAAGAGACAGGTTGTGTATTCTTTATCACAAACCACTGTACAAGTGTAGAGAAAATTGCTCCCAATAGCAGACCCTTTCGAAGCTTGTTACAAAACCCCAAAAAAAAAAAGGAGACGTTGCTTCAAATTCATACAAAGGTGAAAATAAAGCTTCCAACAGGGTCCAACAAAGAGTAACTGGGACTGTAGGTTAAATCTCCCGAACCGTAGCAAATAGCTTCCACATCTTGTTCTTGCCATACTCGACGGACATGGCAAACCGTTTAATGAGAACAAATAATGGGCAAAACCTTCAGAAAGGTAGAGTAGACAGCTCATCCAAAGGGCAGCGTTTTTCTTTCCAGATCTTCCAAATAGTAGTACTACACTTGGAGAATGTTTTTCTTTTTGGGTCTCATCTAGCTTCCAACACCATTTTGCATACAGGACGCAAGCAAAACGAAACATTCTTTTTGTCGTAGCCCTTTCCTCTCCACCTCCTTCCCTTAAACTCGCTATCTATCTCCAGAATTGGCAAGGTTGTGGAATTTTTCTTTCCCGAATGGATAGTGTCAATATTCTTGTAGGACACTTTTTTTTTTGCATGCCCAACATTCGCGTCCTTCAACTGATGCTTCCGTCTTTTTTTCTTTCTATTAAAAAGGAAACAAGAACGAAAGAAGCTTCGTTACAGAATGGAAACTTCCGCATGAGTTACTTCATTTGCAATTCCAAGGCCCCCACCATTGGCTTACATTTTTTCGCTGTTCTACGCCTCTGCCCCGGGGTGCAAGCTGCTGGGTGGCCCGTTTAGGTTGTACCTTCGTTATGTTGTACACTCGACAGCAATTGATTGCTATCCCGGTCCATCCGAAAAAGTCGGACCGGATGGCCCGGTCGCGCCCATTCCAAGGCAAAGCAGCCCCGTGTTACTGCCATTCCTTCATTTCGGCTGAGCAAAACTCATTTACGTAATACAGTGAGTGAATTTATAAAGTATTAGCAACTTTTATTATTTGTACTTATGCTCTCCGTTCCTTCTGGGATCGCTTCCCAACCGTAAGCCTGGTTTCCCAATGCTTTGGGTTGGAAAATGGTCAGCAGTTTTGCACTTCATCAAAAACCCGATCCAGCGCGAAGCGTTTCAAATGAGCGTGTAAAAACTAAGACGCCAAACGATATTGTTTCGAGTAGCGTGAGCAAGAAGTTCCACCCAGGACAGACCCACACTCATACACTTTCATCAACAAAAAAAAAATGTAAAACAAAATCAGCACCATTTCGCAAAACTACTGCTCCGAGGAGAATTGCATTTATGAAGGTTCATCAGCAGGCCACCGAAGGTAGGGCAATTTATTTAATTTATGATTTAATTTGAAACTTTTGTAATTAAGATAGCACGCCGTAGTTCGCGAGCACACAGCAGGAAAAGACCACACAGACAAACACACCGACTCAACTCAACCGGGCACAAGAAGGCAATATGAACCGGAAACAGAGATTTGGTTGTACATTTTTCGAGTATCACACAACTTTATCTCTTTCGGTGTTTCCGTATGCCCTTTGCCAGTTGCTTTCCCCATTTGCTGACCTTGCGCGAAGTCCTCGGCAAGGCGTGCAACGACTTCATTTTTATAATCTCTCCGTCTCGGCCGTCTTGCCGCGGGTTGGCCCCTGCCAACCGGTCGTGTGATCAGCACAATCAGCACCGCCAAGGCTACAGTAATTATTCCATCGTTAACGAGCGTCTTTGGCGTGGCGAGTGAAGTAAATTCGGAATGATATATCTCGCCACGTGCTGCACGTGTTTGCCGATCTATCCGTGCCGCTTATGAAACAATGGGACCGAGATCGGGGGCAAAACAAAGACAGCCATCTATGGTCGACAGCAGGCCAGCATTTTCGATGCTTACTGCACCGGCACGCAGCAAGCTTCACAAGGAGCTAGGTAAACAAGCAAACCAAAAAAAAAAAAACGAGAAGAAAAACCATTCCACTCCCTTCGCCGTATGCTTGATATCAAATCAACTTACCCACGCAGCATAATGGCCTCTAACGTTCCGCACATTGTCCAGCGGTTTCTACATCGGTGTGTACTAATGATATTACAGCAAACATACGGTTGCAAAACTAATGCTAGTATTTATGTTCCCTGCCAACCAACGTTCAGCCCTGTGACACCATCAAAACCTCCCGAGCCCGGTGGAGAACTGTTCACATCTGCAACCGACTCAGCGTTTCGCTCGCTGCATACCAAACTAAGCTCACGGCTAGCGATCGTACTGTGGCGATGCGTACGAGATCGTGTCACTGCTAGGAGCCGTTTTTGCCCGTTCCCTCGTCCACACCGACCACGGTGGGCAGAGATTATATTTAGCAAATTACTATTTTGTTGCGAAAATACACCACTCCACGCTGCGAGCGAACGATGCTTGCAAGGATTTCGGGAGTTTGCTGCTGTGCCTGTGCCTATCACTGCTACACCATTACTGTCCCGCAGCACAACCTCACAGTGGCGATTGCAACCACTGTCCTCCGTACTAAAATTAATTAATGTAAATGTAATTTGTTTTCAGTTCAGTTAAATAATCAACCGGTCGACCGGCAGTACCTAGCAGCTAAGAACTCATTTTGCCGACCTGCGACACCAGGAGACGAAAAGGGGACGCATCAACGTTGGATTGTGTGTTTACCCTTTGGATCAATAGTTTGAACCGCCTCGTGTCGATGATGTGCTTTCATCGTGAACAATTAGCTACGGTTTTTGGGTATGGTTTCGGTACCGCACGGACAAACGACCCAAAGTGTGGTGATATTTTGTTTATTGCCTTGCATTTGCCATTCGATGTTTTCCAATTAAATAGAAGCAGTGCTAAAAAATGGGTGCCAAACCCATTACGTGCTTTTACAGTAATGTATATTTTTACAAAACTGGTTGCAAGCAAACTCTTTGACAGCACCGTTACTTACCGTGCGTTGAATTAAAAGCATGGAAAAGGCGGTGACTGGTTTGCTGTGCAATGTAATGGACACATGTTACACAAATGTGAGGTACACAATTTATGTTTCCATACATATAAACATACTTCATGATAAAAGTATTGAGAAAATTGATTAAAACGCATCAAAGAAAAGTTGTTCCACTAAACATCGACGTCGGTTTGCAGGCCAAATGTAGCTTTAGTCTATTTTACCAACATTTCCTAGGTTAACATAATTTTCATCCCTCTATAGATTCGCTATTTTTTGAATTTCATTATTTTCTATAAGTTCGATGAAATTAATGCCCATCGACCCATTATTTTCATTCTATTTTGTTTCGTTATGCCTTTGAGTTCTGGTCTCATAAGCTTTTGAAATGAGGGCAATTTTTCATGAAACGATTTTACGATTTTCATCAACATTAGCCAATACGCTGCAATTTCATTCCACCTCTTGTACTATGTTTGTTCCATAGTTTGCTCATGTAGAGTAGTTTGGATCACTGACCGATTTGTACTGATGTTTGAATTTTAGTTGTTGAGTCTGGATTTTTCCAGTAACTGATAAATACTATAATGTTCGTTGTTTTGATGTCATTAGAATGAATATTTGGCTTAATTATATTCCATTCAACGTCGGAATATGCGCTTTTTGCGATTGTCAGGGAAAAAAGGAAGTTCATAATTGTTTGGTATATTGCTTTTGCAATTGGATGTTGTTTTATGTTTTCTGCTATATATGCACTGGGGATGGGAGATCCGGAGTGGACTAATGAAACCATTCCGACTTGTAAAAACCGGAGTTACTCCGAAAAGAAATCCGGAGTCAACTTCGGAGTTACTCCGAAATAATAACTTTGAAATAAATACTCTGTAGTAACTCCGGAGCTACTCCGGAATCCGGAGTACACAGCGGAATCAATTTCAGGTAGCTGTTTTAACTTCAGATTCAACATCGAAATCGAAATCGCTATAGATGCCAGAGTAATTCCGCATTCCCCCGAACAAATAAAAAATATTTGTTTTGCAACACAAATTTGTTTATTTGATGTATCTGTTGATTTATAATGATGGTAACTATAAACTTGGTAATAACAGATTTAATCCTCCCTTAGCTTTGGGAAGGGAAGTTGTTCTATGCTTACTCAGAAAGTCCTCCTTTTGGACACATGAATTCGCTTAATAGAGACATTGCGGCGCTACTGTCGAATACACCACCGGGCCGGCCCAATTACTGACCGTGTAAACCACAATTTTGATGCTAAAAAAGTATTAGTTTGATGTTTCTTTGTTAGTGGTGTCTTACTAATAGTGCAAATGTTTGTGTTGTTACGTCCCAGTTCAGTTTTATTGTGAGCTTTAACGAGTTAGTGAAAATGATAACGAAAATCTTTAAACGATGATCAGTACTAATCCAAGAAACATTCAGTTTGTTATGATGTGTAATATATCTTATATCTAGATCTGTTGTTGTTTCATTACTTAGTTTTTCTCCTGAAACTGATTGAAATTTCATTAATATTTGTTTTGATTGCATCGATAGATTTTTGTTTCGTAGTGATGATGGAAATAGCAACCGCATATACGATTACAATGTCGCCTTCATCATCATCTAGTTTTTCAAGAAGCAGGTGTAAGAATTTATCTGTAATTTTTGAAAGAATCTCCTTATCACACAGACTTTTTGGTTAGCATAGGTTTTGTTAAACTGCCATTTTATTTTTTTAATACTATCGACTTTGTCGCGTCACCGGAGTTGGTGCGTTTGTGGTTGTTCAAATCCCTCCATCCACTGAAATAAATTGAATGCACCTGGTACTATTGGTAAAGTGATGTATACGAGCTGTGCAATTTAACTCTAATTAAACCAGCTAATTAAACTCCCAAGGCACCTGAGATCTGTTCATGTCGCGAAAATGGCATTTGGCGAACAAGCCCTAGAAGAATGGTATGCATCGTAAAAACGGTCAAAACAAGGGTTAATCTGTCCGACAAAACAAAATATTTGGTCAACAATAATGGTTGCCCTATAAAAATTTGAAGGATTTTTTGAAGAAATCCAATCGATTCCACAACTCAATTAAGACGTGGCCATATTGAGCTGTGCCCAAAAAATAAAGTGACTGCGTTTTTTTTTACTTTCGAAGTAATCCCCTTCCGATGCAATGCACCTCTTCCACCTCTTCTCCCACTCCTCGATGCAGGTGGAAAACGCTGATGCAAGGATGTCCTTTAGTTCCGCCGACGCTGCGGCATTTATTTCCTCGATAGTGTCAAAACGGTGTCCCCGAAGTGACCGTTTTAGCATGTTGAACAGTCAGATGTCGGCAGGTCCCAAATTTGACGAATACGGTGGTTGCGGAACAGTATGGGTGACAGTTGTTGCGAAAAACTCCCTCAAAATGATGGCCGTATAGGAGGGCGCATTATCTTGGTGCAAAAACCAGCTGTGGTTTTTCCACAAAGCCGGTCACTTTCGCCGGATGGAGGTTCCAAAAGGTCTCATACCGTCAACCGACGATTTTTGACCACCAAATCCTTGATTTATACGACATGGGCGTCGTCGGTCGAGGTGGATGGTCTCCCCGGACGGTCCTCGTCTTCGACCTTCTCACGTCCTATCTTGAAATCACTGTACCATTTTTACATACCACACTTTTTTCTTCGACATAGATACTTCTCCAAAAGCTTTTTGTAACATCCGCAATATTTCCTCAGCGTTTCTTTTTTGCCCATATAAAATTTGATACATTCGCGCTGCTCCACAAACTTGGACATGGTCCATATGGACAAAAACACTTGGCGCAGCTTCCGAAAACAAATTGTCACTCCTAAATAGGTTGATGTTGTTATTTGAAACGTGGCAGAACTGTCAAAAGTATACATATTGACAAACGAAAAATAAAAACAAAGGGCTTTTTTGGCGTGCGAAATTTGACATCCAATGTCACCTCACTTTTCAGACATTACTCATTACTACTGAGTAATCTTGCGTGCAATCGCGTATGTGAAACAAATTTTTGGCTAAAGAGTAATAAAGACCCTCAAGTTGTACGGGATTCATCTCATGCAAACTTGTGTGATAAATCACGGTAGATTGTGACCATTATGCGTAGGACATAAAAATATTATTTAAATAAATCATTATTAAAATTAGGAAAGTTATTTGAAATTATTTTTAAGTGTCGCAAAAGCTAGCATATGTATGAGACTAATTTATAAAGATATTTTAATAACTTGTTTCATCATTTAAACGAGACAGTTCATACTGTAATTGAAATAATTCTATACTGAGTCATATTTTTTAATTTAAATGGCTCAATATACGGAAAAAAATAATATTTAAACATGATTTGAGTAGAAAATTGATGGAATTACTAAAACTATATTGAAACTAGTTAAAATAAGATTATTTTAGATTTTATAAACCAATAGTTTTAATATTTTCAATATGTCCTACTCAACCATGTTCACAAACGACTATGGAGCTTGCATGTGAGTGCGTTGCGTGCAACTTGTGGGCCTATATTACTCTTTAGCCAAATTTTTTGTTAAAATAATGTGTTCAATTAATGTTTGAAATAATGAAACATCCCTCTATATCAAATCATTGCTCCCCTTTCAAGGAACCTCATACCGTCACATATTCACTGTAACGATGTTTCTTTCATTCACTCCGTACAACAAATTCCAAACAAAACTCTCCATTTTATAACTCCCTCCCTGCCGTTTCGCCGCCCCTAAAGTAAACCTTTAATCGGTGTGCTACGAAACCAAGTAAAAGCCCATTGAACGTCATATTTATCATCGCTTTCATGTTTCTCCATGTGCGCTCGCTTTAGCGCATAATTGTACCCCGTCTACAGTGGTTGCAAAATGTCTCTTTTTTCCATTCCTTACAATGTTTTGCACAGCAGCAGCAGCATCATCATCAGCACAAAGCCGCGAAGTTTCTCACCCCTTTCCTCGAGATGTCCCTCCCCGTCCCAGAGCATGCTTCAATTACATGCCCATGCCCATGAGAATGTACAGCCGGTACGGTGTTCTTAAAAATTGATTCACTTTCAAGCAGTAACAATAACAATGATAATATTTCAAACGAAAATTTTAATAATCTCTTGCCTTCTTGCTCCCGCTCCACGCGCGAATCTGCCACGAATTGCTGCGTCCCCCCTTTGAGTTGAACGTTTTATAGGTCGGCATTTAAATGCGGTACGCACATCACCCCGATCCATGCTTCGTAAAACATCTGAATGTGTTGATGGAAATGGTTCTGTAGATGAAGCCACCGCTCAGCCTTCACTGTGTTGAAGTGGAACGAGCAATGCTCAATATTGCCACTTCGAAAGGTTTATCAGCAACGGGGGATAATTTTCTTTGTGGCCGTTGGTTGTTGTTTGAGGTAGTACTGTGGGGCTCCGGCATTGTGTGAATGGATGTCGAGAGGAATTTTCACCGCGGTGCGTTTTAGTGTTTTGTGCGACCGTAATAAGTGTTCAGAACAGCAGTTGGTGGTGGCGTTGGTTGCTATTTTTTCATTCGCTTTGCAACTTCAAAGAAGCAAGCCAAGTTGCCACATAGGTCGATGCAGCTCGCGTGAGTGTGTGGTTAAGTACAATTCTTTACGTACGATTCGGCCACCGCAATAGCATACGCGAAACGCTACCGGTTGTGTCGCTGGTCACTAAAATTAATCTCAATTAAATTAAGCACAAACATAAATCATCATTCCGCTTACTGCAACTGACATTCAAAATGCACATAAAAGCAACAGCGAATCATTGCGGGCCGCGTGTGGCTGCACCACGGCGGTGCAAACGAGTGCAAAGCAAACGAAAACGTTTTTCCTTCCCGGCAACCCAATCCAGCCGCGGCCGGCAGTGCGGTGTGTCTGGGACGCGAAGCGTTAAGCTTCGCGGTTTGTTTCTTTACTATTTCATGACCGAACAGATCGCGAGCGAGTACAGCTAGGAGGGCTTCATCAGTTGCGGGAAATCGGGAATGTTAAAGGAAAGAACAACACATACACACACACACATTCTTCCACACATACAGCCATATCGCACCATCTTTTATGGCCAACCGGTGTACAAGTGTACGGAAAAATTACGATTTGTTGAAAGTAAGTCAGAAAAATGATCCAAAATCCTACCCAGTGTGCTTCGGATCTTGCGAGCAAAACGCTACGCTAGTGAGCCACTGCCTGTGTGTGCCACTGTTAGTCCTCGTCAACTGTAAGCGAGGCAAACCTGGCAAGCTGGCAAATAGTGTTCCCCGTGCAAGCAGCTCGCTTCCCACTGACCGCTTGAGGCTGAAACGTTTATTAAAAGAAATATATCCCAAGAAAGCAGTGCGCTCTTTTGCGCCTCGGCCGTACGCCGAGCACTTCCGCACGTAGCTGCACAAAGTCCGTAAACACCCTCAACCCAGCGGATCGCTAGCCTAAGCTTAAGAATGTTCGCAACCACTGTTTTCCGTTTGTGGCAAAAAAAGGTGAAGCAAAAGTGCAAAGGGAAATGCATAAAACAATCATACTTCGCTAACGTGTTGAGTATATGGGGCGCCTCTTTCGTTCCCGCGCGTCGAGTTACGGGGGCTTACGAGATGCTTCCGATTGCATGGGTTGGAAGTAATCACGTCAGACTTTACTTCGGCATGCCCTTACGGCATGCCCATGCTTCACGTTGGTCCCTGGGCTTCCACGGCGCAAGACGGCGCAGTGGAAACACCAAACGGAAATGCACTTTTCTTTAGACCCAAGATCACACGGCATAGCAGGCAGTTTTACCGGTGCCTCGTCCCATCCCCTGCCGCCACCTCCGTGGAACACTCCTCACCCTACTTGTCATGCTCATCAGCTTTTATGTGCAGCGCCGGTGCATAAAGTTTAATTTGGTTTCATAAAGCAAACCTCAATGGATGATGGCTTTGTGCCATTTGGAACCATTCATGCCATGGGTGCCTTCATCATGTATGCGCTGGCAGATCGTATAACGAATGAGTTTACTTTCAAACAGCCAAGAACAATGAAACGTTCGCCGGAGGGCGTACCTTGCCCAACTTCTCATCAGTGCTCTCCGCCACTTGAAGCGCTCTCTGTTGGTAGCGCTTGATGTAAGTCAAACAATATCCCATCTTAGATAAATAAATGGCCAAAGTTTTCGCATACATTTGGAGCACTCGTCTTCACTCGACTGACTAATTATCTGTTTGAAAAAGATGCAAACGCACAAAAGACACACGTTCGTTTGTGTTTTGCGAGTATTGCGGCGTAGAGAAACAACCAAAGCTGTCTAATGATTGGAACGATGAACCATTTTGAACCATTTTGTATTAGCTACAAATTCCGTTGTTTCCTGCATTTCTTTTCACCAGAATTCTAATCAATTATGCGCGTAGCCTTATGCAAAAGGTTTCGTAGATGAAACCCCCGTTAAATATGTTAACAATTTCTACTGCACACTATAACGTTAACTTCATCTAGGGTTCCGGTGATCAACTCAACAAGGGGTGGACTCCTATACGTTTCCGATACGGTGAATACATTACACGCTGCAAATGTCAAAGTGGGTTGACTTTCGAAATAGTTTTTTGATAGTGATGATGATGGCGTTGTCCAGGCGTTGTACAAGGCTTCTCCTTCACCGACTCTCCCTAAGAAGCACCCCATTCCATAAGTAGCCCTTGAAACCTGATGGCGCATCGCGAACCGAACGGATAATAGTGTTTGTCCTATAAATATACTATTAAGAAGTTTATTTATTCAGAAACATGTTCCCGCACGATGATGCGTTCCGGGCGATGAATACTAATTTCGTTTTCACTCCCGAAAACACGCGAGTTCGTTAGCAGCCAGTCGAAGAAAGTATCTGCGCCGCAGCGCAGCGGCGACCAGGCCCACGAATGCTGCCTGCACTGCGCCACACGAATATAGCTTCCAATTTGCATATACATGGCGTTGCACTCCGTGAATGGCGACCGGCAGAACCTTACAGGCTTCTACTTCCAGCACCGTCCGAAACCGCTCGTCTGTGTATGTGAGTGTGTGTGTGTGCTGAACCTAAACAGGACCGAGGGGTGTTCGTTAGTCGCTGGAACAACATCTCCAGGAAAGTATCTCGAATTTGTATCACCATGCATGTAAGTATGTATCCGACCGGTACGATTCGTACACCCGCACAACTTCGCTCGCTTTGCTTTGCATCGCACCATCGAACATCGGCTGCCACGTAGCGGCAAAACGTGCTCACCATTTCCGGTCTACAGCCACTTGTGTCCAAAATGAAACTTTTAATCGGAAACGCCGTCTGACAACGGTGCCACAAACTGTGGTCGAACGTACGACGGCCATGCACTGCTCCGATCCTGTGAAGTGTATGTTCCGGACCCGTCCCGTACCCAGCATCCCTCGGTGCGCATCCCATCCCGGAGGCAGAAGTATTGAGCACTTCAATAAAAGTACTCTCTCGCTTGAACGCATTACTGCATTTAACTTACTCAAGATCCCACTCTAAACACGCCCGAGCCAAGTTCTGGGCGCTACAGCCCAAATTCAATCAAGAAGGATGCGCTCGAACGCTCCGCAAGCAGGTGGAGCATACAAGTTTTCCCAGGCCCACACACACACACACATAGTTGCATCCGGTGTTCGAAGCATCGGAGAACAAACGAAAGCATGATTTGATGATAAATAAATGCCCTGCAACAGCTGCACTGAATTATGAATGTTCGGAGGGGGTGGTTTGGGTGTCACTTTTTTCGGTACGAGCGCTTAGAGCCCCGAAGTTCCATGCCAATGCATTGACTTTTAATGAAACGTCAACGTAGGTTTTCATTATGCTATGGGAAATAAAATTACTGTTGCAAATTGGTTATCGAATGGCTCTGTCCAGAACTTTCCTAACTAATCCCAAGACATTTGCTTGCATTGGGCGTCCGTTATCTGGAAGGTTATTTTGTGGAAAATTTGATTTAATTAAAAGACTTAGTAATGCCTTTTCATGAAAACTAATTCACAATCTAAAAACTAATAAAACTGCCTCAATTTTGGATGATTCAAATAACAAGGTTACGAACTCAACAAACAGAGGCATAAGGACAATCTATTGGGACACAAATTTTGACGGACAAACCGAATAACTCTTTATTATTTAATAGTAAATGGTACAAATATTGAAAACACACTGACTTTTTTCTTTTAAGATTTAAATTCGTAGGAACCAAATCTGGTTGCAAAAATGCGACAATCAGCAACTTTAACAGGGTTCCAATCTTCCTATCAGTTGAAAGGCAAACAGCAGTAAAAAAAGCAGGGGCGAAAAAGCGCAGCGCCTTTCCTAGGCTCGGTCAACGAACAGTGTCAAAAATCAGAAGTCGAAGACGAAAACCGGACACAAAAACTAATTCTTTTGAATTTCTGATAAAAAATTATTCTAAAACAACACAAGAGCGTTTTCAACACGATTCTTAATTTCGTTTAGCCAGTTTGATGCATACATAATCAAAGCTCGTGAAACAATCAAAAGATGAATGATTATGCCCACATTAAGTTTCAAACTCAGTGCTCTCAAAAACGACCCATGGTTGGAATGATCGAAATCGTTCCGCCGGCCTTTCTTGCAGGCACATCAACGCTATCATTCCATCTTAACTTGGGCCTGCCTCTCCTCATATGACTTTGAAGTCTTGGTCGTCGAGTATCAATCTCATGACGTGACCGAAGTCTCGTTAATGTAGCGTCTCCTACATTGTTCTTCTCAAAACATGTTTCCCTAAATCTCTCTGAGCATCTTCTTCTTCTTCTTGGCCTGCTCAGGATTGAGCACGTCGTGTCGACATGGCCAGGTCTCCAATCAGTTTCCAGCAAACTTGGTCTAGGGCTGCAGTTCTCCATCCACAGCTGCATCCGATCTCCGACAGGTTAGACTCCACTTGATCCAGTCAACGAGCTCACTGTGCTCCTCTACGCCTCGTGCCGAACGGGTCGTTGACGAGCACCTTCTTGGTGGGGCATGAGTCCGGCATCCTCATCACGTGTCCCAGCCAACGTATCCTTTCGGCTTTGACTACCGTCAGGATATCAGCACCGCCAAACAGCTCAGCTAGCTCGTGGTTCATTCTTCTTCACCACACGCCCTGCTCGCACAGACCGCCAAAGATAGTCCTTAGCACCCGCTGTTTGAAAATGGCGAGAGCATTGGCGTCCTCCGTCAGCATAGTCCAAGACTCGTACCCGTAGAGGACTACCGGACGTATCAAGGTGCGATATATCTCACATTTAATGCGGTCTCGAAGTCTTCTGGATCTGTGGAGTTTGTAGTAGCCACGATTCCCCTGAACAATGCGCCTTCGGATTTCGCTGCTTACGTTGTTGTCCGAACTTACGATTGTACCAAGGTAGCAGAACTTCTCTACCACCTCGAGATCGTCGCCGTCAACTGATACTCTGCTTCCGAGTCGGACTCTATCACGGTCAAAGCCTCCGGCAAGCAGGTATTTCGTTTTCGTCGCATTGATCCTCAATGAAATTCTATTGGCCTCGCGTTTCAGTCGGGGTTCCATCTAGATGACCGTCCGATGATGTCGATGTCATCTAGAGGAGAGTCCGTCTCCTTGCCTCATTGAGTATCTTCCTCACGAATGTGGCTAAGAGGAATTGCAGTCAATGTCTGAGATCTGAGAGTGGTTCCTTAATTCCAGTCTACTTCATAATACGTACAAGGAAACTACAGAATACTACAGATTTTATAGAAAAGTTACACATAATTTTGCACCTTAATGTCAATTGATAAGTCAACATTATTCTCATCAGACGCTTCGCTTAGAAGATGAGAAGTTTTCCCCTTTAATCATTAATCGATTTCACTGTGCAATGAGTTTCCTGTCACGATGGGCAACCTCTTCAGTTCCAGCAACCGGCCTTCACATGTAGGAACGTGTACGTACTTTTAAATTTAATTACTCCCATAAGCTAATGACAGCTTCGCCCAACTCTCGACCCATCCAACATTCCAACACACACACACACTCACACATAAGGGTATACGAATGGTAGCGGAAAATGTTGTAATCACGAAATAATTTCTTCGCCTCTTTACTTGGTGCCAACCGTGCAGCAGAAGCGATGTTAACTTTTCTTCCATTTAAACGCTCCGTAGCATTGAATGAGTCGACGTAAAATCAGTGCAGGGTAGTGTTTCCGGCCGTCCCGGATGTCTATGATAGATATGCATTTTCTACTCATATAGCGCGTTGTCAGTGCGCCAGTTTGAAGAACCATCATCTCCATCAGCGCCATCACCGGTAATCGTCCGTCTGGTGGAACCGTTAGTTCAACATCAGCCCCCCCTCCCTGTTTAAGGACTTCCATTCGAGACACACACACACACACACGCGGAGAGTACAAGTACCCGGTACCCACGGTGCAATCGACGTTGCAGTGAAGCTTTTAGCGCCATCATCAGCACACACTTAAGCACTCTAAACCACTCACCACCGCCGATGGCCACGTCCATTGATGGCCAGGCTTCGATGGTTGGAGTGTGCGTTAACTCGAAAAGTAAATGCCACTGATGAATTGGACACATTCCGGTGACAGCTGAAAAGCTCGCCAGCTGCGTATGTCACCGGCACGGGAGAGCGTACCGGTGTACGCCAAACAAATGAAACTTCATCGCTTTGACAACCTATCCGGTGCAGTTTTGCCAATTGCATTCCATACTTCCGTAATGCAATACCAGTTTAGTTGTTCACGTCGGGGGATCATTGTTGTGTTCAGAATTGATTTTTACCCAATGATTAATGTAGGGAGAAAAAAAAAGGCGTGCACGCACAAGCACACGTACCGCTTGGCATAAATTCAATTTGCCCGCCAATGTGCGCCGTCACAATGCACCGGTAGCTTCCTAACATTACACAAGCCTAGTAAAGAGCTGTAACAACACAAAAAAAAGAGTATTAAACCAATACAATCGTTCCACGGCACGAGGATCAATCGCTGAGGCGCATGGAGCGCGGGCTAGATGTAACTAAATTAAGCATGCCCTTTTTATTTTATTGTTATGAATTTTTGCTCCACATTTTTTTTTACGAACCGCTTTGCATACATCACAGTCATCATCAAACGCGTGTATAATGTGCCTTCAGCACCATGCATACACCCAGCACATTATTTCAGTATTTATGAAGCCAATCAAAATTCTGCACGGATTTGTTTGCACCCGTTTGTCGTTCGGAAATCGTTTTTCCCGCGCGTGCGTTTTTTTTTTTTTCTTGTTGTTTTGCTTTCTCACTCGCCGTTGGATTGCATTTAATCTCGCAATTAATTTAATTTGTTCGACTTTTTTTCGATCTGCTAATGGGCGTTCGGGTGTGCTGGTGAGTGGATTACAACATTGTATTGCAGCCCGGCAACACCACCTAGTGGTGCCCCGGGGGCCATTTATGGTGCACACACCCTCACCCGGCAAGGAGGGCCGATTGCGCTTTATCAGGATTTTGTAGGCTTCTGCTAATGAACAAATTGTATCCTCTTAATGTTTACCCGAACGATCAATGAGAATATCGAATGTTTAATTATTGTTTCAAGTGACAATTATTATTCTTTTTTTTTTTCTTGTGAGTCTGCTGCGGCTCAACCTCATGACAGGGGAAGGGTCCAATTATTGCCACTTTTTTTAATTTTCATACAGTTCACTAAACTCCAGACATTGATTAAATATCATTAAACACATCGAATAGATAATCGAATTCACCATAACTCTGCATTTGCACACATTACAATGTCTGCACGTATCCATTAAGTTCAATTTGTCCTTAAATTGTTATGAAGCTAAGTGATTTTATAACTTCAAGCATAACTTTCATCATCAGCATTATCAACGCAGCACACAAGCCCGGATCGTCTCAAATTCCTGCACAAAACTTACTTCGTGCCGTAGCTCAAGCAATCGACAGAAAGACATTAAGCGACCCGTTTCCGAGGTCATTTTGATTAGGTATTGCTAAGCCACTGGCCACTCGAAGTCTCGGACGACCGATTCGACGTCTGCCTCGATCGAAATGCCGCCACCGTCCCTTCCTGCTAGGGGAACCGGTCACACCTGCACGCCGTCAAGAAGCCATTAAAATAAATGTTTATTGCAAAACATCTAAACTTTCATTAAAACCGTTATTAAAAGCAGTCAAGGTGAAAAGGAACTTCCTCGACAGGATCGTCAGCGATTCAGCCTGGCACGGTGGCAACGATTGTAACGGTTAGCCCGGTTGTCGTCAGGCGTCGGTCGGTCGATCGGTCGCTGCTATTGCGGTGTCTTCTTTGCCATCGAAGTCTGTTTGCGTTTTGCGAAAGTAAAGTCACTACTTGCGCCTTGCCTTGCCATACAGCCCGCCATTGCATGGGATTTTACACCGAACAGGCGTCACCCTACGCAAATTAAGTCCATTAAGATCTTCCATATTACATTAGCCAAACTTTGGCGATTTTTTTCTTTCGTCCCCCTTTTTGGCCCCTCGTCGCGTGGCGTGCCAAATTCCATTCGGTGCGCTAGAATTTCTATCCAGTCATTACATTTTGGTATGTGTGTGTGTGTTACGCTTTTTTCTTCTTTAGCTTTTTGAAATTCATTCAGATCCTTTCGTCTCTTCAACGTTCGGACCTCAAAGGTTCTGATTCTTGTTTTTTTTTTTTGCTTTGTCCTCCCGTTTTCCCGTCAGCGACGCTTTCAAGCGAAGCGTCATGCTTGCCCATTAAGATTCGGGACCGTTCTTTTTCGTTACTTTCTGACCGGAACCTTTCCACACCACATGGGCGAACATCTTCATTAAAGAGGTATCGTTTTAATAAAACTTTAAACTTACCGTTGCCTTGCGCTATGCTTTCAGCGCAGCGCAAATGTAAAGGTATTCTCCATTACGGTCGTCACGGGGTCTGGAAGTTGAGCGTAAAATTCACAGGAATTTGTTTCGTTGGCTTTTTGCTGGATGAGCAAAGGAAAAAAAAAGGGGGAAAGAAAACTGTTTCATATTATCAGCCGAGCGGTCTACAAAAGGCACGGAGATGGTTGGAAGATGTGAACGGATTCTCAGATGGGCCGTCGTAGAAAGGATAATTAATTTTTTTATACACCGATTCGGGGTTTCGAGGGACTGGATGTAACGTCCATTAGAACATCTGGGGGAAGATTTTGTTGAAATATTTTATCCTTCTCAGCTGTCATCTAGTGTATCGCAAATGCACTGTTTCTGGTTTGTATCACAATGTTCGTAAGTGAATTATTAGGTCACATTTACCACATGAAAAAAGATCTTTAATAACATTTTTGCAGCAGCTTTTTATATTAACCGAAGGAACGTAGAAAAATCAAAACAATTATGTATATATTTTTTATCGTTTAGACGATGAATGATGATCATTGCTCTGTACAATTGTTTATCAGCATCAATTTTCACATTCTTCAAATGCTTTGCTTACTAAGGAAGAAACCATTCGCTCCATGGTTCTAGGCCACATTTTATTCCCTTGCATTAGCTACAACAGGTGCCTATCGTGCGTCGTATACCATCTCACAGCAAACGTAACAAGGCGTTCCATGTGCCAGTCAAATAGGGGTGGGTATTTTGTTGTTTTATTGTCACATTCCAAACTTTTCTCATTTGCTTATTAAAGTCACCCCTATGCACACACGTTGCTGTCTCAAACTACGAATCGTCTCTGAAAAACAGCACCAGTTGAAACATTCGGTCGGTTTTTGCGGGCCAAATCTGTAGAGCGTCATGCGACGCTCGGTACGGTATCTGTTGGCTTGACTTGTGCTCCATCTCGACAAACGAAAAACGAACTCAACAAGAACGAATTGCCCTTCAGCACAGCGCTTCGAGATGTTCAAGAAGTTCCGGCCCGGGGAGGAACAAAAGAAAACTAAATGATCATAAATTATCAAATTTCCACATACATATTTGGTAAGCCCAGAGCGGCAGGACAAAACGTTTGGACACTTGCCGAACGTTCCTGCCTTGTACATATCCAGTGGCAGTGTCAACACGGTAGGCAGCTAGCTGTAGGCGACCGGACCGAACTAGCTTGAAGAAATGTTTCATGTTTATTTATATTCATTTGCAACCGAAGCATTCATCAGCCCACTTTCCCAGCGGTTGGCAGTTTCCGGCCAGAAGAGATCGCCTGCTTCATACAGTCTTGTGACTATAAATGGTTCTTCTGGGAGGTGATCCAGTGTGGTGGAATTCCTGTAACTGTTGACAATGTACCAGAGGATATTCTCCTTTGCAAGGATATTTTGTCCGTCGAAGGTGTATGTTATACATAATTTTGTCCTATAGAAATGACTTAACTAGTTAAGAAGTGTTGGTAGAAGGTTTTGAATAAATTCAAAACATTTGAGAATTTAACGCATTGTTTGATAGATGCGATATCATGTCTTACAACAATGCGATATTTGCATCACAACCTTAAGTGTTATCATGTTTTTGTGTGACCGTGCATCATAAATTCACTCATTTCATTTGGCGTATTAAATCCTTACACAAGAATGTAATAACGTAAAACTAAATTTATTGTACTAAGACAAGAAGTAACTTTGAATCTGACTTATTGTCTAAACATGAGTTTTATGATGACTTAAACTAGCCTATTGCTATGAAATTTAACAATCGGAGAACGTGAGTAAGCAAGTATCCGTGATTCGGTATGTTACCTTACTTTTGTTGTTAACCTTAAATCCGAAAATTAAAGCCTAGTTCCATATTTTGTGTTCCGCACCATGTGATATTGTAATTTAATAAAACTTTTTAAATTAAAACATAAACTACTTAACTAAACTACTCAACGAAAACGATTCCACTAGGAACCATATTCATGTGCCTGGATCTATGTGATTATAAATGAATGTAAATTTCTGTTAAACGACCTATTTTGTGTTCGCTACTAAAAACGGAGTAAGCTGCATGACGTAACAGTAAAGGTTAGATAAGGATAGGTAATTACTTCACGATAAAGAGTTATCATTGGACATTAGGCATAAAAAACGACGATGTTTGTTTACCTTTTTTAGTGTTCTTCCTATGTAGAAACAGTGCAAATACCGGAATACCGCCGCCATATTGCCACAATACTATTCATACAGCCAGACGAGCAATCTCCTCGCACGCAAGATCTTCGACCAGCAAGAATTCTCTTCATTGATGAACCTCTTGTCTTTGCTTGCACTCAAACTGATCGAGCGATCAAAGCTCTTCAAAACTTGTTCTAAGGCTGGTGTCATTGCTCGATGACATTCGACTAATAGCAAGGGAAATGTATGCGATTTGACAGTTAAGCTTGCACGCCAGTTTTGTTTGTACCACCAAACGTTAAAAAAATGATTTGATTACACGGTCGTATGCAACTATATCTGTCAAATTAAACTCGATTGTAAAAACATAGATTGTTGGGTTGGAAGCGACAAATTAAAATGTAGCCAGATTGTTTGTAAACAAGGATATTTTTTCAAAATCAGCAACAACAAACGGTAAAACGGTACAACTGTAATGGCAAGCAAGGTTACTAAGTAAATTAACAGTGCTGCAACCAAACACTTTAAATAAAGAAAGCCTTTGTTTAAATTCAAATGTCAAACCGAAAATTATCAAACCTTATCTGTCAAATCCCATACTTGCAACTAGTCGTATGCCACCGAGTAATGACACCAGCCTAAGAGAAAGCGACGCGTTCGTGTAGTACCAATCCAAAGGGGGTAAAGAGACTAGTGACTAGTGAATGCGAGTTTGACAGGGGTGGGTTCGATAGTGCTATGCACAGTTTTGCACAACACAACCGCACACCCCATACGATTGCACACGCATAAACTGACAAACGATCGGACCCACTCCTGTCAAATTGCGTTTCATTTTTCTACAGCGTAGTTGTCAAACCGTTCAGGACGAGCCCACCTACTCCTTTTACTCACTTAGGTATCAATCAATGGCTGCATAATCCGGGACAGCCACTCGTTTTTTAGCGGATTGTTGTCCGTACTCTCCCGACGGTGCTCGTTCCAAGAGCACCAGCTAGCTGTGGTGAGCCAAAAGCACAACTAAACCCTGGCTCAAAAAATTACAGGACCCGTGTGCGGGTGCGTCTATGAACATGTTTGGAATTTCCTGTTAGATGAATTCCGTGTTTGATTGATAGAATATTTGGAAAGTCCTGGCTCAAAGCGTAAGGTTTAAGAACCTCATTCATATTTTTTATTCATAAAGAACGGCAATGACCCATTGCTTACAATTTAATTAAAAGTACGATACTCCTTACATCTTTGCTGGGAGACATTTTCTTGTCCGAGCCATGGAAAGGCTTCATGTCCCGGGTGTGCTCGGTTGCTCCGCCGCGTGAATTCCGTCATCCAAAGCCAAAGTCGTATTCATATCGAGGGTCTTATCGTGTGAGAGTACCTTATCCCTGGTGTGTGCGGACGTTTTCATGCGTGTAGTCCTGATATTAGCGAGGGTCTTGATCGTTTTCTGTTCGGTTGGTAGCGGGGGTCTTGATCCTCTCGTTTGTGTCATCCTTCTCCCTTGCGCTGGTTTGTCCGTCCGTCAGTCTTCGGTCATTTAGTTCGGATTTGGACATTTGGTGTTTGGACAAGTGTCGGTGGGGTATAATTTGAATTTCCGTTCTAAAATAATGTAAAAAACTACACTCAAATCTAATTAATGTCCAGTCTCAATGCACTCATAAGAATCCTAGCTTAAAAATGGCTCATTATCGAAAGATTTTCTTTGTTTTCCTGTCTTTGTAAAGAAATTGCACCATAAACTCCACCAACCAACCGTCTATAACCGTATCGAAAATGTGTAATCAGTCGGAAATGGAACAATGTACTGTGGATGCAATTTATTTAAAGCAACATCCCGATCTTAGCCTTAATTTGCGAAAAACGAATAAAAAACCTTAGATTATACAAATAAAAAACAAAACCCCCGGTGAACATACTCAATAACGACCACGTGCTTGGAGCTGGCCAGTAACCAGCAGCATGCATTCCGGAACGAACGAGAACCAGGGCTTTGAGCGTGGTGCGAAAAAAGAAAAGCACATTCCCGCCTGTTTTTTTTTTTTTTTTTTTTGGGGCGGAAAGTTTGTGCGCTAAGCGCTCAACCGCCGTAATCCTGTTCGGTATTATTTTCGCTTTCGCTTAAAATATGTAGCATCATAAACTACCGATAAAAGTGCCCCGTAAATGTAATGCTGCGCTTACGCTCATTCGTACCGAACGGTCCCGCTTGGCCGATCCAGAGCAGCTGGAGAAATTCAATTCACTTCCGGTTTGCGGTAGGACCAACCGAGTGCCTTGTCGGAAGCACAACACACACACAAAGAGCGTCGACCAAACCGGGAGTGTGTAGTGGGTGCGCTGTTGGGACGCAATGTACGAGCGAACGGATCTATCGAAAGTTACTACCTAGGAAACCAAATCGCGCCTTGCCCAGCATGGGAATGCACTTGCAATTTCACTCAACTGCATAAGCTCAGGAATATTTTTCTAGCCCACAACTTTTTCCACCCTTTCCCCGTTCTACTACCTAGCGTTCGGTTGTGTTTTGAGGAAAACCTTACACTGGAAAGAACGTTCTATAGCTCCTTGGCCGGAAACTTGCTGGCACAAATTTACACCATCGACCAGTGCTCGTTACGATGTAACCGGCCAAGCGTCTCGAGCGTTGAAACTGCTCATCCGCAAAAACACCATTTCTCCCAAGACGATTCCCGATCCCGGTGGGGAAAGTGTAAATCATGTCGTATGAAATTAAAAATAAAAACACCAAACAACGATCGTACCGAAGAGAACATCCCAAATCGGACAGCGTACAAGCTCCGGATTACGGTTCAAAGAAAAGCAACTTGTTCATAACTTTATAGGAAAGATGGAGGCTAAACTTGTTTGGTTAATAACAATTTCTTGGGAAAACAATGAAACAATTATGTGACCGATGTTCTGCTCCAAACACAATATTGTTAATATAGTTAATAAAAACATACTCCTGCTCCGAGTTAGGACGCTAACGAGACAAAACGCTTGCCACAAACTATGTTTTGGGGCGTTGGTACCATGTTAAGGAATTCAATTGGCGAATCATCCAGATATTACAAATTAGCCTCTGTACTGTACCCTAACACAACCCAATTTATCAAACGACTCAGTTTGCGCCATCGAAACTAGCCTCTGCAGAGTTGTCTCATAAAACTAAATCTTAAGACTTGGAGGATGAAATTCATTAACATCTCACAATCTATACCATTCCCATTAGGAGCATTCGTCCCATTTCGCAACCGGATGACAAAAAGTGTGCTTACCGTTTTGATCAAGCAACTCAACCCAGAGGCCTCATGGCTCTACACACTTCTCCACCGAAGATGTCCAAAAAAGGCGAACATTCTTAATTATTTCATGTAGCTTCACCTCGTAACATTATCCCTTTTGGCATGGGTTTTAGGTGCGCTTGTTCAGATAATCCGCTTTGCCGCTTTGCCGCTTTGCTACTGTGCCACTCCAGCGCACGGCTGAGCAAGGGGCTTACAGTTTTATCTTTCCAGCAGTGAAGATAGTTCTTTGATGCTTTCCGTTCCTAGCCATTTTCTCCTGGTCTACGCTCACGCGTCCTCACGCGATTCGTCCGAGTTGCGTCCAATACGCTACCAAGATTCGCTAAGATTACTTGCTCACACTTTTCCCTAACTAGAGGGCACCTTGCATTGGGTTTTTTTTTTGTCTCCTCAATTTCCACCCTCACTTGCGACATCCCTTTCGTTGCGCTGCGTCACCAAAGTCATACAAAGAAACTTTATCGTGAGAATAATTGAAAGTAAAATAAAGTCACACCGTGGCAACTGTGGATGGTTCCAGTGCTACAAGCCACACAATGGAGGGTTTGCCAGTCGCTTCTGGATAGTCGGGTCGTGGTATCGGTCCACCGGAATAAGAAAAGACCGCAAAGCTCACAACACGGGGGATAAAGACGGTGGATAAATTCTTTCCCACGGACACGGCAAGCCTGAATCTCTTAAACAGCCCGATAAAAGGAACGGAGACCTTTTTCCACCACGATACACTACTTGTCTCATTACTATCCTCATAAGTGTTTTACTCACCGTTTGTGCTTACCACCACCCCATGCCAAATCTCTCACATCGTTCTTGTGCGAAACGTAGCTGGTTGGGGCTGGCGAGAGAGAGAGAGAGAGAGCTACGAAAAGGATTCTAATTAAAACATTCTAAGAAGTACAAATCCTCGAAAAAGCGGGTGAAAATTTCGTTCTTACGGGTGGACCATTGAGCGCTTCGATCGTCCATGAATCGTTTGTACCCAACACGAGCAGCTAGCTCTGTGAAGCTAACGTGCCCCGAAAGCTAAGCAAATAATGTTCGCACGTTTCAGTGAGATGGAAACAAAATGTTCAACTATGCGTGTCGATTAAATTATTTCTTCCATGAAGCGTTGCCGCTATTGGACAATTGTTGCTGATCCAGTAACATCTTGAATCGCTCGGATTGTACCCTATTTGCAAGAGAAGCAAACGACCGACAATTTTGATTAGATAAATTCGTATTTGTGTTCATGCTTAAGCTATAAGGTGCCGTAGACTCTCTACAACTTCCTGCTATATTAAAACAAAACTTGCTTAAATTAATCCCACAAAATACATGCAGTTAGTCAAGCAGTTCCTGAAGATTATCTCACAGTTTAAAACGACGTGCCACTTATTCTGCAACACATATTATTCACGGCCTTACTGCAACGTTGTCTATAGATGAAAAGAAAACATTCTTTCAGCGCACTTCATTACCAAATGGCTGCGTTGTACCCACGACCATTTTGGAAACTTTTCTCATTGCTTTTAACGTGACGTAATATGCTTGTCGGTTTCATAAAAATGTATCCACCCAAAATGTTTCTTCGCACCGATCCGGCCACACTGAATGTAAGCGCTCTGGAGCAACAAATCCATGCACCCATTATCATGCAAAGCGAAAAAGTTTGTCCCTAATCTCTTCATCAAAACTGGCAATGAAGAAGATTGCTGTTGACGAGATAAAATTAAAACGTTGCTAGCGGTTCCATGCACAGGCCGTTTCCATCTCAGAACCATATTTAGCACATCGTTTTGGCCTACACAACGTGCGGCGACGGAAGTGTGCAAAAACTACCTGTTAATAATCTTTCCCAATTAGCGTCTAGCGTTATCAGACCGTTTTGGGGGTGCGTTGAGCTCTGCCAGGAAGAGTGCAGACAGATTAGCAGTGCACTGCTTAGCCACGACACGAAACTCCTGCAAACGAGCAGTACCTGTTGGAGGTGTGCTGTGAAACTTTACACATTACATGAGCTTTTATGAGTTAGACAGCGGGAATCTTTTTGGTTTTGTGGATTACACTAGCCTATGTGTGTTATGAGACACAGTTACACTTACCACTAATTTAATGAATGCAAAAAATGTGTATATTGACATACGGACTCAAGTATATTTTTTGCTCCATCCTTTTCTTTCTGTTATACTTAAGTTTCATTTTTCGTATGACCTTTCGGTATTCTTTCACGTCTCTAGAAACACTTTTTAAATTATAGTTTATTCATGATTCGCGTCTATCATAAAATCAAAAGAAATGCATTTGTAGAAAAGGAAACATATTACAAACCCCTGCCACGCCTTCTTTTCG
The DNA here is from genome assembly GCF_943734695.1 of Anopheles maculipalpis. Lineage (NCBI taxonomy): Eukaryota > Metazoa > Arthropoda > Insecta > Diptera > Culicidae > Anopheles > Anopheles maculipalpis. The sequence goes on along the minus strand of NC_064872.1, from coordinate 53,494,317 downwards.
TGGAACCTTCCAATTATGACTAAATCTAGTGAAGGAGGTCAGAAAAGGCTCATTTTATTATTTTTAATTTCAAATTTTTGTGTGCTTCAACTCTTAAGTTCTCGGTTTTGGCGTATATAACATTGTATTCGAAGCATATTTTCAACTACGCCAGCCATGCTCGATATATGTAGCGGGGCTCGCCTTATTTTTAAGCCTTGTTGATAATAAGTGCTTGTCCTCCAGACGAATATTTTATATTCTCCGACAGTTTAACCGCTGTCAAAGCATTAAAATCTGTGCAGGCTATTAAGAACCCGGACTACTGCAGAAAAGAAATATTAAAGGTCTTAAGCTCATTGTTTGAGAAGTCATTCCGGATATCTCTTGTTTGGCTGCCTACACATTGCGGAATCTTCGGCAATCAAAAGGCAGATCAATTGGCCAAAAAGGGTGCTTCGCAAGGGTTCCTTTTTCGACAGGCTTATCTTACCTCACGAGTACATGCGTGCCCCACAGTCTCTCTGAATGGCTCGGTGGCAGAGTTTGTGGGACACCGATGAGCTCGGGAGGTTTCTACATTTGATCACTCCCCAAGTGTCCTTGAAGCCTTGCTTCCACGGCATCTCAGGTGATCGTGCGTTCATTCGAATGATGTCTAGGCTTAGGTCTAATCATTTCGCTTTGGGCGCGCATCTTCAGCGTATAGGACAGGTCGACTCCAAAGATGTGGCTGCAGCCTCGGTACCACGACATGGATCATCTACTATGGTGTTGTGTGGAGTACGAGGCTACTCTACCCGCCTTGTTAGACGCAGTTCGGGGCATTGGAAAGTTGCCAAACATTCCGATTCGGGACCTACTGGCGTGACCCTCGCTATGAACACGACTTTGGCTTTGGATGACGGAACATACGCAACGGAACAACCGAGCACACCTGGTATATGGGGCCCTTTCACGGCTCGGACAAGAAAATGTCTCCCAACAAAGATGAAAAGAGTATTTTACTTTTAAGTTTATTGTAAGCAATACGGCCTGGCCGTCCTTTGTCAATAAAAAAAGCTCTGAAGGTTGTCGAAGAGACTTAAAAAAATATGAATGGTAAAAAACTATAAAAAAAATATATTGAAAAAAAACTTACTTAAATGAAAACCAAAAAAATCAATCGAAAAATAATTATTTTAAAAAATTAAGCAAGTGCATTAGTAAGGCGACGATTTGTCATAATTATAAATAAATAAATAAATATATGAAGTAATTAACAAATAAACAAATAAATAAATAAATAATTCCGTCAATTAATTTTAAATAAATTGTTTAATTAATTGATAAATAAATAAATGAATTAAGTCAGTGTCAAAAAAAATCGCCTTTGGAGTAGAGGATTCGTTGGTTGGGTAAATTCTATGTTAATTAGCTTCAGTTCGTTAAAATTCATTCGTCTGTATCCCAGTATGACTTATCACTACAAAATTTGTACATTTTTTCCTCAACTATTTTCACTACGACCGCTTCCAAAGTAATAAAACTGCTTTATAAAGCATTTGAAAAAAATAACATGTTTTTGTTAGACGTTTGATGAATTTACGGAATCGTTTCTGAGGCTACACTCAACTCTCGTCTTTCACATTAATTCATGGTGTAATAAAATGTGTAACAATTAATATTACTACTCCAGCAACAGGGCCAGTGTGATTATCCCAATTTATTACAACAATTCATCCGTATGTATAAATTAGCGCATCTATCATTTTACCTAACCGATTCGCCTTTGCAACACTCACATGGCAGACGCTTGAGAAGGGCTTCGTACGCAGGCATCCAAAATGGGTTGATTTGCAAACGTCCAGTAGCCTTCACATCATCCGCCGAACCTTCTTCGGCAATTGACCGACGACCACCAAGCCCTCCAAACCATCGGTCAAGCAGCCCGTCCAAATCCAGCGCCAGTGAACAGTGGACCAGAAACATTTGCGCCGTAATTGTTGCACCCAAGCTTTGTAAGCGGCAGTACACAAAAAACCGATGGTACCATTCCTCCTTGTCCGTCAGGTACTGAAGATGGATGTCGTTTTCCGCGTGGTACATCGAAACGAACGCCGACACCACGAACAGCAGGAAAGCACCACCCGCAACTATTGCCTCGACCGTGTAGTTCAACGCACAGCAGCCCATGTACAGAAACACAAACGAGTAGAACGAGATCAGAAAGTAGCTCGCGTACAGACCGCAGAACAACATCTCGTGGGGAAACGGTTCCGGATAGTGCAGGAATCCCTGGATGTGTAGCCCGGCGCAAATCAGGCAGCAAATCTTCGCACCACGACGTCCAACAGCAACCGCACCACATCGTACACCGTCACCAGCAGCGCAATGAACCACACGTAGCCGAGAAAAAGAACAAATTGTCTTAACATGACAAGTCAATTTGATGAAACACGGCAGTAGCGGCAACAACGACGACGACGAAGCCTTTTGCTTACGGTTTCCACCAGCTTCATTCCAAGAAACGCCTGCTTTTCCTGTCGCCGTATGCGATCTCGCTCCGCTTGGCCACTGTTTCCCGCGGCAATTTCTGGCATGACTTTGCAGGCCCGTCCGCTGAACGCAGCACACGGCTACGCAGCTTTCTACACGCAACCTAACCTCACTCACTCACACAAAATACTTCAAATCGACCACCTTTCCACCGGCAACAGCGAGTCGACGGGTAAAACAACCGATAAAACGATTACTCAATATGCAACTAACTAACAGCCTCTACCAATCACCTCTGCAAATGTATCGAGCCGCGAGTAATTTATGGTCTCAGTTGGCACTGCTAGCACGCTGGGAAAGCACCATGTAATAGAGAAGGCTTGGACGTTGGAAATCCTTACCGCGCCTACTTCGATGGCTTCGAATCTTTGTGTAATTATACCTTCCAGTGCCCTGGCAGGACGCTGACTCATCATCGTTTGAAGTAAACCGTGCAAGGAAAAGCATTTGAGACTAGACAACATCCAGACACATGCGATGTACAGGATCTTGTAATGAAATCGCTCGATTGCAATGATTTGCAAGAAAAAAGCCTCAGCCAAACAGTGCGCGTAACGTAATACACACAGCTGCAGGTTATCATCCATCAGTTTACATCATGCATAACCCAATATGCTGGCGCACCACCGTATCATCTACAACTTTTCGCCTCAGTACTTCGGCACAATGCGCCAGCACGATGGAAAAATGTCTTATCATGCTAGACACAATGGCCAAGCGTGTCCCGTGTACATACGTACCATGCAACGAGGAGGAAAAATTATCCACAATGTAGGCAAAGAACACTAAAACCCATCATGTCATTGCTAGAACCTTCAAGAGATGAACATCAGACCCATCTCCAGTGAGGCTCGTAATTCAAATGTTTACTTTAGGCAATTTGTTTTTAATGGACTGGAATCCATAGCGTGCACCGTAAAACGATACCTTCCCGGGCGTTCACGTGGGCTGCTAGCATAACATTCTAGCCAATGCCTTATGGACATTACGAGGAACAATAAAAATGTATGCCGTTCGTTAGTTCGGCACCAAAAGTGATCCACATAAAGCACCCAGCATCTCCATCTTCCGACCCATCCAGCAATTGATGACCAGCCCGATGGATCGGTCAGCCTCGTAAACCGTCTTACTGCCGGGGGGGGGTGCACCCCAGTTTAGAGTCAATTAGGCTCGACATCCTGTAAGCGATATGGGAAGCGAAAATGAAGGAATCCGGTTACGGTACACCATTACTTTATTAAAGCTAAATTTGGACGAAACGGATCGATTTGTAAAAATTGAATTTCACGCTTGCGTACCCAACACTGTGCAATGATGTTTTTTAAAGTACTTTTATAACTGAAAAATCTTATTTGGAATTTTATTTGTGATATAGTATACTATACGTTTCATAGGAGAATTAGAACAAAATTTCCCGAAAGCTACACATCCTGTGGAGAGAAGATGTTCGCGGCACAGCTGGACAATTGGGCCGTGTTGAATTCATGGAATGGAATATGACCAAAGGCAAAGGAGGTAGAGGACTATCTCAACGAGCTTTTCTTCCAACCAATAACAAAATGCGAATGTTCCTGGTTGTAAGGGTTTAAGACAAGCTGATTTATTTGGGGCACCTTCCCCATTTTACACTGTTCTATTTGGCCACACATAGGCCCGCTTTTCAGAGCGAATTTCCCTTATCTTATTCTTGTTCTTCTACTTGACTTAACGAATTTCTAAGGTCACACTGGCCATCAAAATGGCTTACTAGACATGCTGCTGATACCTCGGGATTTGAACCCCGGTCCTGCCGTTTGAAGACCGACGCCGCTGTCGCCTGCTCCACCGAGCCGCCCCATATTTATTCTTAAATAAAATTAATATCTAACCTAGCTGCTGATCTTTAAGTTTCCTTCCTTTTATACTCACAAAGCTAACTTTTTATTTTCAACTCTCTCTTAACAAAGGTTTTTAGTTGGAAGCAGTTCTAATTATAGCCTTGCTTAAACATTACTTGCATCTTCGTTGCTATTACTCTTATTACTTGTCGCTTATCACTATTCGTCAGAGCGCTGTGAGATTCTAAGCGCGCGCATCCTTACTTAACTTTTTCTCTCTCGGCCAACGTAACTTAGGATCGCGACTCCTATGGATAAATGGTTATGGTTTCCATCAGCGACAAGAGCTATGAAAATCACGTATTTATAACCTAATCAGGGGAGTGCATTGCCAAGATTTAAAGCATTTAGAGGAACATTACTTACCGCAGTTTCTTACGCCGTTAGACCCTTACAGATTTTCATGCCAAATATCTCTTGATATGTATTTGGAATGGAAAATCTTCCATTATGCTTATCTGCCCCCCTCCTGCCTAAACCTAGCAAGTAACTTAAGATTCTTATCATACTGCCTACGTTTAATATGGCGTGCTAGAATGCAAATGGAGGTTTCTCATCCATGCACACAGTCCGAGATGTAAAGTAAACCTTACCAAAAGAAAGAGTTTTTAGAACAAAAAGCTTCTTCTAACTTATTGCTTATGGGTTGAAATCCCATTTCTGTCTCTACTGAAGCAACAACAGTACGTCCAGTTTAGTTGTGTTTTGCAATTTCCCCGAAACTATCAACCTTGCGCTATTGTCGCCCATTTACTAATCCTGACAATCGTCTAGGGAAGGTGCTGCCGGGGCCGGATTAGATATGAACTTACCCACTCGTCTGTAAAATAAAAGAAAAAAAGCGAAATCACCTCCCCCACTACACGAAAACCCACCACCGCCAGTAACGATAAAAGGCACCGACGTCTTTAGTGCTGCAAGAAAGCGTACCCAGCCATACTGCACAGTCCGGGCTGGATGCAGCTAAGTGCACTGGTGACTGTGGGGATGTGGTTTTTCTTATCCCCATGTACCGGTGCGGTACAGTTAAACACGGATGCTTATTTTCTACCGCCTTTTAGCCAGTGCTGCAGCCACACCGTTGTAGCATTAGTAATGCCAATGGGTTTCAGGACTTCAGGACGACAATCACACAACAACCGCACACGTACACAAAAATACCTACTCCCTCGTTGTCTCCCATGTAGTGTCGGTTCATTTCCCGTTGACCGGCAAAGAGGTTTGATAAAATCCTATTTAAATATTTCCATAATGGAATAAATGATAACGGTTATTGCCGTCGTTATCCGCCACGAAACTAACGTCGGCGGATGTTCCCACTGGATGTGTTGGTCGGGCTGGATGTGGTAAAATCTTGGCCAAAGTCACAAACATTTTGCGGTGCCCAGAACTTATGGAGGTATTGCTTCCTAATGGTCGGTTGGTAGCGGTACCGAACTGCTGTGGCAGCCGCTCAGGTGTAGTTTAAACTTGGAATTAAACCAAATAAAAGTGAATAGAACAAATTACAAGGATACGCTGGCAAATGGTTCCATCGCTTTTCCGCTCTCCATATGCATACGTATTCAGTGAGGCAGGAAATTGAAGGGAGGTTTTGTTTAAAAATGAGTTTTAAGGTTCATAAGTCCAATGGAACATTATTACATAAATTTAAGAATTTTTATTATTAAAATAGCTTTTCAACAATGGACTCTATTTTCGTTGTAAACCCTAGAACTATCTTGATGTAAGCGCGTAAAACTCTAACACCTTCAGTCGTAATTACTAGTGATGAGTTTTGTATCTTTTCTATCTATTTTTATCTTTTTTAATAAGTTTTGAGTTTGTAGATTGTAATTACTGAGGATTTGGTTATTGCCTACTGTAATAACAAATAAAACCATACAACAGAACAGTACAATTAAGTCTATCGTGTTTTCTAACGATCTCTTAGATTTATAACGTTTACAGCAAAATAATCAAAACATTCGAAAGCAAGCTCATGAAACTGCAAACCATAGAAATATAAATTTTGACCGTTCAACTCGACCACAGGACTGTCGTTATAGTTTTAAGCCAGAGTGACTGTGAACCATTCAAAAACGCCCAAAATTAAGAACATTTTTGCACAAACACTCTTACGATAAGTACATACAAACAAAGCATGTAAAAAACTTTTACATCACAAATCAGTACAAACATCATTTCACCGATACCACACGATCGAACAAACAGCAACAAAGCCCCCTAATCCCAATCATTGCCCAACAGGGAAAAGGTGTGTATCGAAGGAGATTTTACTAATGGCTTTTGGGACGTTTGTCACCATTTCGCTCCAGCTTTGCCAGGAAGGATCAACCAAAAACCAAACCTGTTCTCATGATGATGTCGGTTCTGCACAGTGGCCAATCCTCAGTGAAATAAAACTGCCCAGAAAACACAGAGGCTTACACGTGCAAGCAAACCAACGCACACCAACGACACATACCGCACACACACACACGCATTGTCATCCTTCCCCATTGGCTGTCCCCCCGGCAGTCGGTATAGTAACACTATAGTAATGCTAAGAAACATAAATTATGTAACACCCTCACAGAAATCCGATTGAAGCTCGGATACTTGCCATGGCATGGCATCAATTTCCGGCCACACGAGTAAGGCGGCCCCGTACTTTAAGACTGTGAATATTTCAGGCCACCACATGCGAACCCTCCCCCTGTTGGCACTTTTATCCCATCGAGCGTTCCTTGCTGTGCGATGTACCAAGCCACTGGCCAATGCAAATATAGTGGCCTCGAAATGTGACTAATTGGTGAATCGTTGCGTTCACTGCGTGCCAAACTGATGATGGAATGATTTATTCAGTCGATTGGAAAATTTAAACCACGCTATGAATTAAATATTTTATCATATCGAAAAGTACAAAACTAAGCTCGAAGCTCCCTAAATAATGCAAACACAATGTTACACTTTTCATCATGCGTCTAGGAGCTTCGTAACGCAGACATTCGTCCCTACCTCCGAAGCAACCGAAGCAGACACAGGCACCAGCAGGCTCGAAATGTAACTCGTAAATCGATCAACATTTGCACACAACCACTACCATCCGGAGCAATCGGTCTGAGATTGTTACCAATTCATACGAGTTTGTCTCACTGGTGGAAAATGAACAGCAATGTAGTGGAACGTACACCAACACGGGGAGCAGATAATGCTGGATTTTGTTTTTGTTCTAGTGCAGAACAAGCACAGGCTCAAGGTTTCAGACCACAGACTCAAAATAATTTAACTCTTCAGTTACACAGTATTCTGTACTTCGGTATTATGAAAATTTAATTTCTTTATTATATACCGATAGAGACTTATCCTTCAAATCGATATCGACTCATCAACAGAACCAAAACGTGTAACTTTTCCCTTGCAATCGATCAAATGTAGTACGCTTCCGGACGACGGTGCTGTTGAACTGGATCCATGAAAAACTGCTTTACTGTTAACTTTTTAGATACTTGAAAAACACGCACATTTTCGCTATTTTCTGCCATCAGACTGCTAGTCCACTAACAGGCAAGTCCCAACGAACAGAGCAAACTTTCCACTGCTCTACGCGATACCGAACGTCGATCATGCGCACTCTCCCCTGCAGGCCTACTGGTAGAACCACTCAGCGTGGTGAGTGGTTTGCCAAAAAGTGGGAGGGGGTTATGCTGTTACAACAGGCGAGCGTATGTAAACCGATTTTTTAAAAATGCACTCCATTTTTGTGAGAGTCCTCCCCTTTCTGCTGTGAGTGACGAGTGTCCACCATCAATGAGCTCCGAATACGATCGAACTGAGCACTTCTTGCTGGGGGAAGTTCGTCCTGTGGGTTCCATCATTGAGTGCACACAATGCATGAGTTCTTTCACTCGCGTACCTTAACCTCACGGCTGCAAAGGTTTCTTCTTCCAAATCCTTGAAGGACGTTCCAGCGGAGAACTTCCAAATCCATCGGACGAATCTCACCGAAAACGCCATCCACCAGATAAGATTGCTCACGACGCAGCTCAGCTTTAATGTTTACCCGTAACTTTGCTACACGTAATTATTACCTTATCAATCATGGTGCGATAAAACGGAAACTTTTCATCTTTTAATGCCCATCAAACCTGACGAAAAATGCACTACGAAAACTTTTCTACCGACTTGAAAGCAATTTTATTCATTGTTTTTTACGAGGAATGGGAATGGTGAGCTGCAAGCCACAGAGTGGGTGGAATTTTGCGTTTAGGATTATTACACTTCGTGAAACTGCTTCGAAAACGGTGTAATGTCGCTGCCGGCTGTTTAAAAATTACAACACGTGAATGGTGAACTGTTTGCAACATTATGACATGGTCGGTAATATGACAAAAAATTGGGTTTTCCTGCAAATATGATAAACGCAGCTCATATCTTATAGCTTCTAGTTTCATGGTCATGAAATATTATTCTTCTTTTTTTTCTTTTTTGAGTAAAGATCAAATATTTAAATACTTTTACTACTCTTCATCATCTCATTCATCATTTTACTTTTAAAACGTGTCTGCTTACAGGGTTTCAGAGTAGAACTAGACAAGTGACAAGTGCGAGCCATTTCTAGACAATGCTCAAGATGCGGGACAGCGGGTAGGTTGAACTGGACAACCTTCACCCTTTCTCGACAGTGGATAAACTTTGAACTGGATAAACGCAAGGTTGAAGTGGACAACCGTCAAGTAGAACTGAACAGTCATATTTTTGGATGGTGAAACGGTTTGAAGCGTTGCGGAAACGCTTGGCAAATTTTTTAAAAGTAACCGTTGAAATACACATTTTTTTTGTAATTTACATGCATAACATGCATTCAATAATAACATTAATATAGTTTGTACTTTGAACATGCTTGAAAATTTGAAAACAAATGTATATGAATTTTTGTAAGTCTTATTTTATATTTTTGATTCTGTAAAATATTCATCACAACAGCTACAAGAACTTAAATCAGTGATGATAAACAGAAATGTCTTCTGTCATCTTCTGTTAAAAGATAAAATTTTGAACAAGTATTGCAAATATTTTATTTCTACCTCAGAATTTTAAAGAAAACCATGCATTCTGTTTTTTATTTATGTCGGTGTGAAAGTATACGTACGTTTGCGAATTATTTAGAATTGTAAGTTTAAAAAAAATGTGTATTTTATGTAGTAATTTTTTTAATTTTTAAATTTGCCAAGCGTTTCCGAAACTCATCAAAACGGTTCCACCAACCATTTCAAATATGACTGTCCAGTTCTACTTGACGTTTGTCTAGTTCAACTTGACCACTTTCAAGAAAGAGTGACGGTTGTCCAGTTCAACCTACTCTCCAGCTGTCCAGTTCATCTTAGCCGTTGTCTAGAAATGCCTCGCACTTGTCTAGTTCTAATCAGAAACCCTGTGTTAAAATATTTTCTGAAAAACACACAAAAAATTAAAAAATCTTAAAATTTATATTACTTTTACATGACGGCAGAAAAAACCTGTCAATGTCTAAAATATTCTTAGCAATAATTTTCAACATCAGGATACGGGAAACACATATTTTTATGCATGCACAGCCAAAACAGAAGAGTGAAAAACAAGGGATAATAATCCATTTTTTTATTTTTTACATGATACATACGTTATCAATTCCTTCCGTCATCATATGCCATAATCGCAATAGTGTTCCATAATATTTAAAAAACACCTGCAATAGTTTTGTATTAGATTATACCAAATATTTATATAGCAGAGAGACGAATTTAGTCTGAAAGGCTGAAAAAACTTTTTTAGTTTATCTTGCATTGTCTAACTTAATGTTAATTTTGATTATCTCCTGTTTTATTTCGTTTTCTTTCGCTCTAAAACCTCTCTAGGTCTTATTGGCATGCTATTTAATGGCTCTCCTTGGCTTCGTTTGATCCATGGTTGGAACTTCTGTCTCACTTGCAGAGATCCGGGTGAGATTCAATGTCCTGTCTTGGCAACCGGGCCAGATCCCAATTTGGATTTTACTTTTGAATGTTGATCTTGCACAGCTCGAATTCTGATTTTACACAGCGTTATTCAATTTTCTATTTCTTCTGACTCGGGGCTAAAATACGCTCTGTGTTCCATGACTATTGGTTTTTCTTATTACGCTGGAACGGCCTAGCCATGTTACTAAAACTGTTGAAATGTCAATTAACAAAATTGAAGTCTACAACCACAAGAACGAAATAATATTCAAGCTTAAAAATAGTATTTCTGAAAAATAAAAAATGTGTTTTACGTTTTGAATTGGGACATGTAACTCTAAATCACTATTTATTGCTCATTGCTTTGAGGCGTTAAAAAACAAGTGTAAAAAAATCATTTAAAATGCATCAATACCACATACAGTGCAAATGTCAAACCTGGTGATAAGTGAGGAAATATTCCTCCCAACCGGATGCTCCGTTGCGCGCTGTTAAAAGTGTTATAAACCGTCCTTATTAGCATTACTAAGTGGTGACCACAAATCAACCATCACCAGCCGACGGCTGTGTTGGCCAATTAAACGCATCACATATTAGCGGTTGCGAACGTGTGACGATGGGGGAGCGTTTCCGAGGCGATAAAGTAAATTATTAATGTAGAAACTCATCAAACGCAAACGCGAGCAAAGTGTTGATTTTCCCTCTCATTCCCGTTCCCTTCATCCGTCCTCCAACGATAAACGACCATGCTCCACACTGCCACGTTTGCTACCTGTCATTAGCCTTCGTTCCAATGCCACCGCTGACGACAAATTCCCAAGTGCGCCTGTAATTCTGACCATGATTGCCACGCACGAGATCATCCGGGGAGGGAAGGTTTTCGCTACAGATGGAAACAATATATATATTGGCAACTTTTCACGTTCTTTCGGTGCCCGCACCCTTCATGCCATGTCAGGAACCGGGCGCCTCCATCGGTCGATTCTCTATGGAAAGAAGTCGAAGAAAGAAAAAGGGGCGTAGCTCGGTGGACGTAAGAAAAATGAGATAATTTCCACGATAACAAAACCAAGACATCCTAAATGGTATCCTCAGCAGCTGGCTTTGAACCAAAAACCCCGGGCTACCCCGCCACCGCACGAACGTCCCGCACCGACCCACACTCTGCTTAACCGCATGCCTAAACATAAATAATCCAATCAAAGATATAAATTACTTCCCATTACCGCTGGCATATTTCATTTTCAAAATTAATTGAAGCTCATGGTGTTGAATCGTATGCACGCCGGAATTCGCACAGTAGTGCCAAGAAACCGGGGCTAACAAAACATTTGCCACCAGGGCCGCTGTTTCATCCGTTGCCATCACCATCATGCGAGGAAATTAAGGCCCTGATCCTGGTGGATGCGAAGCATACTATATACACACACACACACGCACACAAAGAGATGCTTATTGTTTGTACTTTCTTATCATTCGGCTCGGAAGAATACAGCCGAAAGTTAACCGCAATCTTTCTGACACATCATCCTCAAGGTAAACAGACGGGAGCGCTTATCCGTCCTTCACACTTATCGCAAGCACTTGGTAAGCATCTAAATCCTTTTATTTTCTACCGAGGCCTGTTTGTAATTAATCAAACATTCTTAAATTATGAAAGCTGCATGGGGAAAATGAAGATTGCGTGTAGGTCCAGCTTTAAGACAGGCGTTTTTAGTTTTATAAAAGATCAACTACTGCAAAAGTGGAGCAAAACTGTAAACTTTAACCTAGTAAAATACTGTACTTTCTTGTACCTTGGTATCTAGTGCTTTGTCTTAACAACAAAGACTTTCAAATAAGAAACAGGAACTCTTCCCTCTTGCAGTAACGAGTTACTCGATACAACACACCAAAATCCAACATAATAATGACATCTGAGGTTAGTAAATTCTCTAATCAAATAAGACTACTTTACCGCATTACATTCCCGCGTCATCTGCGGTTCGCACAGTCCCTGCTAGTACGTAAGAAATAAACTACCCAAATATAATGGCACAGCGTTACGGTTAGCGTCCACTCGGACCACTCCTTTTGTGGTCTGCTTTCTTTCCTTGCTGATATATATGTTGTCTCTCGCTCCCCTTTTCCCAACACTGTGTGCCGTGCTTCTGTCACCGTGCACTTTCGCAACGGATGAAATGCTGTTGTTTTTCTTCCATTTTCTGTAAACCTATCTTACCGTTTCATCAGCACGATGGAAACAAGCGCTTTTTTTCTTGTTTCCGCTTGAAACGCTTGAAACAAGCGTTTTCTTCTGGTTGTGTTTTGTTTGCCCTTCACATGCGAAAGAGTTGGTGCTGTCCCAAAAGATTGAGAAGCTTCCATTATCTGCTCACCGTGCGACCAATGGCCAACCGGGAAGTCCGTGTCTTCAAGGCGTTCGTCGTACATGCAACACGCGCTGGCATTGCACTCTTGCCAAGCAGAGCCCCATCACACACAGCTCTGTTCAAATTGGAGGTTTTCTTGTGGGGCAGAAACAAGCAGAAAAAAAGCACTTACTTCCCCGTAACGCCTTACAACACGTAAAGCCAGTAACGATAAAAAAGAGTTGTTCATGGTATAACCACCACCGTGCGCTTTCCACTTCCATCAACGACAGCAGCGTACTGGCAAGCGTTATTTTAATGTGCAGCAAAGTGCTTTCAATGCCACAGACAACCGTTTGGGCGATTATCTTCGGGGTTGGCACGAAATTGGAAACTAAACATGCTCATTGGTTAGATGGGAACGAAGTGTACACTTTTCCTTCAACTTGTCGATTTAAATATACAGTTTTTTAAAACGTTAATGATAAAGTTTTACAAATAAATCTAAGTAAACTACATATTTTGAATATTTCAAATAGAAATCCAATATTACTTTAAAATCAAGAATGAGATACAAACTAAAGTTATTTTTTTACCTTATAATAACAATTCTAGCAATACGATACGAATACAATCTTTGCCTTTCTATAAAAAATATATCAATTTGTGGGGAAAACTTGTTGAATTACACTAGAGACACAGTCTCCATCGTAATATAAGTTTGTTAAATTCGTAAGGAAATATTGATTCAAGTTTCGGTGGCCATAACAGCGTGTACAAATTCAAATCACTCTAATTTACCCAATACATACGATACCGGTGCAGCTTGGTGGTACAGGTGACAACGGGGTCGGTCTTTATACGGTGGGACTGAGGTTCAAATCCCATCCAGGCCGTCCCCCCGTAGTGAGGACTGACTAACCAACTACGTGGTATCGGCAGACTAGTAAGCCATTTCGATGGCCGGCATGACCGTTAAGTCAAGAAGAAGAAGAAGAAGACATAAAATATGGGCGATCCGGCGATAGAGGCATCAAAGGCGTCGATCTTCCCATGGCAGTAACGGGGTTCATATCCCATCCAGATCGCTTCCTCGTAGTGAGGACTGACTACTATCCAGCTATGTGGTAACAGCAAGTTTCGCAAAACCATTAGATGGCCGATTGGACCTAGAAGTTCGTGAAGCCACCAAACAGAAGAAGAGATTTCATGTTCCATGTTGAGTAACCGAGTGAATTAAAAAGTGCAACACTGAATGTGTTTATCTTGCACCCATCTGACGTATTACACATGTTCCGTTTATGTCATGGACCTTGACAATCAGTTTAATTTCTCTCATCCCTATTTATGCTTCACTTCTTAAATTTCACTAGAATTTCATAAAAAAAAGCACCGGAAAGAAGCTAATTGGTAACACTGAGCTATGGCATGTTGAACTGCTAAGTAGGAGACTAATTCCGTTCGGTCTCGGAGCAACCCAAAACAAACGAGCTGCTCGTGCAACACCCATCACACCGGGCACCGCACTCGATACCGCACCACTTCGGTTCGTAGCACAAGTTCACTCGGTGCCAACCAGGCTAAAAACCGTTAAATGTTTCGCTCCGCTTTCATCCACCGTCAACCGAGCTTTTAATGATGACTGCCGCCATCTCCACCAAGCAAACACAATGCGAGAAAGATTGTCTCGAGTGGCCTGTAACATCTGTGTCTCGTCTAATGAGGAAAGTATTTTCTTAATTACGTAATAATACTATTTTTGGTTTTGCTCGAGCTTGGGAACCGAAACTGTCGTCTCTTGTTAGTGTGATCGTACAACGGACTACCCCCCCCCCCCCCCCCCCCCCCCTCTCCGGCAACCCGGACGCCGGTCAGAGAGGCAGCTGCCGGTGTCTGTAGCGTTGCGGTGTCTAAAACGCCAGGATAAATGACAATCACAGCTGCCGAGGTGGAAGTAACCGAAGCTGAAGTCGGACAAGTCATCGGGCTCGGGGCCAACTGTGGAGGGATCGTATTGCTGCCGAATGCTCATTCTTCTGGCATGCCCTGGGAGAATGTTAATGCTCTACGAACATCCACAAATGACGTTGTGCCTAATTTCAGCAAAGAATTCATAGACTTTCAACCCCAAGATGAATGTAAATGAGCGGTGAATGTGAAACCGGGACGGGAGTACGTTGCACGGACTACTGCAAGACGCATGATGATGTGAGACTGTGACTGGCCATAAGAAACTCCAACTGAACCCATTCGGGGGGCGGACGAGTCGATGTAGACAGTGCCGTGTGCTCGACACTGACACCCGATTTCCGCCCAAAGGGACTTTATTTTAAAAGTGCCACTTGGGCGTAACGTTCCCTGTGCATTTTCTTGACAAGTTTATTAAAATCCTTTCCATGCCAGTGGCATCGGAACAGATTCCATTGCAATCAATGATATCATCCCAATTCCATCTGTTTTCCTTGTGTTCTTGGTTGTCCATCGACCTCCTACGTATGCTTGATAGCATATGATTTCTTGTTTATCTGCTTGTGATTAGGATTCGTGTTAGATTAAATATAATCGGCAGATCGTTCGGAGACTATCTTTAATATTCGTCCTGTGCGATGCTACGCTGAGCAATCTTTTACGCAGTGTAATCGAGAAACTTTGGATATTAATCAAAGGCCAATGGTCCAGTTGCCAACGCTGCAAAAGCTTTCGCTCAAACTTTCATTACCCAACGTTGCGATACGTCATGATGGTCCAGTTACATCAAATTGGACAAAGTTTGTGTTGTCGAACTTTACTTCACCTTCACCAATTTCTGCTGGGAAGCATTAGCGGTTCCAAAAGTGATTCGTCTTCACCGATCTTCTAAGCTCACAGTGTCTTACGCAGTCCAACTTCTTCCACTCTATGTCTCCCTCTATTATCTCTTTCTCTTCCTCACTCGCACTCACACTCTCTTATCAAACTCTACTGAAGGCCAACGCAAAAAAGTCTTTCTCCTTCTATTTGAACTTCCTGCGCTTGGTAGAAATAACCATTCCGGCAAGCAGGGTCTCTAGCGAAGTCCCTTACATTAATCAAGATTACACTTGTCCTGTTTCGTCTTCGCATCATCCCACTGGGTAGGCCTAATCCGGTTGTGCTTCGAGTGCCGTGAAAGTGCAGTAAGTAAGTTCCGCCTCAGATCGGATACCGCCGGTCGCTTGATAAATATGTCAACTGACTTCTTGCTGAGCTACCGTCACTCCATCCCATTTTCCCGGGCAGCATTGCCTACACGTCAGTGACTACACTGTATGGCCGCATACGCATACTCGCAGGAATAAACATAAATCTTGCTCTCTCCGGGTTTCGCTGTCTCCAAGAAAGCGGTAAAATATTACGATCGATTCTAAAATTTCGCCGCTTTTTGTCACTTGCAAAACGGTACGTAATGTTTTGGTTGCTCCGTTTGGGTGCCACTGTTCGTATCCACACAAGCTCCATGTATCCATGCATGGTACTGCTGACCCTACCACGTTACGTAAAGACGGCTGCACGCGTCCCACAGGCAAGTGTATTTGAGTTGACACAGAATCAGAACTCATCCACGCGACCATACCGTGGAGAGAAAAAACTCGCCACCGAAAAGGATGTAGGCGGCATAAGAATGAAATAAGAACACCTCCCTAGAATCAACCAAGAGCGGAAACTTTCAATCGTGTAACTGTCTCGGTTTGAGCGATTTATGGATCGCTATAATTAAGGGCTTGCAATCTTACCGACCGGTGTAGTAGCGTGTCCTGATTGTGGGATGTAGACTGTCGTTGCCGCCTTCTCTTGGGTGTTGATTTTACGCATCGTTTACCTCGCCGAGCGAACCTCAAACAACATCCAACGGGTAACCGAGCAAAAAGCGACATCGAATAAAACCACTACACTAAAACCCAACGCAATGGTGGGCAGAGCGAACGTTTGTGTGTGTTTGTGTGCCGGATGGATTCAACCTCACTCTCCAGCGTTTCTTCCGTGGAACGCTGCCCAAAACTTCTCGACTTTGCTCAAGTACAACGTGAATCAATCTTGATTTAATTAGAAAAATCACTTCAAACCCTGACCAACCTCGACCAATCTATGCTTTGCGCCCGAAAAATCATTGCCACCGTTCAGGAGAATCGTTGGCGCAACAGCAACGCTTCCAAATATGACGGCCACGAGTATGCCCGAGGAAAAAAAAACCCCCCATTAAGCAAAACCTACGAGCAACCACCTGCAAGGAAACAGGGGAACCGGGTGGCAAGCGACGAAAGGGTTTGGATAGTGCCAGCCAAACGCGCTAAGCACTTGTACAACCCCAACGCTGCTAATAATAATGAAATAATCCCCTGCGCTCGGATTCGTCGCACCCAACCTGAGGGCAAAGCAGAGGAGCAGACGAAATCTCGACTAGATTTGCCAAAATAAACTTAACACGCCGCCACGGTTGCAAAACGCAACCTCCAAGGCGTTCACTGGTTCCGTCGTCTGCATCCGATGGCTTCGAAATTCATCGGCAAACCGGCTTGGAGGATTACGGCGTTCACTCTCCCACCTCGATGGCCTGTTCACCTCTCCGCGGTTCGTCCGTCCGGCAATCCACTGGCAAGAAGGTTTGTGCAAGAAATTTTTATGAGCTCATAATAGTTGTTATATTATGGAAATATAATGAATGCTAATCTGGCGTTGGCTTTAATTTGTTGAACTTCAATTATTCAGCTGCCCTTGAGTGTGTTTCGTGCTGGTTTTTTTTCTCTTTTTTCTACTTTTTCATGCCGTGTCTCTTTGCTTATTTATTTGCCACATTTCTACCCGCGAGTTGCCTCCAGACGGATGCCAGCTAATCCCGGAAAGGGGTTTTAGATAGCTTTTTTCATCGG
Source organism: Anopheles maculipalpis (assembly GCF_943734695.1). Classification (NCBI taxonomy): domain Eukaryota; kingdom Metazoa; phylum Arthropoda; class Insecta; order Diptera; family Culicidae; genus Anopheles; species Anopheles maculipalpis. The sequence goes on along the minus strand of NC_064872.1, from coordinate 53,476,726 downwards.
TAACAACAGTAACTAAGATATTATTTATTCAACCTTTTCTGCACGGTTCAGCTCAGAAAACTGTTTTTTTTTTTTTTTGCACCTAGAATTAGCTCGGGGAAATGAGCTTTAAAAGATGAAAACTAAACGTGACAATCCGAACTTCTAAAAAAATAAATAAATAAAATCACCAACGGCAATCCGCGAAACGTCTTAGTTCGTAGTTCGAGTTTCTTCATTTAAACTTTTTTATAAATTTAATTTTCATCTACTATGCTAATTTGTTGAATCAATAAGAATATTTGAGCAATGATGTTATCGGTTCGTAGTTTACTATCTTAATTAATAAATAATCTGCATTAAACTTTCGTAAAAATTAACCACAATGCTATAGAAGTATGATACTGATCTAATATTAACAACTTTAATAATATAATTCATTGGGTGTCCGGTGATGCCTACGACAACGGCGCCGGGCTTCATACGGCAGGACGGAGTTCAAATCCCATCCGGATCGCGTCCCCCGTTGTTAGGACTTGACTATCCAACTACGTGGTATCGGAGGAGTCTAGTAAGCCATTCGCAGGCCGGCGTGACTTTAGAGGTCGTTAAGCCAAGAAGAATAATGTTATTGACTAATTATTGGACCAATTTATATTCATGACCATGAATGACAAAAACATATTTTTAAATCTTGAGATAACAATCTTTTTACTGACGATACTATTTATGTTAATCTCATCAAAAGCATCAACTACGTGGCCTGACATTTAATTTAAAAAACTAAATCAGTTGCATCATAATATTTGCTGGTTTATAAACGAAGATTAGGGCGCCCCAGTGTTGTAGGTGTAGTGACTGGCGACTTATGTTGTAACATAGTGTAGAGTTTTTTTTCCTGTTTTTTTTTTCTTATTGGCTTAACGGTCGTTAAGGTATGCCGGCCTTCGAAAAATGGCTTTCAAGACTCTCCGTTACCACGTAGTTGGATAGTCAGGTCTCACTACGGGGGGACGGTACGAATGGGATTTGAACCCCGGTCGTGCCGTTCGAAGACCGGCGCCGCTGTCGCCTACACCACCGGGCCGCGCCGGTGGTAGAGTGGAGAGTAAGTGTAGAGTTACTTACTTGTAATAATATAAGTTAGGATTAGAGAACCATAGACACGAACGATCGGATGCGCCGATTGTTCGCTCTGTTATCCTTGGACCGCCGGCGAGTACGAACTGCAGGACCGATCACAGGAAATAAAGTTGTATCGCGCAACCTTACAAAGGCGACATTTTTCAAATTTTACATCACTTGAATTTCTATTAGTCATTTATTTGTTACGAAGGCTTCGAGTTTGAGCGGTTGTACGACAGAGGGCGGACCTGTCAAAGCACAGCGTCTAGTGCCGATATTATGTACGAAAATCCACCAGGAACGTATTTTGTGATGGACTCCCGGAGCGCCAGGGATAAAGCTACCGAAACCCACCACACTACGGATACGTACTCTACTATTGATAGGACTAGCGAGCAGTAGAGCGTTTTGACGAAGTCGTATACGAGGCTAGGATAGGATGTGCTCCGGTCAGTCTAATCTCAGCTTATCGCCAAGGAGCATTCCAAGGACCCTGGCACTTGTAAGCTTAAAACAGTATGTCACTCTTTCTGTTAAAAGTTATGGAAATGCACTTCTCGACGCATGACACCAGGCCATTAGCAGCGCACCAAAACTTATATTTTCCCGAAACGGCCTGAGCCAGCAGTTGGTCAGTTCAGTTACAAATTGGAAAGCAGATTCTCGCGCCATCGGCGTTTAAAATGTTACTGCCTGTCGGAAGTAAAGGCATGAGGTGTTGTTTAAGTGGACTACGAAGTGTGGTAGGACAGAGGTGGAGTGTGGCACGCTGTGGGTGGCTACCTTTGGGTCTTTATATTATACGCGAAAATCCTCAAGAGCAGATATTTAGATTCATCTTTTTTTTACCTCAACCAACTCATTGTCTTGTTGCGTTAGTGGTTTAGCACAATTTTATTGATCCTGCTTTGTCGATCGGAGATATCAGATTTCATTTGCGTTCTATTGCTGAATCGTTACTAACCTATTTTCCTAATCCTTATCAAACTGTTCTGCTCTAGCAATATCTTACTTAACTATTCTTCTCAATACACCATCCAGCGAATGCTAGTCCAACGTCGTGATTTTCGAATATCAGGAATACAGAGACGGTCACAAAAACGTAGAACCTTTGTCAGACGATATGTGAACACTACAGTCTCATTTAACTAACCCATTCCTACCGCGTCGTACTAACTATTCGCACCGTACTAAAAAACGTTAACCCGAAGGTAACAGTCCTCTTAACTCGCTAAAAATGGGATCAACCTTCCTCGGTGGAATTATGTTGGACACCTTATATGCGTGATTCAATAGATTATTTAGAATGTTCTTGAAAGCTTCCACTTGCGCTTATTGTGTATATAAATTTTATATTTTACTTGAAGCTTCTTCTGAACAAACACATTGTAGAAAGAAAATTTATTAATTCCAAAACCATTGTTGCAATAAAAGGTTGAGGCTAACATCATCCTACCGGCTACCACCCTGTAATTACTCTGATGTTATCTATTACGTTCAGTTTTGGCATAGTTTATTATCTAATGCGTGATATACTTTTTCAACTGATTTATCTCCCCGTATTCACGAATCCTATTGTCGCTCGTTTTAGTTTCAATGGCTTCAATTAGTTAGATTACTTCCAAAACCGTCCCAAAACTAAGCTACTTCGGGTTGTGCCTCATGAAACTATTTTTTGCTTTTAATTTATGATTCATACGCAGATACGGTTATACCCATTGTTTGTATCATCCGATCTGGCAGTGATTTAGCACATCTTTCCGTGTACTGCGAGACCGAGGATACATTAGGGCCAATTATGATGCACTCGTTGAGCTATGAAGCAATAAACTATTGCCCACTATTGCTGCACGCGCGTGTGTGTCGACAAAGGCCGCGTTCCAGGACGCGATGCAATCCAGGGGACCCTGCTCAATGTATCTGTCTTCTGGCGATAATAAAGCAACCATTCATCCTTGCATTTCGCACGGTGACTTTAACCGAGCCAGTGCGACGGCTTCTTGGCAGGCCCGGTTACATATTCATGAGCGGTTCCCATCTTCGTATTTATTAGCACAGACACTCGTGCATTCCAGGACGCGCTGGACGCGCATTTCGTAACGGTCCGCTCGGTTGGAAGATAATCAATGAAACATCATAAAACATGGGCTCCATTCCTCTTTGTGATGGACAACTAGCCAAACATTTCGTGTATTTATATGTAAATTCTCGTGTTTTGATAAACATCCACAGCCGGGAGCCAGGCCGGGCAGTTTCGTGCGTGCGGCCAACAACGGACAACAACAGTAGACTATCCCAGCAGGAATGCGCTCTCGGGTGCTACGGTAATTTCTGCGCGGCTCCTTTCTGCGGGATGATTAATTATGTTTTGCAGCCTGCCTACCGGATGTGCGACCCGGGCGCTAACCCACTCGGCCCGAAAGCTCCCCGTCGGGCTTTATTTCCGTCTCAATGATTAATATCATTGCATGCTGGCGGCAGGCGAGGGCGCACGTGCGTTTTACTCGCTTACCGCGGCCTATCAGTGGCAGGCCTGCTTATGCCGACGCGTTGGAATGTTAATTTCGATTCACTAACGCCATCAGCCGGCCCGTGATCAAAGAGAATGTTCATTAATGCCCTCCGTTTGGCGCACGCCGCACTCCGCGTTTCTGAACGGTTGGCTTTGGGGTTACGAGTAAGTCCAGCGTTCACTTTGTAATCGTAAAATGGAATGCCTTCGGGGTGCTTCACTACATTTTATCAAACGCGAAAGCCCCACCAAAGCGCGATTGCACGTGGTGCCTGGTGACTCACGTGCAAAAGCCAATGAACCATTGATACACCATTTACCGCAGTAAACGCCATCAAACACACGCGTACGCACAACCAAACAGTGCGTTTACATTGAAAATAGTTTTGCTGTGTACTCATACTCATCCGTGCAGTGCATTACAGTGCACAACAACAAAAATGCATCATTTCACATTTTACCCACACAGCAAATCACCGTGCACACTCCACTCATGTCATTTGCGTTTGTACTTTTACTTCACTTCTCGCTTCCTTTTTTCTGCCGTCCCGAAAAAACAACTTCACTCAGCGTCGCCATTAATTCGGTGAAACGTTGCGGGAAAAGTGCGCCAACATCAAGTGTGCAATTGAAATTATTTTCATTCATGTCTTCTGAACTAAACATTTTAAATTGGGAAGGGAACGTTCGTTGCTAGAATTTGTACTCAGCACACTCTTTTTTCTATTTTCGCCTCACTTTTCTCTATTTGTAAAGGTACTTGGGATCCCTTTCGCAAGTGGGTGGTATGGTTTTGATTTTTTGTTTTGTTGTATTTGCGTATTTCCCACTGCACATTATGAATCTGCGGTATGGGCAGGCGCAAAGATGCAGCAGTGGTTGGTGCAAGCGAAAACTCTTTTACGCCATAAATGAACCACTCGCGGAGTTTTAATTTGACTCGTGAATTTTTGTGCAAAGGAAAATTCCCTGAAGTACACTAACATCAGCACACTGCCGTGTGGGTGGACAAAAAAAATCTGAATCTTTACTTTGTGCATTGAGACACACACACGCTCACATGAAGCGGCCATGAGGGAATTGTATGCATTTTTTGTACTTGTTTGTGCCAACGTATTTACATTACTGTGGGGTATGTGCGATCGAAACGCGCCACGTAAACAAGTGAAAAGTACTTGCCGAAACCATGAGTTTAACCCACGGTGCACACTGACATTCCGCGGAACGAAATATTAATAAATTTAGTAATTCTTTCTTATTATGAGTATTCAAAAAAATACATCTGGGCTTTAACATAACATGTGATGAATTAATATTAAAACATAACTGACCATATTAAATTACGAGTTACTTTAACTCTTGCTCTTTTTCCTTACTTTGAAAATATTTTGTCCAAGCTTAACGCTGGTCTTAACTATTCAAATTAGAGCCCGATTAAGTTTTGGTAAGCAGTCAGGACAACTGAAGTTGAACATTCGTAAAGCCACACTTGCATATTTTTCCCTCCCGCAATACAACCTATTTCATCAACATGATATGGTAAGAGATCAAACTATTGAGATCAACAAAATCCAAGGTTTCTTTCAATTTTCTATTCTACCTTAGTTGGTGAAAGTATTGCATATTAGTAATACCATTTGTTGCTGACTGGAACAAAACCGGCCCGCGAGGGACTGACCGAATCCGAAACTCTCGCGCAGTTTCTTGGCGTTACCAGACGTATAGGCTTGGATTAGACGGATAGGCTTATTCCTTATTCGACCAGGCCAGTTCCTACCAGTGGATTTGCGTATCTGCTGATAACGCGTTCGGACGACGGGAGTCACCGACTTTCCTGAGGCGAAGCGGGTGTCATCAAAGTTCGGCTAGCAACGGATTCCCGGATCTCAGGCCGTTTGGGCGAAACCAGCTCTGCCAAGTCAGGTGAGTTAACCTTTTTTCCTGGACTTGCCACGAGAAGTTTTTAATCGCGGACGAATCACAGCCGATGATTTATTCTGCTAATTCTTCCGACGGAGTGGAGAGGCACTACTGGAGTGCGGGACTAACATCCAAATTTTTTCCCAACAGCCAAATTTTTTCCCTGCGAGCATCTTTTTGAGGTCTGAGAACAAGAAAAAGTCGCTGGGGGCCAGATCTGGAGAATACGGTGGGTGGGGAAGCAATTCGAAGCCCAATTCATGAATTTTTGCCATCGTTCTCAATGACTTGTGGCACGGTGCGTTGTCTTGGTGGAACAACACTTTTTTCTTCTTCGTTCTTTTTTCGTTCGTCAAGCAACCAAAAGTTGCTTGACAAAAGACGCTCTGTCTCACAAACTAATTGACATACAGACGTCAAATTTTGACACGAATCATTTGAAGGTTGGTGCTATATAAAAATAATATGCATTTAATACTAGCGGCGCATTCTATGTGTCAGACCGGGGACTTATCAGGGAACCTGTTATAGGTTCGTCTAATCGTGCCTGTTCTTGTTTATGTTTGTCGTCACGCGCCTATGCCGATCAGCGAGTCAAGGGCTAGAATATTATAAATCAGATCTGTCGATGCGACACTCTAGCGATATGATTCCTTTCCTTTTCCTACGTTATATTACATTGTTGTTTCAAGGCTCCGTTACGCTCTTCTATAATGTAGACGAATTTATTGCGTCTACCTTTCTTTCAAGGGCCTTTCTTTTAATCTCATACAATGTAGGTGAGTTTGTTGCGTCTGTATTTCTGTATAAAAAAAAGATGGTTTAACCTAATACAAAACTATCGTATATGTGGCTTAAATATTATGGAAAAATATTGCGATTATGGCATATGGTATCGGATAAGTTTAAACTATTGCTTAAATTTCTTTGTATAAATTACTGATGCGTAAAAATCTAATGAAGCGATTCTGCTGAAGTTTGTCGGGTGATAGAATTGTGGTTGAATCAGTTTCTAGTTGGCAGGTGGCTCGATGTATCGTGTATCCATGGCAATCGGTGAGGATGTGAGGTGAGGCGGACGGTGATGTCACAGAAGCTGCAGAGTGAAGGACTGGATTTTTCTAGGAGGCAGGTGTGTGTAAGGCGGTTATGACCTATACGAAGGCGGGAAAGGACTCGTTGGATGTGGCTGGAATTGACATCTTCCCATGAAGAGGTGTTGCGCTTGATAGGACGGAGTTTGTTGCTGAGATCTACGTTGTGCCATGTGGAGTTCCAGTGTTGGTAAAGCGGATGGCATCACGGCGTGAAAGGTCGTTGTACGGTTCGTCAGGAAGGACCCGATCATCGTTGGCAAGTTGGTCGGCTTTCTCTTTTCCGTTGATTCCGGAATGACCCGGAATCCAACAGAAGACGATTGTCGGGGACGCAGGTATGGAGTCTAGGAGCTGGATGTGGATGAGTCTTTGGAGGTGCCGTGTTCCAGGGCATCCAGAACACTGGCATTGTCGCTGAAGACGACGTTCGGTTGGTCAGTCTGTAGTCCTTCGTCGGCGGCTAGTTGAATTGCTATTGCTTCGACGGAAAAGATGGAAATGTGATTAGGAAGGTTGATGGCGCAGTTGTCTGTGATGGAGTGAATCCCACATCCGGGTGAGTCCCGATGAACGGAACCGTCTGTAAAGATATGATGGAAATGTTTGTTTATTTTATTTATTTATAATTGATTATTACGGTCCAGTGCCGTATTGTATGGAAATGTTTGTATTTAGTCGGTTTTTTGTGAGTAAAGGTACTATTGGCGATGTGGCTGTTTTTTTCCGGTTCCCCGGAGAGAGCTTTTAAGTTTCCAGTCTATGGTAGGTGTACGGAGATACCAGGGACGAATTCCCCGGCGGGTGGATTGGATGATCGGTGGTAGTTGTTGGTTGTCTGTAGTTCTGCGTTTGCTCTGGTGATGAGTGCAGTTACGTCGAGTCCTTTTTCAAGGAGATTGCCGGTTGCTTCCTTCTTAACCCTGTTAGAGTGAGGAATAAAGGAAAGACGAGTGTCGAAGGTTACGCCGAGTATGTCGGCAGTCCGTACGTTCGGTATTTGTGTGTTGTTGTATTTGATCGGTCGTCGGTTTGTACAGGGAGTGTGTTTACAAATGTGGATTAGATGACCGATCATTCTTGGATCCATTTCTGACCAGGTTGATCTAGAACTGTCACTCCTGGACTGATCGAAGAATAGGAAGCAGGAAAATAATTGTTTGTGCTGTCATAACAATGTTTTTTTTTTGTTTACAGTCCAAAGGCTGAAGAGGTACAAAATAGTGATGGCTAACCACAATATTCAACCCAGAAGCAAACTTCCATCGCTGCAATATTCATACTAATTGTACCAAATATAAAACAACTGCATCCACCTGCGGAATACAACACACAACAACCAATAGACCTGGACAACAACCGATCATGCCCGGGATAAGGCAAAGAATAAGGAGGAAATGTCTTACTATTAATGTTCATTGTTTCAACCACACATGGTGACCAAGCGGGTTGTTAAGCATAGAAGAAATGTTACGTAGTGTAAGTGACAACCGTTCCTTCTGTACAAAATTATGTTAAGAATTGTAGCTACTTGCATACTTCGAACATATCATAAACCAACGCTGGAATCTTCCTGTGGTGGCTGTCCTTAATTATGTCCCAGAATGTTATTACTCTCCCCAGATTGCGTTGTTACTCTTCAACAAAACAAAAAGAGTACTGCGAAAAACATGCGATTTTGTCATATCCTAGCAAAGAGAAGACCCTTTGCTGAAGCCAGAGATCTTTTAATCCTAATTTTCCATCATTAATTGGTACCAGTTTTCTAAGGAATCCATCGCACATAAAGTATCATACCGTTCCTCTTCCTATTTGACGAAAAAGGAGAAGTTGAGGAGAAACAAGTTGTGGAGACTTCATTGTCCTCTCCATCCTCTTTTGCTGTCCTGTCCTCGTTAAAAACTTCGCTAGAGTCATCTGCCTATGTTTCATAGTGTTCTGTTTTCGTTCATCGGTGTTTTATGCTCCTGTGTGCAGTACGTGAGAATGTCTTGTTAAAGAATTATAGAAACCAATTTAGCATTTCAGTAACTGCTACATATACTACTTTTTACTCCAGACCTTCTCGCGTATCATTGCATCCAACGTAAAAAAAAGTGAAGCATAACTCCAATATTTTTTTTCAATATCCTTCCTCAATAGCAGCGACTACGAAAGAAACATCACATCGTAAAGCATCGTTTTCTTACAATTGCCGATAGTCAGGCACCATGTGATTCGTAACTGGTTTAAAATTATCTCCTTCAATACATCTTATGAGTTCTTTGTGGTATTTTCAACCAGAAAATAACAGAAAAAAAGCGTCAGAAAAAAAGGATAAATAACTAATAACTAACATTCTTGCCGCTCTGCACCACTGATTTCTCATTGAATGTTTGCGCTGGGAACTCTTCTCTACCGCTATCCTTCAGCATTCTACTTCCTCAATCTACCACTCCTTCTTTACCCACTCACTCATTTATCCTACCAACTATTAATGTTGAAGCAACTTTTCGTTCTAACCGATTTCTCCCTGACCTCGTAAAGAATTTGAAAAGCAATTCATAACAATACAACTTTTCCGCTTGCCAAAGTTGGAAAAAGTCATTTTTTACACTTAATGCCGTTTCGGATGCCGTTCTTCTTCTGCAACGTTTTAATCATTGCGTTTTGTGTACGATCCAGCTCATTTCGTTTTTCTTGTTTTTCTTGCTTTTTCTCTGTTCTGCTCTTTATTTTTATTCCCATTAAGCAGAGTATCAGATACCAGAATCCAGCGCAAACCTATCCCTGAGTGGGAGACAGTTGCAGCCCGCGCCGGTTGCTTCCGCAGAACACTCGCAGAACAATGGACGAAAAATGCTTATGCCAGTGGTAAATATTGATTGGAAAACTTTTCCGTGCCATATTTCGTGCCAAGTTTATTCAATCAAAAGGGCAGAAAAAGTGCCAGCCAGATTTGCGGGTAGAAATAATTATTTTTTAAACGTATCGGCTGCACACACCGTTGTGCTTAAGCAACGCGTCCTTTGCGGTGAAGAAAACTGTATGAAAAGCACACACACGCAGCAAAAGATATAAGTTAAACAGCATCTTAACCAAATACTTGTCTTTCTGAATCTTCCACCCTGTACCGCTTGCGACATCAAATCATACTCAATCCAAATGTTATTTAATTGAACACACTCTGCAACAACATTTTCGATCCAAAGTGATCGAAAGAAATTAAACACAACACGCTTCACTTGCTTTCAATCATCATAAATCATTCAAACGCATTCGTCAAACATGGATTTTAATCTGGTTATTAATTAAAGTGACACTTTTCACCATGAGCAGTGCTGTGTTTCTTCTTGCCGTGGATAAGAGCCACGGCCCCGGTTAGGGGTTGTTGATTTAATGACTTGCCCTAATGATGGATTCTAATCCTCAGTGCACACGGTATCCAATCGGATAATCGTCGGAAGCGTCGGGCTTACCTTTCTACTTTTGATACAAGCATCGCCGAATGAATCTTGCATCTGATTCATGTTGACAACACTATTCAATGTTCATCGCCGGTAACAGGTTGCTAATGACATGCAGCATATGCTCAATGACGTGCCAGGCGCACTTCACGCCTTAATGATACGATCGTTAAGACTATCGATGGATTAGTAACCTGTACTCTACATGTTCATAAAATTTTTAATTGAATCATTGAACCAGCTTCCAGACAGCGTTTGGATTTGGACAATAAATTACCGGCGCTTCTTTAAAGCTGATGGTCGCCGAGACCTATTTTGAAACAGTTGTTTAAATGGAAACTTTAGTGTTAGCAACTAAACATCTCTTGTAGATTGGCATAAACGTTTCTATTTTACATTCTATCATAATATAACATTCCTTCCTATTTCTATTCCTATTTTCCTAACTATTCCTGCATGCATGACGACCAACGGGTTTTAGCTTCACAAACACCACAACCCGGTACCGTTCGCTCGCGTCACGTGAAACGAGCGGTGATAGACAATCTTGGTGGGCTTAAAAAAAAATCTGACTACATCCGACACATTACATAATTTGCAACCATAAACATCAATTTGTGTACCCGCCGTGCAATCCATTTCCCCTTGGGGAGGAGAGTATAATCAAAATCTCATTTCCGCACCACCTTCCGTCGGCACGGGCCAGTGCGATGGGGCGTCTGGCGTGCACCAGTATATAGGTTTGGTGAAATTGGAAAAAATATTGTTTCTCTTATGGCACTTGCTGTCACTGTCAGGATGGGAGAGCGAATGCTTTTGCTGCTGATATTTCCAGCGATCATTACCCCGAAACGATCGTTCATCTATTACAGTCCCCCGAAAACATACCGCCAAATAGCACGACAGCTACTGTCGTTAATCTACCGCTGACAAAAAGCTTTATAACACTGCCACATACATGCCAACGCCCCGTCCCGGTCATCTCCCCAGTCATCACTCTCCTAGACGGTGGTCTGCGCGGGCGTATTCTTGTGTCGAATTTCACTAAACACTTGCCAACATAGTCAGCAACGAGACCAGGGCTAAGCTGCAATGCATCCGAATGAACGCTTCGAACGAGCACATCATATTCTGCCCTAGCGCACCTAAAAACATAACCGACTCGTTGCCCACCGCTTCAAACACACATACCCGGACACACACACTGCTGCCCTGAAAACAACGACCTGATCCGCCCCTTCGGAACACGGGAAACACGGATCCTGGCGTTTGCCCGTACTGCCCAAATGCTCGAAAAAGAACTATTTTTGCATCATAAATCAAAACGGCAACGATACATCACATCACATCGTGATACACTTTTGCCCGAGATTGCCCATCAGTCCCATGTGAGCGGAAGTGCCATCTTCCCTTTACTCATCACCCTTGATTCCTTCCACTCATCCTTCCAGTTCCTCTCATCCTGCCTGCTCTCTCTCTCTCTCTCCCCAACTGCACATCTATGGCGGAATCGCGGTGAACAAAAGAGTTGCAGTTATTAATCATAATATACACCCACCCGAATGTATTCCGAAAGCAATTTTTAATGTCTTCGTGCTCTGCAACGACTGACTGATGCTTCCGGCAGCCAAGTCAAACCAGTCGACCAGGTCTCGTGTAAGGGTTGTGTGAGCCGTGTTTTTGGGCACGGTGCATTCGACGATTGCAGCACTTGTCGTCAGCGGGAGCCTAAGCGCACGTGTCTTGTACTACACAAATGATTGCCATTTCTGGCAGGGTTGGCAGATACGTTGACGAAGTACTAAAGAAACAGGCAATGCCTGTTGCGAGTGGAACGCGTGTAACGGAGAGTTGTGTTTTAAGCGAAAGTGAATCGAATGTGGAATTTGTTGCAATAAAATATTAATCATCATCATTTTGTACAGTGGATTTATGTGAAAAGAAGAGATGGTTTTCAACCAACAGGCTTGAGTAATAACAGATAAAAATGTAAGGAAAAACTACCATTGCAATATAAATTACAGCTTCTCTTAACATTACAATGTTTTCAACATCATACAATTTACATTTTTACGTACTGGTTTATTACGTTGATTGATTTTGGCCTGGGTTTAGATGCAAACCTGAACGAAACGATAATCAAAATTGTTGCAAATTTAATGATTTATTAAATCAAATTAAAAAGACTTATGGTTGAATGCTTGTGCCAATCAACTTGAGTTAATAAGTACTGTTTCATCAATGTGTATGGATTGGCATAAGCTACAAAAGGATATGTGCGGAGGGAGAATATTGGCTGGATCTCTCATCTCCCAGTATGCGTTGAATTTCCACGACCAGCTAAAACACGTTGTCGCTAAGTGCAAACAACTGATCGGCTGGCTTAAGCAACTAACACGCGGCTTTACTGACCCGGTTTTCATCGAAATGCTTTCACGATCGGTTTTGTAACAGGCTTCAGTTCTACAGTGACCCTCTGGAAGTGTATTACGCCGGACGCAGTGCGATGCTATCTTGCCTTAGAGTATACGTTCCGCCGAGATCGTCCTGAGCAAGAACGATAGTCTACGTATAGCAGTGGCGGATTTTTCTCCTCGGAGGCCCTTAGTGGAATGGAAGTTCAGGGCTCCAATCACATGGAATCTACTGACCGGGAGGGAAGGTTCTCTTGGGAAGGAAGATACTCGCTACACTTCTTCTCTCACCCCTTACCAGCCCGGGATCCGACGCGGTCGATCACTCCGATTACCGTTAAAGTCATCACTGCCTAGTAGCTAAGTAAAGAAGAGGAAATTTTAATGACCTGAGCATTAAGGCATCACGCAGCATTTTGTAGTACAAATGTAATATAGAAAGGGAAAAGAGCAATTGGATGAGTTTATTCAAGCCACAACTCTGCTTTGCTTCTTCGACGCGCACGCTACAACTTTTCTTCGTTGACGTTTGTGTCTAGCTCAGGCAACCCGCTGTCAAATTGACATATCTTCGGAGGGGTAGATTTCTCGTCCTACACAGATGAGAGTTTTTTATGCATCAAAAACGGCCGTATTGCTCAAATGACAAGTTTATTCGTATTGAAACCTTCGAGATAGTGGTGATCAGCGCCAACTACATTTGAGAAAATCATACTTCAGCGATGCTTTAGCAATTCTTTCAAAACTGAAAAATCAAATTTAAAAACGATATTGCTGCGTATTGTTACAGAAGTTACAGAAGTTACAGCAGTAGCTCACTCTCTCGATGCTAGGCTGTCATATTGAAATGGCGGCCATTACAAGAAACGGAAACAAACAATTAAATCCAAATCGAACCATAATTTTGCAAAGCAATCCGACACATTGGCTAGTGCCAAGAACCTTAAGTTCATGTATCCATGTTAAAAGTAAGTGTAAGGAAGTTTTTTAACACTACAGCTTTACAAAAAAAAATCTAATTCGAACTAGCAAAGCAATAGCGCCAGTCCATCCAACATGCCGACGAAATTCGACACCAAGTCCAACGAAGTTATTGAGCATTTTAACCATACGAATGATTAAAATGTTTTTGATATAACATACCACCTACTTTACTTAAATTAAGTAAAATGAACTGTACGTCAAGCTCTATGAAGTATTTTACATACATAAAGCTATCCACCCCGGCCAACGAGAAGTTAGTTTTTGAGCTTAGACTCGATACGAATCCACAATTCTTACGTCCAATTCTGTTCAAGAGTTTTTCGGATCCCCTTACATAAGCCAAGGCCTCAACGACTCCAACGTTCTAGTATGGAGAAATCACCTGGACGATCATGTTGCATCTACAAAGGCAAATAAGTGCTAACAGTAACTTATCAATCCTACCTCAACCGGAAAGTGTGATCACGAATGCACGAGTTGTGTGATAAGAAAAATACATGCGAGCGATCCTATTTCAACTTTATTAATCTAAAGTCTTGATCCTCGCCTTGGTCTAGCATAAGAAGAAATAAATAGATTCCTTTGTGTTGGCAGCTGGGATCGCTTCCACTATAACATCTGTAGGAAGTTCAATTCTTTATAATAACTCGTCATCTTTGTCATAAACAAAACGCCACTTTGTTGCTCTGTATACCTATGGTGGAGGTGCCTTATCTAACCTGAGTGGTTAGGTATCGAAAAAAAAACATTCTTACACGCACTACAAATTCAATTATACGTTGCTGAATACGACAGCCATAATGCAACACTTACATTCCGGAACTTATCTCCTTACGATGAAATACTTTTACTCATTCATCATATTTCCCACAACAACAAAAACTTGTTGTTATATCGCTCGTCGCTGTCCGGCATTCCATTCTTTTGCTGGATCTCGTGCGAACCAGTAGTAAGGAAAATTATTTGTGCCATAGTTGCTATACCAATTCTTACCAATTCCATTCCGGCTCGGTGTAGTTTTGTTTCCCACATCGCATCGGAATGGATAGGGTGAAGCAACAACAAAAAAAAAGCATTATCCTTTTGCGCTGCTCCATACTTCCTTCGCGTTGTCTCTGCCCCTTACTGACAGGATGTCTTCAAGCCGATACATTCTGCGGGGCGAGATAAAAACCAGAACGGAAAAGCCATAATCCAAGCGTGGAGAAATTATTGCACTTTCGGAATTATGATTTATACTACCATCTCACACACACACACACACAAACTCTGGCCATCTGCGAAGGGAGACACGGACCACATCCTTCGGAAGGGCCACATCGTTCGCATGTTCGCCCGATCTTGTCATGCGTCCCGACTGGCCGCACACATTCGCACTCCAAAGCGCACGCAAATTGCACTGTCTATTTATTTATGGGCCAGGAAAGTTGCTCAATTGTTGCTTGCGCCGCGTGCGGCCAGCTTCGTTTTGTTCTAGCCCAACTCGCCCAACCACCGTAGCTTCGGCGCTCGAGTGGCATATCATGTTTGAGGGATATAAATTCTTGTCCCACCACCGCTTGAGCTGCCATAAACGGGCACACTTTCGGAATTCTTGCTGAAAGTTTTGCTGCCACCCGGGCGACCATTAGTTCTCCGGGGAAACAGCGTGCGAGCTGCGCTGATGAATATCTTGCCAGCACGTGAAATTCATTTCCATCAGGTGTACTAAGTTGAAAAATTATGGAAACAACCTCTCAACCCATCGGACGGCCGGGAGCACATTTGGCACCCTCGGGCAACGATAAATCGGAAAGCATTCCCTAGCCCTGTCCACAACTTTCTGCACCACCACCACCACCAACCGAGCGGAAAGGGTTTACATTGGGCGGGCTCGAGCCAAGTGGCTTAAGGCATGCCACTTCCACCTGTGCATCGACGTGGTCTCACACTTGCATTCGCCTTTTGCGAGTTGGCTTCATTTTTCACGCCTCCGGTCCACCCACCGACTGCTGCTACCGGTCAGCAGTATGATTCATTATGAAACAACGTAACACACCGAACGAACGAAACACTTTTCATGCCTCGAAGCTGATTTACCCGCTCGTTGACCTTTCGATGCATGCGTTGCATTCTTTTTTTTTTGTGCTACATTTATTTCTGCACAATTTCGTCCGCAATTAAACTTGGCACGGTCAGAATGCACACGCTGGTTGGCGTAACAGTAATCAGAAAAATAATAATAATTGCTGAATTTATTGCGCTCGTGGACTAAAATTTACGGGAGATCGAATCGAATCAATTAATCAATTAATAAATTATGAAATGTGTGCGATATTTTTAATAAGAAAAATGTAAAAAAGCTGCAGCAGGGAAGTATTTGAGCTGTGGTGCCATGTGCAGTTCAAATTAATCATCAAACACATACAACTTAGCATTCGTGGTACAACAAATTCCTTACAAAACCATTCAAAGTAACTAAAACATAAAAAATAGTAGCAAGGCTGTCGAAAAATATTCTCGAATTACTACGAAAATATTCCCTTTCATCAGATCACAGCAGATGATATCAAAAATAGCTTCACGAACATTTATTTTTAAGCGACAGGAGTAGTGACTTATTTTTGGATAATTTAGAAACTTTGACTGACTAGTTTATATATTGTTCAGCTTTCATTTGAAAAACTACTGGACTTTAAAATATTGTTTCGCAAAGATCTTAAGTAAAACAAAAATGCTGAAAAATGAAAAAGGGGTTTTAAAAAATGAAAAATGGGGCCGCTTTGTATTCCGTAACATAAAGTAATATGCAACTAATATTCGGGACACGTTTGTTTAACTTATGTCGATTGCTCCAAAATTATGATATTACTTCATTATAATCCATTTAATGAAAGTTGATCGAATGTCTCATCGTTTTATGTATCATAGCTCTATGTTAGAGTAAAAAATACATCTTCGTAGCGTGTAAAGACCGGTGCCGCTGTCGCTTCCATCCCTGAGCAAATGACTTTCGTAATATTTGAGATAAAAAATTAACTGAACTTTATATTTTAACCGAGCATGCCCGGGGTAAGGCAAATCATGCTAAGAACAAGGAGGAAATGCCTTGTGACATGTTTGTAATTTATTATTTATAACTTTTTTATGTTTATAACGTTATCCTCGAAAGCAGTGTTGACAACACGGCGTAGAGCCGTCATACATACATAAATAAATAAATAATAAATAAACTTATATTTAAGTAAAACTGTAAGCATGTGAAAAGGGGGGGGGGGGGGAGTGTTCATTAGCGTTACGTAATATTACTTGTGGATCCCTTCCAACGTTACGTTTTGTTACGATAGGGAGGAAGTTAGTCAAACAATCCCGATTTTCCCGGTCCGATTTCATAGTACTGTTCAACCATTTTATCGCTAAAAATATTGACGGAATCAATAATTTAAAAATAATCGTTTAAAGGTTTTCTTGTTATAAAATTTTTCATCTAGGGTTTAGAATAACCGACAAAACGGTTATCTTCTTCTTCTTGGCCTGCTCAGGATTGAGCACGGCGTGTCGACATGGCCAGGTCTCCAATCAGTTTCCAGGAAACTCGGTCTAGAGCTGCAGTCCTCTATCCACGGCTGCATCCGATCTCCGACAGGTTGGACTCGACTTAATACAGCCAACGAGCTCGCTGTGCTCCTCTACGCATCGTGCCGAACGGGTGGTTGACGAGCACCTTCTTGGTGGGGCATGAGTCCAACATCCTCGTTACATGCACCAGCCAACGTATCCTTCCGGCTTTGACTTCCGTCAGGATATCAGCACCGCCAAACAGCTCAGCTAGCTCGTGGTTCATTCTCCTTCGCCATACGCCCTGCTCGCACACTCCGCCAAAGATAGTCCTTAGCACCCGCTGTTCGAAAATGGCGAGAGAATTGGCGTCATCCGTCAGCATAGTCCAAGACTCGTGCCCGTAGAGGACTACCTGACGTATCAAGGTGCGGTAAATTGTACATTTCGTGTGTTTTTGAAGTCTTCTGGATCGCAGGAGCTTGTGGAGTCCGTAGTAGGCACGATTCCCCTGAACAATGCGCCTTCGGACTTCGCTGCTTACGTTGTTGTCCGAAGCTACGATTGTACCAAGGTAGCAGAATTCCTCTACCACCTCGAGATCGTCGCCGTCAACTGATACTCTGCTTCCGAGTCGGGCTCTATCACGGTCAGAGCCTCCAGCAAGCAGGTATTTTGTCTTCGTCGCATTGATGCTCAATCCAATTCTATTGACCTCGCGTTTCAGACGGGTGTACGCCTCGTACACCGCCGCAGGTGTCCGTGCGATGATGTCGATGTCATCGGCAAAGCCAAGGAATTGGAGAGATCGGGTGGAAATCGACACCCTCCAGAGCGATGTTGAACAACAAACAGGAGAGTCCGTCTCCTTGCCTCAGACCCCGGTGAGATTCGAACGATTCCGACAGCATGCTCGACACTCTCACCTCGCACTGCACCCCGTTCATAGTGGCCCTTAGCAGACGTACCAGCTTCCCAGGCAATCCGTTAAGCTGCATGGTGTTCCATAGTTCGGTCCGATCTATGGTATCGTAGGCTGCCTTGACCCGAGTCAAAACTGGTGGTAGTCAAAACAGGTGGTGCGTAGGGATCTCTGCCGATCTATGTTGAGCCTTGGGGTAGGCTGAAAGCGCAGCTTATTGGCGACACAGAGTTTTTGGTGCAACTTAATGATCTGATAGAAATTATCTGAGTCGACGTTTGCTCCTTTATAGGTCCTTACTTCGATAATATCCGAGAAGTGCCTTCCATCGATAAGAACGAGGTCCATTGGGGAGTATGTCTGTTGTGATGATCTCCAGGTGTAACTGAAGCGAGGCGCGTCCTGGAAGAAGGTGCTGCGAATGGTCATGTGCTAGGAGGAAGCGAAGTTCTCGAGCCAAGGCCCGTTGTCGTTCGTCATTTAGTGGGCACTGAAACCATCGGGGGCTTAAGCTGGTGGGCACTGAAACTATATCCTATCGGGGTTTTAAAAACTTCCTCCCGTCCGGCCTGAGCGTTAAAATTTCCGATGACAATCTTGACGTCGTGTTGTGGGCAGTGGTCGTACTCCCTCTCCAACTGCGTATAAAAACTGTCTTTATCGTCATCGGTGCTTCCAAGGTGCGGACTATGCACATGCTCAGATTGAAGAACCTTCCGAGGATCCTCAACCTGCACATCCGTTCATTGATCGGCCACCACCCGATCACTCGTTTTCGCATCTCACCTATGAACAGGAACGCCGTACCGAGTTCATGCTTTTCTCCACCGCTTTGGTAGATCATGCAATCACTGCGGTAGGGACGCTCTGTTACTCCTTTCCACCGCACCTCCTGGAGTGCTTCTACTCCGAAGCCGCACGCCCTCACTTCGTCCGAAAGAATGCGGGTACTTCCGGGTGATGTCCCCGGCCCGGATGTAATTTAAACCCTGATTCTGCCGTGATCAGAAGAAAATTGAATAGATATTAGTAAGAAGAATAACTGCAAATTCATGTCCATTTTGCTTGAGAATTGAGAAAATTATTACTCCCTTAATAATTCGTTTAAGCAATATTCAGTTACGACTGCATGCAATTTCATAACAACGAATAAAATAATAAATCACTCAAAGTCATGATCTGAGTGATAGTAAATCAATCATATTTATTAAAATAGATCTCTCGCAGCTTGCGAGTTCCAAACAAATCATCAAACCTTCTTTCCTGCAAGATACAACCCAATCGATGAGAACAAAAGTACGCAAATCTAAAGCATCCCTTCGCAACTTACAATTTTATTCAGCGCCCGACTTCAGCTACCACACGCGTCGCAATGACGTGCATTGGCTGCGGTTAACCGAAAACGCATCATCGCGAACCGACCGGCCGGCTGCAAATGATGCACTCGGTCAAAACGATCGCCCAAAACCGCTTGTATCGAATTATTCGTTACTTTGTTAGCAGCACCAAGCAGCCTTGTCCCAACGCGTTTTGTGGCTCGTGATTACGCATCGACCGCAGAACATTTGTGCCCATGTTACGGCACATTTCCGGCGTATGGATGTTGCACACAAACAGACCACATCTCAGCTTTTGCTAAAGTATGGGGATACATTTGCCTCACCCACTCATATGCCCCAGCTGACCTACACAAACGTCACGCATTACATGCCATAGTATCATGAAATTTTTGGTTTTGGTGGTTTGCATATGGTTTTGTACGTTCGTTGTATCGTATTTTTATTAGAATCATGTTTTAACCAATGCCCATCTCCACCTACAAGCTCCCCGTTACCAGCAGTGGTTTTGTTCGCAAATAATTTAACATTATACAAGCTTAAATGTGGAACACGGTTTCGTTTACCATTTTCCACAAGACTTCGGTTTTCAGGCCCTTGTGACGCACAAGCAATCCAACAACATATCTCATGTCATCGCTCGGTGCGACGTGTCATAACGTGATCGTGTGTGATTGTAAAACATGGAAACATCAACAGAAAGCGATTTCCCAAGACACTTTTACTTTCGTTTTACAAACACCACCCAAGATGCCCATGAAAAGGAAGCATAAAAATCACCATTACATGGGCGGGAAGGAAAAACCTTAATCGAATGCATTCCCAAATCAACTGTGGAGCGGTTTCGACTCGACCCCCGTCGGCTGAAATTCCCGAAGGGAATGCCCAGGGAAACAGTTACTTTTTTCCGTTTTTTCGTCTTCTTTCCTCACCACTCACTGGGACGTAAATCATTTTCCAGCGTATAAATCTTTACACAACGACATAAACAATTTATGGCCTGCTCAAAGCCCATCCGAAGCAGCTTTTTTTTTTGCGTGCCACACTGGCCACTGACGGGTACGGCGACACGTACGTACCAGCTGACCGTGGTGAGGATAATATGCTCGAGGTGTGCCTAAGAACGGGCCCGAGCATCACAAAAAGTGCCCCAAGTGAAAACATTAAATAAAAGAAATGAATTCTTATGTGTAATATGGTTGCTTTTGTTAGCGGAAAGCAGAAACAGCAAGACAATAGAGCGTGACTGATGCGGTGTTTCATCGCATGTCATTGCTTTAAACGCAATACATGATAACATTTTGTAAAGATTATTTTTGAAAATGTTATCCTAGTCCTTTTGTTAATTGTTTCTGAATGATTCCTGATAGCAAGTCTAAAAAAATATATAAATACTGAAGTGCCAGAAAAGGTAAGTCTCTTAAGGTTTTGTTTCTTTCAAAACTAAAGTTTTTATTTGCTAATAAATGTTTCTTCTTTGGTTCATACAACGGTTCATCTCCGACCCGGTGGTATAGCGATTACGGCGCCTGTCTTCATATGACAGGACTGGGGTTTAAATCTCATTCGGATCGTCTTCCCGTAGTGTGAACTGAATATCCAACTATGTGATATCGGCAAGTCTAGAAAGATCGTCCTTAAAAGGTCGTTAAGCCAAGAAGAACAATAAAAAGAATGTTCTCCAAAAAAAAACATGATAATAATTATCCAGCAAGCATTAATAAGGCCAGGCCGTTCCTTGCGAATAAAAAAAAATTTATAAATAATTGACTTATAGAATATTTGAACTTCATCCTAGGGCTCGATGGCTAAGTAGTATCCGCGTATTCTTAACCAGCGTATGTAAATTGATCAATATTCAATCTTTTGAACGTTAAAATAATGATTATTTTTAATGGTATTTTTAGGTTATGTGATCAACGATCAAACCTTAACAAAATAAAACTAACACCTGGAAAAGTTTAAGATCTAGATGAATCCTAGATATGTCTCCCTTAGGATGACTGGATTATTCAGTGAATAATCTGGAGTTATTCAGTGACAGCTTCGCTGATCTTCAAACGTCTGGGCCAGGGTTCAAATCCCATCCGGATCGTCCCCCCGTACTGTGGACTGACTATCCAGCTACGTGGTATCGGGAAGTTCAGAAAGCCATTCAATGACCGGCGTGACCTCAAAGGTCATTAAGCCAAGAAGAAGTAGAAAAAGTAGAAGAAGAAGAGGTTGACACAAAAATTTTGGATAAAAACAGGGTTCAAGAATCTGCTGCAATCAAATATATTTAACTTGTAATTTTATGTACAAAAAGTGTTGTAATACTCTTTTTTAATTTTATTCAAAGAGTCTTCGGGTCTTTGAAACTACATTCGCTTCTCTACTGTATACAAAAAGTGGTTAATACTAATACAAAACTATTGCGGATGTGGTTTGTCTGTTATTTTAAACTCCGTCTAAATTTTACCCGTGGCAATCGGTGAGGATGTGGCGGACAGTAATGTCAACGCCTTAGAAGCTGCAGAGTGGAGAACTGGATTTGTTGAGGATGTAGGAGTGGGTCAGACGTGCATGTCCTATTCGAAGGCGGGATAGGACTCGTTAATGGTGGCTGGATTCGATATCTTCCCATAAAACGGTTGTTGTAATACTTACTTACCAGGCGCTTCAACCGCTTTACGGTCTTGGCCTGCCGCAGCAGAGTCCAGAACCACTCACGGTCCCGCGCCGTCGTCCGCCAATCCGTTATCCCGGCCATGATGGCGGATGATTCCACGCCATCCTCCCACCTCAATCTGGGCCTACTACGCCTCCTCTGTCTGTGTGAACGGCCTAAAAGGACTTTCTGAGCTGGGTCGTCTGGTGCCATGCGTATAACATGGCCAGCCCATTGTCTTTCCTCACATACGGAGCCAACGATCCTTCTGAGCATCTTCTTCTCGAACGCAGCTAAGAGGACTTCGTCTGTTTTGGACAGGGTCCATGTTTCAGAACCGTATGTGAGTACTGGGACTATAAAGGTACGGTACAGTCCCAGCTTCGACCTTCGCGACAGGTTTTTTGAAGTGAGATGTTTTCTCAGGTTGTAGAATGATTGGTTGTCCGCCAGCATCTTATCGCGCAACTCCGTCTTTATGCTGTTTTCGGTGATGACTTTTGACCCTAGATAGGTGAAGTTTTGGATGACTTCAAATCTGTGTCACCATCAATTTGGTCTGTGCCGCATTAATCTGCAACCCGTGATTTTCTGCCGCCTGCTAGATCCTTTGGTAGGCCTCTGCTACCTGGGAGAGCCACAGCCGCAATGATGTCTATATCATCAGCGTATGCCAGGATCTGGGTTTACTTGTAGAAGATGGTTCCCAAAGTCTCCACCTTCGAGTCTCGGATGCAATACGGTCGCAATACTATTTCTTCTTATTTTATTCGTCATAACTGTTTCCCTCAAGGGTTTTACAATAGCGTCAAGGATAAAGGGGGAAGTGAAGAAATAAAGACAGCACACGTAAAATAGTGATTTACAACGGAAAATGGTGACGGATATATTCCATCAATGCGTGTAATTTTATAAGTGTAATCCAATTCTAGGAAATACCTGAAAAAAGCTGCTAAATAAATCGTAAATTTATACAAATTTCTGTTGATTGCACAGCAGTACCGTCTTTGAGACATCCTTCCTGATTCTTCTCACCATTCGGGGTGCATTGCTTACGCGTTAACATAATAAAAAGGTCGCCACTTTGCTCCGTAAAGTACGGTAGCAATCTACCTTCCCTTACATACTTTACATTCCAAACACATTTTCAACCGGTCAATCGCACGCTTTCACATTTCCATATGCATGCATAAAAACCGACATGATTTCCATGTCAATTTACATTCACCGTTTGAAACACTTTCTGTTTGTTTTCAAATGGAAACCCACACCCTGCCCTCGCGCTCTCCACAATGAAGGTCTCTGAAATCGTGTGTATTCGTTCTTAACTTGAAGCCGATCACAGCATGAAAACAATGCGAATCCATCGCTCAAAAACGGCTTCTAAGGGCCAAGTGGCATAATTCATTTCAAAGCATTTTACGTCCTTTCGATCGGTTAAGCCGACCTCGGCTACAAACGGACCCACACGCAGCACACGGTGGATCATGGATCACGCAGCAAAATAAAAAAAATGAACCTGACATCTGTCCGCCAGTTTCTCCCCGAGGGCGAGGACTTACCAGTGCCATGCGTTTCGCATTGGGGAGGAATTTCGCCAACTCCTTACCCTCGCATACGCCGGTAGTACTCATTCGTGGAAGAGCAAATACTGCTCCGTACGCGTACTTTGGCATCCATCTGGGTATGCTCGGATAGAACGGCATCCCTTTTGCATGTTTCGAACGGCGCGAGCTTCAGACGGGATGGGATTTGAGAATAAATGTTATTCGCTTGATGTTAATATGTAAACAGGATTGTTCGACCAAAAGCACAGCCCACCTTTTCCGCGAACGAGGTACCCGGCATTTCGTTGCGCTATTGTTAGTGATAGCTCATCCCAGCGTAAAGCGGTCGGGTTTTCTTTTTCCGGCAAGCACTACAGCACACATACACACGCACAAACACACACACACAAACATCAACAACAGTGCGCACCATCGGTGAATGAGATGTCCCGTTTTCCACGCGACCAAAAGGGCTTCAAGATTTATGGAGCACTATAGAAATGGGCTGGGAAGGAAATGCGGGGCATGTAGCGTGTAACGGGCGCTCCGAAAACATTCAACCCAAAATGGGCGCGATATGCCTACGCTCATACACATCACTTCATGCATAAAGTTTGAGGCTTCGTTGAACGAATGCCCAACGAACACCCACACGCAGAAGATGAGTACGCATATTCCTCAGGACAGTTTTTTTTTTATTCTTTATTTTGTTTGCCAGTTTGGGATGGTTGTGTTTGTCCTGTTTTCAATTTTTGTGTTTTTCCCTTTTTACATTTTCCATTTCGCCTCGGCTGTTGTTGTTGTTTGGCTCGCATGCTCGCGAGCGCCCAATGCAAGCGAACGGCCGACCGAGAGCACGGCCAGCTAAATGGATCGTGCGAAGAACACTTCCAGGCACAAGCGGTGCGCGGTGGCGCTAAAATGGTTGAAATAAACCATCGCTTCGTAAACGCTACACGAAACTTTTCAAATTGAATAATGAATAAGAAAAATTGAAACACAAATCAAAGTCCAACCTCCATTTCGCCCGACATGATGATGGATGGATGTAGCAGCATGGCGGGTTTGAGAAGAAATTTTAAATTCATACGAACACGAATTGCGTTCGATGGGGTTCCATGTTTTCACCGCCACAGGATTTGTAGTTGTTTTCTTTGTGATTTATAAAAAATAAAGGACCAATACATGTATAGTGTTGTAGCGCAGCCAACAATGCTGCGTGTTTGAGTGGTTTCATTTGAATAAACGAAAATAATTTTTTATGGAAAGTTTTTAAAATGATAATCTATTAAACACAATGTTCAGGATTAAAAATAAACAGCTTGTCCTTCTGCAGGCGAATTTCCAAATGTTTGAAGCATATTATTGTTTATCATGCCCGACACAACAGTTTCAGCTAGCCAGGTTGAACAATCCGAATCGTGAGTTGTTATTATTATAGATTTTTAACAAAGATCTAACCAAACATTCAAGGCTTAACAATTTGGCTTGAAAATAGGATAAGGATACAGAACTGGAGAATATTATATCCAAATAGATACAGACAACTATTTGCTGTAGTTAAAATCTATAACTTTCGGGTTTCTGATTGGGGAACGAATCGGAACGAAAAGGCTGTGTCAGAGATTTAGGAGTGCTGCTTGACAGTAAGTTGAGCTTCCAGGTCCAGCTAGAACACGTAGCTCACCAAGGGGAAGCTGCTAAAAGGCCTGCTGAAACAATTAGCGCGAGGCCTCGACGACCCGGTCTGTATTGCTGCGTAGTGCGGTTTTTAATGGAACACGCGTCCGTGATGTGGTGTGCTACTGCAACACGTCCCCTAGCCTCGTGCTGCTGAGCCGGGCCCCTGTCCCTTTCAACGGATTGAGACCGGAGGATACCTCCGACTCAAACTTTCAAGACCGGAGGATTTCACCGACTTGACGAAGTAATTTCGGCTAAATTGAAGACCGAAGGATGCCTCCGACTTCGCTTAGAGGTCATCCGGCGCTAATTTATCCGGTTTGCTATGCGCTCTTGGACACCTCAGGCGCATTATGAAGTTCACTGCGCACTATTGAGCATCAAATCGTTGCAGCAGAGTAACTGCAACGAACAGAGATCGTTAGTGGCGGAAATTTTTGACCACCGGATCGACTCGTGGACGCTTCTTTCCAGACTGCCCCGGCGTGATCGCTCCGGATTAGATCTTTTGTGACCTTTTCAGGTCATATGACAGGAACTCAACGCTGTTTCTCATCGTTTCGAACCATGTACGTCACGATTTGTGTTTTTAAATTTTATCCGTCATGTGTGCCCTATCACTTACTAACAAACCCAACGAAGTAATCGCTTTAGCTTTAAGAATGTTTCAAGAGAGCCATTTATGATTCTGCGATTGCGAACTCTCAACACAGATATGCTTGAAAGAAGATAAACGATTAAGGTAGATGTTCCTCACTGCGGAGCAACTGTCCGGATGTGATTTTAGAAAGTTTCCGGTAGCATTCCCAGAAAGTATTAAGCTTGTTATAATGTGTGAACCTGCTAGTGAAATATAAAGATTGTCAAAAAATCAGCTACAATCAAGAACATTGAAAGGGAAATGAAGGAAACATTCACAGGAATGGACCTTTCTATAAACGAGCTGTATAATCCTGAGAGCTTTGAGCATATAGAGAATTCCTATAAAAGACATCGCTAATAAGCTGCTTCGGTCTTTACAAGACAGGACCGCGCATCGAATACCGTCCGGACCTCGTGTCCTTATAATTCTCTAAAGACTCTACTATCTAGCTACAAATCAAACGAACTTTACATAATCAAAGAAGTAAAAGGAGAAAAAAATAAATTTAAAAGACTCTAGTAATTTCATATGATCAACTTTTACCCCTACTTAAGGATTAATTGACGATGGTAGTAGTAGTAATAATAGTAATAATTTATTCGAGTCCGTCCCTTATGAATAAAAAAAAAATAAAAATAAAAATGTATTCGAGTGAAAATCAATGTGTACAATAAACAAAAAATACATTATTTTAACGGGTTCGATCTCGTCTTTCCTCGTTATTGGTAAGTTATTTTTGACCTTGTCGATTTTGAACGTTAAATTTAGCGATCCGGCGTTTAAAAATGTTTCGTGGGGAAAAAATTTGTTCGCAAAAAATCCCCAAATGAATAAACAAATTATAAATACATAAATCTATGCTTAATCTAGTTTATATCCTAGTTTTTACGTATTTATCCTATCTTACTCTATTTTTATTCTAGTTTTTATTTCTTTTTCAAGTCTATAGAATTGCATTGACTTATAAAAACCCAGGTTTGGGTTTCGGGGAACCATACCGGTGTGGGAAATGTGGGAGTAAAAGGAGAATGAGGAGAATTGGTTATTTAGCCAGTTATTGTGTTGAAGTTCATGGGATTTCTTGTTAATTTCATTATGTATTGTTCGATGGTATTTATGTTACACCTTCTGTGTACTGAGTATGTCCTGTACCATGGAGGAACAATTAATATGGTTTTTAGATATTTGTTCTGACAGATTTTAAACGTATTTTTGTGTGTTTTAACGCACATTACCCAAACAGGGAAGGCGTGTGTTATGATTGATGATTTGATTATGTAAATGTAAACCTTTCTCCGTCGTTTCCCATACGCTGCTCTGTCAGACAGGGCGATCTTTTATCCATGCACCTGTTTGTCCTTTACCTTAATCCGCTCATCTCCAGATTAGAAAGTATTTGTTACGATCAGGATCTCGGTGTTGACAACGTGGAAAAAACATCGGCATTGGACATAGGACCCATTACACCAACAACCACCCCGATGCATGTTCCGTGGTTGCGGGAAGTTGAAAGATTGCGCCTGCTTGACATATTGTTCACTAACAATATACGGGAGGCCATGGGGCATAACTGGGAAAACGTAATCCAACAGTTCCGCCATTTAGTCAGGTTGCACCGTGTTAGAGACCTCAATTTGGCGCAAAAGGGTGTGCTTTTGAACACTTTCCTTCTGCCCAAGCTTTGGTTTGTTGCATCGGTATGTGGCGCACGATCGATGGACATCGATTTGGCCTCCAAAACGGTGCGGTCTTACCTGTGGGATGGATCTGGGGGTTTTTGAAACCCATCAACCCAATTGGCCCTTGGGAATACCCCGAATATAGGCTCCATTGCCACAACGTATCCGTGCCTTCGGGCGGAAATTCAGCAGCTCGCATATGATGGTCGACAGACTTCCAGACTTCAAAGCCTTCCGCGGGTTGGCGATGGATCTGGGAAAACGTTACCAGCTACAGACTTTCAACTGAACAACGCTCGATGTATCTACTAGTGCACAACAAGGTGCCACACGGACTCCTGCTTGACAGGATGAATCGGAGACTCTGGAGCACAAGTTTGACCTGTGCTCTAGGGTGTCTAGTGCTTGGAGCATACTGATGCTGGCTATGGAAGCCATAGTCCCAAACCACAACCTTAACTTCCCTACCCTCCTCTTACCTATTTTAAGTCATACTAGCCTAAGTAAGAGGATTCCCATCCTACGTTTGTTTGCAAATTACATCATCTACATTGTTGGAACTGTGATTGATGAAAATATCCTTCAATGTTTTTTTTGTAAAACTTGCACGTCGTCCCTATATGTACCCCACTTTTCTTTTGTAAACTTGTTTTTAGTTGTTTTAAATAAACAATGTTTTATAAAAACAAAATTAAAGCAGAATATAGCAATAGTTTGTTTTTTAAAACTTAGCTGTGACCTTCTGTTTAGAAATGAGAACAGTACACGAAAGATTTTTTTCACATTTGTTAATTGTGTTTTCTGTACGATGTCTAAACGTGAATCTTTTGTCTAGTAATAAGCCAAGATACTTAACATTTTCCTTCCAAGGTATAGGTGTGTTTTTTATATGAGGTTGTGTGGTTGGAATTTTATTTGCACTCGTGAAACTGAAATTTGAAATTTATCTCTATTTATTTTAAGCTTCCATTTAAGACAGTTGATTGACGATGGTATTGCTTCAATGATTTAGTAACAATCGTTTAATTTCGATCCCCTTCATAAAAGCAATAAAAGCAGCAATTAAATCATCCGAAAACAATTATCTATCGCAATTAAGCCATCGCTTGCATATGCAAAAACAGCATAAGGAAGATATTTTACCTAATCGAGAAACGGAACCCCACACGACAAGACATGCGTTATAAAACACAACCGACTGCGCATCACAGCTACTGAATTCATAAAAGCAAATATCTTAATCTTACATGCGGTCTCACACTTTCGAGCCCTTCAAACTTGGCGGCTATCATTAAATCAAAGCATATCTTTTACAACCTCCAACCGGCATCAAACCCAACATTGTCGATGTAATCCACCACCCATCCGATCCCATCCGACGACGCCTTTGTGTGGTGCAACTTTCTCAACACACATCCAGAAACATGCACTAACGTTGCCAATGTTTTCACAGCGTAGTTAATTATAATGCATGCATTTAATTACAAAGCGCCCCAGCTCGGTTGAAGACGATTTGCTCCACATCAAGCACACGTCACTCAGTGCTAGCAAACCTGTGCTCTAGCCAAACTGAGCGAGAGCAGCACCGACCGTCTGTTTGACTTCGCAAAATAAGACTTCAATAAAATTTATTCATATACTTTCGCATCCTTTGCATGCCCGCACTGCCTAGCCGTTGTTACACACCGACCAACCGACCAACCGACCTACCATCCCCACGGCCACCGATGGAGAAGATTTGTGGGTAGCATATCATACACAAACATGCCAGCACCATGTAAGCTAGGCACCGTGCGAGCAGAAATCAAGATCAAACTTTATTAATTTACATTTCCAAGCATATTTCATCCGTCAAGATGCTAATTAAATATTCATGCCCGCTGCATGAAATGCAAACGCATCGAATCGCGCGCACTGCAACATCATCGCTTTTTACCAGCTGGCAGTGCCCTTGCAGCGGGTGTGTTCTGCCGAAGCATTTCATCGAGTGCCTACATCCTTTCAGCCCCTTCGGTCATTAGCGTTCGGCACCAGCTGTTGGTAGCTGGTGGAACATTGAAACCAACCCAGTAGGAAGGGGAAGGGTGATCGGCTTTTTATCGTTCGACCTCAACCGTAACACACAAAAACTCTCAATAGATCAACTTCATCGATGCATTTCCATTCAATGCTGTCAAATCCAGTTGGCAATTGGATGTGGGTTGCAAAAATACTGCTCAAGACTGGTACCGTACGAGGGCATGCTTCAAAAATTAACTATCAGCATGTATTCATTATTTGTGTTGCAACATCCACTCAGCACGATCCATCCCTTCTTGGGATGGATCGTGCAGTGGAGTGAATGAGGCGGTGGTAATCTGTTTCTCACGTCCAATCACAACGGTTTAACCAATTAGCAGCGGTGCTTTTGCAGTAAAAAGTGAATCCAATCAGCAGCATAGATACTGTACAGTATAAGAGTTAGTTATGATCTGTGATCTGTGTAAACCTACTTCATATGTTCTTCTTTCACTAGCTTCTTTGTGAAACTACTCTTACCATCCATGTGATGTTAAATCTTATTTGAGTTGGCCAATAATTAACGGTCTTCGTCCTTTTTTTCCTGCCAGAGTTAGTGTGAGGTTAGGTTTAAACTCATCCTAGGAAAACAGTTGTGTGATTTATTAGGCAAACAGCAATCAATGAAAGAATAACAGTACAATAATAAAATACATATTTCCATTCATGTGTAAGCACTAGTAGCAACTAGTATTAAAATTCCATCAAAACATACAAAACAAAACCTGATCGCACTCACTAAATCTTCATCGAAGCACTCCAAGTCCACGCCTAATTGCCCCTTAATAACCATCTTCACTAAATCAAAAGGGCTCATTAGCGTGACCGGTTGCGAGAGTTTTGTGAAAATCATGAAGAAATTCAAATAAATTCTGTCGGTTTGCCTATCACCATAATTGGACGACTAATAACACCCCCTTGCCCATAACTGGGCGTCTCCATGCCGACCCAATACCGAGTCAACGGGGAGAAAATAAAAATCGAGATTTTTTACTCTCCCGGATACCCATTCACCGGGAAACTCATAAAAGAACAATGGACCCCCACTCCCGGCCCAAAATTCCCTAAGCCGGCTAGCACCAGGCGCAAGGTCTCCGCTTGTACCGGCCAGCCATCAATTTGCTCCGAAAAAGCAACAATTAGCTATAAATGTTTCCATAGTTTCCAGTTTAATTTTATTTAAATGGCATTTTTCCTTCCGCTGTCATCCGCTGAGCCTGGGAGCAAACATTTCCAATCCACTCGGGAGAGGGGAAAGGGGGAAGGGGGGGGGGGGGTAGGGGAAGGTGCAGAAAAATATGGCCTCGCATCCAACAGGCACCCAACACCAACAACAGGCAGGCAACGTTCACATCCTGGCCCGGGACTGTCTGTTGCTTACCGCTCGTTATTTTTACCAAACAAAAGGATGAGCACGCCCGTTATTCGGCGTCGGCATCGCCACAATGGAAATCCCATTTGCCACGGGAAGCACGGGACCGGGCCCGAAAAATAACGCATCATCGAGCCAGGGCAAGGCAAGTACTTGGCAAACGTTGGCCAACTTTTCACCATCAATTTGAAAAACAAACTGGACACAAACTGTGCCTGTGCCTAAGAGTGGAAAATCGGATTCGCGTCCCTCGCCGCCTCGTCCGCCTCTGGAAAGCCGTATGCAGCGTCCCGGATCTCCCAAAACTATCCCATTGCCAAAACGGACACAGCGACAGAGATGCGAGCAAGCGAGACAACCGTACCCTGTTACAATGGGCCGAACTTGTTCTGGGTGAAAGTTTTCTTCATTGTCCTGGTCTACCGACTTGCTGGCCGTTCCAGTTATTGTCGGCCTTTTTCTCTAAACTGTGTCTCTATTTTAGTTCGTTAGTTTCTTTTTTTTTTGTGCTAACCCCCCGAACGTATCTCATACCGGAAAAATTGAATATTTATTACGTCACATATGGCGCTGGTGTATGGTTTTGTTTGGCTACAGTTATCCGAACAATTTATTACACTTTTTCATCACCTTGCCAAATGCTAGTCCAGAATCATCCCGAAACCGTCCAAACGTTTTGGCAAGGGCCGTGCATCCGAAATGATTCATTCATCCGCTTTGACCACTGCGCCAACTGGACGGGACGGTGGACAGCCAAACTGGTGGTATCTGCAAACGGAAAGAAGAATTCTTAAAACTGCTTGCAAATATGTCATTCTTTGTTAGACTTTCCGGTTCGATGTTCGATGCCGGCCGGAATTCACCTTTAGCCAAAGTTGAACGATTGTAATAAATTAATGGCATAATTGCTTGGTCAAACGGTCTAGCCGATGCAGTACATCTAACTGTCGTTGAAATTGTGCTGATGTCGATGTTCAAAAACTATGTAATGGTATAAGTTTTGTGCAATGTTTTAGTGTAAATTAAACACATGTTGTGATTTATTTTGAGCACTAATCGCGACTCTGTTGTTGCGTTTTATTTTATACATATTTTTGAGAACATAAGCTTACCAACTTCGGAAGAACTGAAGCATCCATTATCCTCGATTTACAACCACCAACACTAATTCTACCTCATCTTTAAGGTGTTGGATTTAATTTTGACACCCGGCGCTGGCCGCAATTTCGGTTAGGTGAAGAAAATTGATTTTAAATGCACGGCTTACGGTGGCGGCTAAATTGAAATCCATATCTACATCGCCTGCCCGTGTGCTGGCACAATTATCGAGTATACCATCGGATTTTATTAATTATCAATTAATTACGCTTTTTATGTATGGGAACGTGTGTACGCGCTTGTAACCTTCCACCAGCACAGCCGCCGGAGCGTTTCTGAGCGGTGGAACATGTGTCGGGATTAGAACATCTACCGAAAACCCCAACCAGCTTACTTGTTAGCCATCCCACCAACAAACGGGGATAATGAAATGCTTAATGTTATTATGATAATGTGCACATCGAGCTACTACTAGCTGCCGCTACTAGTTTTGCTCTCTGCCCTCCATCCCAACGAGGATGAACACTCAAACACACACTGATGGTCACACTCACACAGGCAAGCAATACCTAGCTAAGCCCATCGCTAAGCATGCCAAAATCCCTAAAGCGTCACAAATGTTAATATGATGCAGCACGGTTAGCATGATGGAGTGAAAGAAGTGAAGCGTCATGGGTACGGCGGCCTGGGCTGATGATGTAAACGCGCTGGTGGTGAACGCGTGGCCGGCTCCGGAGAAGTCCTTAAATCCTAGATAATCCTTCAACTCCATTTAAGAACGTTGGCCGGAAAGTGCGCTTTCTGTGCGGAGCGGCTTTAGAGAGGAAGCGTTGGCTCATTAATTTTGTCGTCTCACCACCAGAAGAAACTGGTAAACAATCATCTGCTTCTATTTTCTAGAGAAAATAGAACGATGGCCCAAAAGTGCTTAGATAGCGGGATGTAAAAATAACAGTCGAACAGTAAACTTGCGCTTGTTTTTATCGCTCGATCGTGAACAGTTTGCTTTAAAATATTCAATTGTTCAATTGCTGCAAATAAATTCAGCAGCTGTCCTTTATTTAGACGTGCGTGAGTACATTCACATTTTGCGCTGAATTCAATATAGTTATACTCTAATCCTTTACGAAAATTGTTCCATATCCCGAGGATTGGTCTGATACAAAAAAGGTAGGACTCTATGTTGGACTTAATAAAAAAATTACAAATGGAACGGAGATGGCGGAGGAGGTGTCTTATGGTCAACATTCTCGTTATGAAGCACTGCAGCAGAAACAGTGCACAATCTTGGATGATCCTTACCGGCTTGCAGCTGCATCGAATTCATAATGAAAGAGGAGTGACCGAGATTAGTTTAGTGGTTCAACAAACCGTTAACCAAGAAATAGGTGTTGTTGGAGACCTCTAGGTACTCACCTAGTCCGTATTTCTCCTTTTCTCTGGATGTGAGTCAATCGTGTATGGCCTATTCGTGTATGGGTGTATGGCCTTCCTAGACAACACTCTTTGCTCGTAGCTGTAAGTTTGATTTTCTTGAGATTTTCTTGAGCTCAAAGGTGATTTACTCCAAGTGATCTGCCAACTCTTGAGGGAGCACCATGAAAGGCCTTCAAAGGTTTGATTACTAGTTGAGAAGATTATGAGACGGACCATTCTGTCATAGCGACCGATACTACCGCACAAAAAAGGGTTCCCATACTTCACCGCCCCATACCACATGCTGCTTCGGGGATGCCACAAGGGAGCAATCTCGGTCCGCCCCTCTTCCTAGCCATCTGCTTTACGCCAGATTGTCGTCTCTTTTGCAAGGAAACCAAACCCCCTGATCTATGAATACGCACTCTACGTTTGCTCCTCGAGCGCAAAAATTGTGACAGGGATTTTAGGATGCTCTTTGATCACAAGCTAACTTTTCATGATCTGCTTGATCACATTACCGCTTAGGGTAATCAGCTCTTGGGACTGCTGAAACTGCTTGCCCGTGACATTAATGATTCGGTCTCGACCAAGATGCGGTATTGCTCCCTAGTTCGATCTGTGGTGGAATACGCACGACTAGAATCAATACAGAGCAGATTCTCAAGGTTTGTTTTGCGCTCCTGGGTAGCCCAGCCAAACTACGACGGATGTTGTGCGTCACTTGGCCTCGATTCGCTGATACAACGGAACTGAAATGCGTAGACACATTTCGTCGCAGGGATACTTGACTATTGGATCGACTCGCCGCCACTGCTCGCAGGACTTAATCTGTACGCCCCGACGAGATCGCTCCTGTGAGGCGAGATCCACGGTCGAGATCGAGAATGTTACTTGACTTAGAGAAACGCCGTACTCGTTTTAGTTTCTCTGATCCGTTTCTTGCCAAGTGCCGTGAGTTTAACGCTATGTGTGATCGTTTTGAACCTAACATGTTTTCTTTCTACAGCTGTCCCGCTGGGGCTTTGGTGGGCTTCTAACCAAGTTCAATGAAATCTTCCTCACGGACCGGACATTTAGAGTATTAATAGGAACCGAATTATCCAACCACTAGACATTAAAGAATGGCGTCCCACAAGGGGCCATTCTCTCTCTCCCACCCTTTTCCTCATTAGCGAGGTATCTCTGTTTTTCTCTATTCCTACAGAAATCCAAGCATTCATTTACGCTGACGATATTATTCTGGCCTCGTCTTCTCGTTCCGCTTGCGAATCCCGTAAACTCCTGCAAACAGGGGTTAATGGGATTCGACAGTGGTCGAGAGGGTCGGGTTATGAAATATCCCACACTAAATCGAAAATCCTTCACATTTGTAAACACACTCTTTGTGCAAATCAACGACCGATCAAATACAACAACACACAAATACCCAACGCACGGACTGCCGACATACTCGGCGTAACTTTCGACACTCGCCTGTCCTTTATACCTCACCCTAAAAGGGTTAAGAAGCAAGCAAACAACCAGCTGAACCTGTTCCGGATGCTCGGAACCGGCAAAGCTCGAGTCTCCCGTATAACACAAAACCGCATCATCAATGCCTGGCTCCTACCCAAACTTCAAGAAGAGAGTAGCACCTATTTACTACACAGCCATCCGCTATGCCACTGGTGCATTAATCACCAGTCCGATCAACTCCCTCCTCTGCGAAAGTGGCCTCCTCCCTATGGAAAATGTCATCACCAAATGACTAGTGGAAGCTGCAGCTCGGATCCTTGAGAAAGGACTCGACGTAACTGCACTCATCACCAGAGCAAACGCAGAACTACAGACAACCAACAACTACCACCGATCATCCAATTCACCCGCCGGGGAATTCATCCCTGGTATCTCCGTACACCTGCCATAGACTGGGATCTTAAAAGCTCCCTCCGGGGAATCGGAAAAAAACAGCCACATCGCCAATAGTACCTTTACTCACTTAATTCAGACTAAATACAAACATTTTCATCATATCTTTACAGACGGTTCCGTTCATCGGGACTCAGCCGGATGTGGGATTCACTCCACCACAGACAACTGCGCCATCAAACTTCCTAATCACACCTCCATCTTTTCCGCCGAAGCAATGGCAATTCAACTAGTCGCCGACGAAGGACTACAGACTGACCGACCGAACGTCATCTTCAGCGACAGTGCCAGTGTTCTGGATGCCCTGAAACACGGCACCTCCAAAGACTCATCCACGTCCAGCCCCTAGACTCCATACCTGCGTCCCCGACAATCGTCTTCTGTTGGATTCCGGGTCATTCCGGAATCAACGGAAAGGAGAAAGCCGACCAACTTGGCAACAACGGATGGCTCCGTCCTGACGAACAATACAACACTCTTTCACGCCGTGATGCCATCCGCTTTACCAACACTGGAACTCCACATGGCACAACGTAGATCTCAGCAACAAACTCCGTCCTATCAAGCGCAACACCTCTTCATGGGAAGATACCGAATCCAGCCACATCCCACGAGTCCTTTTCCGCCTTCGTATAGGTCATACCCGCCTTACGCACTCCTACCTCCTAGAAAAATCCAGTCCTCCACTCTGCAGCTTCTGTGGTGTTGACATCACCGTTCGCCACATCCTCACCGATTGCCATGGATACACGACACACTGAGCCAGCTGCCAGCTAGAAACTGATTTAACGACAATCCTATCACCCGAAAAACTCCAGCAGAACCGCCTCATTAGATTTTTACGCATCAGTAATTTATACCAAGAAATTTAAGCAATAGTTTAAACTTGTCCGATACCATATGCCATAATCGCAATATTTTTCCTTAATATTTAAGCCACATAAACGATAGTTTTGTATTAGATTAAACCATCTTTTATTTATACAGTAGAGACGCGAATGAAGTCTCTAAGACTCAAAGCCTCTATAAATAAAGAAAAAAACCTACATGTTGCGTTCGGCGTTTTTTAATAGTAATCGTGCTCTGCGTCCTGCTACTTGTAATCTGTGACGAAAATGAAGGAGAATGCTTCAAGGAGGATACTCGCAGTCCATAGAGTTGAATAAATTAGTAACAACAATAACAATAAAAACTTCTTTGTACCAAAGGTTCCAAAGAAATTGAAATTTATTTAAGACATTTAGTACATGACTAGTCAGAATGCAAAAAGGCTCCGCTCTATAAACAACGAGACAATAACACATTATCTGTCTACTGGCACCCCATTGATGAATGCATACAATGATTGTATATAAGAACAATGAGGTTGGCTTGGCTTATCGACCTACCAGATCACGTCGGACATAAAATGGCTCACTATACATACTTGCTGCTATCACCGGGCCTACACTTTTTTAAACAATTACAGCTTAAATTGCCTTACCTTTAAGGCTTATGCCTTAAACATATTACAGCGAAAATACCGTAAAACGAACGTATCTTAAAAGTACACCAATTGGAAAGTGTACTTCTAGCTATCATATGGCGTAGTTATAATTAAAAGTTATAGAAAACCGATATTTATGATACTGTATTATAAACCTCAGCAACATCATCATATCATGCACTTCATGATCGACCATCTCGTTCAAATTGTATTCGGTCGAAGTATCGATTTGTAATTCACTCGAAGAATAAATCCACCCCAGTTATTGTGGATCTGAACACTGAAACAAAAACCACACCGAGCCACACACATGTAAAACAAATGTTTCACGTGCATATTTCACCCACATATAACACACAATCTTGATATGGTCCGCAATATTGTAGCCTCTTTTTAATGAACAAACGTTCCTCCTCGGTCCAACCTTCCCTGCTGTAGGCTCTTTTGAAATCTGAGTTTGACCAAAACCAGGTCGGCAAATGGTTGGCAGAACTTTGCCAAACTGCACAACACCCCACAATGCAGCGCGGCTCAGTAACAGTAAACGAATATGCAATGTTTGGCGAAACATAATAGACTTCCTGATGTGTGTTCGGGCCGATGTCGTCCGTGATATTAAACTCGCCTACTAACTACCGGGCAGTGTGGTTCGGGAACCCAACGCTTACCGGGCCCAGCGCCATGATTACTCTGCCTTGTGCTTCCTGTTGTTGTTGTTCCAGACACCCAAGCTCCGATGGAGGTGGCCGGTGCAATTCATCAATAAAGGAACCTCGCATCCGGCCCCGGCAGTGTTTGAAAGAAGAATGTATTGGCAAAATGAGAACTATATTTTCAAAACGATTTGCATGAATTATGCTACACTCAAACAGCAGACCCGAACCCGCAGGACCATTCGTTACGGGCCAATCCGTTGTTGCTCTCGTGCCACTGCCTGCGCGCCTCGCCAAACAACAGTTTCGACAAATAATTTTCTTCTTTGCAACAAACTTTTCCCATGGCAATTGTGGCCCCCCCGTCCTCCTCCGCTGACCCCGCTCGCAAAGAGCAAAGGGACACCGGGGGCAGCCACACCGAGTAGGCGTATCCAAGTACTCCGACCGACCGAACCAACCAACCAACTGACCGAGCCGACCAAACTAACCGACCAGGGAGGTTTTGGCTTTTTCGTTTTAAATGGTCTATTGAGAATTAATTTACAGTAATATAATGCCAATGTTGGTAGAGCATAATTAAATGATAACATAACAATCATAATAATGCATTGCCGTTCGAACGAGTCCTGGCAGCGGACCGATCCGATAGCGTGCAATGGGCCAGCAAGCCCGGCCAAGTGGAACAACAGTCTGCACTCTCGGGGAACATACTATGCGGGCCGTACCGGCCTAGGACTAGAGAAGGAGCTCCTCCGTGCTTGCTGTTTTGACAGCTATAGGGAAGCGTGTGTGTGTTGTGTGGCTGTGTGTATTGTGCAGGCGTGCGATCGGTTTATAGAAACACTTGTTTGGGCTGTCGAGGTTCGGGACCGAAGCCGAAGAAGACAATCTCCGCCGTTCGCACATGATGCATGGCTTTGTCCACGGTAATCCCACCCAATAAACGTATCCTTCGATCGATCGATTCCGACCGAACGATGCATGTCCCCAGGATTCGGCCATTATCAGTCTTGTAGCGCACAAATTCCGCGGCTCGCCGTGTATGGGCCGTGTGTCTTGAACCATCGAAGCGCTCCTTCTTCGGATAGGCAATAATTTTATAATTGTTTTTAAAGCTTTCACATTATAATTTATTATTAATTACAGCACATTATTGCCAAATGATTTACGAGCGGCAGTTCGGCCGCAGGATGGTGGAAAATTCGCCTATCTGCATACGCATACTTCCCCTTATGCCGTGGTGTTTGGCGGGCTCGGTTCTGTGCATTGCAGCCATGGTGGTCCTAGAAATTCATCGACCTGCTCATGACAATAATAACAATACCGTCCATAATCACGCATCGCGGTGTCTCGCGAGCCCAATTTTCCAAAGAACACCACCACCGCAAGCAATCGCAACGGTCGGGGATTTGCGATAGACGATGCAATCTGTCATAGGGGTCCTCATTTGCATTTCCCACCCATTCGGTGCTCTGGATGTGTTCAAAGATTAATGAATGTATTATCACACCAATGGAATTTTACCAATTACATATTACTGTACTTGATACTCCAAATTTTCTTTTTAAACTAAATTCTACCAAATTCTATTCAACACAAGCGGTCTTGACAATACGGCACTGGACCGTTATAATCAATTGTAAATAAATAAATTCCACCAAATCTACTAAATGTACAAATTTACTTCACTGAATGTTTGTTGGTTAGGAGCTCGCCTCTCGTAGGCCTGTTTTCATCTCAAGTTAATTATTTTCACATCCAAACTTTACATCGTTAGCCGTACGGTCGGTCGAACTTTCATGTGAAAATCTCTCACCCGAATCGATCGTTTTCAAACTTGGTCTGATAAGACCTCCATCCACGGTTTGGATGAGCAAGATGAATTGAAATTGGGCAGCAAACAATCGTGATCTACTTTTGATTGGCTCTTTAATTACGATCGCTTATCATAAGAGAGCTGGTATCCTTTTGGTGAGGGTTTAAGCAAGACATTATGTAGAGCAGACAACCTACACAATGCAGTTCGGTGAACGAAACGGCAGCGGCGCCGGTCCGCACACGGCAATACCGGATATCGAGTGCCGTGCAGACCGTCGCCATGAAGCCAGGACTTAGCTACGGGTATAATCAAGTCAAAGCCAGTATTCACAGACCAAGATCTCCGGCAGGTCTCCGGAGGCACTAAATCTAACTAAATGTAATTTTTGTCAAATAATTTCCTTTTAACGTGGATTTGTAGCATATCTACTTCATGTGCCCACTTTTACATTTTTACAAATTATTTTACCAAAGTTTTCTTTAAGAACATGCCTCATTTTCTGTTTTGTAAAGTTTGAGTTCTGTTTGATTTGAGTTGCATTTACAATCTATAAAGTAATTGACTGTAGTTTTATTATGATTCTAGATTGGTCAAAAATTCAGTACTCAGAATATTGTTGCGCATAATTTAAAATGCAAAACTTCTTTTTTCTTCTTCTTCCACTCAAGATTGAGCACGTCGCGTCGACATGGCCAGGTCTCAAATCAGTTTCCAGGAAACTCGATCTAGGGCTGCAGTCCTTCATCCACGGCTGCGTCTGATCTCCGACAGATTAGACTCCACTTGATCCAGTCAACGAGCTCGCTGTGCTCCTCTACGCCTCGTGCCGAACGGGTCTTTGACGAGCACCTTCTTGGTGGGGCATGAGTCCGGCATCCTCATCACGTGTCCCAGCGCAGGCAGCCGGACTTAACACCCGTCGCTCGAAAATGGCGAGTGCATTGGCGTCCTCCGTCAGCATAGTTCAAAACTCGTACCCGTATAGGACTACCGGACGTATCAAGGTGCGGTAAATCGTGCATTTCGTGTGTTTTTGGAGTCTTTTGGATCGCAGGAGTTTGTGGAGTCCGTATTAGGCACGATTTCCCTGAACAATGCGCCTTCGGATTTCGCTGTTTACGTTGTTGTCCGAAGTTACGATCGTACCAAAGTAGCAGAACTCCTCTACCACCTCGAAATCGTCGCCGTCAACTGATACTCTGCTTCCGAGTCGGGCTCTATCACGGTCAGAGCCTTCGGCAAGCAGGTATTTTGTCTTCGTCGCATTGATCCTCAATGAAATTCAATGGCCTCGAGTTTCAGTCGGGTGTACGCCTCGTACACCGCCGCAGGTGTCCGTCCGATGATGTCGATGTCATCGGCAAAGCCAAGGAATTGGAGAGATCGTGTTAAATTCGTGCCCCGGATGTCGAAGCTCACGCTTCGCATGACACCTTCCAGAGCAATGTTGAACAACAAACAGGAGAGTCCGTCTCCTTGCCTCAGACCCCGGTGAGATTCGACGATTCCGACAGCATGCTCGAAACTCTCACCTTGCACTGCACCCCGTCCATAGTGTCCTTTAGCAGCCGTACCAGCTTCCCAGGGAACCCGTACTGCTGCATGGTGTTCCATAGTTCGGTCCGATCACTGGTATCGTAGGCCGCCTTGAAGTCAATGAACAGGTGGTGCGTAGGGATCTGGTGCTCCCGGCATTTTTGTAGGATCTGCCGTAAAGTGAAGATATGGTCCGTTGTCGATTTGCCTCCAAAAAATCCAGCTTGGTAGCTTCCGACGAAATCTGTAGCAAGGGGCTCTAG
Organism: Anopheles maculipalpis; assembly: GCF_943734695.1. Taxonomy (NCBI): domain Eukaryota; kingdom Metazoa; phylum Arthropoda; class Insecta; order Diptera; family Culicidae; genus Anopheles; species Anopheles maculipalpis. Next base: position 53,435,639 of record NC_064872.1, on the reverse strand, counting down.
TCTGCAGAAGAGTATTCGGGACAGGATCTTATAGGCAGCATTCAGGACTGTGATGGCCCGGAAGTTAGCACAGTCCATCCTGTCGGCCTTTTTGTACACCGGGTGTATGGCACCCAGTTTCCATTCATCCGGTAGTTCTTCCTGATCCCAAATCTTAACAATCAGTCGATGCATGATGGCGGAAAACCTCTCCGGACCCATTTTGAACAGTTCAGCCCTGGCTGATCCATCGCTGCCAGCTGATTTGTTGCATTTCAGTTGCTTGATGGCACTGATGACTTCGTCCAGGGATGGCGGGGATACCTCGTCATCGTCATGCTGGCTGTCGTAGTTTTGCACTCCTCTGCTTCCTGCGCCTAGTTCGGTGCCTCCTGCATCTGCTCCGTTTAGTTGTATGTTGAAGTAGCACTTCCAATAATATTTTATTTATTTATTTTATTTATAATTAATAATGACGGTCCAGTGCCGTATTGTCAACACCGCTTGTGTTGAGTAAATTTTATAATCATCTTGATAAGGCATTTCCTCCTTATTCTTTGCCTTATCCCGGGCATAGCACTTCCAATAATACTTCGAATAATTAATATGCAAAACTACAATCTGTAAAATACGAAACATTGAAAATATTAATCTTCTTCTTGGTTTAACGACCTTCTTAGGCCTCGCCGGCCATCAAATGGGTTACTATAGACTGCCTAGTTGTATAGTCAGTCCTCACTACGGGGGAAGAGTCCGGATGGGATTCGAGCCCCGGTCCTGCCGTATGAAAACTGTAGTCGTTATCACCACCACCAACACCCCCAAAACCACCACCATCACCCGCCGCCTCGAAAGATCGAAAAGATTATTTTGACTTATTTGAGTAAATCAGACATTTTGAGTTCAATCAAACAGAACGGAAACAGAAATAAATAAAAACTAACTATTCAGCTACGTGAAATATGAATTAAAACTAAGCTTTACTTTTTTTTTTCTTCTACATTGTCTCAAGTCCCTCGAGAGATGTTGGCCTACAATTTCTGGTTTCCTTAACTGTTAGGTTCGGTCATGAACGGTACAAATCCCATCCGGAACACCCATAGCGAGGACTGACTATCCAACTACGTGATATCAACAAGCCATTAGATAACCGGAATGACTTAGAAGGGCGTTAAGCCAAGAAGAACTGTCAGTTTACCCGTCGCTGCTTAGTCAATCTTGCATTCTGAAAAATGGTTCAGATGAGGTTCGACATCCATTCCTATCGTGTAACAACCATTGCACTTTACCAAACAAGCCACCAGAATTGCGATGATTGAGAAATGGAAAAGTTAACGAAAAAAACTCCTCAAACCCTTTAGTAGTTATTGAAAGCGACAAAGATAATATGCAGCGATTGTAAAGTATGATTAATCATTTTTAAAATTAAATTGATGAACTGGTAAATGTAAGAAATATGGAGTGAATATGAGTCGAAGTTTTGCTCAGCAGTTTTCGTTCAACTACATCTTGGAGTAAACTACTTACATCCTGGCGTAGGGTGGCCCGGTGGTACAGGCGACAACGGCGCCGGTCTTCATACGGCAGGACCGGAGTTCAAATCCCATCCGGGTCATCCCCCCGTAGTGAGGATTCACTATCCAACTACGTGGTATTGGCAAGTCTAGTACGCCATCTGATGGTCGGCGTGCAGTTCTTACGAACAGCTGAATTACACAGCCAATTTCTTTCACAAACTCACAAAATCTTTATTAACCACAGGAACTGCCTGTTGAACGTTGCTTTCGTCCCAACACCCGATTGCAAATCGCTCGTAGTTGGACTGGCCCAATACAGTAAAAAATACTACTGGCCCTATGAAGACGAAATCTAGCCCGTTTGGCCCTGGCAAAACTGAATGACGAGACCGTCGACCCCACGTCGGCCATCCACTGATGTATTCACATCGTCGTTCTGGCTCGTCAACGATGTCAATGATAAAATCCACTCCTGAAGTGGATGCCGGAGAAGATTGTCCCAATACAGCTTCAGCGACAATACACCCTCTCCATACTGTCCACGGTCCGCGCAGAGGGTTACCGTTAAATTCGTAATCATTTTCCGGCCCAAGATCAACTCAACAGATACCTCACAAACGGTATGCCGCTTTCGCTCGGATAAATGCGACCTTTTTTCCAATCTTGGGAGGTAAAACAGAGAAGAAAAAAAACGCAACCATAAACCGAAAGAAGCTGAAAAAACTGAAATCGGTTGATAATTCCATTCATGTCTCGAAGGTTGGTTGGTGCCTCTCGAGTGGTTCGACCACTTCGCCGATTCTCTCTCTTGTGTGTTTGGGCTGTTATGCTACTATTATTGTTTTTGTGTGAACGCTATTCTCGGCTTACCGTTCAAAAATTGGTACAAAATGAACCAACATTTTTGCAACAAAATTGTGGACAAAACCGAAAGCCGGGAGGCGAGTTGCCCCTCTCGCAGGAACGGAAACAAATAAATAAAATTAAATATTCAAGATACCGTGCCGGGAGATGTGTTTTTAAGCAGCAGATCATAACTTTCCCACTCACTTTCACCAGATCCGTCCATGGCTTGTACCATTCAAACCTTCCCAGTGCCGTGCACAGTTTGCTTCGAATATTTCCAGTTCTTTTCTCTTTCGGTCAGCAAAGAATATTGATAAGCACGTTTTGTGCGGTAGGGGACGCCCCAGGACCCAAGAGCGAATAATAATGGATTCCGGTCGGAATTCGAATGGTTGCCCTTTTTTTGCCTGCCAGACTGTCTGTCCGTGTAGTACGGGCAGGAAGAAAAAGATGACGACCAACTTTCTGCGTTGTTGGTCTGACCGACGGATTATTGAGTGAATGGTTGAGTCAGAGAGTGAACGCCGTTTCGTCCTTGAAGGCGATGGATTAACTCTTTCAACCAATTTGAATTTGAGTAAAGAGAGGTTACGCGATTTTGTGATGAATGCGATACGATGATGATACCGTTGATGGTGGGACTTATCTTGATTTGAATTCGAATACGCCGTTTCCGATTACGGTTCGGTTTTACGTTTCACTGCGTTAATGTAGATTTGTATTGATAATGTAAGGAATTTGTTATAATATTATTTTAAGTGTATAATTTATGTTTTGTTGCGCAGACCCTGACGTACAGTATTTAACATTTTACATCAATCATAAGCAATATCTATCTGTAAAAATGAGTTTGGAATTTATTCTGTTTGATAATTTAACGAAGGTATTAGTTCGATTGTTGTTCTTTTTTTTCCAATTTATATTTTCATTACTAAAAAATGTATAGAATTATCGGTAAGACAAATGAACTAACATTTATTAACAATTCCTATCTAAACGTAAATTGTCTTGCCATCGAACCACCCCTTAAAATTTAAGTTAAAGACAGAATTATTTCTTAATTGATTTGAAGAAAATAAACAAGGATTGTTAAGATAATATAATACAAACAAACTGTTAAACATCCCTGGCGGGATTTTTGTTTTTTTTTAATAATTAGAGATCATTTATAACAAATTTTAATAACTTTGCTTCGAAAGCCATCCATCTCTCATCCTTATATACCGTCGCTCTCTTAAGATGTGTTACTACTTATTACAAATTGAATTCATGCAAATCGGAAATGTCCATGTGGCGATTTTTATAGAGTGGATGACTAATTTTCTCAATTTATCTACGTGTTAAGCTCCGATCTTTCATTGGAACAGTCCATTTTCAGTCCAAGAGTATGTTAACACGTTCGATACCATGGCACGTATATGAATATTTGCCTATAAGAAACCTCTATTGTGCGAAGGAGATGCATTCTCACGTTTACTTTTCGTGAGAAAAAATCGACTGAATAATCCTTGGTACCGAACGTGTTAAACTGTGCATTCTAATTCCTTTCATTCGATATAAAGCGCCATTATATTACTGCACGGGGCGGGTGGTATAAGCGACAACGGCGTCGGTCTTCACACGGCAGGACCGGGATTCATATCCCATTCGGACCGTTCCCCCGTAATAAAGACTGACTATCCAACTACATGGTATATACAAGTCTAGTAAACCACTCCAGGGTCGGTGTGAATTCGGAGGTCGTTAAGCCAAGAAGAAGAGAAGATATTACAACGAAAGCAAAGCTCAGCAAAACTGTGCAAAGTAACCATAAAAGCATTAACACTTGTTCTGTTTGTTTGCTAAAAAATCAAGTAAAAATTTGTTTTTTGTAACATGCGCTTCTCTCTGCCGAAGGAAAGTCCTTGATCCACGATTGTGTTGTGTAGACAAGAAAACTAAGCTGATTACTCCCGTAAAACAGCACTGTGACGCTACTCATTTTTTTAAAGTAGCTTCAAAGACCCAATCAGGATCGTCCCGTTCATCTCCGAAAAAAAATTAAGCTTTCCCATCACTTCTACATATCCTATGCCGTCAAAAACTATTCCGCTTCCTTCGCAACACAGTCAGATAGTCAGGCCTTTTGTCACGATGAGTGGAACTAACGACAAATAACCGGAATTGCTAGTATCATCCTAGCCCAATATATAGAGTTTTCTAGCGTTTTCTACTATCCCTATTCGGTAAACGGGACCGAAGGCAGTCAATTAACCTGTCTTCTACCAGGATTCTTGCTCCCTAAGTAGGGTTCTCGTTGGACATGTTGTGAATATATTTATTGGGCATTGTACAGCTTTCCATGTGTCAAGTTGGAGCTTATCTGATTGATAATGTTTTGCATAGTTGGCTGGCCGATCAGATGGTGTAAACCACACAACCAAGACGTATTCCGTGTCTTCTACCAAATCAACGCTTACTGTACATTTCAGCGAACCATGTGAGATGCTTTATTGCTGCACGGAGTAGTTTCACAGGAACCAATATCCGATTATGACCAGGGTTTGTTAGTGTACAACGAATCTACAGACCATCGGACCTAATATCTGCTGGCAAATTGTTGCGGCTGTGCAATTTTCGACCTACATAGCTCTACCATTTCGGACCTCCTTTACAGTACATTGAGCGCCATTCTGATGAAAAGAAAGAATGTCGCTTCCACCGCTTAACTACCGTTATAAAACGAAGATTCATATTTTGTAACTTATTAATACATTCATGGTCATTTTTATTGGGTAACTTAAAATTAAATTGTAATTTTTTTATAAACTATAATTATGTTACATGCGTGATCAGAGCTGTTGATCATCAAGGGCAAACTTCTCACCGATCCACGGATGTAACTTCTCCGTTCCACTCTTGGATGTCTGAACATTTTACATCGCGATAGGTATGAAAGAACGAAAAACATAGCATTTTCAGCTTCATTTCTTATTTTTTAATAAATATAAAGTAGGCCCACAAGGTACCACTAGTTGTCAATACATTTATGTTTTAAGTAAACCTGTGGCATACTGCGTTATTATAGTCTGTAGATTTTTACGCTTCGTCGTGTTTTTATAAATTCATCGCCCAAATAAGCATGTGCTTGCAGCACAGACAAAACCTTCAACATCACGATATGCTAATAGGTGGCGCTAGCGTCCGCGATGCCTTACCACAGTGGTTCATTTCCTAATCTGTGGCAAATTCACAAGGCTTATGATAATCCGAGTGAAAATTCATAAATTACAATTTTATTTTTCAAATATAATTTCAGGCAATATTTCAAACAGAGTATCTATTTACTTGAAGTTGACCTGTGTGTGAAAATCCTTTTCACACTGCAACACGAACACCCGAGGTTTTCTTCTTCTACCAAAACTTGCCGAAGTCTGACAGCACACGTCAAGCGTTTTTTATACACTCGTGACGTTTGTGTTTGTGTGGTGAGCATTCACGGATGCTGATTGAGGTACTGAAAATACAAAGTGTTTTACTAACGCTAGAAACAGAAAATCTACCAAAAAAGTGTTTATAAACGTACCAGGTAATTGTTTGTTTCGATGCACATTGAAAGCAAAGCATCGATCGTGAAGGAACCGGGTGTAAATGTGACATCAGCGGCCTGATGATAGCAAAGCTCGTCATGGACTCGCCCAGTTTTTGTTTCCCTCCGCTTCCACCGCCCCCTTCTGAAGTTATGATTCCTCGCCGATACGAGCGAAAAGAAAATAAAATCATCCCCCGCCTTGTGTATAGATGAGTAACATATTATGCATACACATTCGTTGCTGGCAGGGTTATGAGATGCGGGCACTGCAACGAGGGCAAAAACGGATGGGAGAAATTGTTAAATTCAGAGTAGTGCGAGCTCCACACGCACGCACCGTCCACTTCCCGGTCCAATGATTATTGGGTTTAAGCAGCAGCCACTACCGTTTCCGTTGATTAACATTCTTTCCATTCTATGCACGCTTGTTTCCCCATCTCCCAGGTTGCAGGTTCATAACGTGTTATCAGCCAGGGCAATGCGCTAACAAGGAAGGCGGCGAATGAGATCGGACCCGTTTGCAGCATAAACACAAGCAACAAGCAACCGTAAACCATGGCACGCCAGCTAAATCCAAACCAGCAAAAAATCGCCGAAAAGTTGATCATATTGAATGATCGCGGTGTCGGCATACTGACGCGCATCTACAACATCAAGAAGGCGTGCGGTGACACCAAGTCCAAGCCCGGCTTCCTGTCGGAAAAGTCATTAGAATCTTCGATAAAATTCATCGTGAAGCGGTTTCCCAATATCGACATCAAGGGTCTGACCGCGATCGCAAGCATCAAGTCGGAGATCATCAAATCGCTCTCCCTCTACTACTACACCTTCGTCGATCTGCTCGACTTTAAGGACAATGTGTGTGAAATTCTTACTACGATGGATGCGCTGCAGATCCATCTCGACATAACGCTCAACTTCGAGCTGACGAAGAACTACCTCGATCTGGTGACGACGTATGTGTCGCTAATGATTTTGCTGTCCCGTGTGGAGGATCGGAAAGCGGTGCTCGGGTTGTTTAATGCGGCGTACGAGATGCAGCACAGCCAGAGCGATCAAGCGTTCCCACGGCTCGGCCAAATGATCATCGATTACGATATGCCTATAAAGAAGCTGGCCGAAGAGTTCATTACGCACAACAAGCTGCTGGGTAGTGCGATTAATTCGCTAACCAAAATTTACTCCATGCGCAACCTGAGTGCGGAAAAGTGGCGCGAGTTGCAGGTGCTGAGCCTGATCGGTACGCCGGCGATGCTGCTGAAGGCGACCAAAACGGATACGATGTCGTGCGAGTACATATCGCTCGAAACGCTTGATCGGTGGGTAATTTTTGGGCTGATGCTGAACCATCAGGCACTGATTCAGCCAGGGCTGATTAGCAATATGTGGATTTCGGCCCTTGATTCAAGCTGGGTTGTGGCATTGTTCCGCGACGAGGTGATCTACATACACCAGTACGTGCAGACCAACTTTGAGGGTATAAAGGGCTACGGTAAGCGCATATCGGAGGTTAAAGAATGCTACAACCAGGCCATTCAGAAGGCAGCACTGTTGCATCGTGAACGGCGCAAGTTTCTGCGTACGGCGCTGAAGGAACTGGCACTCATCATGACGGACCAGCCGGGTTTGTTGGGTCCGAAGGCGTTGCTTGTGTTTATTGGGCTTTGCTACGCGCGAGATGAAATCCTATGGCTACTGCGGCACAACGATAATCCACCGGTTGTGAAGAGCAAAGGTAAATCGACCGAAGACCTGGTTGATAGACACTTGCCCGAACTGTTATTCCACATGGAAGAACTGCGGGCGTTGGTACGCAAGTACAGCCAGGTGATGCAACGCTACTATGTCCAATACCTGTCGGGGTACGATGCAATCGATTTGAACTACAAAATGCAACAGCTTCAGATGTGTCCGGAAGACGAGAGCATTATCCTATCGTCGCTGTACAAAACGGCTACTAGCCTGTCGGTGAAGCAGGTTGAAGATAATGAAGTGTTTGATTTTCGCGCGTTCCGACTCGATTGGTTCCGGCTGCAAACGTTCATGAGCGCAAAATCGGCTGTACGCATTACGGACTTCCCCGATCTGGCCCGGCTGCTAGACTCGATGGTGTTCCACACGAAGATGGTCGACTTTCTGGACGAATCGCTGGTGGAAACGTCCGATCTGTCCATCTTCTGCTTCTACAACAAAATGTTCGAAGACCAGTTCCACATGTGCTTGGAGTTTCCGGCCCAAAATCGGTACATCATTGCGTTCCCATTGATCTGCAGCCACTTCCAGAACTGTACGCACGAGATGTGTCCCGAGGAGCGGCACCACATCCGCGAACGATCGTTGTCGGTGGTGAACATGTTTCTGGACGAGATGGCTAAGGAGGCGAAAAACATTATTACGACCATCTGCGACGAGCAGTGCATGATGGCGGATGCGCTACTTCCGAAGCACTGTGCGAAGATCCTTTCGGCTGCCGCTAACCGTAAGAAGAAAGACAAGAATAAGAAGCACATGGACGATATTCGACGTCCGGGTGATGAAAGCTATCGTAAGACGCGCGAGCTGCTTACCACGATGGACAAGCTGCATATGGCACTGACTGAGCTGTGCTATGCGATCAACTACTGCCCGACGGTCAACGTTTGGGAGTACGCATTTGCACCACGGGAATATCTGTGCCAGCATCTGGAGACACGCTTTTCCCGTGCACTTGTCGGTATGGTTATGTACAGTCCTGATACGTCGGAGATTGCCAAACCATCGGAGTTGTTGGCTTCGGTCCGAGCGTACATGAATGTGCTGCAAACGGTGGAGAACTACGTGCATATCGATATTACGCGCGTGTTCAACAATTGCTTGCTGCAGCAAACTCAACCACAGGATAGTCACGGCGAGAAGACGATCGCTGCACTGTACAACACCTGGTACTCGGATGCGCTGCTACGGAAGGTCAGTGGCGGCAATATAGTGTTTTCGCTGAACCAGAAAGCCTTCGTATCGATATCACCCGAGGGCTACATTCCGTTTAATCCGGAGGAATTTTCCGACTTTAACGAGCTGCGTGCACTGGCGGAGCTGATCGGTCCGTACGGAATAAAGCTGCTGAACGAATCGCTCATGTGGCACATCGCTAATCAGGTGCAGGAACTAAAGCGACTGGTCGTGCAGAACAAAGAGGTGCTGATGATTCTTCGTAGCAACTTTGACAAGCCGGAGATAATGAAGGAACAGTTCAAGCGACTGCAGCAGGTCGACAATCTGCTGCAGCGCATGACGATCATCGGCGTGATCTTGAGCTTCCGCCAGCTGGCCCAGGAAGCGCTGGTGGATGTGTTGGAGCAGCGTGTACCGTTTCTGCTTTCGTCGATCAAGGATTTTCAGGAGCACGTGCCGGGCGGTGATCCACTGAAGACTGTGTCCGAGATGGCATCGGCTGCCGGATTAAAGTGTAAGGTCGATCCGGCCCTTTCGAACGCACTGAAGGCACAAAAGTCCGAACCGGACGACGGCGATCATCTGAACATTTGTCTGCTGATGGTGTTTGTCGCAGTAAGCATTCCAAAGTTGGCCAAAAACGAAAACTCCTTCTACCGCGCGTCGCTGGAAGCGCACACAAACAATACGCACTGTATGGCGGTCGCGATCAACAACATCTTCGGCGCCATGTTTACCATCTGCGGGCAGAATGATATCGAGGATCGGATGAAGGAATTCCTGGCACTTGCCAGCTCGTCGTTGCTGCGCCTCGGTCAGGAATCGGACAAAGAGGCAATCAAAAATCGTGAATCCATCTATCTGCTGCTGGATCAGATTGTACAGGAGTCACCATTCCTTACGATGGATCTGCTAGAATCCTGCTTCCCGTACGCTCTCATCCGTAACGCTTATCATGCGGTATACAAGCAGGAACAGCTGATGCATTAGAAAAGATACATACACACACATATTTTTTTCTCGATCGACCCCTCCGAAGTGACCAAAATCTTGCAGCTCGTAGAAATTCGCCTCACTCACACACACTTTCTCTCTCTTACTCTCTCATTCTTGTTTGTCTCTGCAAGAATTGTTTAATGTTTCTTCCGGTATTTTAAAGCACATTTATTTATTGCATTCATGTGGGAACACACGTGCGCTTTCCACGTGCGATGCATTTATAATTAGAACAATTAGGAAAACGAACGAGTTCTTTATCGAAAAAATGCGTACAATTAGAGCCTCATTCGCGGTGCAAGGGTTCTACACTCGTACGGAATTAAAAGCATTTAATCGTAAAACTCGAAAAATGAACAAACGTATTCAAGCAAAACCACATTACATATTGTAATCGTCATTTGGCAATATTTCTTATTTCGAATATGAAATAAACTCGCTAGATATAGCTTCTTATTAAAGTATTGCAATGTTGTTTCATTGTAGTTTGTTTACAGTTTTTTTTTACAATTTTTAAGAATATTTATTGGTTTATTTTCTTTATATTATTCAGGTTTGCGTGGGCGGTATCCAGGATTTCTTTAGCAGGTCAAGATCGCGTTATAGCTTATAGATTGCTGATTGTGATTCGTACAGATAAACGTTTTCAATCACGGTTCTCCTCGATGCGTCGTCGTCTGTTACCCTCCGGTGCTACAGTGTTGGCACTCAAACGAAATCCTTGTCCATTTTCGTATCTTGATTCTGAAATTCGAGCTGACACGTTGTTCTTGCCAGAATCCACATATTAAATATGAACGTTCTTAAACCAGTGCGTCCAAAATCCGTTCAGTTTTCCATCAAGTACAAACCGTTGGCCATAGTGTCTGCGCAATGTACATATTCTTTATACATTTGGTGTGCCATTTTATCATGTATTTATGAATGTATTTATAATATCTTAACACAAATTTTATCTCTTTTCAATGCATATTAATGGGAAAGTTTTCTGCAACCAAATGTATTTAACGGGTGTACTGATGCATTTAAATTATTTCATCGAATTGTTATTCCGTTTATAGCCGGGTTTAATACTTGAAGTAAGATTCATTCAATAGACATGTCGTTCTTAATCTTAATAATTATATGTTTTAATTAAGTTGTCTAATTTTCAGTATGAAATTGTGAATTTTCTTTAATTTTTATATAAATATCCTCTTACAACTTGTTATTCGCGTTGACCGCGCTCATTCCCGAAGGCCGCTAGTTGTCATCCAAGGCTCATCAAAACATTGCCGCAGTATAAAGTGGTTGTTACGTGAAGAAGCTCCAAATAAGCCGTCCCGTGTTTAGTGAAGCTGTGCATTAAAACGTGTTCGCTCCAGGGATCGGTCATTACACGTCCCACCGCTAGTTATTAGTAATGCCGATAAGCTCAAATCGTTGACACACGCATTTTTCTAGGATAGGCTACAGCACACGATGGTACGATCTCGAGACATCAGACAGGTTCATAAAAGCCGCCTAAGAAACGCCCGATTCGGGTGACCTATTTTTAGCGCAGCATGGTTCTATAATTAGTGCTAAATTAATAGCTTCCTAGATGCATTCAGGCATGGCGTTCACCGGCATGTCTGGGCAGATACTCATGTCGATGAATTAGATTAACTGCGATAATTTCACTATTTTCCACCCATTGCAGGCACTGCTTGGCGCACAACTAGTTATCACGCTGATCATGGTCAGCGTTATTCAGAAGCTGAGTCCACACTTTTCTTTAGCCAAATGGATACTCTGTTCTACCGGGCTAACACGCTACCTACATCCGACGGACGATGAGCTCCGGAAGCTGTCGGGTGTGCCGCGAGAAAAGGGCGGCAAGGGCAAGAAGGACAAACGCAACGGGCATCAGGCGAATGGCGAAAGATCATCGACATTCCATATACCGCGCAGTCTGGACGTACGGTTAGACACGGTTCCCATCTCACCGTACGATATTGTGCATTTACGCTTCTACACCGAGTATCAGTGGCTGGTCGACTTTAGTTTATACTCCGTTATCGTTTACACCGTATCGGAGGTAAGCACGGGAGGTTTTTTTTTCATCTTTCCTATACGTTGGAACTAATGAAATATTCCTTTTCTCTTTTAGGTCTACCATTTCTTCTACCCACTCAAAGAGGAGATCAATCTAAGCATGGTGTGGTGCCTTCTGGTTGTGTTTTTTGCCTTGTATCCTTTTCAAACAACCCCCTGTTATATGAACCCTATTGTCAAAGACGCACATTAATTCCTTAATATTATTTGATTGGGAAATTTATATATATTTTTTTTTATTCATAAGGGACGGCCAGGCCGTATTGCTAAAATTTATATTTATATTACTTGAAATTTATCGAATGCACAGACCAATGTGTTTTTCACCTTTTGAATGATTAGAAATATTTTCATTTGGATTTTTTCTATTAATACCCCGTACATATACGACCACCTAGGTTCGTGTAGACCATACGTTTTCTTTGGAGAACTAGCTATTTTTCGGATTGTAAAGCTTATATATTTTAACCAGCCCGTCGAATTTCATTTGAAATTATCAGCAACAGTTTGGTTGTTTGTTGTTTACCTAATAAGCATTTAGTTAAGAATTTTAAAAATTCCCCCTTTTTTTGCTTTAAAACTGAAGCTACGATAGCTAATTGATACCAAACTAAAGTGATGCTCAGAAAATTGGCAACCTTTGTGCTGATAAACTTATTTATTTTGCTTAAATCAGGCGTAAAAGTTTCTTTTAAACATATTTTGTTACAAAGTAAAGTAATATTCATATTAATAATATAATGCTTCTAATATTTCATACTGATCGTATTACATTAATTGTTTGCATATATTCCTAATTTGGCTAAAATACTTATCAGCCTGTTCCAAAGAAACCAATCGCTTTACTTTGCAGCATTAATAACTTAATAATGAGTCATTTTTTCGTTTATTTTTAGAGCCTTGGAGTCTGTGAGACTACATTCGCCTCTCTAATAATAAGCCATTAATATAAATAATTACGAACAAAAAAACTGTTTGAATAATCATCCAACACTAGTTAATCAACATTTTTTATTTATTTTTTGTAGTTTACCATTTTTACCGGCTCGGGGAGGTATTATCCAATAGACCGCATTTTTATTAACCGAAAAAAATAATTAATTGGCGTTTGTCGAAAAAGTCAATCTAATTTGATGATGTGTAATAATTGAATTATTTGCTTTTAACTTTGGGATAAGCATGAATTAGTGGTTCTATAATAGGGAAAATGCATATTCCTAAACAAAAAGTATGATTTGTTTAAAGCTACAGATGCAAAAAATAACAGAAAACGGTTTTTAAAATCCTCAATTAAATTTTAAAAGTTTGACAACAAGAATCCTCCTTTTTCTAGAAAATTTCAACAAACGTGACGTGTAGAATGGGGAATGGGCGGTAGAACAACGTACAGTTGTTTTGGTCATAGACACTACGTTCAAGACATGTTTGAATTTGAATATTCCTTAACAATATTATCCCAAATAGCAAACTGCTTGCCTCGCTAACGGTGCAATACTTTAAAAGTGAGGAATCAATCGGTGAACGATCGACATGCATCGTTACCGGGCTAGCTTACCTGCTGATCGCTATGATTATTTTGATCGTGCCAGAGCACACGCTGGAGGTGGGCCTGGATAAAGCATATCACAGCTTTAACAGCAGCGCGTCAAGCTTCCTCGAGGGTCAGGGGCTTAATTCCTCGTAAGTTCTATGCGTAAGCTGTCCTGAAGTTAAAGTATTGTAATTTGTTTTTGTTTCCGTTGCAGTGGTCCTGCGTCGAAGATTGTGGTAAAGTTTTTCATTGCCGTCAGTTGCGGCATCTTAGGAGCGTTGTTTACCTTCCCCGGATTACGTATGGCTCGTATGCACTGGGACTCATTGAGGTAGATCCATTTATAAGTATCCCGAGTAGAGCTTGCTTGGTAACACTTGGTCTTTTTTGCAGATTTTGTAATGATCGTCTATGGTTGAAACTGCTGTTAAATGTTAGCTTCGCAATGCCATTCCTGCTGGTTATCTTGTGGGTTAAACCACTGGCTCGGGATTATCTTACGGGACGCGTTTTCTCCGGCATGAGCTCACCTATGTAAGAATTATTTTCGTACATTTCATATCGATCGATTTTTCTAACCCATCATTTCCTTTGCAGTCTATCGACAGAAGCGTTCGAAACGATCCGTCTCGGTGCGGTAGTTGTTGCGGTCGTACTACGTTTCCTGCTGATGCCCGTCTATCTACAAGCCTACCTCAACCTTGCGTACGATCGTGTCGAGGAGCAAAAGAAGGAAGCTGGCCGCATAACGAACGTCGAGTTGCAGAAGAAAATATCATCCATCTTCTACTACCTCTGCGTCGTGACACTGCAGTACGTGGCACCTATCTTGATGTGCTTGTTCTTTGCCCTCATGTACAAAACGCTCGGCGAATACACGTGGAACGGTGTGCTGAAGCAGTCTCTTCCACTGGACGAATGTTCCGCCGATGTGGAGTACGAAAAGACGATACTGGCTACGATAGCGAGCGAAAAGGCAGCCGTTGAAGCGCACGAATTTCAAGGCATTACCCCGGAAGGTGAGCCAGTGCCTGTAGAAGCAAACATACTCACCACTGCCCAAAACTTCCAGCTGTCGTTGCAAAATCTTAAATCAATCTTCACCAAAGATGTGTACCGTGGACTGTTTGGGTTCGCAACGTGGTGGAGTTGCTTTATCTGGTTCGCTGCCAGCTCGCTCGGTATGGTTTACCAGTCGTACTTTACCAAATCGTGAGCCAATCATACCGAAACGATCATCGTCCATTACCACCGATCTCTCTGTGTGTGGATGTGGATACAGTACAGCGATGTAAATAGCGGAGGAATAAACAATCATCCAAATCGTTGCATCGTCGCGAGCATTTCTTTCTAGCATAGCATAACCATCGTCAATCAGATATTAGTTTTAATTTTTCCACTGTGCATAGTGTTTTTCTTTTTTTTATGTTTCGTACATAGTTATGCCTTGAAACGACACAAGTGTGTATTTTGTTGTGGTTTTTTGTTTTATGTTTGTAGTAGTATGATTTCTTTTTTCTATCGCCTCGACCCAAGTGAGTTAAACCAAGTAAGTCATTAGTGTAGAAATGATTTCACCGAGAAAAACTGTCAATAAAGAACCATTTTACTCTAAAAAATAAATTCATGTTGTTATTTTCATATAGGTTTATGTAATTTATTTACTATTAAGTACGACGCCACGTCGCCGTATTGTCAACATCATGTGTGGCTGAAACATGAAAATTAACAATAAGGCCAACAAGAACGAGCACGATCGGACGGGTCAATGGCCCAGCAAAAGCGTTACACGATGCTTTTAATGGTTAATTTTAATCATTTGAAATTGATGACTATGTTACTGCATCTCGAAAGAAAACATCAGCAAAATCCTGCAAATATATTTTTTTCTTTCTCGCTTCGACAACATCATTCGAGGGACCATTATATAAGAACAAACCGTTGTGTATAAAATTCACTTACGCTTGAAACTCAACCAAAGATTTTACAAATCTTTGGTTGAGTTTCTTTGGAAGGATCTCTTTCAGATTCGGGAAAAGTTACCCCTTTGGCACACCAATAGTGCTTCCCCGCTCCGTCGGCAGAATTAGGAGAGATCGATCGATGTAAATAATTCTCTTGTCTAGTCCAGGAAACAAAAGTTAACACTCCGACCTAAGTGAAGCTGTGGACACCAGGCCAGCCCTGAGAATCGGGAGAAGTTTCCGCTGAGGTTTCCCTACAGTTGTCGGTCCCGTACGCTCTGTCGGTTAAAAACCACGGTTCTCCTTGGTAGTGCTGAACAAAAAATCTAGAAAACATTCCGACCTTGGCGAAACTGGTGCCGAATGTCGCCCCAACCCCTATCACTATCTTATCCGAATGGTCCAAGCAGATCTGACAATGTAGCGGTTAACTGTCGATGAGGGATGATCGATCATCAATTGACGTGATCGACTCACACACTGGCAGCTTTTGGTCCCGAGAGCAACATTATTTGTAAAACACCATCCTACCATATATCCTGTGGTAGGATGTACCCTATGTGAACACATGTCGCCTGACAAAGGCGCCACGTTTTTGTGACCGTCATTGTTAGTGTCGCATAAAGTCAGTTTGGAACCACGAACGGAACAATCCTCTTGCCCAAAATATTCTTAATTTTTCTTGTTCTTGGCATCTTAACGGTCAACTAGGTCACGCCGGCTATCTAATCGCTTACCAGACTTGCTAGTAACTCGTAGTTGGATACTCAGTTCTCACTAGAGGGGAACGGTCCGGATGGCATTTAAACTCCGGGCCTGTCATGTAAAGACTGGCCTCCAGAGAAAAAAAATTCTATACGTTTTGAAAATATTCTTACTGTTTTAAAGAGAGTACTTATTGTAGTCTCCAAATTGTCCTAAGATTCCTCTCTATTTGATGTCGCCGGATTTAAAATCCGGCTTTTTCCTTTGTCTTCTCGTCCAGTTTAAGTTTGTCATCGCCAGGCGTCCGCGTCCTCATCCTCGATGGCCAGACTAGATGACTATTTTACAAAAATTCATTCGCGTGGCTGTTCAGCGCTTTCTTACCGCTTATCACTAGGCATACTCTTCTTGTCCGCAATTGCCTTCTACCTCTCATACATCTCCCTTTAAGCCCCTCACCGCCGTCTTCGATGTAGTTCTCCTCTATACATTCCTGCTTGATTTTCTTACCATTCTACATAACCTTTTAACACCGTACCCTCGTGTCCATTAGTCCATTTGTTAAACCATTTTTGTTGGACTAATTTAAAGAAAATATACGCACCCACATCTGTCCACAAACACGTGGTCACAAAGATGCGCGTAGGTTGCACACTGTTGCGATGCGATAAACATTGTCCCGGTCTCTCCCCTCCTCTCTCCCCTCACCCCACCATACGTCTAGAATGAGATCAACGAGTTCTTGGACCACTTCTAGCGTTTTCTTGCACGATTAAACCCACCTTCTTTCCGGTGCGGCACGAAGAATGGGACAGGCGAAACATTGTTCATCAACATCGGTTTGATGACGATCATTCTAGAATCCTTTTGAGACGAGCAATGAAATCCGTTCGGGGTTTTCTTTTTCTTCTTCGACCGCGTGGGGCCAGAGACGATCGTGAATTCCGTCACTATTTCCGTCACACTAGCGGCAGTTCGCGCACGCTTATGTGATATAATCAACTCAATACTATTTTAAGCGAACGTACGAAGCGACCGCCGGTTTAGTCGACTATTGAACACGGAACGGACAAGACTGCTAGGCAATTAGTGCTCGCCAGGAAGTGTGAAAAGCACGTGCAAAGCCGACAAATTTATCTTTAAAAGTATCAGAAACAAAGAGCAACTGTTGTAGGTAAGTTGAGTTTTTACATCGAAATTGACTAAACAAGTGCGCAGTGGTCTTAGCTTATGGTGTGACAATTTCTACCGATGTCGTTAAATACATTTTATGCACCAGCTGGATAATTTCAGCACATAAACTGACCTTTAGACAGTGCGTCTAAAAATAGTCGCCACCAGAGTCGAGTCATGTGTGTTGCGTGAACGAGGAGAAAATTTTCTAACGTGGTCGACCGTCCCTTCGGTGATTCTCTTCCTTCTAGAAATGGCAAAGATACCAGCTGTCGGCATAGATCTTGGCACGACCTACTCGTGCGTCGGTGTGTTCCAGCACGGAAAGGTGGACATTATTGCTAATGATCAGGGAAACCGGACCACCCCGTCCTACGTGGCATTCACCGACTCGGAACGGTTGATTGGCGATGCTGCCAAGAACCAGGTGGCCATGAATCCAAACAACACCATTTTTGGTAAGTTACGGGGTTCTGATTTCCCGAGCAGAATGTACCAAATTGGCATGGCATGAAAATGAAAGCAAAATTCTAACAATCCACCATGACACGCTCTCGTTCTCTTCTTGTAGATGCAAAGCGCTTAATTGGTCGTAAATTTGACGACCCCACAGTACAGAGCGACATGAAACATTGGCCGTTTGAAGTCATCAGTGACGGTGGCAAACCGAAGCTACAGGTAGAATATAAGGGTGAGAAGAAATCTTTCTTCCCGGAGGAAGTCTCGTCCATGGTTCTGACCAAGATGAAGGAAACGGCCGAAGCGTACCTGGGCAAAAGCATCGCCAATGCAGTCATTACCGTTCCGGCCTACTTTAACGACTCGCAGCGTCAGGCAACGAAGGATGCCGGTGCGATCGCCGGATTGAATGTGCTGCGTATCATCAACGAACCGACGGCGGCGGCCATTGCGTACGGTTTGGACAAGAAGGGATCCGGCGAGCGAAATGTGCTGATCTTCGATCTGGGCGGTGGCACTTTCGACGTTTCGATCCTTACCATTGAGGATGGCATTTTTGAGGTCAAGTCCACGGCCGGCGATACTCACCTTGGTGGTGAAGACTTTGACAACCGCATGGTGTCCCACTTTGTGGAAGAGTTCAAGCGCAAGCACAAGAAGGACATTACGAGCAACAAGCGTGCCCTGCGCCGGCTGCGTACGGCGTGCGAGCGGGCAAAGCGTACTCTTTCCGCGTCGACCCAAGCCAGCATCGAGATTGACTCATTGTTCGAGGGTATCGATTTTTACACTTCCATCACGAGAGCTCGCTTCGAGGAGCTTAACTCGGATCTGTTCCGCGACACGATGGAACCGGTATCGAAGGCACTGCGCGATGCGAAGATGGATAAGGCAAGCATTCACGACATTGTGCTCGTTGGTGGTTCGACCCGTATTCCCAAGGTGCAGAAGCTGCTGCAGGACTTTTTCAACGGCAAGGAGCTGAACAAATCCATCAATCCGGATGAGGCCGTTGCGTACGGTGCAGCCGTCCAGGCCGCCATTCTGCAGGGTGATACGTCGGAAGCGGTACAGGATCTGCTGCTGCTGGACGTGACGCCACTCTCGCTGGGCATTGAAACGGCGGGCGGTGTGATGACGGTGCTGATCAAGCGCAACACTACGATTCCGACGAAACAGACGCAAACATTTACCACCTACTCGGACAACCAGCCCGGTGTGCTGATCCAGGTGTTTGAGGGTGAGCGTGCGATGACGAAGGACAACAATCTGCTGGGCAAGTTCGAGCTGAGCGGAATTCCGCCCGCACCGCGTGGCGTGCCCCAGATTGAGGTAACGTTCGATATCGATGCGAACGGCATCATGAACGTGTCGGCCATCGAAAAGTCCACCAACAAGGAGAACCGTATCACCATCACCAACGACAAGGGTCGCCTCAGCAAGGAGGACATCGATCGGATGGTGAACGAGGCGGAAAAGTTCCGCAACGAGGATGAGAAGCAGCGGGAAAAGATTACCGCCAAGAACGCGCTCGAGGCGTACTGCTTCAACATGAAGTCGACGATGGAGGACGCGAACATTAAGGACAAGATCCCGGACGCGGACAAAACGTTGATCATGGACAAGTGTAATGCCACTATCGCTTGGCTGGACGGTAACCAGACCGCCGAGAAGGAGGAGTTCGAGCACAAGCAGAAGGAGCTCGAGGCGGTGTGCAATCCCATCATTCAAAAGCTGTACCAGGGAGCGGGTGGTATGCCGGGTGGTGGTATGCCCGGTGGTGGCATGCCCGGTGCAGGTGGTGCTCCACCAACTTCCGGCGCTGGACCGACGATAGAGGAAGTGGACTAAGGAAGCGGGATGGAGACTTGAAGCATAATAAATGAGATACACCGTTAAGAAGGTGAAAACTGTTAAACAAAAATCATTTTATTCATCCATTTTTCCTTTGTTTCCGAGGCCTGAAAACAAATTACTGTCTCGTGCGCACCTACATCCACCTATTTCTTCCTGTTGGTGAGGAGTTATTTTGTTCAAGTTTGTTACGGGTGTTTGATTTTGTGACGACATTTTTGCTTGGTTCCTCCATTGCGATTGTTTGAATTAGTCCCGCTGGACCTTTATGCAACTTGTTTGAATTGCTTTCGTACGACAACTTGTTTGTTTGATTAGAACGTTCCCTTTTTTTTGTACGTGTTGGGTAAACGAGAGGCACCAAAAAAACAAAAGAAAAAGACACAAAGCAATGCTTTCTCACATCCGTCAAGAGACACGTGGGCGCACACAGAAGCTTTTTTTTTTCAACGGAGCTTACGCACAAGCTATTTAAAAGCAACTGGCAGCAACTTGTAGCGTCTGTTTTTGTTTTCGGCTGTTTTCCTTTTTGCGTACGGTAAAGATGCTGCGGCGTATGGTTTAATCTTTTCGTGGGATCTCGATTTTTCCACGTTTTCCTATTTGCTTCTCAAAGTACAAACGACGCTAACATTGATGCGCTTTCCCTCACGGCTTTGCCTAAGGAAAGAGAAGCGTTCTGGTAGCTTGTCTGCTCGTTACTTGCTTATTAAACGGTCTCAGTATCTCGTGAACCATATGAAGCCTGGTCGTGTTTTGTTTGATTCGTTCTCTCTTACCTAGAGATTTCAAGAACTGTGCCATTCGACTGTGTGTGTGTGTGTGTTTGTGAGTTCATCTCGTCACTCGATAAGGTAATTCCAATCTTCGCCTCATCTATAGATATATCAGTCTATTTTCAATATTAAATTTATAATATCAATGCATTTGACGTGTCTTTTTTGTTTGTATAGAAAGAGGATTTGCTTCTTCGTTTGCACCTCCAGTTCATCCATCGCTTTTATGTTGTTTCGTTACGCGGAGTATAGTTTTTTTTTTTGGTTCAAGAACCAATTCAAACCATAAAAGACAATCAAATGTTTCTTCCTTTTCATGTTACTGCATGCGTTCTCATTTTTTGTAACCTAATGTAATATTCCTTAACCGGTAGTACGTTTCTCCCTTTACGAAAATAAATATTATAACTGCATTTTCTGTTTGCTCTTTTAATCCTAATTAAAAATGTACGCTATTAGAATTTATCAACATGCTGCAACAGCTGGATACAAAGAAGTGGGAAGATTTTGATAACGCCTAAACATTTAACATTTTGTACATACGGAAGAAGTGTGTGGGAAGCTAAGATAGCAGAAGAAAAGCATGATTTATTCTTAAAAGTTAGCAGAAATTAGTCAAATAAATTGTTCTGCATCAGTGCCATAACACGCTTACCAGTAAGCTGTCGCTTTTAGAATTTGATGCTTGAATTCTTTGAATTTCCGACTTTTAATGGTACATACACGCAGCTGAATTTATAGACAAACGAAAATTTAGTTGCAAAAGAACAACGTACAGTTTAGATTCCAAATTTTGTATAATTGATATATAGAACAAAACAGTTGAATTTATTAGGTGTACTAGAAATTGTTTCAACTTTAACTGCCTCACATTATTGGTTGTATCGGAAAACACGTTGTTGTGCTCATCTTTCAAATTCAAAGCATTTTCTGGAGTTGCAAATGCAAGTGATCATGAAGATCCCCGTCAAAACATGAAGAAATAAATGGCCTCCATAAAAAATGGTGTCCATCTCAGGCATAATTATGCTATAGTTTTGGTGGGATTGATAAACTTCTTGAAAAGCATTAGCCAAGGGCTGTCTGGTGGTACGGTGACAACTGCGCCGGTCTTCACACGGCAGCACCAGGTTTCAAAGCTCATCCGTACCGTTTCTCCGTAGTGAGGAGACTATCCAACTACGTGGTATCGGCAAGTCTAGTACGACATTCGATGGCCTTTTAGTGACCTTACAAGATAGTTAAGCCAAGAAGCAGAAGAATAACCTTCATGAGCACAACATTTCACGAGAGTGGTTACAGAATGGGTCAAGACATGATCACACCTTGTAGACCCTTGAAGAAGATCCAGGTTTTTTCAGTGGCGAGATTATTTATGCCACCAGAGACCTCGTGCAAGAGATCTTGTAAAACGAGCCTCATCGGAGAAACCTTATTGAAGATCAATGGTCTGGCCCTTCCACCTTGTTGAAGAAACCTATGTTCATAATTTTTATGTCTCCAATCCTTATCCCAGCCTTCTGTCGGACCTCTAAATGTCTTGATCCGCCACTGGCTTTCGCCATTTTTACACGACTTAATTTCCAGAAGCTTCGGAATACAATGATTTGTTCAAGAAAATTCATAATTCAAGGATCTGGGTAGAGGTAAGTAAATAAAATTCTTTGAAGAAGAATTTAAAAGTTGAAGAAATACTAAACATCACTTATCTTATCTCATATCAAATCTTTTTGCTCAATATGAATAAAAAATTCTTTAAAAAACCTCAAAACTCCAAGTACACCTAATAGATCAGAAGAAAACCCTGACATAAAAACAGACAGGAGAATCATACTCGCTTTACTTCAATTGGGGACGCCTCAATAACTGGAAGGATAGCTTAGCATAGCACACTGGCCAACAATTTCACATTCAATTTCATCACACTCCCGCCTCAACGGAATACGCCTTTACAATAGCTACCACGCTACTTGTATAAAGTAATGGTTGGTATTTTAGAATAATTTCTTAATCAATTCATTCACGCTAACGTATCGGATTCTTTTCCCTCCTCTTCCTGTTTGGTTTGCCAGCAGATGTATATGTTTATTTATATATATATATATATGTATAGCACGTCCACTTCGCACACACACTTCTCGCGACCAACAAACCTGATCCTGAGAATCTTATCAATTTATAATGTTTGCCTAAGGCTGAGCACGAATAATCCGTTGATGTTTATTACTTGCTTAATATTAATACAACATTGAAGTCAACATGAACGTGCTAAGTTACTGGGTTGTTTCTTTTTTTTTTAATCGGGGTTTTGTTTTGTTTTCTTCTTCTGATTTAAGGATTCGTCTTTGCCACCATCATTCTGCCGGAGGTTGTGTACACACTGGTACACAACCTTCACTCGTACTCGCACGCTCGGGGCACATACAAACACTCACACATTCGCCTGTTCTCCGCATCTGCTGGCATATTAACTGCTTTGCTACTAATTTTTTTTTTTACTGTCTTGTTGCATCTGCTGTTTCTACATAAAAATACTATTGAAACGTCTGGAATTAAAGTTGCTTTGCCTTAGTAAGTGGTTTTTTTTTTAAATCGTAACTAGAGTTAGTTGGGCTTTCGTATGCAAATCGAAATCGTTGTTACAAAACGCGCTCAAACGGTTGAATATAGAGAAGATGAAGTTAAAAAACATTACCGTACCCGGTTGCACCGTCCGGTCAAAAAGGCTACTTGCATAACTGTTGCAACGTTAAGTATGGGCAATTTGAACCACTGAACCACTTTTGTTACTGTGTGTGTGTTTAAACTATCCTGTTACCTGTTAAGAGAGAAAGAGCTTATGCGCTGGTGGAGATACCGGCTATGGCAGACAAAAGGATGGCACTTTTTGCTGCTGCTGCTGCTGGTGCTGGTGGTGGTGCGCGGCTAATGCGTATTCGGGGGTTTTGTTTTAATGATTAGTCATAAGAATGATACAACAATCTTCCCACGCACACGTATGGTGAGGCCGTTTTCTGCTGGTTTCAGCGACATTTCTGGAACGATTGGTGCGTTTGGAGAGTGCTCGATCTCGATCATACGTACTGCTACGATCCGGAGTAAATTATTGGGGAATTATCACATAAAAGGTACTGACGTAACCTTGGAGTTAAATTATATACTGCTTTTCTTACATTCGTAAGTGCATTCCTGGATGTTACTAAAATGGTTATTTTTACTTATTACTTGCATAGAACCAAATGCCAACAAATGCACTGATCAATAAGGCATTGTGGCATTGCTTTGCTGTCGCAACTCACTCTATGCTTCATGACCGTGCGTATACTCTATAGAATCAATAGGTACTCTAACTTAATTTAAATACACAAAATTTTACCAATTACCAGAAAGGAACGTTAATGTTTACCAGTGCACAACGCTGAATTGAAATAATTCGATCCATTTTAACACGATCGCAGCTCTGCAGCCGATGATGCCCAACCTTTCTCCGCGAATTCTATCGCCTGAATTTGTTTTCGCAGGCATGGGTGGTGAAGTTTCGCGCGACCATATCATCATTGTGCTCACCGATGACTCGCTTGCCGGCCGTACGCCATTTGTCGTAGGTTTGTTCGGTTTACTGTTTTTGTTTGCTTATTGGTCTAAAAATTTCCATAAAATGGTTCGTCTATATAACATTTGCCTACAATCACCATTCGACGTTCGTTTCAACTATTTCAACAATTCCGTCGAGCTGCACGGTCCATCAAAGCATCCGCCCGTACTATCGCTAACCGATCGTTGGCTAAGGTTTGGCGAGAACTGTAATGCAAGGAAGAAATGGAGCACGTTGTTAGTCCATTTGCCAAAAAATAAAAAAACCGGTTTTTTTAGTGGCAAATACAACCTCCTGCGTCTCGTCCACCGACGGTAGTATGTCGTCGACCGAGTTCGGTGTCATCGGGCTGGGTGTCGTCAGTATCGGTTTGTTCATAGGGCACGATATCACATCACCGATGATGATGTTCGGTTTGATCTTCTGTAACTGCTGCTGCTCCTGGAGCCGGGCCAGATGCCGTTTCATCTCCTGCCGTAGCTCCTTCTGCTGAATCTCCTGCTCGAACCGGCGCATACTGTAGCTTCGCACGGATGAGCTCGTACTGTGCACGGAAGCTAAACTTGGTCTTCGGGAACCTGCAGTCGGTGTGCCGAGCGTAATTGGGTAAGATTCGAGAAAAAAAAGGGGGGGAAAACAATAGTTACACAATTACTGACGTGAACGACACGTGACCGACACGCTGCTGTTGGTTTGATTTCTTTTTGCTTTTAGTGACAATGAACCAATGGCGTGTGCATTTTACGCGTTCGAATTGGTTTGAGCAGGTGAGCAACCATCGATAGTGATAAATAGAAGAGAAAGTACGTTCAGATTTTGCACTTGTGAAATGCTGACAAGCCTGGCGGTGCTACACAAAACAATGCATGGTACCATATTACGAACAGAAGTGACAAAAAGGATGTGCAAATGAAATTATAATACAACAGCGCAGAGGGTGCTCTCTTCCAACAATTAGCTTGACATTTTATTGCTGCAGTCAGTAGGATGGTAGCAGTTTAAGAATCGACGATTTGAACAATCTTTGTAATTAGTATGGGGTGATTTGGTAAACAGATGGTAAACTTAAACTAGTTTACTAAGTTTTAGAATCGAAAATTAAACAATAATTTATTGAACTAGCTGTAAATCTTTCTAACCTTATTAAAACTAAAAATACTTTTAAAACATCATTTCGATTTTATTCATTAATAAGAATTAAAAATCATTTCATGTACGGCATGGTAAAGAACCTTTAATGTAAATAATTTACCAGCAAGACAGTTTAATGCATTTCTAAAATGATTTAAAAATGAAACAAAAACAATCCATGAACATATATTTTATCGATCAAGCTAGCTCGGCTGCACAAAACAGATGAAAATTATACAATAAAACACGTTAATTGCATGATAGAATCAAACTAAAGCATAAAAGTAACACAATAAACTTGAGCAGATGTGTCTGTAGGTGTGTAATGTCGTGTCGATAAGCAAATAGCAGAAGTAAAGATGGTAATGAACATTAGTAAACAGCGTAGGAAGCATGAAGACGTGAGCTAGCAGATGCTTCGTAGCTGGTGGAAGTAGAAAATATTAAAATAAAGCTAAAACAACATAAATTTATAAAACGAAGAAGAGAAACAGTCAGTAGGTGATAAAAAAAAATAATAAACTAGAAAAGAAGTGAAGCTTAACATAATAAAAAGAGTTGTAGAACTAGTCAGGAAAACCAATAAAGCCATATGAAGAGAGAAGAAGAACAGAAAACAGAAAACAATGACAACAGCTTGTAGATGTCAGTTTCATTACCAGATTTGTGTATTTGTGTGTATTTACGTAAATCATTTCGCCATATTGCTTATATGCATGAAACACTTCTGAAATTAGTTCGCCATTGAAGGTGGTAAAAAGGAAAAACAGAAACTTACGCTTCCCTTGCGGAACGGAACAAAAACGGACACAGACGGTTTAATGATCAAACACTAAAGGACACAGTACGATACGAGCTACGAGCACACACCACCAAAACACACCAAAACAACTATGCACAACGTTCAAGAAACGTACACACCTATTGTCAAAAATGAAGTTTAGTCGGCAGTTGTCCACTACTACCCTAGCGATGGAAAACATAGAAATGTGTGAAGGACAACCGTCTTTTGCAACATGAACACAACACAACAACATCAACAACATTAACGATACAACATAAGAAGAAGGAGGAGAAAGAGGAGGAGGAAGAAGAAGAAGAAGAGGGGGGAGGGAAAAGAAAACAGCAAACTCTACAGGGCTGGATTCCCGTGGCAAAGAAACATAAAGTTTAGCCGACCAGAACGAAACATCCTTGACAATTGTTGCGGTTGCATGTTTTGTGCTGTTGGTTGCACGTTTCACTCTACACTCGTTTCCAATCCCTGCTGTACCACAATCTTGCCAGTGTGTTGGTTGTGTGTGTGTGTTTTTTTTTCCAAGGGACACGCCGAGCACGCAATTGCACTTCGCTTCCGCAAATTGGTCACACAACAAAACACAACACACCAAACGGAATAGCCACCTGCTGTAGTATTGGCAGGTGTGGGAAATCAGCAACTAAACGATGTTTCGCATGGCATGTGTTTCGTGTTTCGTGAACAAATTGTGTGCCTCAATTGGAATGCTTGTTGGTACATTAATTGATTGATCGATATGATTAGCTTTAATTCATTTTATACTAATACATTGCACTATTATTAGCGGGTAGTATCTGTTGCATCTCTGCATGGAGTCGTAGTGCAATAGTCGGACAAGAGTCCGAAATGAAACAGAATTGCACAGGTTCAAATAAGACGAAATAATGTTAGAATTCTTCTCAGACTAATTTTCGAGCTGTGTAAAACTATTTATCTTAATATTGTATTGTTCAATTAATTCATTGAGTACTAAAATAAGCTATAATAAAAATTGACTGATTTGAAAGATAGATCGATCCATGGACCTCTGGCGGGTATATTATGTACCGATAAAATAAGAAGGTCGATTTGATTGATTTTAACTAGTTATTTTAAAAGGAAAGTTGTAAAACTGCATTTGAAGCTTTGTTCATATTACGAATTTTCTACATTAGAGACGATGTTTGGAAAATTGAGGCACATCCCAATCAGGACTGACTTTTCAATTACGGGTATGGTAGAGTAAAGGAAATCAAAAGAAGATATCGAGTACAAAAGACGAAGAAGTTTATTTTGTCTTTCTGACGTTTTGATCTTATAGGCACATCATCCATTTAACCACTGAAAAGAACGTAGTTGAAATATACATTATTGTATATTTACTGATAACCTCAGCGCTGTCAAATCACTGAAATCCGTCGAGGCATTAAAGAGCTCTGATTACTTTATACAAAAAATACTGAATATTCTAAGCTCTTTGTCCAATAAAGCATTCCGAATATCGCTTATATGGTTGCCTGCTCATTGCAAGATCCCCGGCAATGCAAAAGCAGACTCTTTGGCCAAACGAGGTGTCTCCGATGGAAGCATTTTTGAAGGGTCGAATTCCTCTCACGAGTTACTTCACACCCAACAACAGCTGTGCATGGCTCGCTGGCAGAGCATGTGAGAGCATGAGGACGAACTCGGGAGGTTCCAGCACTCCATCTCACCACAGGTTTCCCTGCGTCCCTGGTTTCACGGGCTCCCGGTAGATCGTGCGTTTATTCGCATGATGTCGAGACTTATGTCGAACCATTATGCGATGAATGCACATCTTCAACGTATAGGCAGCGCCGACTCCAAGCTTTGTAGCTGTAGCAACGGATACTACGACATTTGCCACATCCTCTGATCATGTGTGGAGTTCGATGCGCTAGCGCATACGAGCCAAGAGTACGGGTCTAGACCCGGACTCTTAGCAGCCATTCGGACATCAGGAAGATCCCCGGCAGTGCCGATGCGCGGTATCCTGTCACCAAAAGGACTGCGAATATGAGCGGATTCTGTTTGACTTCGCCAAAGAGATGGGAATCGTCCTTTGATCCCTTCCCCTTCCCGTAGATTGTACGCACTATCGTCCTATTCGCGGATTGTAGTTTGTTATGTCCTTGCTTCTTGCGTTTTGCTGACGTCAGGGTCGTCAGAGACAACATTTGATCACTGAACCAATTGAATTAGGTTTGGACGACGTGAAGTTGTGACTGGCGATTTAACTGTTGGCGGAATGCGTGAGTTGGATGCTACTGTAGCTTCACAAAGTTGTAGTGGCTTTCGGACTCTGGCTGGCAACGATATGTGGTGTGGCGAACACCACAGAGTAGCCACAACAAAGGAGGTTTTCTTGGGAGCCAATTGATAGTGTCCACGGCTCGCTGCTCCAAAGAGGCGCTATCCCCTTAGCAGGGGATAGCGCCCCTTAGCCCCTTAGCTCATCCGGGATAAGGTGTACTTGAATTGAGGGAGAAGACTACCCTCAAAATAGTATATAAGTTTAATGAATTGTTAAGCTAGATTTAAGACTAGATTTTAAGGAATACGAACTGACCGTTATTAAGACAAAAAAATCCATTATTGTAACAAACTCGACAGCGATATCTGGGACGGATCTCACATTGTGACAATCACTCAATATGAGCGTTGATGTCGGTAGAGATCGATTTTACAAACCCATTATCTAACCATTTTATTCTCAAGAAAAAGCGATCGTCAAGATCTAGAAAGAGGTGAAACAAATATGAAACTGGCATAGCGCCACACGAGAAGAGATATTGTTGTAGAATGCTTCTGGGATGTATTTCACTATAGAACTTTTATATTCTCATCGACAGCCAAAGTTATTCTTCTTCTTTTCCTTGGCTTAACGACCTCTAAGGTCATGCCGGGCATCGAAATGGCTTACTAGACTGCCGATACCACGTAATTGGATAGTCAGCCCTCACTACGGGGGGACGGTCCGGATGGGATTTGAACCCCAGTCCTACACCACCGGGTCGCCCCTACAGCCTCTTTGTTGTTCTTTATTTATACTGCAGATGTTGTACTGCATTGCTATTTACAAACAAACTAATTGATCAATCACTAATATCATCAAACGAATCGATTAGTTGGTCATACCATTGTTGATTTAACGTATAAAAGCCCTACGCTCCACACACTTTATAATGGATTTCCGTAAGCAATTAAAAAGCAATAAAACGCTTTCCAACCCTGTAGAAATCCTTTATTCCTAACGTGTTGATAAATAGTGACAGATTGTGGTGGTCCGGCAGCATTTAGGTAAACATACTAACCCACTGGGCCATTATGATACCGTTCGGATAAAAGCGCCCAAGAATATAGACGCTATGTACAACACCCGGCTAGTATCTGTAATTACTGTTCTATTGAGCTACGATTGCTTTTCAGCAGGGTCCTACCAGCTAGAGCACTGTTCAATAGAGGCAGAACTACAATTGGCTGCACGTCACACCACTGAAAACCTGGAGTATAAGGGGAAAGTAGCGCAGGTAGGGAAAGGATAGGACAATAATGATACCGCACACTGAGTAGTATAGAGGAAAAAAACCAAAGGAAACCAAAAGGAAAGAACTCAAATGTAACGCAACATCTAAACACACGGATACATGTACACTAGGGGAAGGAGTGTTCGTCCACTTCCGGACAGTGGTGAAACGGACCGGAGCAGGACCGAGTTGGAATTTGACGTAGGACGGGAACCGAATAGTAGCAGTGTGGAATACAGGGGAGAATGTCCGGGCTGGGAGAATGTCCGGTTTATCGTACGAGACAGTCATTGGGTAGGCGGATTTTAGTGTTGTTTTTGGTTTTGTTTTGAGGAGGATAGAGATAGAGAGCCTGGATGGAGTGAATGTGTTTTACCGCAACGTTTGCCACCTCGCTCGCAGGTGTCGGCAGCGCGCCCAGCTCGATGCTGTCGTGCAGATCGTAGCTGTAGCAGTGATTGACGAACGGGTCGGCCGTACCGTGTCCGTCCTCGTCGTCGAAGCTCGAATCATCGTTGGTGGAGGTACCGTAATGGTACGGTGCGTGGTACTGGCCGTTGCTGCCCCCGCCGGCGCTGCTGCTGCCGCCGGCCGCATGCCCGGCCCCGGTCCCATTGTCCCTGCCGACGTTCACGTTCGTGTGGTTGCTGCCGATCAGCGCGGTGGCTTTGCAAAACTTGGAAAACAACTTATTGTGCGTTCTGAGCGACGGTATGTCCAGGTAGAGCAGCTGCTTCTGGTGCTCCAGCTGGCGCTCGAGATATTTGGTCATATTGTCGTCGCTCAGATAGCTGCTGGGGTGCTGGGAATCGGTACTAGTGGATTTACTATTTCTAATTGCAGATATGTGACATGATACAAGCAATATGGCGGCAGATCGGGCCGCACCTGTACGGGAGGTCGAGACCAGGACCCCTTTGGAGCCGTGCAGCGGCGCACTGGACGGTCGCCGATTGCCATAGGAACCGATGGAACCGCTCGAGCGCTGACTGGAACGAGATGACGGTCTTGCCGACTGTATTGTCAATGGTATCCCTGCGTTTGGCATGCCCGTTCCCATTCCGTGGCAGCGGGTGAAGATTGTTTAGCAAACGGGTATTTACGGGATGTTTCGTACCGGGGCGCCCGAAACCGGTGTTATCGCATCGTGATGTGTGAGTGTGTATTTTGAGCGGAAAACATGGTCAGCATGAAATGGAGAGAAAGAGAGATAAATAGAGAGAAACAGATAGCCAGCACGGAGTCGGTAACAGAATGGAGCTAAATTGCGTTAAAATATCAATCAGCGTACGCAACGGCTACGGCAACGGAAGTACGACATACGTTAGGTGGGAATGTGTCTTTTTCTTTTTCTATTATGTGTACAAATAACTGTGTTAATGTGTGTGAAATACAATGTGCCAAACTCTCCCTTGCCATCAATGGCCTTTCAATGCAAGTTAAAGCTAAACCCCGTGGAAGATCGCCCAATTCGACTTTACCATGCGCCTCCATTCGTTCTTCATGTATTGATAGTGGTTTATAAAAAATTCCAAATATTAGTGATACCATTGGCAAAACTACTTAAACTAGCGAAAGAAGCGATAACCAAAAGAAGAAACGTCTAATGTTCCAGCATGCAGCAAAACTAGTCCTATCGGTTTTTATTGTTTGTTTCATTTAATTTTTAAGACCCAAATTTTAAAACCACACCAACAAAAGATAGTCGACCCGGTTCGGTTGGAGCCCGTAGTTGAAATGTCATACGATCACAAAAATCGTTGGATAAATGGTCATAAAAAGAAACAACCACACTGTTTAGAACACGATCGAACAAGCAAACCACTACCGGACCAGAACCTGCAACACTGAAGCAGCCTTCCGGAAATGGAACTAAAAACGAAATGCCACTAGCGTTACCAGTGGCAGTCCAAGGTCTTTGCGAATTGGCATGGTAAGCAAAAGCCGGAACGGAAGGATGTCAACGAATAGGAAAAGAAAACGGGGAGAATTGGGCAGTCGGACTGAAAAGAAAGCGAAACGGACAGCCTATGACACGCGGACAAATGATAAAAATAGCCAAAACCGGGACACCGAGCAAGAGAGAGAGAGAATCTACTGATATCTCCAGCAAATGGTCCAGAACTGTCCCTCCCCGCAAATGGGGGAAGGTGGTGGGGTCATACCGTACCTGTATCACTGGAAAAGAGGATCGGCGGTGCGAGGTTCGCATCACCGAAATGCCTAGGTCGAGGATATTTTGTTTTGCTAAATAAATGCAGCACCATGCAAATGAGCCCCGCCAGCACGGCAATGCCGCTCGTGACACCGAACAGCGTCGGAAGATCCGCAGTTATGCTGGCCATGTCTGTGAAGTAGATTAAAATGTTAAACGATTGATGCGGATGCCGGGACGCCGCAACGCCGTGCTGCCACGATGGAATGCCATGCTTGTCACTGTGGTTTGTGTGTGTGTTTGTGTATGTAAGTATGCCCATTTCCTTCTTGCATGTGTGTAACAGCTGTTAAACTCTTGGATTATGGTCATTTTACTATTGTTCTACGATTCTTTTTGTTTTTTTGTAACCATAAGACTCCCAGACAACGTTTGGACCTCTGCCAACTCATGTCATTGCTGTGGTACGGGGAAACTGTTTTCAGTTCGTCTATAAACCGGCACGGGCAGATGGTGGACGTAAATCGAACTATTATCGCCGGTTGTCTGGTTTGCCGCAGCAAAGAATTCTTTTTTAGCATAAATCAAACATCGGATATCTAACGGAAATGACACCGCGAGGCGCACAGGTTGAGCAAGATAGATTGTGGACTATCAGGGGGTTAGAAACAATTTTTACAAAAAAATCCTATTGAAGAGGATCGTGTAACCGTTACTAAATAAAATCTGAGAAATTATTTCCACTTTTGCAATGAAATATTTAAAATCGTTCTTGTCGCTGTTCGCAAGTTGCAGTTAATTTATGGGCTAAAGAGTAATATAGGCCCTCAAGTTGCATGCAGCAAACTCACATGCAAGCTCCACAGTCATTTGTGAACATGGCTGAGTAGGACATATTGAAAATATTAAAACTATTGGATTATAAAGTCCAAAAAAATCTTTTTCTAACTAGTTTTAATAAAGTTTTAGTTATTCAATCAACTTTCTACTCAAATGATGTTTAAATATTTTTTTCCGTATATTTTTCCATTTAAATAAAAAAATATGGCTCACTATAGAATTATTTCAATTACAGTATGAACAGGCACGTTTAAATGATGAAATGAGTTAGTGAAATGTTTTTATAAATTAGTCCTATACATATGCTAGCTTTTGCGACACTTGACAATAATTTCAAATAACTTTCCTCATTTTAATAATGATTTATTTGAATAATATTTTTTTGTCCTACGCATAATGGTCACAATCTACCGTGATTTTTCACACAAGCTTGCATGAGAAGAATCCCGTACAACTTAAGGGCGTTTATTACTCTTTAGCCGAAAAACCTTTATATTTTAAATTAAAAATTAGATCACGGGTCTCATTTAATGACGTCACGTACAAGGACTGTGTTTGCCAACAAAATTTTCAAAATTGTATCAAAGTCTATTTTACGATGGGTTCTATGATATCTTCTTTTTTTTTAAAACTTATATATTTTGCACGAAAAATCAAGTAAATTGTTCATTCTCTATCCCATAAACTTCAAATGCCCTTAAAATGCCTTTTACAAAATAAAATGGTCTTATTCACCTATTTAAAACCGTTAAACATTTTAAACAAAATCACATGAAACATTGCAACGAAAAAATGCGACAGCACTCTGTTTATCGTTGCAGTTGCGACTCCCAAACGAAATTTATCAACATCTTGACATTATCGTGCACACCAGCACGAACCGTCCTCGGTCTTAGTAACGTTGCATGTCAAGCGTACCGGCACGACAGCATTATTCTCGGCTCGCCTTTGTATCCGCGCTACTTAATGACACTTTGCTTACACAAACCACGAGTGACTACTGCGGCTGGACTGCATCCTGCAGCACGGGCGCACCCGGGATGCTCCAATTACCACTTACCTTGTGTGCAGAAGACACGTTTCGTTGGCTTCGAATAGCTAACGGAGTGGAAACCGGGCGCACACTGACAGATGGCATTGTGGACGATCTGCACGCACAGCGCATGCTCATCGTTGTAGATGCAAGTCTGATCGTAGAAGCATTGTTCCCCAAGTTTTTTGGCTAACGTGTGTGGAGAAAAAAGGATGTAAACAGTTTTTTTAATTTGATTTATTTTTCTTCATTATTTTTCATGTTAAACGCTCCACTGAAATTTTAAAATCGTCAAACATTCGATTCAAATGCCATTCGCTCGTGTTTGCTTGCTTTGTATGCTGCAAACAAACTTTGCGCGAATTATTCGCCTGTTTGGTTTTCTATTTTAACGTTTTGTTAGCATGTTGGCAAGCTGTAAATGTGCAAATCAAACGAAACACGATACGCCTGAAATGGCATTCGACGTACATTCGTACGTGAAGACATTTGAAGCAATGTTTGCCGACTTAAAACGGGAAGGTTGAAACGTTCTAGGGCGAATGTTTTCCATCATGTGTGGTGTTTCCCCCCTCCCCCCCCCCTTCGTTCTCGCAATGAGGATAATTTGAGAATTTGCTGGCCTTGGGCCAAACCGTCCCGCTCATAAAACGTTCATTTCGTCTGCGGTCAACCCACCGCAGTGGTCAAGCAAGCACCGTCCGAGCAAAGGTAGGGTGCAAGCATGTGGGAAGAAACGGAGGGTTTTCCGCACAGAAGGTGAAAAGAAAATAAATGGAACAGGAAAGCGGAAACATTGGCATTTCCGGGTCTTAGCTGTCGGGACCCCGGAACCTCGTGCCAGAGAGAGAGAGAGAGTGAGAGGGAGAGAGTTCAAGGAGACGAAATAAGGACGAAAATGTGAGCTAGTGGCCGGCTGGCTGGCCGTGGGAAAACTTACGCTTGGCACATCCTTTCAGTATTCCAATCAGCACGACGTAATCTTTTTCGCAGCTGCAGGTGTTAGTCGTAGGATCACAGTACACGTGATGTAGCTTGGCGTGGCACGTAAACTCGCACGGTGCCCCAACGTACATTCCCTTCGCTGAAATGAAGCCAAACAAAACGAGGAGTATAGAATGGCAATTAATCGTACCAGCGATTGTTTGCGGTTGATGTTGATTTGATCGATTGACGAGTGAAAAGGCGATTTACTTTTGCAGCGATACGAGCTTTGCTTTCCTACCCAGCCGGGACGATAAATTCAACAACTTGCCGAAACCTAGAAGCCCTTCAACGTGTTGAAGTCGATTACACTCGTAACGCAATTTCCCTGATGAATAATGCATTTTGATTCAAAAACAAAAATGGAAAAGATTACAACCAAAAATAAACGCCAGAATAGTTACAATGTACGTCATAATTCAGGTTTTTATTATCTTTGTCAGGTGGCTTTCCTTGGTAGGGCACACGGTTGGAACGCTTCGCTGGATACGCTGGACCGTTGCCAAATGTTGCTACAAAATGTAAGAAGCGTGACAAATATTTAGGTCAACTATTACCAAACCCGGCTACCGCGGGACCATATTATCGTCTAATGTTGTCACTTGCAATTTGCGGAAACCCATTACTTTATCGAAGGTGCTGGCATGTGGACAAGATAAACAAGCGTGGGGCGATACTTACAATCCAAATTGATTGTTGTCGTGTGCCAAGTTTTATAAAGACGTAGGAACCAATCTTTTGGAAAAAGAATGATCTTCCTCTACAATTTAGCAAATACTTTACACCCGCAAAACATCACCTATGATGATGTATTTTTATTCGTTTCAAAACAGTTCTCACACGCATGTCCAATACGCGAATCAACATAGATAGCACTAAATCCGGGCCGTACCGTGTTATCTCCCACATTACAACCCCTTCGATATAAGCGTGTCCTGTTACCGGTGCTGCTTTAACATAATTGCGGACAGCATTAAACATTCATCTAATGTACATCCTGTTTAGCTGACAACGTGCTTGTTCGCTTAATGAGTGACTAACCACAACAACACCCGGCGCCGGCGATGCGGCCGATCTCGGCGTTTTAACACGCAGCAATAAAAGGCAATCATTAAAACGATCAAAACACGATAAGGCATGAAAGCAGTGGCAGTGGTCCCCCGGTGGATCCCATGGCGTACTGGGTTTGGGGCGAGAGTTTATAATCGCATCGCGTTCAAATAGCGTGACAGCATGAAAAGTTCAATCCTCACGAGAGCTTTTTTTCTCACCAGTTTGCCATCTCTACTGCTCTCCACAGTTGCTCTCGTTTGCTCTTTTGCTCACTTACACGCGATCGGCTCCGTATGCGAGAGTAAGTGTTCGCCTTGTCGTCTTGTGTGTTAACGATGGGCATAGGTTTTCCGATGTTTGACTGATGTAATATTGTATATGTTGAAAAGAAACGCCGCACGGGCTGAATTAAGTAAAACTAGATAATTACAAATCCAATAAACTCTTCATTTATTTATTTTCGTTTCACTGCGGCAATACGATCGAAAGGAAATATTGCACACACACAGTTTTGAGCAGATCTTTCAACAAATCGCTAGACGAAATAGAATTTTTTTTTTGAAAAAAGTTAGCCATATTCCTACAGAGCTCACACATCAAAGATAATATAATCTCATACTATTAATAGTGAAAAGAGCGTATCAAAACGTTTACGAAATACTCAGTTTCTTAGACAAATCGTTCTTCATATCGAAGGGAACGGGCGTTCTTCGGAAACGGATGTATCAAACCATTTGTACAACCAAATATTCACCATTTCCACGACAATATCGCACAACTTCGGGTGAATTCAACCGGAAGAAACGAAAATTAGATTATTTATTCGTCATCTTGCGGATAAAGGATCACAAGTACTCGAGCCTTATTGGATTTGTTACGAACGCAATTTCTTTCAACTG
The DNA here is from genome assembly GCF_943734695.1 of Anopheles maculipalpis. NCBI lineage: Eukaryota > Metazoa > Arthropoda > Insecta > Diptera > Culicidae > Anopheles > Anopheles maculipalpis. The sequence continues at coordinate 53,399,248 of NC_064872.1, read as the reverse complement.
TACCGAGAAGGCAGTCACACTCGTCTAGAACGAAGGATTTGCTACCTCCTGACCGTTACAAGCTTTGCATGCTTTGTCTAATAATAGCATATCGGTCGAGCGAAACGTGAGATTGGGCAAACAATGATGGGGGGGAAATGTTTAACAAACATTTTAAAAAATACATCAAAAAGTCTTCCGAACCGTGTTGAAACCGTGTGGCTTGAAATAAAATAAAGCCATATGAGAAGAACCATACTGCCTCAAGCTCCAGAAATGGAAGCTATGGGAAGCTCATGAATCAGATTCTCTTGTTCGAGTGTTCCTACTATCTGTTACATAAGTTGAACCCGGACTAGATTAAATTTCATATAAATAGAAATCCAGATTGCAAATAAATAAACATAGAAACACATCTAAGGAAGAAACATATTTTTCCTCAAGAACACTCTACAATCTTATCTTATCTGCTTTTATTTATGTATAAAGACTTTGACTTTCAGCTTTCGTCTCTCAAGCTGGAGACAGTATTTGCAGTAGAGTTCTTTAAAATGTTTAAAGAATATTTTTAATAAAAGTGAAATTCGTTCTGAATCAATGACTCACTTACCCGATTTATTGTTCACTATATCGTACTCATCCACATAGTCGTCGAAATAGTCGTCGTCCTCGTCGTCGAGCGACGGTGCCACCATCTCGGGTAGCGGGCGCGCTTTGACCGCCAGCGAGGTGAGCGATTTGGTGCCCGTGTGCGTTTCGATCGCGAGCGTCACCGGAAGCATCTTAATAAACACGTACGACAAATACAGCAGCGCAAAGGACGACTTTCGCAGGATTCGATTTTTGTACTTATCGCTAATGAGGGTGTAGATGATCTTATGGTACAGGAGGTGTTTCTGCTTTTGGTGCTGCTTCACTGTACATCCCCAGACACTGTCGGGGAAGAAACTCACTATCATCTTTGATGAATTACACCAGTTTGGGCATTGCGTGACGGGAGACTCATTTAACAACGCATGCAATCTTAGGCGGTGACTGATGGTGCGAGGCTCCACCGTAGCAAGGGAACCGGTGACGTTTCACTTCACTGACGGTAGTGTTGGTGGTGGTGGTGGTGTTGTTGAGGGTGCACTTTGCGCAAGCAAACTGCGGAACTCACTTGCAATTGCATTCTTTACATGTTTTTCGTAATCACATCTGTAGGAAACCGAAGAATAGACGGGTAAGGCTACATTCTGGTTCGCTCTTCATGACGTCTGTCACGAGAAGGAAAGGAATATTGACTTAGTTTTATCGTTCAACGTTATAACACACATGTCCATTACGTTTATCCATGATCACCAATGTTCTTCACGCAAACACTTAAGCCGATTAGTTAAAGTGTTCGTCCAAACCTAGCAAATATCCATCAGACTAGTCTTAAAGTTTAAGTTCAGAAATCATTAATTTTTAACACAATTCCAACTTTTATAGATATCCTCTAGAATACGATAATATTGTTCTTGTATGTGAGAATCCATGTCTATTCTAGATATGAAATATACATCCTCTACTTCTTGACTTAACGTGATGTCGGCCATCTAATACTAGACTTGCTGATTCTATTCCGCGTTGGATGACAATTTCTCCCATCCCATGAATATTTAAATCCTATTTAAGTACATATTCGACCACCAGAAAACCATCTTCGAACCTCATTATGTTGACATGAAATTAATTTAAAGTCTCTATGAAACCCAACGGTCTTCCCGGTCTTCAATCCTTTTGGTAGCGAAAAAATACGTCTAGGATTCATTATTTTCCCTCCCGTCCGTAGAATAAGCTTCTTCTTTGATGCAAATGGTACCTACGATTTTCTACTGCGAGACAAACTCATTAGTTTATGACCAATCACGCACCTTCACGCTCATGACCGGTCTTGAGATTAAACACTTAATTATAATCCACCTTGCTCACGCTGCTTTACGGTCGAGCCCGTACTCGACGGCTTTACGGGAGTCCTTGTAGCGACACGATACCTTTAACACCACTGCATGTACATCGCTCACAGTGGACTCCTAAAATAAGACCCTTCCGGCGAATAGTAGTTTGCTGCACTAGCGTAGATACAAAAAAAAAAGCAAGCCTAAGGTCATACAGCCAGAGATAGTAGGAAAACGAAATGAAGTATTTCCTTCCTTGCTCCATCTTCCTAACGTAGTTAGTGGCAGCGGAAGAGCCACACAGAACACATACCCGCCCACCACGATACAACAATCGCACGCCTTACCCCAATTTAGCCGCCAGCTGACCTACATCGCACGGTACCGTACGGTACGGCGTACATCCGGCTTCATTTTCCGGCATTGTCTCATACCGTTTGGAACGGTGGCCTAGAGGCTGAGAAGCTACAAACGACGGTATCGTTTGGTCACATCATCAACAGGAGGCACACGACCCATTGCCCTCCGGGGGTTCAACAAGCTTGAACGGGCGTTAAATTGCCGTCATTTTTTTTTTTTTGGGACAGCCTAGATTTGTTGGGCGGTCAGAACCGGGCCAAACGTGGCAGACAGGGCAGAAGAGCAACAAGATCTTCCTGGAAGGGCTCCAACAAACTTTCGGCCGGTGCTATCGGTAGAAGAAAACTCCCTTTCGGTACCGGTGCTAATCCAGTGCAGATAAGGATGAGCCGCTAGCAGTACTTAACACCGTACCGTCCAAGCAGGACTGTGTGTCGTGCAGCTCTACAGCTCAGACAAATGCCCGAAAATAAAATAGATTTCTTCTTCCACCAGTCATTCGCTTACGTCAACGCAGTTCGATCGGTAGAGTTATTTTCATTCGCAACATCTACACGACCCGGAGTATTTTCGCTACTATCAGAGTGGTCGATTTAGATTGGGAAGGCTCCCGTCGTGTTGCTGTGTCATGGAAGCCGGTATGTTATTTTTTCCAGAATGTTATTCCACCTCCCAGCGAACCGAAGCGCAGGATGGACAGGAATTCTCGTTCTCACTATGTCCGAACTCTCTGCCGTGGTACAAACTCTCCAAATCGTATTGCTCTGCTACGTACCGTCTGGTGGTTCGCACTGCACATGCCCAACCAGATGCTCAGAGTTGCATACCAACTCTCACATGCCAGGCTTTGGATGGTGTGCGCGGACGGGAATGAAATAGGCAAACGGGGCAGGCACTTGACAGCAGCCTGCCAGAAACGAGCACACACAATGCCCCCTTAAAAATGGACCTGTTTTTATAGCATCTTCTGTGACCCCAAATTCGGGATACATTTTAAAATGATTAGACCGTCATCCGTCACCGTGGTTGCAAAAGCATTCCGGTTACATAATGCAATGCAACAATGTTGTCCATGATAATAGACAGATCCGATGCTATTCCTGAAAACTTAACCTCCCAAGAGATTTAAGGGTTTTAGGAAGGATTTCGATAGCATAGTAGATTGACTTAAAAGTCTACTACTATGTAGATAACCATTTCCGTGAGGGATTTGCTTTAGATAATATTAATTTTAAACTCTTCATCTTTACGATAAAATGACTTACTAAATCCTCTCGGCAGAGAAATTGTTGTGTGCAATACATGTTATAATAAACTTTTACCCCAAACTTAAATTCTTTCCAGCACTTTGCATAAATTCATCTAAAACAAAACTATCGTGAAAATTTGTTACAGCTCCGTAAAAGGGTTGCCAGTCACGTAGCGTTATCATTGGGCAAAGGTGTAATCGATTTTACGAGCAGAGCCAAATCCAATCGAACCGAGCCTTCTTATCCACCACGAAATGTCCATACACACGCACACACTCGAACCACTGCTACTGCTACTGCTGCTGCTGCTGCTGACACCTACACAACATCATCTTCCTCCAACGATCACATCACAGGCCGAATCCGTGCATCGCTGCCTGGACATTACATAAATCGATCATCACTTTCAGCAGCATTCGAACGAATCCGCACGCATACAGCCGAACCTGGGTGCCCGCGAGGCTACTACACTACACTACGCGCACACAACGTTCTTACGGATAATTTCACCCCAAAAATGCTACACCGTACGTGCGATGGCGCCATTGCTATCGGATCGCTTTCGCTGGCATTTGCTCTGCACACTCGCGGGATGCTTTTTTTCGTTTTCGTCCCCGATAAACTTATTAGAGGGCACAATATCGCTACACGGTGTATGCGTGAACGCGCTCATGCACATGTGTATGTGTGTCTGTGTTTTCGTGTGTATGTGTGTGTGTGCGTGTATGTAGTTCACCTTTCTTCGGTGTGTGAAGTAGGTTTGATTCTTTATTTTCTCACTTCTTACCGACCGAAAATGTCACACAAATCACTGTCTCGGGGCGATTTCGCTAAACTTTCTTCTTGGCTCACTTCCTGACAATGGACACACAAGAACACAAGAAGCATGGGAGAGATACCATGCGAGGCAGAAAAGGAAAGAACGGGAAGGCTAAGGCGAATGTGAACTTTTACTTTCTATCCTTGCGTCGAAATTGATTTTTGGCTTCTGATAAAAAAAAAACTCACTGCCCGTTACCACACAAACGGTGCGCGAATAATTGCGATGAAGGAAAATGACTGTGACTGCTCGGAGCAGGAAAGTAATTGGTGCCTGTTTTTCTTTTCTTTTTTTTTCACCAGTGTTTCAGTGGCAAGAAAGAAGAGTGTATGCGAAGAGTGCCCCAGCGTCAACTGGTATGTGCTGCTTGGAAAGTAGTACAGTGTGAACTGACGGGCTTTTCCTGTGCGATAAAGTTTTCCCTCGCCTACAGTCTCCGTGAGCAAGCACGGGACCCATTCATTCTCAGCCGCTCACGCGTTCTCCCAATTTTCCACCCGGTGAGATGTTATGATTTTCTCACCACCTCACCAACCAGCTCACTCAGGAAGGCAGTTTAACGTGCAAGGTGAATGCTATGTTTATTATCACGCAAATGACATGTGTTTTGGTTTGTTTGCAAACTGTCACACAGCACAGCAAAACGGGCAAACAAAATGTAACTTGGGTGAGTAGATTGCCGCTCAAGGTGCGGTCCTGTGCGTATGAAACAATGCTACGGGCGTACGTTGTATCCAGCGTACGTTATCCTAGCAGCGCCCCGTTTCGTATCCGGCGACAGAAGTGGACGACGGCCCTTCATGGAAGCCTCCGTGAGCGTGGTCTGTACGAGATGGAGATAACGTTACACTTGACTGAAGCTCCACTGAGAAGAGCAGCATAATAACAATAAATTAGCAGGCTGGTCCACCAGGCGCCACATATCGGTTTCATGTAAATAACGCTAACGTCAGATGTAATAGGATAGCGAAACGTCGCTTACGAGAAGCATACGCTCATGTGAGAGAAGCGAGCGAGATACGAGGCAACGCAGAGCAAGATAGTGAATTATAAATAAAACAACAATTTCATGTTGTTTTTTCTTCCTTGCTTTGCTAAATATTGACATACACGAGCCGGAGAATGAGTTGAAAGGCATAATCGAGCGATTTGTTTACTGTGCGTTTTGTTGATTCCGTCCTGCAAGTAGGTTCTGCAATCGGTTCTATTTGCAGTCCTTCAAATGGACAAATTTAAAACACATTTTGATTGATTGAGTCATGCACAAGTCAGTTGAAAATTTACTCAACCTAGGTGTCAAACACTTTGTCTTTCATGGTACTTCTAAGATCAAATTACTTCCAAAGGAAAACAAAACGTTTCGTATATTGAACTGCTTAAATAATTCTACACTAAATAACTGAGTGCTGTTACCACGCTGTATAAAGGAGTAACAGGAATATATGGTTTAAATTTAAAAATATCTTATTTTAAAATCAGTAGTAGAAAAATTACCTGGAAATGTATTTGCTTAGAGACAATACCAACGCCTTTTTAGTACACAACGGAAGCTTCGTCCTTACTTTAAGCTACCACAAATCGGAGCTTACAAATCAAGCTTACGCAAAAGCTCTCAGGTTTAGCTGCTTTCATTCAATACCAGTATGCAAATGTAGTTTACATAATATTTATTATATAATGTTGGCTCCTTTTGTTCATGAAAAAGCTGTTACTAATAGCATAATTCGTATTTCATCTTTGTTCGAAAAGTTAATACAGAAAGAGGCAGCTCAAATCACAGAATGCTAAGGAACATAAAAAGTTTCCAAGTTATTTTTAAAATGTTATGTTAGTTTGAATTAAATTATTGAAAATAAAATAAATTGTTGATTGATATTTTCATGCTATAATAAAGCAAATCAAAACTATGGTAAACATTAAATAACAATTAATAGTACACAAATTCACACAAAGTACACAAATTAGACATGAACAATTTATGAAAAAAGTGTGTAAAATACGTACAACTCCCCGCTTTCACATACTGTTACATTTTACATCAATTATATTCAATTACACAGGAAGATGCTCGGAAGGATTGCTGGCCACGTATATGTGGAAGGACAATGGATGAGCCGCTACAACGACGAGCTGTACGAACTGTATGACGACCTCACCGTCGTGCAGAGAATTAAGCTCCGATGGGCTGGCCATGTTGTACGCATGGAATCGGACAACCCAGCTCAGAAACTCCTTCACGGCCGTCCACACGGACAGAGGAGGTGTGGTAGGCCCAGATTGAGGTGAGAGGATGGCGTGAAATCATCCGCCATCAAGGACCGGATAACGGATTGGCGGACGACGCCTTGGGAACGAAAGCGGTTCCGGACTCTGCTGCGGCAGGCCAAGATCGCAAAGCGGGTGTAGCGCCTGTTAAGTAAGTAATATTCATTTACATGCTCAAGATTCATCAGTAACACCGTAGCATTATTTCTTCTTCAAAGATAACTGAAAATGCTAGAATACTGGATATTTCAACAGTTGAATTTCTTCTCAGTAATTTACAAAAAGTGTTTATTACTCATGCTAGACCTAAACCTACAAAAACAAACACCATTTTGCGTTTTACAAGAGAACTAGGGAATGAGCTCAGAAATATAAGATTCCTTGACTCTATCTACCTTTCTTGTAAAGTAGTCTAACATATTTGTGACTCTTGTTACGATGTCTCTTCCATACTTCCATGCCTTCTTACAACTAGCAGCCGTTAGCATGTAGACTTCTTAATGTCACTGCTAACTAACTGAATAAATTACCAACGCCACAAAGGTCAGCTACGTTTTTTTGTCTACGCATTAGGCGAAATATTTTCTTACTTTAATATAACTTTCCAACCTCCGCTACAGGTGTACCGTTAAAAAGCTAAGATGAAAACCTTGTCACAGAACGCAACCGGAATTGATCATTGCCAGTGCTGTGTGACACACTGCACACCCTGTATCGCATCTCGGTGAATAAAGCGAGGCGGTACGCCACAATGACTACACCCTGACAGTAAGCACGGTTTGCCTCTTGCCCTCGAAAACACAGCATTTTAATTAAGGTTTAAATAAAATATGAGATAATTATGGGTGGAAGAAGGTATGTTTGCTCTGCCTAGAATATGTGTTAATATCACTGTTGGCTATTGGTGTGTGCCCACTTCTCACTCACTCGGTGTGTGTATGCGTGAAGAGAGATGATAGGCAAAAAGTACCCGGCGGAAATGTACTGATAGACGCCGTTCAATGAGTCAGTTTGCGCTCGGTATGCTTAAGTAGCTGTTGCAGAGGTTTTTATTTTTGTGTATCACCTTCCATGTCTTTCCGAGGCTCATGAAAAGAAATAAGGTAATAAGGACATCTCCGGTAAACATTTCAGCTGCACAAGAAAACGACCTTTCGCCAGGCAACAACAGTAATTTCTGCACAATCCACACACACACACAACTGGAGGGTTTTCCGGTAGGCATTGGGCACATTCTCGGACGGAGCAGCTCAGCTAACGCCAGCACACCTCCGCACCTGTGGATGTTTAGGATGAGCTTATTCTGATCCGTAAGCACTACACACCGACTGCCGGCAGTTTTCTGTGCTTATGTTTCGTTACGCTTGGTGGAAACCTGCCCGCCCCATCTACATACATTGTGGCGTTTATCATATGTATCCGATTTCCTGTGGCTATTTTTTTCCTTCTTCATGCACGTTTAGGCCCGCACTTTGTCCCTGCCCACCATCAACCTGTATACACACCAGGTAGAAAGTACACCGATGAGTTTGGATAGCTGCTTCTTGCTTCAATGGAATGTGCCAAGCAACGGGAACACTCGTATTAACGCTCTTCTTCCTTGGTGTCTCACTAGTCTGCGCGCGTGTGTGTGTGTGTGTGTGTGTGTGTGTGTGTGTGTGTGTGTTTGGCTGTGAGAACTGCATGGTTCTGGTTCCAAAGAGGTCCGAAACCCCGTCCCGACCGTTCAGCCGTGATGTATCAGAGGGAAGCATTTATAAATAAAACCCATTCAGCCGACACTAATATGGATACATTTACAGGAGTTCATGGTCCTATGATGTCGAGGGAAAAAGATCCAAACAACAACAAGAGTAGCAAAAATTAAAAAAAAAAACTCACACACACACACACATAGTGCCCGTGCATAGTACCCCACCACACGGCGTTTCGCCGACAGACGCTTCCAAACTTGCCTGGACGCGTTCCAGGGTTCCGGCTTCACCTAACCGGATTAATAGCTCCCCGGCAATGTGCAGGTATCTAGAAAAGCGTGCTTTGATATTATTATTTGGAGCATAAAATGATGCTCTTTGAAATAAAAACTACATGCCTGAAAACACTCATCGGCATACTGTCGCTAGTGCTTCACGTCCTCTGCTACAAGGTACCAGGCGGCTCCATCGACACTGACATATCACGATCCATCCACGGTGGTTCGGTCCTCGTTTATCAACCATCCGAGTAGGTTTTTTCGCATTACTTCACCAGTGTCACAGGGAGTGAAGCAAGTAAAACGGTATTTAAATGCTTATCGTGATTCAATCTTACCACAAATCCCGTGAGTCATGTGTTAATGTATCTTGCGAAAAAAAAGTCTTTTAATGCGGTGGTTGGAAAGTTTATCAATTCGCAGTTTGCAGGTTTGATCGCATGTTGGTGCAATACATCTTTTCGTTCTTTGATGACAATATTTTGTTTTTCATTTTTTTTTCAGTTTGTTTAAGAGTGGATAACATTTATAACTTTTCCTGGATCACCAAATTCATCAGAGGTACTGAAAATTGCAGTGTGAAGGGGAAAAAAAGGGATGCATGAACAATATTTTAATAATTTCCTTACCTTAGTTTATGCGTAACTGGATAGTCAGTTTTGCGTACGTAAAAAAGGTCAGGACGGAATTATTAGAATTATTGATACCACGTAGTTGGATAGACAGTCTTCACTACGGAGAAATCGTCCGGATACGATTTGAACTCTGATCCTGCCGTGTGGAGACCAACGCCGCTGTCGTCTCTTCCACCTCCGAAGTTGTTTATTTATTTACAATTGAATATGACGGTCCAGTGCCGTATTGTCAACACCACTTGTGTTGAAAAAAAAAAGTACAATTATATTGATAAGGCATTTCCTCCTTATTCTTTGCCTTATCCCGGGCATACTCGGTTGTGGGTGGTTGTGGTGATGATGATGATGATGATGATGATGATGATGATGATGATGATGATGACGATGATAATGATGATGATGATGATGATGATGATCTATTGGTGGATGTTGTGCGTTTTGATGGTCCAGGACTATTGTTGTGTCTATGTGATGATGGAGGTTCATTATATCCGAATTCCGGTGGTGTTGTGGCCGTTCTATTGTTGATCTTTACGATATGGTCTGGACTGTAACGAACAAATAGACATCGTTAAGACAGCACGAACATTTATTTGTCTGCGTACCGTGTTCTCCAGTGCAGTCCAGCAATGACATTCCAAGCTCATTCTAGTCAACGTCCAATCAAAGGATGATTGACAAGCTCTATCCCGCAGCAGCGAAAGCGACTTCACTACTCCCGAGACTGAGCCCGCCAAACACCCCGAACCCGACGCCAACACTATCAAACTCAATGTGCCAAAACTGGACTGGAGTGGAGAACACTGCACTTTCAACAACGCCTGCCTCCCTTTTACGGCAGTGTTGGAATCACCCTCGAGTGCTGTTGCCCAGTCATCGGATCACCCGTGGCACTACAAAAAATACACTTAAAACATAGACAACACAACATTTAACAAAAAAGGAATTGGGGAATACGAATAAGGATTGGAAGGATACTAGGGATGTGGAATCATAGGACAAGACCGTTGTCTCTGGCGAATCGGTAAATGATCCTCATGTAGGGGAGGTCACTGGTAGCCAACACTTCTCTAATTTCTGTACCCGTTCGTCTGCCGATATTCTCGACTGCGCTCATCAAGGAGGGTCTTGCGGTTTCAAATTCCACGCAGGACCACAGAAGGTGATCCACATCGTGGAATCCGTCACCGTAGCCACACACTTTTGTCTGAGCCAGAGTTATACGCTGTAGATGAGCATTCAACGCAAAATGATTCGACATCAGTCGAGACATCATTCGTATGAATGCCCGATCTACAGAGAGCCCATCGAACCATGGCCGCAGGGACACTTGCGGAGAGATCGAGAAGAGAAAACGCCCGAGTTCATCCGCCTCCCACATGCTCTGCCAGCGAGACAGGAAAAGTTGCTGTGGGAAACGAAGGAACTCCTGGGCCAAGATAGGTCGGTCGTAAAAAGCGCCTTCTTGGACGCCTGTTTTGGCCAATGAGTCTGCCTTCTCATTGCCGGGAATTCCACAATGAGAAGGGACCCAAATTAGCGAGATCTTATACGCATTTTCGAACATTGAGCCAAGCAGTTCAATGATTTTTATGGTGAGGAAATCCTGACTCTTAACAGCCTTCGGAGATCTCAGAGCTTCAATAGCACTCAGGCTATCAGTGAAGATGAAGTACTGGTCCGAAGGTCTCGCTGCTATCATCGATAGTGCGTAAAATATTGCGGCTAGCTCTACGGTGTAGACACTACATGGCTGCCTCAATTTGAAAAATGCTTCGGTGGACTCGCTAAAAACACCGAAGCCAGTGCCCTCCTCAGAGGATGATCCATCAGTGTAGTACTGGCTTATTTGGTCTAAATGACCATACTTGTTCATGAAAATACCCGGAACTACCTTCGGGCGAAGATCATTAGGTATGGTCTTAATTTCCTCGTGCAATGAGGAATCTGTTATTAAAATGGAACTGTAGTTCTCAGGAAGGGCAGCACGATTTAATGCCTGTGGAGCGCTAGGATGCACTTGTAGGGCAACAAAATCTTCATAAATCTTGAGGATTTTGCTCTTAGAACCTGTCTCTAGAAGCGCTTCAAAATTTTCTATTATCAAGGGATTTGATACTGAACAACGGACTAGAAGGCGAAGCGACAGCATTTCAAAACGTAGTTTGAGCGGCATCACTCCGGTCATCACTTCTAGGGACATGTTGTGTGTGGATTTCATGCTCCCTAGTGCGAGTCTAAGACAGCGGTACTGTAGCCTTTCAAGCTTGAGTATCAACGTATTGGATGCCCAATGGAAGCATATGCTTCCATATTCCAATACGGATAGTACCGTTGTCTTATACAGTCTCAGGACGTCTGATGGATGTGCGCCCCACCAGAATCCTGTGACTGTCCTTAGAAAGTTGATTCTTTTACTGCATTTTTGCACCAGACGGGTGAAATGAGTACTCCAGTTTAGCCTAGAATTGAACCATACACCAAGGTATCGAAAATTGTCGGTAATTGATATCTTTTCACCATACAGAAAGACATCAATTTTCGGGTCATATAGCCTTTTCTCCCTGTTTTTTCCCGTATCGCTAAAAGGAGAAAAGACTACCATCTCAGTTTTCGTTGCAGAGAACTTGATACCAAGGTTTTCAGACCACTCGGAAAGATTGTCCAGAGTGGTTTGTAAAGCCAGTTGTATTTCGTCGGCGTCTCTGCTTGCAACAGATATAACGCCGTCGTCTGCCAATTGTCTAAGACTGCAGTTTGGCGCTAGACAAGAGTCTATCTCACTAACATAAAAGTTATACAACAGGGGGCTCAAGCAGGACCCTTGTGCTAGTCCATGGAAACTGGTCCGTTTTAACTGCACGTGACCATTGTTGAAATTCATTACTTTTTCCGACAAAAGGTTGAATAATAAGTTATTCAACTTTGGTCCCAGGCCCGCATTTTCTAACTTTTGACTCAGTTTGTATGGAGAAACTGAGTCAAATGCCCCCTGTATGTCAAGGAAGATAGACCCCATGTTCTGCTTGCGTGCACGGGCAAGCTCTATTTCAGTCACCAAAAGCGCTAAACAGTCATTAGTACCCCTGGCTTTACGAAAACCAAACTGAGTACTTGAGAGAAGGTTGTTGGTTTCCAACCATTCTTCTAACCGTAAAAGAATCATCCTTTCAAGGAGTTTCCTCAGACACGAAAGTAATGATATCGGTCGATATGAATCGTGTCTTGATGGCGGTTTGCCAGGCTTCAAAATAGTGACAACTTTCACTTCCCTCCATTCTTGCGGGACGCTGTTGAACTCCAACATATCGTTGAAGATTCTTAACAAACGTTTCTTGCCCATGTCGGGAAGATTTTGCAGCAGTTTGCTGTTGATCTGATCCAGACCTGGGGAAGAATTTTTGCTTGAAAGGAGGGCAAGCGATAGTTCAACCATAGTGAACGGTGAGTCCATGATAGGGTCACTGCCAGGCGCATTTTGATGAAAATTCTGCGCAGGAACGAAATCGGGGCAGAGCTTGTGGGCAAATTCATTTAGCCACTCGTCAGAAAAGCTTTCGCTCTCGTTGATGTTGTTACTGTTTCGCATCCTTCTAGCCATCCTCCAAAGCGAATTAAGTGAAGCGGAAGGGTCTAGGTTATTGACGTATCTACGCCAATAGCCCTTTTTCTTCGCCTTCAACAGGTTTTTGCACGATCTCTCCAGTCCTTTATATTTTTCATATAAAGACCTTGAGCCCGTGTCCCGGAATGCTTTAAACGCCTCCCGCTTCTTATTAAAAGCCGCTTGGCAATCCTTGTCCCACCAAGGAGTGGGAGGTTTTTTGAATGTCCTTGCTTGGTGGGAGCGCCTTGTTTGGGCTTCAAGAGCGCACTTGTTTATAATGGAAACAAGTTTTTCGTACTCCTGAGCTGGAGACAAATCTTCCAAGTCAAGAGAAAGCGAAGCGGCTACTAATTCACCGTATCTCGTCCAGTCGATGTACCTCGTTAAGTCACATTTAACGGGGATTCCACCTTCTGGACATCCTCCCTTGATGTAGGAAATTTCTATCGGCAAGTGGTCACTACCGATAGGGTCCTGGATCACCTTCCAACTAAAATCCAGGGCCATCGCTGATGGACATAGAGACAAGTCCAGTGCACTCGCCCTACTCTTCGGTGTGTGCATCCTAGTTGCCTCTCCTGAGTTGAGGATTGAAAACCCGAATCTGTCGCAGATGTCTCGGATAATTGGAGCGCGAATGTCATCCTTATCGCAGCCCCAGTCGATTCCATGGGAGTTGAAATCTCCCAGGATCAAAAGTGGTCCAGGCAAGACCGCTGCTAAATTTCCAAGATCCTCTTTGAACTTTTCAATTTTTTCATTTTCATTGTTGGCTATCGGGGGGATATAAATGGATGCAATTGTCACGTGAAGATCGCCAATTTTTGCCTTTACTGCGACAGTTTCGATAATTTCTTGCCTAGGGGTAGGTATTCTGCTGAAAGCGTGACTCTTTCGAACACCAATTAGTACTCCCCCACCCCTTGTAATGCGATCTTCACGGATTATATTATATCCTGGGAAGGTAAGATTTATGTCTTCCGATAGCCAAGTTTCACAGAGGGCGAACACATCGCTGTTGTGCTCGCCCACTAATGCTTTAAAGGAGTCTAGCTTGCCAAGCAAACTCCTACAGTTCCACTGTAAGATGGTGGCCCTTGGAGGAATTAATCGTCCAATCGGACCATCATGCTTAAGCATGGCCATTGGGCCAGCCACTGTTTGATCATCCCCTTCAGGAAAGGAAGGGCCCAAGTAGCGATCATGTGCAGGTGCTGCGGGAGGTTGAGGGTCATGAGGAGGGACTCTAGGATCTCGGAAAGGGACGGGGTAGGGGTTTTCGGAGAACCCCCGATTGGAAAAGCCAAGCTTTCCAGAGGGGCTTCGGTCCGGGGGGATCGCTTTTTCTTGGGCTCCTTCCTGGCAGTTTGGGGAGCGGGAATGGGTTGTTCAGCATCTCGTTTCTGGACTGGGGTGGAAGCTTTAGCTTTGGCGAGACGCTGTTGTGCCAAGGATTTAGTTTTTGTCCTTAGGACTTTCCTTTGTACCTTTTTATAAGGTACTCTCTTCACTGGTCTCAATGGCACCTGTTCAAGTGCAGTCGGGCTGGACGTGTCATTTGCATCTGTACCCAAAACAGCAAAAGGGTTTGATGCGTTTGCTCCCTTTAGAGCATCGCTGTACGATCCGCGTGCCCTCTCGGAAATTGTTTTCGTCTGCTCCTTTTGGAGTTTTCGGTACACGGGGCACAAAGCTACCTCATGCCACTCATCCCGACAATGCGAGCATTTCTGGGAAGGGGCTTTGCACTCATCGGTGGCATGTGCCCCTCTGCATTTTCCACAGGAAGTTTTGCGAGTGCAAAACGGATCGGCATGCCCAATCCGACTGCACTTTGAACAGGTGGCCACCCTTGGTACGTACGGCCGGTCAATGGGTATCCGGAGGCCTTCTAGAATGAGGGCCTGCGGGAGTACCGTACCCTCAAACGTAACCCTGATTGAGGAAGTCGGAATGTATTTTTTTTCTTGCTTGCTTGAAGCATCAAGCTTGAAGAGCTTTTTTGCTTCAAGCACTTTTATCTTGGGCGAGTTAGGGGTTTGAAAAACCCCAAAGCCCAATTGCACCACTTCCTCCTCAGGGTAATCGAAATCCTCGATTACGCCGGAAACCTCAACCAAACTACCGGGAATATAAACACGATAGTGCTCCGTATATTCTGGGTCAGCCGCAATGACGTTGGCTTGAGCCCGGTCCTTTGCGGTAACCCTGATCTTGTTTGGGCGCATCCGAAAAACATCGGCAACGCCCGGGTACTTTTTAAATAACGATGCCGCGATCGTCCTTACATCGAGTTGTTTAACTCGCAATCCTCCGAAGTTGTCTTTTTCCTATTTTTTGCATATTTTTACATAAACTTATTTTTCTTGCTGTATTTAGTATTGATAATTCGGATTTAATACTTTGTGGAACCTCTACAGGCTTTGATTCTGCTGAACAATACACCTCCATATTTCGCTGCATATCTCAATTTTCTCAACATCTCAATATTACCTCAAGATAGTCGCCGTGAATACGGTGTAAACTGTATCCAGGAAACAACAAAACAGCAAACACGAGGGTTTGTCCCCTTACTACAACCCCCAATGAAATTCGAACGATTCCAAAACCATGTTTGACACCTTCATCTTTGGTATGGCCCTGCAACACATTAAACTTAGTAATTTTCAATTTAATCTGTAGCAAGTCTGCTGTAGAGTATCCGGAACAAGATTTAGACAGCATTCAGGACTGCAAGCAATCGAAAGTTAGCATGAAAAAGTCTGTCACTTTTTGTGACAGACCTTACTTTTCGAACACAGTAGTATATCTGGGTTCGAAAAGTAAGGTGACATTAGATGTCAAAATTCGCGCACCAAAAGAAGCCCACTGTTTTTATTTTTCGTTTCTCAATATGTATATTTTTGAAAGTTCTGCCACGTTTCATGTCACAACATCAACCCGGTTAGAAGTGACAATTTGTTTTCCGAGCTGCGTCAAGTGTTTTTGTCCATATTAATCATGTCCAAGTTTTTGGAGCAGCGCGCATGCATAAAAAAACGCGACAACTGGCACCCATATTGTTACGCAAACGTCGTAATCGCTAGATTTGGCACCAGGCGACTTCTGACTGTTCAACATGCTAAAACGGTCACTTCGGGGACACCGTTTTGACACTATCGAGGAAATAGAAGCTGCAGCGACGGCGGAACTAAAGGACATCACAGTATCCGCTTTTTCCACCTGCTTCGAGTAGTGGGAGAAGAGGTGGAAGAGGTGCGGAAGGAGATTACTTCGAAGGCCTTTGATGACCTTCACTAGGCCTAATAAAAAACCATTTAAGACAAAAAACGCAGTCATTTTATTTTTCGGACACAGAAGTAAAAATTTAAACTTACATGCGGACATAGAAAACTTGTACGAATTCGATGTAATAGCTGCGAAATTATAGTTTTCTAGCCTTCAATAGGGCACTCAGGGGTAACTATATACTAAACTGCTATTGCTGCTATGGCGCTGCTTAAATATCAAAATCGTTAAAGATTTGAAGATTGTTTTACTTTTTTTACACTTCTACATTCTCCATTACTAAGGATTGCCATTGCTGGACTTATTAACTAATATTCCGTTACTCTTAACTAATAATGTTTATTTTTCCATGTTTATGATTTCATATATTATAATAGTTCTAATAGTAAAAAATAGTCTTTGTCTTTGTTTTAATCTGTAGCTTTAAAACGTTTGCTTCATTTCCAAGCTCATTGCACTCAGCGTCTAAAGAGTAATATAGGCCCTCAAGTTGCACGCAGCAAAGTCACATGCAAGCTCCATAGTCGTTTGTGAACATGGCTGAGTAGGACATATTTCAAATATTAAAACTATTGGTATATAAAATCCAAAAAAATCTTATTTTAACTAGTTTTAATGAAATTTTTGTAATACAATCAACTTTCTACTCAATTCATGTTTAAATATTAATTTATTTCGTATGTTTTGCCATTTAAATTAAAAAATATGAATCACTATAGAATTATTTCAATTACAGTATGAACAGGCACGTTTAAATGATGAAATAAGTTAGTGAAATGTTTTTATAAATTAGTCTTATACATAAGCTAGCTTTTGCGACACTAAACAATAATTTCAAATAATTTTCCTCATTTGAATAATGATTTATTTAAATAATATTTTTATGCCCTACGAATAATGGTCACAATCTACCGTGATTTTTCACACAAGCTTGCATGAGAAGAATCCCGTACAACTTGAGGGCCTTTATTACTCTTTAGCCCAAATTTCAAATACAGCTTGTATAAAAATTGTTTTGTAATAAATCATACGAAACTCTCCATTGCAAACATTACTTGAAAAAAATTGATCACATCAATCACGCCTACCATATAATTGAGTTCCTAATTTACACTTTACACAAAGTTTGGTTAGAAGAATATAGCCACACACAGACACAAAAAAAAACATCCTAAGCGTTATCACCACCCCTCACGTACTATTAATTAAAAGTTAAATTTCACCGGAACTAAGGCAAAAAAGGGTGAAATAATCGAAGGCACTCCTGTGCTCTCTTTCCCTTTTCGAAACTATCCCAAATTAATCAAGTTTTTCGCCAAAGAAATGCACCGCTCACACCTGCTATTGGCACTCGTGCTTCTATGTTGCCGAGCGTTGCCCCCCAAAAACTATGTGCGCCACCACCAGCGGAGCACTTTTTTAATTATTTTTCACCTACCCCAGTATTAATCACTGTCATTAAGTTGTTGTTCTTAATTTTGCTGTCAGCGCAAACAATTTTCTCGGTGCGCGTGAGCAAGCTTCGATGTTGTGTGTGTGTGTGTGTGTGTGTGGGAGAAAGCGTGAGAAAAACACTGTACAAAAACAAGTCATCCATATCGCCCAGTCTACAAGGACAAGCTGGCTAAAAACCGGTACGCTAAAAGGAAGTCGAAAAAATATTAAAATATTTTCGACACGTCCTTTTTTTTTTCGCTGATAGCAACGCCTAACTATTTGCGTCACTTTCATCAGCGTGGTACGAATGGTTCATGCTAACGCTCTAGATTTTCCTCTAGCGGTACAATGTACAGGTAACGTTCGGCAAGAGGCAACCATTTTATCGTATCTAACACCGTTACGGCTACAACTGAGGATTGGCGTTCGGAAAGTGCCATGTTATTGGACGCTAAACGTGAATCAACACCCGCCAGTGAGTGAGTTTTTGGCGTGTTTATACCTCCTAACAACCAGTCTGCCGAAAGCTCTCAGTTCTGCGGGGGAAGTTTCTGGGCTAGAGAGGGAGAAGAGGAGAGTGAGCCATAAAAAATGGTACGCTTAAACTTTTGCTGCCGATTTTTGCCACTTGCTGCGATTGAACAACAGAACACAAACGAGTTGGTGGCATTCGGTATGCCATCCTGCTTCTTCGCCTAGGTGGCCTCCCTATCGAACCACCGATATTGCAATGTGAATTAATAAAACTTTTAATGATCATGCATGGTTTGTTTGATGAAGTAATTATAATCGACACTCTGTCGCTGTCGGAAACCCGCCATTTGCAAACCAATGGCAACCCGTAAACTTTTCCACACTCGTCTGTTTTCATTCAGTTTGGTGATGCTTTTGTGTTTCTTGTATAAATCTTTTCAACACAGAAGGAATTAAACAGGCTGTTGCTTGTTTTGGAGTTTGAGGTCCAACTCCATTCCCTCCGGCTTGGTTTTCGATTGTGATGGTCCCAAAGTGTGTTGTATCATTGATTGAAAACGATGCAATGTTACAAAATAAAAACAAACCAAAACTTTGCGCAACATGAACGTGGTGTAAAATTAAATCCAACCAAGGGATGAAGATGTCGTAATTTTGATCCCTTGTCGGGAGAAACTGCTCCAGAAGCGATGCGTGCCGCACGTCTAGCTCTATGCTCTACCCGTGATTGCAATAATTCATCACAGTCAATTTCGGTACACCCGACAACCCCGATCACAGCATGCACGGCAACATCGGAACACCCGATGGGAACACTTCCGGCGCAGCCAGTTCCAGCTGCACTCGTTGCTTTTCTGCATCTGGTGACTCGCGTGACGTAATACTGTCGGGGCTGGGGCGAGCACAAGCACAGTCCGTAGATATTGAGCAAATTTTGCCTAACGATATCATTTCCGTGGCATTTTGACAGCGTGTCATATTTACTTTTTGTTAAATTTTTGCTCCCTTCTTCCTCGCTGTTTTGGTTCGTGTATTCTGTATTGGTTTTCGTGTGAGTGTAACGTTTTTTTTTTGGCATGCTTTCCGTTTACCACCGGAAATTTCTCAAACGTGTCCTTACACGCTCCGGCACTTGCTGTGCTGGGGGAGAGGGTGAAGCTTCGTCTCCGGTGGCTAAGAAACACAGTTCCGTTCTGGGGAAGAAAAAAGTCGCCCACTCACACTCTTGCTAAGCGCACTAAGAGCACATCCGCCGGCTGAGACTGCATTTTGCTCGATGTTATTGTGTGTTCGTAAGCCTGTGTGCCATCATCTATCGCCATCAGCTGGAATGAAGATTGCAAAGTGCTTTTTGGTCAGGCACGAAAAAGTGTCGTTGAGCCTCGGCAGACGGATTTTTGTAGCTTTCTTTGCGTTTAAAGAACAGCAGTTGGTGATGGAAAACATCGAAAACCTAGGGGTTTTCAACTAGCAAAGTGTTGCTGTAAAATAATGATAGATAAGCACAGTCTATTAGAGTACTGTTTTGTGTCATATAAAACTGTAGACAAATGATGCAAAACAAATCGGTAAATTGATTACTGATGTACATTTGAATAATCGCGTTTTTTCTTTAAACAAAGAAACAATTGTCTAAACTTATAATGGCCAACTTTTTATGCAAATCTCTCATAAGATTATTTCAGATGCATTGCTACCTAGCGACGAATAGTAAAATTATTGGCTAAAGAGTAATATAGGCCCACAAGTTGCAAGCAACGCACTCACATGCAAGCTCCACAGTCGTTTGTGAACATGGCTGAGTAGGGCATATTGAAAATATTAAAACTATTGGTTTATAAAATCCAGAAAGTCTTATTTTATTTTGTATTTATATTATTTTTTTATTTTTTTTATTATAATTAATTATGACGGTCCAGTGCCGTATTGTCAACACTGCTTGGGTTAAATAAATTTTATAATCATATTGATAAGGCTTTTCCTCCTTATTATTTGCCTTATCCCGGGCATACTCGGTTATGGTTGTGGTGATGGTGATGATGATGATGATGATGATGTATTCGTGGATGATGTGCGTTTTAATGGTCCGGTTCTATTGTTGTGGCTATTGTTTTGTTGATGGTTGGTTGCATCCGAATTCCGGCTATTGTGGTGTTGGTGTTCTATTGTTGACCTTTGTGGTTTTGTCTCGACTGTAACAAACAAATAAACATTGTTAAGACAGCACGAACATTTATTTGTCTGCGTACCGTGTTCTCCAGTGCAGTCCAGCAATGACATTCCAAGCTCAATCTAGTCAACGTCCAATCAAAGAACGATCGACAAGCTCTATCCCGCAGCAGCGAAAGCGACTTCACTACTCACGAGACTGAACCCGCCAAACACCCCGAACCCGACGCCAACACTGTCAAACTCAATGTGTCAAAACTAGACTGGAGTGGAGAACACTGCACTTTGAACAACGCCTGCCTCCTTTTTACGGCAGTGTTGGAATCGCCCTCGAATGCTGTTGCCCAGTCATCGGATCACCCGTGGTACTACAAAAAATACACTTAAGACATGGACAACACAACATTTAACAAAAAAGGAATGGTGGAATACGAATAAGGATTGGAAGGATACTTGGGATGTGGAATCATAGGACAATACCGTTATCTCTGGCGAATCGGAAGAAGATCCTCATGTAGGGGAGGTCCTTGGTGGCCAACACTTCTCTAATTTCTGAACCCGGTCGTCTGCCGATATTCTCGACTGCGCTCAACAAGGAGGGTCTAGTTGTTTAAATTCCACGCAGGACCACAGAAGGTGATCCACATCGTGGAATCCGTCACCGCAGCCACACACTTTTGTCTGGGCCAGAGTTATACGCTGTAGATGAGCATTCAACGCAAAATGATTCGACATCAGTCGAGACAACATTCGTATGAACGCCCGGTCTACAGAGAGCCCATTGAAAAGTAGCTGTGGGAAACGAAGGAAATCCTGGGCCGAGATAGGTCGGTCGTAAAAAGCGCCTTCTTTGACGCCTGTTTTGGCCAGTGAGTCAGCCTTCTCATTACCGGGTATTCCACAATGAGAAGGGACCCAAATTAACGAGATCCTATACGCCTTATCGAACATTGAGCCAAGCAGTTCCATGATTTTTATGGTGAGGAAATCCTGGCTTTTAACAGCTTTCGGAGATCTCAGAGCTTCAATAGCATTCAGGCTATCAGTGAAGATGAAGTACTGGTCCGAAGGTCTCGCTGCTATCATCGATAGTGCGTAAAATATTGCGGCTAGCTCTGCAGTGTAAACACTACATGGCTGCCTCAATTTGAAAAGAGCTTCGGTGGACTCGCTAAAAACACCGAAGCCAGTGCCCTCATCAGAGGATGATCCATCAGTGTAGTACTGGCTTATTTGGTCTAAATGACCATACTTGTTCATGAGAATGCCCGCAACTAGTTAACTTTAACTAGTTTTAAAATAGTCTTGGTCAGAAAAAAACTCTCTACTTAAATCATGCTTAGTAAATTTTTTTTTCATAAAATTAGTCATTGAAATTTAAAATAGGGCTGAATATAGAATTAATTAAATTGCAGTATGAACAGGCTGGTTTAAATAATTAAATGAGTAAATAATTTTTTTTAGTTAATCTTATACATAAGTTAGCTTTCACGACACCAAAAAAATTTTTCAAACAACATTCCTCATTTAAATAATGATTGATTTTCTTTTCATTTATTTATAGAGGCTTTGAGTCTTAGAGACTACATTCGTCTCTCTACTGTATAAAAAAGGAAGTTCTAATCTAATACAAAATTATCGTATATGTGGCTTAAATATAAAGAAAACTTATTGCGATTATGGCATATGATAATGGATAAGTTTAAACTATTGCTTAAATTTCTTTGCATAAATAACTGATGCGTAAAAATCTAATGAGACGGTTCTGCTGGAGTTTGTTGGGTGATAGGATTGTCGTTAAATCAGTTTCTAGCTGGCAGGTGGCTCGGTGTTTCGTGTATCCATGGCAATCGGTGAGGATGTGGCGGACGGTGATGTCAACACCACAGAGGCAGAGTGAAGGACTCGTTGGATGTGGCTGGATTCGACATCTTCCCATGAAGAGGTGGTTTGCTTGATAGGACGGAGCTTGTTGCTGAGATCTACGTTGTGCCATGTGGAGTTCCAGTGTTGGTGAAGCGGATTCGTCATTACGGAGCCGTCCATTGTTGGCAAGTTGGTCGGCTTTCTCGTTTCCGTTGATTCCGGAATGACCCGGAATACAACAAAAAACGAGTGTCGGGGATGCAGGTATGGAGTCTAGGAGCTGGATGTGTGGGTCTTTGGAGGTGCCGTGTTCCAGGGCAGCCAGAACACTGGCACTGTCGCTGAAGATGACGTTCGGTCGGTCAGTCTGTAGTCCTTCGTCGGCGGCTAGTTGAATTGCTATTGCTTCGGCGGAAAAGATGGAGGTGTGATTAGGAAGGTTGATGACGCAGTTGTTCCACAGAATAATGATTTATTGAAATAATATTTTCATATTCTACGCGAAATGGTCACGATCTCACGTGGTTTTTCACACAAGCTTGCATGATATGAATCCAGTACAACTTGAGGTCCTTTACTACTCTTTAGCCCGTACGCCAATTTGACAGCTGTCTTAGCGTTAATTTGTTAGGTTTTGTTAGGTTTTGAATAAACTTATTCAAAACAACGAAGTAACTTAATACAACGAATTTTGTGGACTAAGACTAAGCCTTCTACCCATCTTTAAATTTTTAGTGATGATCTTTAGATTTAATCGTTCATAAAGGTTACAGCAAAAATTAAAGATGGATTCAAAAGTAACAATAAAATACATTACATCCAGTAAAACTGCTTTAAAACAGCCTCAAATTGACAGGAACATAAAAACTCATCAACCTGACTTGAGCGCTAAAAGTTGCTCAGCTCTATTGGGGTTTAATTTATCCTGCCTACCCACAATGCTAACAACGGCATCCAGAACACAGCTGCAGTAAACAGGCAACACCAAAAAAAAAAAATGACAAAACCAACACAAAAAACGCCAAAACTTTGCTCTACAACTTCCGGGAAATTTGCTAGTCCAGTGGTATAATTTGCAGCGCGCTTGGCAATTATAGTCCCGTAAATCCCTCTTAATGGCTGCTGGGTGCATGATTCCTTTGCCCTCGAATCATATTCTGCAACAAATGCGCGTCTTGTTTACTTTCTTATCGGGTGAGCAGTTTATTTTGGCGTGAAAATTGAGATAAATAGTTTAATTGTCGAATTAAGAAATTGTTGTGTTTGAAAGTACCGAAAACTTCAGATTGTTTCTTCAACACAGAATATCTATATAGCTCAAGTATCTCATTGTTGCATTGTTACTGTTGTAATAATCGATTAAGTTGATTATCTTTAAATACGTCTTCAATGAAAATATTTTACCAGTTTTTTTTTAAATCTAACACAACGAACCCAATTTCAAACACGGCATTAAATAAAGGTGAAAACGACGATCATCAAATGTTCTTTTTTATATGTTTTCCCCTGATGTCTATCGGTTCTTTCGGCAGATAGTACTGGGGAGACACGTTCCTTCTTGTCCCACAGCTAGCGGTAAGCGCTTTCCAAGCCTCGCTCGCTCGGGCAGAAAAGTTTTTCAAGTTTGAATTTTCCGCAACACCCGGTAGCATCCACCACATCCACTAGGTGATGGCGGGTAATTATTTTAATGTCGATTACATTTTAATTTAGCAAATCTAGTGCACGATTACGGTTGGGACGATTTGATTAGTTTTTTAATTAGTTTTGTTTGTAATCTAATAAAACATTTCAATGATTCTTGGGAGTTTTGAGTGAGCTTCAGGTGTCTAGAAGCTTTACAGATTTTCATCCAGAGAATGTACAGCAGTATGTAGTTGTTTTACATTTAAAATTAGTCGAACAATTTTTGTCAAACTTTATTATTTCAATCGTAAATATTTCGATAGTAAAAACGAAAAAAAAGGTGTATCTTTCCCAACTACCTTTCAAACCCAAACGAGACATTCGATGGTCCACGGAAACTGAACGCAAATCCTCTTACCACAAGGCGTGAGTAAAACTCGTTCGGGCGCAAAAATATGTAATCTACATACTTGCCGCCAACATCGTCCTATGATCCGTGTCGGTGGCTTCGGCGGAATTTGGCAGCTCTGCTGAAGCGTTCAGTTTGCAAAGAGTGGAAAAACGAAACTACATTTTCGTTACCATTTTCGTAGGTCGGCACAGCAGCAGTGGATCCGAGTGTACAGGCACGAGAGCCTCCTAACCCCTTCAACAAGTTCTGCTAAAAACCTAAGAACTACCGCGTACAGAGGAATCACTACGTTCATGAAATAGCGTGACACTGGGACACGGATATGGTTTCCGTGCTAGGCGGAACAGCGGAATAGAATATCACTTAGGTGCTTTTTCTCAGTGCTCTTTCGGCTAGTTTTTGCTGCTCAACAAAAACCCTACATTTCGCCGAATCCAAACGGGCTAAAGTGCATAAAGCAGTAAAGGGCGGCAGTGCGAAGCAGTTTATGTTGTGCTGTGTGTTTCAACTTCACTCTAACTTGATTATCCGATCAAAATCACTATCTAAGCAAATTTTACCCACAGTTTGGCTTTGTGAGGATTTGTGTTGTTGAAGTTTTTCACTGTGGCTCAGCAACCCAAAACAACACGTATATTACGACAATCACTTCTTCTTACGACTGCGTTCCGGAAGCAGCTCTAGACAAGTTGTTATGATTTATTGTTTTTGAACAGACTTTACCGCAATGTTCAATTTGTCGCTGCAATTAACACAAATTTTATTATTGAACACTGGTTCGGCCTTACTTTGCCACCATTTTATAACTACTAGAATCGAAAGATGAGCCACTGAAAAGTGCTCATAAAATCGGAACACATCTGCATAAAAATTAAACTAGTGATAGTGTACAGGCAACTATCCTTCCTTTCATCTCCGGTGCTTTGTAACGAGAAAGCTGAAGAAGTTTGCGGCTGAAGTAGTAAGTTAAACCTAGATGCCTGCTCTCTGGCAGGCACCGCAGGTTCATTGTGAGTTCTCCGGTAAAGTTTCCCGCTTGACACGACCCGATTTCCTGTTGTCAATCCTTCCGCCCCAACCTAGCGACTGTGCACGCCCTCCCGCCTTTTCCCTTTGCCCCCTTTTCGATACCAGAGATTGCTGGCCGGGGTTTTGTCATCCCCGAACGCATGGCTCCGCATTGTAACGGTCCCGCAAGTACCAGCACAACTGTGGCCGGAGCTTGTGGTTCTGGCGAGCACTAATTTTCCTCTTTTGTTATTGTAATACACTTGGCAGAATAATAGTCAGCATAAGTTCAAAAGTAGAGACAAGTTTTTCCATTTTAATTGGCTTCCTTTCACAGGCACAAAATTGCAGCAAACATCCAACAGCGCCAGCTGAAATGAGTCCGATATAGGCAGGCAATTCGGTCGTGTAGGAGTGATGGAGTGAATGGGAAGAAACTGAAGCAGTAGGGATGCCTGCCTACCTTCATTGAAGCTCAAGGATAGGATCGAATGCTTCGTGCACAAACCTGTTGGGGAGCTAACAGTTCAGATAATCATTTAAAGAACCCGAAACTGTCTCTCCCTATCTCACCGTCTGTTCACTCATAGTCCGTATCTAAACAAACAAAGTACACTCGTCCAACAGCAGAAAACTTATTGCAGCATCAGCGAGAGTAGGAAGCATCAAGTTGCTCGCTCCAACCATTCCAGCTTCCGGGTGACAATGCGAGTAAAGATTGAATTCAAAGATCCCCCTTTTCGCAGTGGCTCATGATCTTTGATACGGTTGCGAGACGCCAGGTGTGTCTCTATGGCACGCTCACGACCAAAGTCTTAGGAACCGCTCGGAGAGTATTGTTGTGTGAATTATTAATTAATTAATTAAAATGAGTCTGTTTGATGGCATCTGTTTTGCATGCCAAGGTGGACCTCGGCTGCTGATAGGCAGCTACTGGGGTAGCGATAGGGAGCGTCGAGGCAAGTGTGGTGGTGCACTGTTATTGGCTGGGTAAATGCTGATTCATGATTTTTTAGAGCCCCTAAATACCCTCTAATGCTGGGTTACAGCGAGAGTGATAAAAACGACTTTAAAATTAATAGCAACCTACTTGACATCGCTTGCGAGGAACAGCCGGAAGATGCTAATGAACACTTGGTACAAGATTTTCAACAAATGAGGGTGACTGTTCGATTAACTATGAAGCAAACGATAGACAAGTTTGCCTAATGAAAATTCAGCTCATTTTACTGTGTTTTGTCAATTTAATTTTATGGCCGAGTTCTATGGCAAAATTAATATGTTTTTAGCTGTTACAAAACATCATAATCTACCTTTACCTTTGCATTGTTGGTTTGCAAAATTTTGTATATTGTTGCTTTTAAAGCAGTTCAATTTAGTTCATATGTAGAATCCCATTCGGACCGCTCTCGCACAGTCAGAAACTGCCTCAATTAATTGATTTATCAGTTCATTTACAATAATTGATTCATAAGATTCATTTTAATATATCTCACAGGGTGTTCGAGATACATTTGACAGTTTCTGAGGGATTAGGAAAGGAATTTTTATAAAATTTATGTTAAATATTTAAAAAAAATTTCTACAAAGTTAAGCTTAGCATGTTTGCCGCATTTTTTGTTCGGTTGTTCTGCACGTTGTGCTTCTGGTCTTGACAAAAGTTCTTCTCGTCATAGAAGAACCACAACGTGCCTGGCTGCGCCGGGTGCTTCATCCAGCTCAGCAAGCGCTTAGCGTTGGCAAGCCGCTTTTCGCGCGTTTTTGCTGTTATGAACTGTCCCCTAAGTCGCTTGTACGACGCGTACCGCAGGTCCTCATTTAACGCCACCTTGACGGTGCTCGGGGCCACGCCAACGTCTCGCGCCAGGGCCCGGATGCCGACGCCGGGATCGGCCGTCGCCCGCTGCTGCAATCCGGCCAGGAACGCGTCGGTCCGCACACAATCCGACCGCCTGCTATGCTGTTTGCGAACAATAACACTATCCACGTCTTCACCACACTCCTCGAGCTGTACGCGTATTGTTTTTACGGTGTTCAGCGAACACATCGCCGCCTTGCGAATTTCGGCATCATAACACACGTTACGCGCTTGTACAAAACGGACGGGTTCCACATATTTACGGAGCTAGACATTTTTTACACTTGTTCGCACAATTTTTAGCAATCGAATGACATATTAATCATTTCGATACGTCAACTCAACCCTGAGATATAAACCCAAACACCAGGTGTCAAATTTAGCCCGCACACCCTGTATGTACTATTTTAAACATTAACTCTTGCCAAAACTTTCACTGTGTTGCATCCTTTTCTTTAACTTATCATACGTAAAGCTACCTGAACACATTTTTTTCGCTCTATACGCTTCACTTACTTCCATTATTTACGAGCTCAGGTTCGGATGGCTGAAAACCGATTCTGAACCAATTAAATTGAAATCCTGTTCTTCCCCTTAATCAACTAACATCCGTCATGTTTTGCTTTAGAAAATACACAAATCCCATCACGCATAATGGTTCGCCTTCACTCTGAGCTGCTCCTGGACTTGCAACAAAAAAAGGGGAACTGTTTCTGTTTCGTGATGACATAGAAAAGGATTTTAATTGAACCAAAACATAGCTGATAGCATAACAATGCTTTGTTTCTCTTTTATATTGTACGCGTCTCTCTCTTTTTCTCTCTTTTCACTGAGTCTCCCTTTTCTAGCGCATTAGTCTGGATAGAGGCTCAGCTACGCCGTGCTGAATTGGTATTCAATATCCCGATTTTAGTGCACTCGATCTAGGGGCAGGTTACGAAAGCTCTCCAAATGCGAGAATCATGGCATTTTTTGCAACCATAGTTAAAGCCTTACGGATACGAAGCACGGGGAATGAAATCTCAGTAGGAGACCCGGTCGGTCCTAAATCCTTCGCAGAGGTGTGCGTAAAGGTGACGCATGTCATCGATACTTCGATTTCTCACACAGGTAAGCGGACGAATGTGAAGAACACGAAGCGGGGCACAGGTTTCGTGACGAAGGTATTTCGGCAGGTTTATCCATTCATCCGTGCGACCAAACTGCACGATTGAAAAGGTCGTTCCGTGACGTTCCCAGTGGGGTAGACAGGAACCTTCCCCATATAATACATGTACAACTCTTGTGACACCTAGAATGGGACATGTTGCATCTCTTTCACTAGGCATCCTATCCATTGGTATGTATTTCCACTTCTGGTCTCGTTCTTCCCTCCAAACGTCCTCCCGTTATGCCGTTCAGTATCCCGTAAGTGAAATAAATGTTTCCATTAGTTTGGAAAAATATAGTTACCACCACAGCACAGTGATATTAATGCCCAATGACAGCCCAGGTTTGCACCATAGACATGTGGACGAGTGAAGTGAAGAAAAAGGAAAGCAAAGAGCAGCCCGCTGATGCCAGACGGATGGCCAAAGTTGACAGATTCATCGTGAGGTTCGAACATGCTCGGGTGAAGGTGGAAAGACGGCATCATTTATGTTGGCAAACGCCCGCTAAGGCAATGGTGTCGTCGGTCGATTGTTGGGCATTTCTATTTTCCATATGAAAACTTCATATCTCGGTTTCTGCCCGGTTCCGTTTGTTCCACACCGGTTTGCAGGATGATGAGTTTATGGTTTACTGCTGGTGCTGCTGTTGCATCGAGACAAAATGAAGCTCACGTCCTGGATTCAGCCAGCACGGCTCGTACGATCCTGTCATTCTGTCCCTGGTGTCGGGATTATGCCGGCTAGGAGTGATCGTAGGTTTGCACGAGAGGAAAAAGCATTGTCATGTCCATCAAAATATGGTTAAAGACTCATGCATCTATTGCAGCTTTCACAGTGTTTCAGGTCCAGTATGAAACTAATTTAAAATGTTTCATGTTCTTGACTAGAAAATCTGGACACAATTCCAGGAACGAAAGAAAACAGCCGGTAAAATGTGAATAACGAAAGGATAAGACTTCTTATGTTGAGGTTAACGAAACATTACAAAACATGTCAGTTAACTACCATAAACATGTTAGTTATGTCAATAGGTGGAACTTTGAGAATCAATTGCTTAACATTATCTGAATAACTAGCATTACAAACCTGTTCTATTCCTAGTTGACTTTGCAGGTTAAAATAGTTTTGCAATCGTCTATATTAAAAATAAAATGTAATAAATTATGACTAAACAACTATGCTGCTTAAGTCGTCAATCCTCAATGATCACCATTTTCTTTTTAAGATATATCTACACAGTCAAATAAACCATTCATTTTGAAAACAAATATTTGTTGAAAACAAATATTTATTTCCAGTGAACTCATGTAGAACTTTATAGCAAACACTCTCCTCACAAATATCCAAATGGAGCAAGCAACAGATTGCTCATTCAATCCCAATGAACAGCTCAGTTGTTATGACGATTAGTAATTAAACTGCCTACGGCCATTGGCATGGGCTGCACATGTCGTTATTTAAAGCATCGATGGTTAGATGCAGCATTTCAAAGTGTTTCAAAGCTAATCATGATGAGCATGCCCCACGTCTTTGATATTGCAACAGCTCATCAATGGTCATTGCCGCTCATGTAGCCATCGCCCACCCCAAGCGTACCTGCCACATTTTCCGCATCGTTAGTCATTCTTCAACCGTTTGACCAAACGCTTGGCAATCACACTACCTAACGGAGTGCAATATCGACCCACTGGCACCCAACACGTGTCCAGTGCGGTCCGGTCCACTCACAATCATCAAAGCGGCAGCAACATGCACTGAAAAATCGTTATATCTTGCACACTGCCACATGGCTACTGTTGCAACAGGAAGCATCAATGACGAGCCCCGGTCCCGGTTACAGGCTCTTTTTAAATTCTTCCAGCTGCAAAACAGGACGGGGGCAGGAAATTGAATTTGCTTTCACTCATAATTTAATAGCACTGATAATTGCATTAACCTAGCCTAGCCGCCTCTGCAGGCTACTGGTCTGCCAGTGGTGTACTTTCTGTCAATCATCATACTACTAGCAAAGGCAAATGTTTGAATGCAATTCCAAACCTTCCTGCCTGTTAAAATGTATGTGTGTGTGTGTGTGTGTAGGCTAACGCGGAGGACTTCACTGGGATGTGCAACATTTGCTGACTAAATTGCGCTTCGTTAAGAAGTGTCTAGCTGACATCGTTAATAGAACAGTGCCAAAATCCATGAATCAACAGCTTGATATCACTCAAATGTGATAGTGAATTAAAAATGCATAATGGTAGACGTACATTCCCCTGTGTAGATTGTCAGTTTGATGAACTGATAGCTTCTTCATTAGCAGATCAGCTAACGTCACACAAACATGATATCTACTGCAGCACTGTTTGCTGCAGTACTAAACTGTGATATTTTCATATTGTATTAAAACATTGTACCATTCACACTTTTGAAGACACCGACAGCGGTTTTTTTATTTGAGTTTTCGGAGAATTCCATGGAAGAAAAGAACAAATTTATAATTTGTTACGTTTTATCTTTTTTTCAGCTGTTATGCCCTTGTATAGTCAGAATGACATACGACGGACACAGGTTATCTCAAAACAGATTTGTTTTTTTCAAATTAAGAGATCTTAAATTACATTTATTGTTATTTTATCGGACCGAACTATGGAACACCATGCAGCAGTACGGATTCCCTGGGAAGCTGGTACGGCTGCTGAAGGCCACTATGAATGGGGTGCAGTGCAAGGTGAGAGTTTCGAGCATGCTGTCGGAATCGTTCGAATCTCACCGGGGTCTGAGGCAAGTAGACGGACTCTCCTGTTTGTTGTTCAACTCTGGAGGTCTGGAGGGTGTCATGCGAAGCGCGGGCTTCGACATCCGGGGCACGAATTTAACCCGATCTCTCCAATTCCTTGGCTTCGCGGATGACATCGACATCATCGGACGGACACCTGCGGCGGTGTACGAGACGTACACCCGACTGAAACGCGAGGCCAATAGAATTTCATTGAGCATCAATTCGACGAAGACAAAATACCTGATTTGTCAGGTTGGAACCTCTGACCGTGATAGAGCCCGATTCGGAAGCAGAGTATCAGTTGACGGCGACGATTTCGAGGTGGTAGAGGAGTCCTGCTATCTTGGTACGATCGTAACTTCGGACAACAACGTAAGCAGCGAAGTCCGAAGGCGCATTGTTCAGAAGAATCGTGCCTATTACGAACTCCACAAACTCCTGCGATCCAGAAGACTCCAACAACACACAAATTGTACGATTTACCGCTCCTTGATACGTCCGGTAGTCCTTTACGGGTACGAGTCTTGGACTATACTGACGGAGGACGCCAATGCACTCGCCATCTTCGAACGGCGGGTGTTAAGGACTATCTTTAGCGGTGTGAGCGGGCAGGGCGTATGGCGAAGGAGAATGAACCACGAGCTAGCTGAGCTGTTTGGCGGTACTGATATCCAGACGGTAGTCAAAGCAGCAAGGATACGTTCGGCGTAGAGGAGCACAGCGAGCTCGTTGACTGGATCAAGTGTAGTCTAATCTGTCGGAGCTCGGATGCAGCCGTGGATGGAGGACTGCAGCCCTAGATCGAGTTTCCTGGAAACTGATTGGGGACCTGGCCATATCGACGCGACGTGCTCAATCTTGAGCAGGCCAAGAAGAAGAAGAGAAGTTATTTTTTGTAATACACAATTTTTATAAGAGGACAGTCCGCTAATTGAGATGGATGCGGTTTCAACACGACAAAACTATAAATATCGAATTCCTTAGTAGATGAAATTCTCGTCAGCCATTGGATAGATTTCGTGACCTAATAGGTGGTTAAGCCAGATATTCAGGAGATTATTTAGCGTCTCATAATATATTATTGTTCCGCGGTAAATGCAACAACTGATTGGGCATCATTGTATACCTATTGGATCAGTCAGATACTTGATTTAATTCTATTCCAAACAGCTACAATCAATCAACAAAGCCGGAATAATCTACGTATCAAAAATATAGGCAATCGGCGTAAGCGCGCGACGACAAACATAAACAAGAACAGGAACGAGCAGACGAACCTATACGGTCCAGCATAAGAGATGCGCGATCGCTCCAGCGGCTAATGTTTACATTATAGCATAACGTCAACGCAGCGTAAGTTGATGAGCGACCGTATCAATATTGGCGAAAAGAAACAATGTAATCTTTAGGAAATCGATATGCGTGCAGGTTGCTAATCGAAAGAATTCCCGACAAATCTGAAGAGAGCGAAACGCGATATTTAAGCGTAGCTAAACAAAGAAGGAAAATAAATCATGCCTTCTCACCTTGGTAACATCGATCAAGTGATCAAGTTGGGACATCGATCAAGTGATCAAGTCGAGTAAGTTTCTTCTTTGCCTTCCCTCTGAATGTTGGTCCCGCACTCTAGTAGTGGGTCCCCACTCCGTCGGAAGAATTAGGAGGATAAATCATCGGCTGTGCTGTGTCCGCGGTTAAAAACTTCTCCTGGCAAGTCCAGGAAAAAAGGTTAACTCACCTGACTTGGGAGAGCTGGTTTCGCCCAAACGGCCTGAGATCCGGGAAATCGTTGCTAGCCGAACTTTGGTGATACCCGCTTCGCTTCAGGTAAGTCGGTGACTCTAGTCGTCCCAACGCGTTATCAGCAGATACGCAAATCCACTGGTAGGAACAGGCCTAGTCCAATAAGGAATAAACCTATCCGTCTGATCCAAGTAAATCTGGTAACGCCAAGAAACTGCGTGAGAGTTTCGGATTCGATCCGGCGGAAACTGCGTGAGAGTTTCGGATTCGAACGGCGGATGCTTTGCATCCGCTTTTTTTCCCGTCAGCAACACTAACAATACTTCGACAATTTACACACTGTTGGACTAGAATTGACCTTCTTTGCGATGATCTTAACACGAGTTAATCCACTCTTCCGTCCAGCCATGCATGGGCAATTAAGTGGCACAAGCGATTACAGTTCCAGGTTTCACTCGACAGGACCGGGTATCGAAACCCATCCGGACAGACTGCTCAAACGTAGGACTAACTATCTAGATCCGTTTAAAACGAAAGAAGAAATAGAAGAAGCCACCCTTGATCCACTATCAATCTGCAAGAATATCAAGTCAACCAAAATTCTCACTTTTGTTTTAGTTGTCTGTAATGAAATCATTTTAAACTTGGTGGACATTTCTTTGAAAATCATTTATTAACAAAGATTGACTATAACTTTGAATCATTTTCTAAAATATCACATGAAGACTGCAAAAATCGAAGGCATTCTAAATCTCAATTAAATGTTTTAAGGTCGTGTTATAGGCGTACCTTTACTTATTTTTGCTATGCTTAATTTCAAATTTACCTTCAATCCAGCATAAAGTCGAATTGATCCAAACCCAAGATGTCTGTGGCCGCTGAGCCACAAACATAGCAACAATTTCAATAGCTTGATCTCCAAAATTCCACATAAAAACCCCGAGTTATTAAATGTCTTGGGGTGTCTTCTGTGCATAAAAAAATTGTTGCATTTACTAACGATCCTCTGTCAAAATAGTATAACATCAGGCATAACAATAGTAACTCACAAATGTAGTCTCGAATATTCCTTGACAACGGCCACGGCAATATGTAGGGCACTTCATAAAACGTCAACGGCAGTATCGTTAAATAACTTCTCACTTTTACCGAATGAATACAAAGCAAAAATGCACCGCCATTGCCCGACAACGATAGGGACCTACACTGACTTGCATACTTCTGTCAAACGTTGCTGTTGATTGAAGCGTTCCAAAGACATCAATCATTGCAATTATTTGTTTTTCTTTTTTCAATCGTCTTGTCACTCCATATCAAAAGAAGTATCATGCAGGCTCGCTTTTCAATATTCAGTCAAATTCGCGAATACATGGATGGTCGCGTAGGATGTGACGTGCTGTATTCGACTACAGCAAGGACCATTGCCACGGCGCGTGCAAAAGAGGAAAAGACTTTTATCCCACTTCGTTGGCATGACATTCTCTGCTTTTGTGAGCCCTTCTCAGTTCGTCCCATCAATGGCCGGAAGAGAAAAATGGTTGCTGTAGAGGCTTTTTCGATGTTTCCTTTCCTGCAATGCCTTTGTCTGCGTGCCACAGGCAAACGATAGCTTCGGTGGGACGGAGATTCCACATTTCCCACATGCCGGCGTTACCAGCGAGCAAATGGTCAATTATTGATGGCCAAAAGTAGATAATTTGATTGATATCATATATTATGGGAATGATTTTTTTATGAAGCATACGAGATGATGATATCGATTCAAGGTAGACACCAGCAGCTCGCCACTCAAAGTCATCTGACTTTCACAAAGTTTTTTGTTGCGTTCCATCATCATACTTGCGCCATTCTATCTGTTTGCTAAAAGCTAAACTTTGCTGTCTACTTTCCCAAACATCAAAATATACTGCGACGGTTTCGGGGATTGAAGCTGCGATCAGTTGATGGCCTGTTTGTCACGTAAACAGTAAAAGAACAAATCACCGTCGGTAATACTACTTTGATGAACGTATATTTATTAACTGCTCCGTTTGTTGCGTTCTTTCATTTTTACACACTTTGACTCGTTCCCATTTTTCCTACCTTTATTCTTGCTCAGCAAAAACCTGACTCGCAACCGACCAGGCAACAATTCAACATAACGCTGATTGTCCCTCCCAACCAGAAGTAGAATCGATACTCTCTTCTCCGTGTATCTACTACGTTCCACAAGAAAGGAAGTAAAAAAAAAATGAATAAAATCTCACCAAACATTTGGTGCAAATTCAATCGATACTTTTTAGGCCGGCTCCTCCAACATATCCCTTTACTGGTTCGCAACAACGGGCAAGCATAATCGAATTTCGTGAAAGACTTTTGCACTTTACCGAAACCCGAACCGGTACGGAGGCTATATACGTATTTGGAAATCCCCAGAGACACTCGCCAGCATGATGGGCGTAAACAGCCATAACAAAAACCTCGAACAGGTAGGTAAACTTTTGGTCAGAGTCCCGAGCCACCGGGAAATATTCCCATTTTACTCGCCGAGACCATTAATCTTCATCGTACGATTGCTTAATAAATGTCATAAATTTTGCTAAAAGAAAAGAAACTTCACATTCCAGAAGCATGTACAGGTGTAGTTATTGTACAGCACGGAGTTTTTGTAGCTATAGCAAGACAAATGATAGATTGCTCGTTTAGGGCAGGTCAGTCATGCTGCGTAATGGAAGTTGATTTGTCTACTTGTTGGTGTGGTAAAAATATTTTGATCGGTATATAAAAAACTCATCAATTTTTCAACATTGCTTTGTCGATTGCCTGCACGGCTCTATAGCCTGTACTGCGCTTTATACTTATTCTTTTTTGTTGCTTATTCCTGATAAGTATAGGGTCCGATTATTCTTCTTCTTCTTGGCGTAACGATCTCTAAGGTCATGCCGGCGCCATCGAAAATGGATTTCTAGACTGCCGATACCACGTAGTTGGATAGTCAGTCCTCACTACGGGGGGACGGTCCGGATGGGTTTTGAACCCCGGTCCTGCCGTTTGAAGACCGACGCCAATGTCGCGTACACCACCGGGCCGCTCCCCGGATCCGATTGTTTGATACAATTTTCCACATTAACGATGCAATAGCTACGTTTATATCTGAGATTTGTTGATTTCAATCGATAGGTTCTATTTTATTGTGAAGGTGGACCGTGAAATGACATGTTTATTGAGCAAAAGTTTGCCTGTGTTTCAAGTGGAACACTAGTTTGGACTGGACCTTCCAGTCGATCAATAAGATTATTTTCAATGTAACTTTTTTTGAAATATACATTTTCTCTTCCGTCTTCTATCATCAATTGGTCTTGCTGGCAATCTTATACGATAAAAAATGATCCAATATTCAATCCAAAGCTGAGCAATTTGGCAATTGTGCTCAGCTCTTTGACTGCGATATTAGTTATTGCTCGCGACTGCCTGTTGAGAGATTAGGATTACCAATTAAGAAATATGAATGCACATTCACAAATTAACTCCCTACTACTACATACCTTACGATCACGTGTAGTGTACGATAACTGTGTAGTCGAAAAACTATTTCTTACATTATTCCGGGTCTACTCAGTTATTTTCCGTTCGACCGTTCGATATTGACGAACTTCTAGGACAGACCAACCATTTCCGGTGCCACACTCAACGTCAGAAAAACCGAAGCACTTGATGTTGGACATGTCACGGTTAACAACACCATCACTATTCCTTGGCTGAGGACTGTGGAAAGGTTGCGAATTCTCGGCATCCTCTTCACCAACAACGTTCGTGAAGCGGTGGGACACAACTGGGACATCGTGATCAAACAATTCCGGCGTTTGGTCTGGCTTCACCGTATGAGAGACTTGAACCTTATGCAGAGGATAGCCCTATTAAATGGGTTTCTTCTGCATAAGCTATGGTACGTTGTATCTGTATGTGGCACCAGAGCCATTGACATAGCAAAGGTCTCACTGACAATTGGGTCATTCCTTTGACTAGGATCTGGAGGCATTCGTTACCCCGCAACCGTGGAGGGCTAAATCTGCATATTCCGGCCATCAACACCCAGGCGCTGCTGACCAGCAGGTACGTTGCAGAACAGGACTATCTGCGAGTCGGTGGCCAGCAAATTTTGTACGCGGGAAACCCGCCAAACATCAACCCTGTTCCAACAACTTACCCGTGCCTCAGAAAGGTTGTCATGCAGCTGGCATACATACCAAGCACAACAAATAAGATCACCGCCCTAGCAATTCGTCGGATGTTAGTTGAGAGGCTTCCCGACACAAAGGTCGAGCAGGAATCTCCAACCGTAAACTGGCGACTAGTGTGGGGCAACATCGGTTCGAAACGGCTGTCCTCCAAACAGAGATCAGTCTTTTACTTGCTGGCACACAATAAAATAACTCACGGAGAGCTATTTTCCAGGATGAATCGTGGATCCTCAGCTTGCGCAGAGTGCTCCCAGGTGGATACAATTTAACACAAATTTGCTTTGTGTTCCAGAGTGTCCACAGCCTGGAGTATTCTTATGCAAGCTGTCCAAAACGTCGAGCCCTACCTTACTCCCTCATTCCAATCCCTCCGCTTACCTGTTCTAACAAATGTTAGTAAATGTAAGCGGATCCCAATCCTACGTTTGTTTGCTAACTACATTATCCACATTGTTGGAAACAGCAATGCTGTGATTGATGTGGAAGTCTTTAAATGTTCATTGTAACCTTGTAGTTGTTTTTCATATCCAGTTTTTGTTTTCTTTAAATTGTAAACTAGAATTTAAGGTTTTTTTATGTTCTTTTTAATAAATGTTTTATAAAAAAAACCATCGAATGGCTTACTACACTCTTTTATAACACGTAGTTTAACACTAGAACTGCCGCGATTTTTCTTAATACACATTGTCTTAATACTTTTATTGTCTTAAAACACATTTGATTGGTTGTTTCTTACATCTGCATCAAAAAAACCACCAAACTAAATAAGTCAATAATTTATCCTACTGTGTTGCAACCTCGAAGATGCTAAACGTTCACATATAAATGATCATAGCATTATTTTACTGCAGCCTTGTTACTCAGCCCTGTTACTTATAAAATGCTTAAATCATACTTTATTTGCTGCATAAAATATATTATTTTATAGTCATCTTGCAAGGAGTACATTTTTCGTTCATATATGTAATTATTTTTTAAGTGGATTTCGCATTGAAACCACCACCATCAAAATGACTGGTTGAGGTAGAATTGTCCTTTTTGATATTAATTAACTTAATATCGATATTAGATTAGATGTTTAATTTTTAAATACATACAAGTGAACATCCAATTCAAGGTGGAAAAATCATGCATCAACATCTGCAGAATGACGGATCCGATAGTTGTAGTGTTAATAGTCAGTACTACGAGGGAACGGTTCAGATGAACAATGGCGTCGCTGTCGCCTCTACCACCTTATATCACCTTTTATTCTTTATTAGTTATTTTAAATAACGATTAATAGGTAATGTTGATTACTCAGACATTTATTAGTTTATAAGATGATACTTGCCAATCTCAAGGATGGAT
The DNA here is from genome assembly GCF_943734695.1 of Anopheles maculipalpis. NCBI lineage: Eukaryota > Metazoa > Arthropoda > Insecta > Diptera > Culicidae > Anopheles > Anopheles maculipalpis. Next base: position 53,361,075 of record NC_064872.1, on the reverse strand, counting down.
TTAAATGCATAATTTACAAAAGAACTAGATCTTTAATTTGCTAAAATGTTTGTTAAGATGAAAACTGTACGGTGAAAATTGTAAAATTACCCTGGAAGAATTTACTACTCTGCTAAGCATAACGAATACCAATAACTCTCGTGATTGAGCCAAATAAGAAGAACCATTGTATAACTTTATTATCCAGTAAACAAATTGTTGCAAATAGGAAAAGATGAAAATCCAACTTGAATCGAATTATATTAAATATAAGTTCAATTATTTCTCTAGTCGAATGGCTAAAACAAGATTTTTTTTACCGTCAAGTCTAACGCTAAAGTTAGACTGCCTTAATTCAAAGCTTCATCGTAACTGCCCTGCTCCTGATCTAATCTGTCCCTACTTATAGTTTTTGGTGGGCCGGTTGGTCACGCTGCAGTTCCACGTGCGCCGGTGTCCAGTTTCTGCATCGTCAGGTGCGCGATGCAGTTCCCACAGTGGCGTGTCTGCGCGAGGCCGGTGTCATCTTTTGGCTTTGCTGGCGTGGCTGAGTGTAGCTGAGTTGCGTTCTTTTATAATGAAATAACTAATAAAATAAAAAGATTTTTTCGTACCCTCCTATCTAATATTTTGTTAAACTTTGTCCTTAACTTTTTCTACAGGACAAAATATAGTCTTTCAGTTATATATTAAAATATTATTTATTTGAATTTTAAGTAATTCTCAATAACAAAAATGTTCTTCAGCTCATTTCTAAACATTACGGTACATTACATCATGGTTTAGCAAAACTTTGATGGCAAGGACGAATTATTTAAAAGTTAAATGAAAAATAAACTCAGTAAATTGAACAACTCAAAAGGCATTTTTTACGAATTATTAATCTCTCTCGGACTCTCGTCTTGGAAAAACAGTTTTTTCTCAATGTTTTTACAACTATTTCACAAAAAGGAATAATCCATCCCTCATGCACAGGAACGGATATGTGGCTTTAAAAATCCATGTGCAGAATGCCAAAATGATTTATTTCCGTTTCAAATTTAAACCTATTTCTATTTATAATCCTCAACAATCATGAATTATTTTTGAAAAAAGTCCTTCAAATTTTCCGAAATTGCCTCCATCAATACTCAACTGCAAGTAAATTTTTCTCCAACAGTCGGATAGAATTATGCCTGGTTGATAGACACAACAAAAATACATTTCGTATTGATCAAAAAGTTCATCAATTACTGAACAACTTTCTCGGAACCAACAACGTAATGGAAGGCAGCAACATTGATACATTAGCCGGTCGGCACCGATATTCCTATGGTAACAATTCTCGAATATTACCCCAACAGTACCTTTTACCCATACGAAGAAATAAAAGATACTGCAAGGATTCGTGGCTCGTGCCTCTCATCGTCCGAACCGAACCTCGGTGGCCCAACAGCACTGTTTTAACGAAATCAAAAACCTTTTATCGTGTCCGTTTTGTGTGCATACGAACACTGTTGGATTCTCGTGCCAGCACGGGAGCCGGTGAGGCTCCCGTGCTGGCCAAGAGATATTAAATTCAAACTCTACTGTTCCATCATCGCTTACCTTGCTTCCTTCCCAATGCTACGAGCGCTGTTGAGTGGACGGTAAGCCTTGCGGAAGAGGTTGCCCGGAACATCATCGAGCCTCCCTGTTGTCGGACTCGAACCGACCGGTCAGACCGGGTCCGGGAACAAAGGTCGCTGAAGTAGCATAATCTTTTCATTTGAATAAATTCTTCGATTGGATGAATTTGGGTCATGTAACCACTCGCGCCACTCGCTCACGAACCCATTGAGCGTCGGGCAAACAATGGCGAATGCTGTCTATGTGTATGTGCGTTTGTGTTTGATGGTTGGTTGTACGGCACTGTGTACGTGGTGAAGTGTAGGATCCCTCTCGAAGCACTCGGAGCTCAGCTTGACGAAGGTACAAACAACGTTGAGGATGTTAACATTCGTATTATTACATTCTCATTCCATCCCCTCGTTCGGCCGTGGTTTCTCTCCCGTAGTAATGGGTGTCAATTGGAGCATTTCATTTTGTAATGCCTTAATTAAGGCCTACTGAAAAGCTTCACTAGGGGCTTGCCGCCTCTGGATGGGCCGATTGGATAAACGCCCGAATCCAGTCACCTGCGGTTGGAATATTTTCTGTTTTCATCCTTCCATCTGACGCTCTCGATACCGCAAACCCATTAGAAGCGACTCATATATCCCTTTATAGGGATGAATTTATTTCTATTATCTGTTATCTGCGGCCGTTTGTATTGTTTTGCTATTGGGGTTTATTTTTCACTCCGTTTTTTTTTGCGTCCAGGTGTAATTGTTTCATTCCCGGCCCATTTTCACTTTGTTTTTGTGTCGTTCATCTTTTTTTTTTTCGGCAACTTCGATTCGCGGTAATCGGTTATTACTACCGTTTTGCATAACCACTCTACTGCAACCCATCGTGCCAACATGTGTGGTGCGAGATGGACGTGCGGAGGAAACCTATTTTCGATACATTAAATATCAATAAAACCTTCTACCACCTGCTTCATCACTTCCAGCATCCCTCACCGGTGGGTGTGCTACGTGAATATTGGCATCAGTGTCTGCCATTCTATAATACAAAAAAAAACCCCTCCATACAACGATATTGAACTGCGAGAATAAACGAAAGAGCTAGTTATAGCGAAAGAGACGGAGAATAATATCGAAATATTTCATTTAAATTGCATTGCATATTTTTGTACCGCGCACATGCCGCTTTTGCTCGCTCATACACGTGGCTTCCGGCTCACTGTCGTTGTGTTTGTAGTGTTTTATTTTTTTCCATTTGTATTACCTCTTCTCTTCATTCACCAAGCTCAAACCTTTGCCATCGAACATCGACGTGCTTTGTACTGTGCTAGGTTCCAGGTTTCATTTTAAGCTCACTGTTATCATTTTGAAGCATACGTCCTTCTATTCAACGAAAAACATTGTTTAACTTACCTTTTTTATTTTCGCTTACAACCCTCATCTAGTCTTCCCATTCGCCGAATGTCTGATCGGTTTGCATAGACACACTTCCGGGTGTTCATATGTGAATGTCCTTTCACTTGCACCGGAAAGGGTAGCATGGAAGGGGTGCACAAGCACAACGGAGAGTTAGGATTGAACTAGGCACAGCGAGAGAGAGAGAGAGAGAGAGAGAGAGAGAGAGAGCGAGCGAAAGTTCTTATAGAACCGCACACCGGGAGAAAACGGGTGGAAATCCGCAGCCGGAAGTGGTGGTGATGATGCTGAAAGTAAAGCTTTTCCGATGTAGAGCTGCCTAGTGTGCACTGGAGCTCCGAAAATGCAGCCGTCTAGTATAAATCCTATCGAACCGAGCGCACGGCTGTGATTCATTGGCACACGTTGTGTGACGTGTGTGATGATGAAGTTTGTGTTTTGAGGATGTTGTAAAACAGCTAACCATAAACCGTTGTATTGGGCTTTCATCGCAGCATTTTCCCACTTTCGCGCACTTTATGCTCCCCTTTAGTTTATGCGCGATATGTGCCCTTCAGCATTTCCCGATGGAACGGGCAACCCGTCATCTCAACCTACACGGCAACCGCATGGCTTTATCACCCAGCAGCAAATGCTTCCGCGCTGCCATTTGTTTATTTTGCAGCCCAAAACCTGACGGCCGCGATACGCTCCCGTGGCGATGAATGAAGTTGTTCCTGCACGCTGCACTACGGGTACATTATTTGTGTTTGGTTACCCAGCGCACGAGACATTGGGTGGATGAGGACGCGGCAAGAGATAGGCCTTTCCCGATCAGGCGAATCATTGAAACGAACTGAATTCCTTAGCGGGAATGCTTTGGAGCCTGTGTTTGGAGGTGAGGCTGAGCGGTTTTTGAAACGCAAACGCACCTGCACTTTACATCATCACCGTACACAATAGGTTAGGAATGCAATATTATGTAGCTCACCCCACTGGGTGACGGAAACATCATGGTTGCAAAGGTCAGACTGATACGGATCGATAACAGAGCGCTGTAGTTTGTACGGTGCAGTTTCGCAAATATATAGATTGAAGTGTTCTTAGCGTATGGAGAAAGTATAGAGACCACCGGACAAATTTGCATACACGCTTAGGTATCATTTTTTTAAATATAAATGGGCATCAGTCTCGTTCTTTAGTGCGTCATCGTGTACCCCAAACCTGACTATTCTTCCATCGTTTTGGTATGAATATGTCTAGTGAACGGAAGTATGAAGGACCTGTCATATCGTTCCAAGAATGACACATGTTTAAACAAATACAAGTAAATCAAGATAAAGATTAAAACTTTAAAGCAATTCATATTGACAAGTGCAGTTCAAAATATAGTAAACTAGTCTATCTCAAAAATATAGAAAATCAGATTCACAACTGTAACTAAATATTGATATCAATTTTACTCTATTATCTAGCTCTATCGATTTGTCTTAAAAATTGTAATACATGTTTTGTTCCAAATATGTTATAAGAGGCGGCACGGTGGTATAGGCGATCACGGTGCCGGTCTTCAAACGGCAGGACTGCAGTTCAATGCAATATGAGTTAACCAGCTTTGGTTGGACCGTTGAATATGGTTGAATTAAATTTAAAGTTTCACAGAAATTGTAGATATTATGTGTTTCTCGAAAACATGTAATCATACAATATTGCGTAACGCATAAGATCTTAATTCTCAATTAATCTTATGCGTCGCTCCTTACAATTAAGGAGCGACGCTGGTACGCTTGCAAGACCGGAGTTCAAATCCTTTCCAGGTCGTTTCTACCCTCAGTGAGGTCTGACTATCCAACTATATGGTATCAGCAAGTCTCGTATGCCCTACTAGACCGGCGTGACCTAGTATATCGTTAAGCCAAGTTGAAGAAGAATAATCGTTACTGTTTTTTATTTTTCTTTCCTCCAGGCTCATCAAACGAGCTTCAAGCTTTAAAGTTACAATCAAAGAAAATAAAACTTAAGCTGTATACACCGATTATCATTGTGAATATGATTTTCAATATAATCCTTTTTAAAGTACGCTGTTTTTATTTTCTATGAGTAGAACAAAATAATACTTACTTACTTAATTATCAGGTGCTATAATCGTTTTGTGGTCTTGGTCTCCCGCGCCGTCGTCCGCCAATCTGTTATCACGGCCTTGATGGCGGATGATTCCACGCCATACTTCCTCCTCAATCTGGGCCTACAACGCCTCCTCTGTCCGTGTGGACGGTTTAAAAGGACTTTCTGAGCTGGGTTGTCCGATGCCATGCGTATAACATGGCCAGCCCATTGTCTTTCCACACATACGGAACCAACGATCCTTCTGAGCATCTTCCTCTCGAACGCGGCTAAGAGGGCTTTGTCTGTTTTGGACAGGGTCCACGTCTCAGAGGCGTATGTGAGTACTGGGACTATGAAGGTACGATACAGTTCCAGCTTCAATCGTCACGACAGGTTTTTTTAGGTGAAATGCTTCCTCAGGTTGTAGAATGACCGGCTGGCCGCCAGCATTCTAGCGCGCAACTCCGTCTCTATGCTGTTTTCGGTGGTGACTTTTGACTCGAGATAGTTGATGTTATGGACGACTTCAAATTTGCGGTCCCCTACCCGTACATCACCCTCACGTAGTTCCGGATTTTTTTTCCACTAAGTTCCGGTCTTTACCTCGTTAATCAGCAACCCGAGGTTTTCTGTCGCCTTCTCGATCCTTTGGTAGGCCTCTGCTACCTGGGAGAGCCGCAGACCAATGATGTCTGTATCATCAGCGTATGCCAGCGTATCTGGGTTGACTTATAGAAGATGGTTCCCAAAGACTCCCTCACCAAGTCACGGATGGACCTTTAGCGGCAAGTTGAATAGGAGACAGGCGAATCAATCTCCCTGACGCAGGCCTTTGGTGGTAGCAAAGGACCCTGAGAGGACCCTGAGAGAGGACCAAGCTTATCCTGAAGGATTAGGGAGAACGCTGTAGTTGTTGCAGTTCAACATACATCCCTTCTTGTATATGGGATAGATGATTCCGAGATTCCAGTTACAAGGCTCACTATCTGATTCGCTCTCTTCGGCGATTCGCTATCCCATACCTCAGTAACAAGTTGATGAACCCCATTTTCTAGTGAGGCACCCCCGTTTTTTATCAGTTCGTCTACGATTCCTTCGGTTCCGGGTGCCTTATTGTTCCTTAGCCGATGGATAGCTTTTCGTGTGCCGTGTTTATAAATTGGGACACACGAACAAAATACTAATTATTATAATTAACCAACAGAAGGTTTTTGAAATATATTACGACAATATCAATGTCTAGCGAAATGTATGTAGTCATATTTTATTTTCTATTCACCTTTTTGTTGTTAGTTAGTGTCAAAACTCGGGCAGATAGCGAGATTTTGTTTTGTTTTACAATGATTACAATCGATGCATTATATAAGTTTACTGTCGGCCATATACTGTAAAGGATGTTTTATACGTACCGGCTAGCTATCATTCGGCTTCATTGATTGAGATTTCTATTCAAAAGGCTTTACACATTTACAATGGGATTTTATAACATTGCAACACTTCAAAGCCTATGCTCACTTAACTGTTCGATTTTGACTCTTAAACAAAACTCTATATCCCGGTGGGTAGTGTGTATAGCAAAAAAAAAACTACAGTACCCTTAATCGATTAGCTTGCCGCAGTTAATTTCCGCGAATCGTACATACATGCACTGCATCCGCTTATCATCCACTCCTCTATATTCGCCCAACCTTCCTTTCACTGCCTCTCCGACACAACGCTTGGGTTAGCCGTGAGCTGCTTCTCTTCCCAAGCGACGGTTGACGTATGCAAAACAATTTGGTTGAAATAACTTACAAGGGAAATCATTCCACAAACGCATCGACGCATCCGGCGTGGGGGTTCAGGTGGGAACAGTGGCAAGTGATAGACTCCCGAAGTGAAAATGCATGTCTTGCGAGCAGCCGGGTGAGCAGGGGCACGAGAGGAAAATTTTACGAGATAGACTATGCTGCACATAACTCTTCACTCGGTATTCGTGACGGGCTCTACATTGTTTCGGAGCACCTCCAACCCCACAACGTTACGCACGGCTGTTGAACTGGTCTTTCCATCTTGCTCTGGTTTTGCTCTCCTGTCAGCGTGCTTACTCGCCTTAAACTCCTCGTACGCTTAAATGTACAGTTTGTTGTAAATTTACAGCGCACACACCTGTATATCGTCGGCAACCGTAGCAGTACGGGACGGCGAAGCAAGTAAAGAGCCGAAAGCACCACTCCACACACTAACACCAGCGCAAAAAGACAGTGCCAAACCACGAGGTACAACGTGCGGACGTCCGGTGTTCTCACTCTGTTCCATGCACTGTGCATTGAACCACAAACTGACAGCTGTTTTTCCCTTCACCTGTTCGTCTATTCGGAGCTTTCACCGAAGTCACGAAAGCTCCACATCACATGGAGAGCTTTTTTGGCATCTCCGTTTGGCAGCTGCCGGCATGGATGTCCCGAGAGTTTGGCGGGATGTAGCGCTCATCTTCCGTTTCGAAACACCTGGATCGTGCCTTTCATTCGCACCTTTTTACACCGTCTAAAGCGACGTTACGGACAAATGAAGTTAACAGGCAGAAAAACCGGCTTCCTGTCGGTTGCACTGGTTGAAGACGGATGACGGAATTCCGAAGGACGAAGGGACCAAAACGAACCGAACCAACTACGAACCGACCGACCTGTCCCACGAACAGCACCATGCCATGTGGCTGAAGCAATAAAAAAAAAACGATCCGAAACAAGAGAGACGAAAAACGAACCCGGTTCTCCGGCCTCGAGGAGTAAAGCCGATGGAGGCGCATGGAGGCGCCCAGTACGTTACACGACACGAGCTTCTGCTGGAGGGATTGAAGGTGAAGGAAGGGACGTAATGATGCCGTACAAGAGCATCACCGATGCTGGATGCTGGAAGTTAGCGTACTGCGTTGAGATGAGATTTCCTTCTCGGTACCGATCCGAGCGCTTCAGTCTTCTGTGCAGTTCTGACCCGTACGGCCGCGCGCGCTGAACGCTTTTGATCAATTTTCTTATTCCGCCAAACCAACAAAACCACAACAGTTTCCATTACACCGTTCCCATTACATCGTCCTCTTGACCAACTCGCATCCAACCCAAAGCAACGCTCCCAAGTGCGCACATTATCACCAGTGTGCAATAGTGAACCGAGCCGGATTGCGGTTTCGCGTGTATCGCGCATTCATTGTGCATCTCCGACCATAAACGTCGATGATTCGTTTCACGATAATATATCGACTCGTTCTCGAACCCCGTCTTCATTTCTGATCACAGATTGGCAGTTTGCTAGTTTGTGGGCTACGTGTGTGTTACCTATCTGCAGCCCAATCCTAACCCTCGGCGCAATTCTACCACGTGATAGTAAAATCGCTTCAAATTGTAGTGTTCATTGTGAACGGTTTGAAGAATCTGCTCCTTGCAAACAAATCAACAGTGTGAGCGGAATCCATCTACGGTAATTTTGATTCCCTTGTATCAGTGAACGCAGAATAATATTAAAAATTGCTATTACACAAAAAGTCATTCAAATTATCCAAACATTCGTCGACAAAACATTCAATCCCGTCCGACATGCACAACGGCAATTATTTAAAAATCCACCCCCCGATAACATTATTAAAAAGGTTTTATAAATGAATCAAGCATTCGATTACAGTGTGTGTGTAATAAACGTTGAGACGTGTGCAATCATCTTAACCGAAACAATCCTGACAGGGTAGGACCATTGCCTAAGGTCATCGTCACGTTCCATCGTCAAAATGGTCAATTGAGTGAAAGTTGTTAACCATTGTGTGAAGTCATTGAGTGTTGTTTCAATTCGTGTGAAGTAACTCGCTGATAAGGATTATTCTCGACATAAAACGGCAGAAGTAAATTTACTGTGACACATTAAGGATTAGAACCAACCGAATTAATGCTTGAAGTAATGTTTGAAACAAAAAGTATAACACGTGTTACTTGAGTGAATGTTTCATTGGTAATTGTGTGCGATTGTGGCTAGTAGTGAAAACCTAACAAAAGCAAACGAACAGTCATTTTACAGTGGAAAAGTATACGCCTGGTTTAAGAATTCCTCGTCTCAACTTGTGAGTTTAAGGCAGACATTCTTTGCTACCGCTTTTTAAACTCACATTTCCACCGTATCAGATCTTGTTACACAAGGTAAGTTCCATTACATCATGAAACATATGATGCCACATTCCATATAGTATCATATTATTTACAAACTCGAGTGAAACAAAAGCATGTCAACATACTTTTGGTGAACGAAATTGTAATTAACTATGAAACGTTAACCGAATCATGACTGACGCTCTGGTACAAAACACAAACTTTTGTTCCAAAATATCTACCTTTGATCACACTGGGCAGATTAAAGATGCAAGATTAATCCTTTGGAAAGGTTAAAGCTTTAAGCTATTCTGTTATTTATTTTTGTTGTTAGCAAAAAGAGGAATGATGTGTTAAGTAACGACAATTATCTACTGTTTATATTGATCCATTTCATTTTCACCGACTTGCTAATGGAAACCTAAATACAAACCCAGACACAGGAGGACCATTTGAATTAAACATTCTCGTTCGGAAAGGATAACAAATGAATAATTAGCCGTATTCTGTTTCCGTAAGTTTTTATCAACCTTATTCATCGCGCGTCCAACACGAAGCCAAACATTTACACCATCTTGTTTTTCGCTTAACAATCCTTTGTGTTATGCCGGTCATCTTAATGTCTTGATAGGCTTATTGATACCACGAACTTGAATAGTTACTCCTCACTACGAGGAAGTGATCCGGATGGGATTTAATTCCCAGTTCTGCCATATGAAGATATATGCCGATTTCAGTTCGATCACTGGATCGCGATATTAGAACAGTCTTCTTCTTGGCTTAACGACCTCTAAGGTCATGCCGGTCATCGATATGGCTTACTTATCAGTCCTCACTACGAGGGAACGGTTCGGATGGGATTTGAATCCCGGTCCCGCCGTTTAAAGACTGGTGTAGTTGTTGCCTACACCACCGACCCATCCCTTATATTAAAACAGTAGAACATTCAAAATTAAGAAAAATTAGTTTAATTAGTGCTCAAATCAATTAAATCTCATAACTTAGGAACGTAATTTCAATGACCACCCTTATGTCGAAGTGTGCTTTAAACTGACGTAGGTTGACGCTCGTTTGATTGTATGATAAAAAGCTGTAAATTTACACCTCCAAGCACTGACATCTAGCGCATACCAGGTAGCTCCAACCATTCATCTTTGATGAACGTGCCTCAAAGTCGAACGGATTTCTCAGCAAACCTCTCCTACTGCCTTCTGTAGCTCCTTCTACTCCCACACCCCGTAAGTTTAACCATGCTTAAATATCGCTAGATGGTAATCGAATCGACGGCGAAACGAACCATTTCGTTCGCTCGGCAAAAGGATATTCCCACCCATCCCGTCGAGCAGCAAATGGGCCTCTCGGCACGGTGCAAGCAATCGGAGAAAACAAATTTCTTTCCTTAATCCGTGATATTTATAGATTTATTATTATTTTCACTCCTCATCCGTTGGTCGGTGGGTTTGTTTTTCACCTTACCATTTACTTTCGCTTCCCTCTTACCGCGAGCCGATGGTGGCCGGTTTCCGTCCGTTGCGTTTCCGTCCAGCCGTAGCAAACGTTCGGCCGGCGAATGGAAGATGGAAACTCACCGTCAACGATGGAGCCGCTAGTAGCAAGTAGCAATCAGTGCGAACTGGCGAGTTGCTCTTTTCCTTTTCAAGTCACACACTGCACATTTGTACGCTCGTTCCGGCACCGCTGACGCTGGCTTCTGGTTCAGGTTTCTCTCCGAAGCAGCACACAAATGCTCTGCGGTCCCACTGACTTTCCTTCCAGCGATTGTAGCCCCGCCGTTCCCAGAGACCCGAGGGCAATGGACCGTTCTGGAACGGTTCGATCCGTTCTGATTATGGTTCGAACGGTGATGGTACGGATGGTTAACGCAACCACCGGCGGATTTGCACCGGCAAAAGGTGTTTCATGGTCGAGATAAAAAGAAAATGCGCACTTTGCTCGTGGGTAAGCGTGGGGACGCTCGGAGGGAAGGCGAGTAAAAGCATGTGCGGGAGGAATTGATCGAAGCGGAAATGGAATGCTCTAGCCTGTGAAACGACTTTCTAAGTTTGCTTTCTTGCGCTAGGTTTGTCCATAAAACAACCGTACCCTCTTACCACGGCCGTTCTTCGCTTCGGTTGAAGCAAGAAAAAAAAAGCCGGTGGATAAAGGTAAGCACGAACAGACGCAACTTTGCTGTTTGAGTTCAAGACTATCGGCCTACCTGTGCTCCGAGCCCAAACCTATTGCAAGCTCCGAAGGCACAACACAAATTTAAGATTGCAAGATGAAAAGGAGTCTGGCTGCTAGCGAAGTACACAAATTTCCCATCACAAATATTTCTTCCATTTTCGCCATCCCGAAACCGTTCCGTGGTGTTCTGGGAGGATATATTGCCCAACCTCCGGATAACTCCGCTTCCACTATTGGCCCATTACATTACATCACTTCATTGGCACGGAGCTGACGTTACGGTGGTGATGGTAGAAATTCTACTCGCCAGGGAACGTCGCACAGTTGGGTAAACATCTAAGCCATAAAACAGATACGCTTTTCCCGTCCTGTGAGCTCCGGGTTTTCCTACCAGCGTAGAACGAAACGACAGCAGCATAGGTAAACGTAAGCTAGACAGCCTTAAGCATCGAAGAAAGTGGCTGTGGCAAATCTTTCCGAAATGAAACACTCACGAAACTGCCTCAAAACGGAAAAACGTGGACCCTTTGATGATTTTAGTTTAGACTCTGTACTTTCCTCTTTTGCATCATCACTGTCTTACTCTAACACTGTCTTTTCTTCACTTCCGAAAAAAATGGAGTGTAAATAAAGCTTTAAAAAACTGCTCTATTCAGGATTTTTTGGTCAAAATGTCCATTTTACTTCGCCAGCGTCCACGAACTGTAAATCAATATTTTGCAATAAACACGTCAAAAGTAACGCAAGCTACCTGAACTTTGCCGGAAAATATATTCACTGGAGAGTGCCCGGTTCCCAGTTTCAGCCCAAATTTGCTCTTTCGGTCAGCTTTCACGTTCGAGGAAAGTAGCTCCTGTCGACTCCTCGCAGCCACGCTTGCGTGTTGCGCCTGATCGAGCATACGAAATTCATGGATTTCGTACCGAAAATTTTACTTGAAGCATATTCTAAAGCTTTAAGCCGTCTAAATTCAAACCCTCTTTGTCATCCCGAATATTCCCGTAGATGATTAATCCCTTCGCTTCCGGACAGCATTGATTGAATGGCCTCCTTCCGCAGAATGCGGCATACAGCTAATCTAGTGAAAATTTAGATCGATTGAAGCATCTGATCTCGACCGAAACACACTTTTTCGGCTTCGGCACATTGTTGTTGAGTAATTAGCACCAGCAAATTCCTATCCAGAAGAAATTAACCCAGCTTTCGACATTGATGACGGTACCCGACGTCCCGTCCCCGATCACGCTTACAAGAGAGCATTATCTATCTCTTTGTCTTCGTTGCATACTCCAGTAACAGGAAACCGGAGTAATGATGGAAAACTGATAAACATTGGTTCTGTGAACCATTTCGCTGAAAAATTCACTGACCTCCCGCCACCTTAAATTAGACATCAATGGTTCTTCAGTGAACCGTTCCAATAAGTCTCATGTTTCTGGCGCGGTTGTACTATCATCACAACCTCAAAATCTTCTTTCTTCTATTTATCGTTTTATCTCATACAACCACTGCGTACACCTGTCTTTCTTGCTTAATATTTTTGACGAAAAAGGTTGCTCAAATTACGGCAGAAGTATGGCAGCGTTTCGGAGGCTTGAGGCTAATTTTTACGCACAGGTGAAGTGCAAATTTCACTTCTTTTAAAAGTGCTGAATAATGTCTTTGAAATTTGGTCAAAGTTAGTTTTACTTTTTCTACTTTTAGTAGAGGAATTACACTTTTTGTGTCTTACATTTGAAATTGACAACCAAACGAGCTTAGTTGTTTTTTGTTGTAGTTATAACCGCTTCGCAGAATATCCAAAAAATCGGTCTTCAACGGAAAAACTCCATCTCAGTTTGGGTGTACCACAACTCCATGTGGACAACCTAAAAACACTCTGCAGACTGGGTCATCCGGCGTCATTTTCATGACATGACCAGCCCTCCGGAGCCCAATTAATCCAATTCGCTGCATGATGATGAGATCATACAGATGACTCACAGAAAGCCCAAAAACGCAGCTGAGAAACAAAACCTGAGAAAAAAGACAATCGGTCTTATGGCAAATTTTGGAGTTGAAGGCGTTAAAAAACCTCACGAGAATTTTTGACATTTCCGTCAAATCAACATATGTTTTTATTCTCTCTCTTCCTGGATTAAAACCTTCCAGGTTATGTCAGTCGTCTAGTGGCTTTAGAGACTTGAAACTACTAGACTGATTTGGGATTTGAACCCCAGTTCTACCATCTAAAGACTGGCGACTCTATCATCGGGCTGCCATGAGTGACTTACATGAGTTATTGGAGTAACTAGGTTAATCAGCAATGTTTTGTATTCGTATTTATATTTTGATTAATACCACTCTATTGCTAAAATTCAAAAACGTATGGGCGAACTAAGAAAAATAATAAATAAAAACTAATTACGCACAACACTGCACTGTAATAGGATTAAAATTAATCCCTTACCAATGATCACAATTAGTCAGAATATAGGAATAGTGATAAAAACATGCTAGGAATGCAATAGTGGAAAGAAAGCACGAAAATAAGGTTACAAAGAAAAGAGGAACTTAACGATTGTTTTAAATCGAAAAAAGGGGTAATGGAAAGCAAAGCTTGGCATACTAACAAGTCCCAGTTTGTCAGAAGCGAACCTAAAGCGGCGTAACTAGATGAACAGCGGATCACGCGAGCGAAGGATTCGGCATGGGACATACGAGCAAGGAAACACTGTAGAGTAGGTGTCGGGCGTCTGTCTCTCCGATTAAGGGAGAACCAATGAACAACAACTGGGATCTAACTCGTCTGCTTGCAAGAGTGTCAAGGTACAGGATTTGACATCAAATTTGGTAAGAAGAGAGAGTCCGATTAGGACGAACCTGTTAAAGGTAGCCTTTATGAACCTCACCGTAGTAAAGTAGTACTGCACTTTCTCTACTACAGAGTACTCTGGAAGGAGCTCACAATACATTAGTGTATTTAAAAGTTTAGTGTACTAAAAGTATTTGATCGGTAAAATCAGTGTAATTTCTAAGAATAAAATAAACTGTCTTTAGGGCGTTTTTTGTTCGTTGAGCATAAGTGGAATGTCAAATGGGTGTCAAAACTAACAGCCAAATCATACACCACGGACACACGTTCAAGCTCACACATGGTCAGACAGTAAGTGAAATTTGTTATATTCAAGGTAAGGATGTAGGATATAACGAAACATTTGTCGGAGCACAAGGTTAGAAACTTAGTATCGCACCACGAAGAAAAAGCACATAAAAAAAACAGCCTAGGGAGGAATATTTTTATCTCATCTGCATACAGCAATTGACCGAGTTCAGGAAGGATAAAGGACCCATCATCATTTACAATTAACATAAACAGGAGAGGGCTAAGCACACTTCCCTGGGGAACTCCGGGACGGACTACAGAATGGTTCAGGCAGACACGACTTGAACCGGGCACGATAACTACGACTTGAGAGATATGACTCCCTCCATTGCATTTAGTCTGCTTTAACGCCCGATTTGGAGAGTTTCGAAAGCAGAAGGCTGAAACACACTCGGTCGCCTCAAAATCAGTGTAAATAACATTAATCTCTGTTTAATTAACATTAATTAACTGTCCTCCACCTGTTAAATGTTTATATGATGCTGTAACAAACTGTCAGTCGAATTTGGTCGGCCATGCATAAAGGCGTTTTGCGGCAGACTGACATAAGGTCGCACATGGAACAACTTCAATTTTTGAACAACAGATTCAAACTCTTTGCTACTAGCACATTCGCTAGATATTTCTCTGTATTCGGAAACCATATTTCGATCACTTTTCTTAATTTTGGGATTAACAAAGCAGATATTCTGATTGTAAGGAAGCAGAGAAGAAGCACTAGAAAAGAGAACAAAATACAGGAGTAAAAACTTGAAAGTAATTGATCAGTACTGAAGCCGAAATGCGATCAGGTCCTGGAGAATAAAACTATCCATCGCACGACCCACCTCGATCTCTCTAATGAGGACAGACTCGATACTGATCACGTTCTCGGGGGCGAAAAAAAAGTCTGACCCGCAGTTGAAACTACCCAGAAATCGGATCGGCGAACACTCCAGTTGATCGTAAGCTTGAAGAAAAAACATTCCTTTATTTCGTTTGTTCTATTGTTTCTTGTAACTAAAAATTCTTCAACCTGTGTATTAGAAATTATTTATAAAGGATAGAATGATTTGAGCAATAAGACTGGTTTCGTGTATAAAGGAATGTGTAAATAAGCCATTTGATATAACTGAACTGTTGCTATAAATGATTCTTGTCATTAATCGGATGCTGAGAGAGTTCTTAACAGAAATGTAAAATGTTGTTGAAAATTTTAGTACGTCTATTATTTTCGGCTGCTTCTAAATTATAGCATCAGGTAGCATCTCACCCTGGTTGGTTGAATTTTGCCCAAAATCTATATGTTAATCTCTTCTGAGGACAGGTATCTTCGGTCTCCTTGTTCGAAAAAGGAATAACAGATTTTTTTTTTAATCACAAGCTTTCTTTAGCATGTTCTGGATGCACTTGACTGTTTGTACCGATCACTTTCATATTCTGTCCATAAGTAACAGTCATAATGCGAAAGATGATGGACAGTGAGGTATATCGTTAGATCACATGATAATTCAATGCTTAATCCTCTAAATCCATTAATTTATTTTTCCAATACATGTGTTCATTTTGGTTTTGTTTTCGATTATTTTATAATTAATTAAATTAATGCGGATGAAAACCGTTTTGTGCAGTCACTCAAAACATTTAAAATATTATATTTAGCTCTTATTGTAAATACACATCATGACACCCAAAAATGGCAAATATTTTCCACGCATTTCATCAGCTTTTGGTTCTTTAGGTTGCTAGCCTATTCTGTAGCTGATATGAAACATTCAATGGACGAACCTATGTTATTCCTTTAAACCCTTCTGCTAGTATTATATTGTACCGGGAAATCTAATATGTAAGAAATAATCAAGAAACGAGCACATTTTTCACAACATTTACTATAAAAACTAAATATGCCTAGGTACAGTAAGGCACGTCAAGTACCTGTGCTCTACAATATACGACCCGTAACACACACACATCCATCGCATTCGTATCATATTTTATCTTTCTCTCCACCCATCTATTGCACCAAAGTCATGAATACAAAAGCAACCCCAACCCGAAACAACACTGCTCGGTGCGAATATTCAATTTCATCAAAGCATCAATTTGAATAAAATGGTTCTGCCGGCGGTGCCGACACACGGTGGCGGAGAAATATTTATTATTTCGAATTATAGTGTAAATTGTAACCAAATTTGCTCCTTCGATCCTGCCGTACACCATCTGTTGTGCGACGGTATCAGAGTTTCACCCAGCGCTACAACTGCGAAAGGATTCTACAACCGTGCGAGGCTGTAAAACTGACAAACACAGGAACAACAATAACAACAACCGTCTGTGATCTCTGACTTCTCGCTGACACTCGTTCGCCCACCCACTGCGTAATCTACTCTCAAAGGATCCCTTTTTCTTCGCTTTCGTGCGTTTAAAAAGAAACCAGGTGGACCCGAACCGGCCGCCGTGCTGGTAGTTCCTGCAGTACCAAAGCTGACAGTTCCCTGCTGTAAAGAAACTGGAACGCTTTGTACGCTCGATACTTTCGCTCGACCACCCGAGTGCCGCAAGAATCAAGTCATCCGAACCAACCTCAGCAGAAAAGAAAGCAGATCCACTCGCTGGTGCTGCTGGTCGTGCCAGCAGTTTCTCCGTTTCATCCCTCCCGCTTCCTGGTTCCGTTCAGCTCACCCATACCTAAGCGAGGAACCTCTGCGGGGCATTAAATATTCAGTATGCGTAAATATACTTTTTTAACGAAAAATATGGTCGGTGTAAAAGCGAAGGCTCTCCGCACGGAGCACCCTAAGGTACCGAAGCAAGCGAGAAGTGTGGTTGGCAAGCGTTTGGAAAAGCGATGCTGGGTCTTGCCTTTTTATTTCTACATAACGTCTATGGCGGCGCAACCTTGTGTCGATTTTGAAAGGATATGCCGTCTGAAAAGGATATACGAGAACAATGAGGGTAGGAAAAAAAACCCGTGTTCTTGCATCGAATGCTCGACAGCCCTAGCGCTAGCTGGATAAAAAAAGCTAATCTCGTAAGCAGTACTTGGGTAAATAATTGCTTCAACAAAGATTTTTTATTTACTATCTACCACGTGAAGGTTTCTAAGTCACATGTTCTTTGTCGTTAAGAATAAAAAAAAAATCTTACTTATACAATTTAATAAAATTTTTCTTAAATGGATTTATCCTCTCACAGTTTAAAATAAACCACCAAAACTACGCACTCCTCAGTCCAAAAAGCTTCTCAAAACACGTGCCTGATCCATCGACTCACAATACTATTTCAGTACGCCACGGCTACAGTACTGCACAAATTTATGCACACCACTGGCAATGATGCCAACAAAGCATCCAGGGAATATCCCAAACAAACACACGCAACACACTTTACAATACAAGTATCGTCATGAAAGTAAACCTTACAAAATAATAACTTTTCTACGGATAATTTGTTAGCTGATTGAATGTTACCCTGCTGAATTTTTCATCAGCCCCAAATGGTCGGTAATCAGAGATGGGAATGACTTATTGAAACGTACTTTACGTTTGTAGGCTCATCTCACACGACACTGGCACAATGCGAGCGGGTGAAGAAGTTTGGTGTGCTTCTATTTTCTCTCTGAATTATTTTTTTGCATCCTTTTCCACTACACATGGCTTTCATTTTACGTCAATTTGATGTTGTCGAATAATTCTACGCCACCGGCACCTCGGCAGCAAGATAAACAGCAACAAGCATTAGGCACAAAATTTACTCTTTCCAAATAAATTCCTACGCAGTATCCCAAGGGTTGATGCTGTTTTCTTTTCGCTTTCTTTTTTTTCAAGCACTGACACATGGTCAGTAGACTACGTTATCTGTATGTGATGGGTTTTTTTTTTTTAATAAATCAACAACAAGTTTGTACGTACGAATTGGTACAAAATTCGTCCCTAAAAGTTAGGCTACGAATTATTCGCTGGTTTTGATACCTCAACATTTGCTCGGTAAATAAAAGTCTTTTAGCAAGTTTTGCTTTCACGTTTGACTAGATGCATGGGCCTTAAAAAGGAAAGCATGTTTCACCATACTAGTGCTGTAGCACAACCTCTTTTCTTGGTTTCTAAACTCATTTCCATAAGTACATAATTTCAACTAAAAATTGATACGTCAAAGCTGACTCTTTGGGCGGTCTAAATGTTTATTAAAAATGCATCATTACACGAAATTCAATGCCCTAAGAACGATACCTTCAAAAATATCACGGAATATTATGATAGATTGTTTGAACAGAACGCTTGACACACCGCAACGTTTATCCGATTGCCGTTCGCCGATCAAAACCGAGAACATGCAAATCCTTGCTAAGACATGATTTTTATTTATGCTGAACCATCAAAAGCTTTAGGCCACGGTAAGTGATAAGAAAATCCAAACGCCAGCGAAAAGAAGATATATTAACACAACAAAATACTTGACATTTTCATGTGGGTTGAATGACAGCGGTGGATGAAATACATATAAAAAATTGCACGAAAACAACATAGGCACATCTGCTCCGCTCGCTGACATTCCATCAAAGTGTTTCGCTACTTAAAAAAAAATCCGGAGAAGGACGCTAGCGTTCAATTTGTTTCATTTCAAGGAACAACCTAAGCGGTACTCGGCAGCGGTAAGCGATAAAAAAGATATCAAAAGCTCCTGCCACTTTCCACACTCACCCACCCTCCCGCTGTTGCTTCTCCCACCACTCTGTGGCACCTTTCGCGCAGGAAGAGGCCGCTGGTCGCGCAGTAAACATGATGGAAAAGAATCTGCTCCGTGTCATAAACACCGCACCGTACGATACGGCACTTTCGGAAAGTTAATTGAGTGAACTTGTCCCCTGATGCCGAAGCGAGCAGCATATTTACCGAGTGGATTGTATATTTTTCATTGAATTTTGCATCCTGGCGCTGCGCGATGTAATTTGCCTTCCATTCAAATTGGGTGGTGAAATAAAAGCTTGACGAAAAAAAAAGCCACGTTTTCCTAGATTCCACTGTGAGGAAGATTGACATTCGCCCGCCGCATGGGGTGCGGGTTGTGGTGAGCTTTTTTAAAAATATTTTCATTAAGCTGTCACACCGCGCAGGGTTGAGATTGGTATCGCAGATCGCAAAATTATTTTCAATGGAAACGGTGCCAAAACCAGTCACAGATTGATGTAATTGACAGTTATCGTTAGACTTTAAGTTGAGCTTAAAATGCTTAAAATGCTAAATTCATACCAACGAAATCACGTTAGTTTGTGCAACGTCACCTAAATGAAAAATTAAAAACAGAAGCAGACAACCACAGCAATTGCAACGATCAAAGACGCAATAGAGCCTAATCGAACGGCATCTTCATCTTCTTGGCTTAACGAACTCGTAGGTCAGGCAGGCATTCAAATGGTTCACTAGGCTTGTTGATACTCACTGCGAGAAAATGATCCAGATGGAATGCTACATCTGCTACAGTACCCCAGAATGGGATACTTTCAACTAATTTAATTTAAAATCTACTACTACTAATACTACTATCTACTAATTTAATCTAATAAATCATGACCATTGGGTCTTGATGAGTTCAGTGCGAAAATCCAAAAAAAAAGCCACACTAGCCAACATCTGCCAAACAGTCGAGTAATCACAAGGAGTTTCACCGAAACGGGTAAACTGATCCCAAAGCGTGAGACGTTTGTTATATAAAATCAACAGATTGGAACCAAATCAATCATAAACTTAAACATTTTTGGAAAACTTATTATGGATAAACTTTTATGCATGGCTTCACATGGCTCTCTATCCGCATAGTATGCAGATCGAAGTGATAAAAACACCAAATAGATATAATTTCGGAGGTAGAGGGGACAGCGACGCCGATCTTCACATGGCAGGTCCAGAGTTCAAATCCTTTCCATCGGTTCCCTTGTTATGAGAACTGACTACTTGATCGCCGATGCGTCTTAGTAGCCAAGCTCATTAAGCCAAGAATGGGAAGTTATTTTTTACTACAAATCGTATGTTGATATTTTCACAGCACCGTTGATATAATCTGATCTTACGTGGCGTTGGTTTGTTTAAATGTCAATTTGTATGAAGATTAAGCAGCATTCGAGCCTCGAAACGACAACGCACTTACATAAAACTGGGTTAGGTCATCATAGGCCCCAGCTGGAAATTATTTGGATGCTTTTTCGCTTTAATAATAAGCGCCTTATGCTGTTCGTTTTCGTAAGAGAGTTTAGTATATCCACATGCCTAATAGTTATAACATTTTCATCATCAAACATCAAACTCGGAGTTGAATTTGAACATTCTTATTTCTCATTTTTTAAATACAATCACAAATATGCATGTGCATTTAATTAATTTGATGCTTTATTATATAAATTAAATACATCATAATACTTTGAGATACGCACGTGGAAGATCGAACAGTATTATTGCTTTTTTTTCAATATGTGATAAATGGAGACGCATGGTTGTTCTTCAATATTTCAAAATGGAGGCGCATGGTGCTTTGTAACAAAATTTTAAAAAAAATTATTCTTTACTTGTGTTTCACGTGTTGCTCTTGAGCTACATTTACACTATTTGTAATGTTCGGAAAATGAGTATCGTTCAATTATCTTGCATGACTTTCATCGTACGATTTGTATGATTTTTTCGTATAATAAAACAAACAACGATTGACAAAGAACAAAAAAGTCAAACTTTTGGTGTTGATGGTTCTTTGAAAAAGAATTGGCTTTCTTTTGATTTTTTTTTCGCTCCCGGAAAACCGTAGGTGGTTTTTAAGATTTTGGTAGCCTTGTACGCAAACCAAACGCTCGAAACATAAGAAAGTAAGAATATTTCATAATTTAGGCTTTTTCTAAAGCAACAAGTCATTGGCATGTTAGTAAAAATAATCGTCAATTCTTTAAATAATTTAATAAATAAAACTACAAAAAAATCATTAATCTTCGTTTAAATATCCCATTATTTATCTGCCTCTCATTATCAAAATATCTTTCTATAAACATTCATTTTTAAGAGAGCAATGGTAACACAATTAAGAACCCCTAGTGAACCCCACAAAATTAGTTTCTGTATAATTAAAGACATTTTATGTTACACTAAGTATCTCTGTAAGACACAATTCTCATTCCAGTGCGAGCAAAACATTACGAGCCATGTACGTCTACTGTTTGCCGTCACGTAACCATTGCACTAAGATACTGACCACCGACGGCCAACACTGACGCTAACCAACAAGGTGTAATTGTGCATCCTGCATCATTGGCAACTGATTAGCTTTGTCCTTCGTGCGAAGCTTAAACAGGCACCGTGAACACGACCCAATGTATGACTCAATTTATCTCCGGTCACGATTTAATGATGGACTACTCAACGTAGTGACAGCGAATTAATTGCATGTACTTACCGAACAGCTGCTCCAGGCCAATGTTCTAGTTTGGCTACATACATCCTCGACACGATTCGCACGATTCACCTCAAGTCCTGGAAATATGATATGATTCTAATTAATTACTATCCTTCACGGCTAGTGCTTACGAAACATTCCCACATCGTCTCGCCGGGACGGGGCATGATTGCGCGTGCAATTTGATTGGCACAGTGTGCAGCCGGTGTGCACATGAGGCTGATAATCAACATTGAAAAATTCAATTGGTGTAATCTCGCCGAGCCGCTTCTCTAATCAGCTCCACGAGCAAAAGGGACAAGGGCTAAGCCCGACAAGGTAAGCCACTGAGGCCCGTTCGAATCGTAGCGCCTGCCATGCTGCTGCTGATACTATGACGTCTGGTTGCTGGCTGTGCATGCAATGCGCAAAGATACACCTTCATGCCTGCGAGCCGCCACAAAGCTCGAAAAGCTGTTCAAGTTCGCCACTCTCGACCGGTGCTTAGTCACGCTCTTATGATAAAGCGTAATCGGATGGACAAAAACCGCACGATACCCTTTCCGTCCGGGCAACCGCATCCACAATGCGCTCGTTCCAACGGTTTGTCCTTGGAGGAAGCTTTAACTCTACTGCCCTCGTACTGGCGCTGCATCGTTCAGCGAGCTGCCTGTTCCGAGGCAGATACAGCAGAAAACTTCCACCTCACTGAGCGTAATCCACACGCTCATCTAGCCAGTGCAGCAGCACTTTCAACGGCCAAATCTACCACGACACCGAGATGCAACGTGCAGCATGACGCTGCTCGGAGCCTAAAACGGTCGCAAAGCAATCGTCATTACCGACATTATCGTCATTACTGTTTCGAGCATGAGCGCTCGCCTATTTATACATAATCGTTATTATGCCATAAAATAATATTATTTTACTCCACTTGACACTAGCGTGCGGTTGGTATGGTGCGCGTCTTCTGGGTCGTCATCGTTATTCTTTCCTCACATCACAGCGAAACTAGCTCACCAGTGAAAGGAACGGGATTTCTTCTCCGGTTCGTTTTGTTTGCTACGCGCACCAACACGTCGCACTGGCAGTTGTTCGGGGCTCGGTAAATTTATCCACCGTCTAAGAAAATATCTCCTTCCGACCTTACCTGCATGACGTGGGATATAAGATATGGAGTAGATTTCCTTTGCCCGCAACATGAAAGCGGCATTCCTTCCGGTTGGACTGAAATTGAAACGCTAAGCACTTGGCTATTTTCTCACAGTTAGTCTGCCCTTAGCGTGCCAGCAAAGATTGTACGATTACACGCAGCACTGTTGGGATACGGGGAGGGCCGGTCTCTAATCGGTTAAAGTATGATACGGTACTTGAGGTGCTAAAATCAACGCTCAGATCCTCGATCTTACTTACGCTAACGAAAAGGAAAAAACTTTTGTATCGTCCTGCAACTTTATGTTATATATAAGACCATACACCGTCGTGTTGGAACTAAATAAATAGAAAAATTTAATAATTTTATATACTGCCACCAAATGTGAGCTCTTACAATATAGCTACGGCTTGCAGATACAAAAGTTTGTTATGGAATAATCCACTATTACTTACATAGATTTTTTTGGGTAAAACCTTAAAAAACATCCATTTTTTCCGTCCAACCAAAAAACCTCAAACTTGTCAATTTATCTGTTTGCTCCAATTTTGTAAACTTGCCCCTAAGACAGGTTTATGCTCGTATCCCGAGAGAATCTTAAAAGCTTAACTGTGCGTGTGTTTACTCCCAATCAGGCCTCTCCATACACTAACCTCACAACCTATCTCGTTCTCCAAAAATTACCATTTTATAAGAAATGCTCTTAACGATTCGCTCCCTACCACTCGCGGTAAACCTTTGCATTTCAGTTTTTAACCTACGCCAAGAACCGACTTTGCAAGTTCCAGAGACTTAACGAACAACTTTGCTACATGATTGTTTAATCCGTGCCTCGAACGAGTTTCGGTGTACGGTCTGGCTACCGGCCGTGCATTAAGCCCAGTCAACAACGAGCGACGTCAGCAACTTTATGCTGCACTACTTGCTGGTGGTAGTGTCTTGGATAGTCTCCCGAGAGCTTCCAACACCGGGTGTATGATGGACCGTATGTACTACTCGCAATTGAATGTTAATTAAGTTGTTAAATGTATGCGTGCTTAATGGAGATTTCACGTACCCATTAGCTGGCATTAGGCAGCATCCACCCGCGCCGGACAATGCAACGAACACAAGCCCGCAGCGCCGTCGAGAGTCTATCAATTATTAAGCCGTCATATTATCTTAACATCATGTCGGGGGAAAGCGCAGTGAGGCAGCAAAGTCGATGCAGCCAGGAAATGTAACGGATCGATGACGCTGTACTGCACACTGTAATGATTTTGATGTTGATGATGACGATGATGATGGATTGTGCGGCGCAAGCTTTATGTAGGCATTCATGGGCACACTTTTTCCCACCTTGTCCAGCTTTACACCTTTTCGCGAAGCGGTGCAGCAAGCGGATTTGTAGCGTGCCCGATGAAACGAAAGATTGTAAGCTGAGGTTTTTTATCTATTTGTCCATCGGACCGGGTGCGAGAGTTTCATTTAGCCGGTGCAAACATTGATCCAACTTGCCGCATTGGCCGTCCCAGGAGCAGGATGAGGCCCAAACCAGCGCCAACGCGAACGCCATGTCCGTTGCGAACACAACGCAATATCGTCCGAGCCTGGGTCTGTGTTCCTGTTCTTTTTATCAGCAGTGATGACATTCCTCTTCCACTCTGTACCCGTAACAGTGCACCCGGTTGTCAACTGGAGAGTTGACAAGGGCTTGTATGAACACGAAATCGTTGGAGGCTTGCTGTATTACTGGAGCCTCTCGGCGGGTGTCGAGTGTCAAGAGATGTTGCACCGAGGCGCTCCGAACAAAAAAAAAGGGGGGGAGCACACGGAAAACCGACGATAAAAAAAAGGAAAACAAACGAACATAAAACTAGAACGAAAGTTGACAAGGAGATATTTTAATTCCACCGCTTAGGACGCCAACCTCTGTGCTGGCAAAAAAAAAACCCACCACCCTTGGATATCCCTTTGCTTGCTTCCTTGTCTCATGCGCCACCGAGTCCTCCAGTGGACATTTTCATTTCGTATCAGCACTCGTCTAAAAATCGCCCGCCAGTCACAACTTCCATAGCAACCACACGCTGACGAGTTCGTTCTCGGTCGCGTTCCTCATCGTCTACTCAACAACTCCATGTCCATGCAGTATGCAGCAGCTCCAGTAGTAGTTGCAGCAGCACCGGCAGCAACACCACCGCCGGCCATCATCATCAACAACATCATCAACAAGGGCAATATGTCAGCATGCAAGTGCCATATGAGGGTACGAGCCTGCACGTATGCTTAGCGCTTCTGTTTGCACAGTCTTTCAGTGTCTGTGCCGGCCTGCGACGATGGACAAGCGACCGGTTGGACATGATGCAGTGGATCATGGGAAATGGAAATCGGAAAATCGGTTTGCTACGAATCTAACTGGCAAAACAGACTCCGCTAGCTAGGTAGAATGTGTAGAACGTGCGGCAAAGGGAGGCAAAGCGAGAACGAGCCCCATGTGGGGAGCTCAGATGAAAGAAAGAGCATAAAATGGGAATCCTTTTCGTCGGCGGCGACTTTGTACTGAAGCTGCTTCGGTGTGCATTCAGGCGTTGTTTGGTTTTGGTAAATATGTACCCATGTGCAACAGCACCGAGAGCACCGAGCGGTGCTATATAGTGAGCTGAAGACGGTGCTCTTCCACCTCGGCAGCTGCAAAGGGTTGCGCTTGCTTGCATGCTGTACACTCACCGGTGTTTAGCTGTGTGCACCCAGGATGAGCCGATGGGTGCCATGATCCCCGTGTGTGGCTTGGCTTGACTGCGCTTTGGCAATTGTGGTACATATTTATCAAACGCGCAGCACGTCAGTACGCTTGCCGCCTAGCCTACGGCTACCCGTCGGGCAGGCTGTCAGCCATTGTAATGAATGCATTTACTGGGAACTGTGGTGGGGGGGGGGGGGAACCAGTCTGCAGGCATGTAATGGAATGGTATCGGTGGAAAAGAGAGGGGTTTTATTTTTCTACCTTCTATTTGACGTTTCCCGGTTTCTGCAATCCCATACACTCCGGAGGCTCTACCCGGCTGTGTACAGGTAAGCTTGCTAGTGTGCTTATGCATCATGTAGGCACCGTAGGTTTGTGCGCCCTGCACATATGAACATGATTATCGCACGGACCATTGGGAACAGTGCCGAGTTCGTTTATTAATAGTATACCCTCTCCAATTAAAAATGCATTTCCATTTGTGTTTAGTATGCGATTCTGTAAAAACTATTTTGTTAAGTAACTTATGTATTTTCAAAACAGTTTCAATATGATTACCAAAGTTAAGCACACGCTTGACGCATTTCACATGAATGCAAGGAAAATCTTGTTCATCATGATGGAAGGCAATTTTGTTATCTAAAATATAAAGCAAATGATAAAACAATAAAGCCAATCTGATGACTGAAAGAGCCCACTATGAATACATGGCCCCTCACATGATTGTATTGGACGTTCTGAGGATGTCAGGGGTTATTACGCATCAAATATTAACAAAAAAAGCTAATTGAAATTTTGAGGGTTAAGAAACCGTACATAAAAGCGTACGTTAAAAATAATTCGAGCGAACAATTGTCAAATTCATTTCAACTCATAGGCTATTGCTAATAAACTAAAGACGCAAATGACGCGGACGCAAATGTACATCAAATAATGATTTTTTGAGGATGCATACTTTTTGGAGGACTTCATGTTTTTGATGATCCTTGGGTCAAATACTAAAATACCTATAGGGCAATCGTTCAGGATTCAACTGTCGCTTGTCATACCTTTGCAGGCTTAATGCAGGAGATTCGTTGGCCGCATGCGTCATTTTGATTCTCGATTTCATTTAAATGTTATTTTTTATGATGCACGATTTAACAACAAACGTGCTTAAATTGTGCTTTACAGACTAAAATGTAACCTATCTCCTGGATTTACAAATCTGATATAAAGTATTACTGTTAGGTCCTTAAAAATTTAACCTGTAATAAGCTATTTATCTAGACGCAAATGTGTTTTATACAACATTGATAATTCACATAAAACCTTTAATCTTACTTAATGGTTTAAACGCACAAAAATATGCCGTTTTGGAATAACAAAGGAAAGATGTAAGTTTGTCACCCCTGAATCGATGTATGTAAAATATTAATTAAAATACAGGTTTTTTCCTCGTACAACTACCCTTCGCCATTCTCCAGGCGTTACTAGGCCAACTCTGGTGCACTAACCCAACTAAATGAACCACAAGGCCAATGGTGAAAGAGCGTTAGTCTGGTCACATCATGAAGCTACTGAGAAGCGTAGAAAAACTTACCCATTACCCATCCCATCGGTTTCGATGAGTGAAGGACTTGCAAAACACAGATTGACAGCCATTGTTCGCTACTAAAAACATTGCAAACAACCACTCAATCAAATTATCAGAAAATTGAATTTAGATCTCCCACTTCTCTGCCCACTACCGGTCAGCATCAGTACATTGCCGTTGCACCACAGCAACGCATCGAAGGGGATTTGGTTCACCTTTCAGCATTCGATAAAGCATCCCGAAGAGGAGGTACAGCAAGGTGCATGGGTGCTCGGATTGTTTGTATTGCACGACCTGTTCACTATGCACGGACACACACACACACACACACACATGCATTTATTTATCAATACGCTTCATTTTGTCTCCGAATGCTTTGTACGTCATTTTGTGCCACTAAAAAGCAGGCCCCACACTAGCAGTCTGCACCTGTCATAGACATACTGGTTTGACATCGGAAGGAAGGAATGGCCAGTGTCAACTGCTAAGGGGAAAAACTAATCTCAGCGCTCTGTCTCTCGCTCGTCCTGCTAGTGGTGTGCCATGTGTGCCAGTGAAGCGCACTAATCGGTTTGCCGTATTTTTCCATTAAATGTATTTTAAAATGTTTCCATTAAAAATTGTTTTGCTATGACAAGCAAAGGTAAAGCACGGTACTTTCTATTCGTTTTACAAATAACATTCAGAGAAATTGTGTGTGTGTGTGTCTGTGTTTTTGGTACATCTGCAAATAATGCTTGATGCACAGTAGGAAAGGAAACAACCGCCGGCATGATTCACCAAAACTTACCCCCCAAAAACCTGTGGCCCATAAACGTACTGTACCTTTGACCGCAAATTTGTGGAAGAAAATAATTGCACCATTGCTTTGCTGTGGTGTGGTGTGCGCTAGCACGAACCAGCTTTGTCAGTGTGGATTAATTATCCATCTAGCTTTAACGCACCGTCAGGATTACTACGTCACTCCTGCGTTTGGGGTAGTGCGATATAATGCACGCCAACCCATCATCACAACAGACCCGCGCCACATTAAGTTTCTCCTGGTAACGGAAACTCATTCGCTGCTAGCTGTTTTTGCTGTTTTAATAAACGCTGCTCCTGCTGCTGCTGCTCTGTGGTACCACCACAACCGATTCTCGATGCATATTGATTTTACGTCAGATCAATGCATTTAGTTCCTGGCGCGATTCTATCGGTCCCTGTACGTTTCTTTGTACTGCCATCAGTCATACGCCGTACGGTTATAAATACTTGCCTGCACAATTTCGATTACGGCGTGTTATGAAGCTGGGAAACACAAATTTAAACGTAGCCATTGCGCTTTCATCCCTTCATACAGAGAGAAAGAATTTGGCCTTTGGCCCGTGAGCGATATTGGCTAATTAACATGTCGGCATTCTTTGATGGATCTCGAAACTCCTAACAATCAATATGTTCTCCCGTACTGTGTTGAGAGCGACCAGCTTCAAGAATTTCATTTCAGCTGCTTAAATTAATTGTTTGCACATATTTGCCAGCTTCTGACAAAAAAAAGCCTGACATGCTGCTGAAATGTCACGAAATGTAAAATAAAACTTTACTGAAATCGCCCCAACCAGCACCCCGCAGTGTATGTAATTTTATCGCTTTCCATTTAAATTCCTCTCACTCAGCGCAACCTTTCAGCCCGGCACAAAACATCGGAACCCATTTCGACGAACTGTCTCGACAGGAGCTTGCACGATAACAATTATTTGTAACATACCATTCCGGTGTACATTTCATTCAATTTATAATACTTTTCAATAATTCAATTACGCGCTGCGTGCTCGAACACCAACACCAAAACAATAACCTCAGGTACACGTTACCCACAATAATGGGCCAAGGCCCTTTACGAGCTTCCCCATTCGGTACTCGTAAAGGGCCGTACGTCAGGAGGGCCCAGCAATAGCATCTTTTCGCGCGGCTGCTCCATGTTTTCGCTCGCCCGAAACTGGAGGAATAAAATGGAGTCATAAAGGAATAATAATTATTTCTTATCACGAACACTTAATGTCTTCGCATTTTCTGCATGCCCGGCGGGGGGTAATGTGTGGTAAACGGAGTAAAGCATTTGCGTTTCCAATTCCACCGACCGCGTCTTGAAAAGTGTGAGCTCGTGCGTGCGTGCTGCTACGTAGCGCTACAGGTTAGTATTTCATCCGTCCCGTACAGCGTGGCATCCTGCTTTAACGGGTAACCGCTTTTTTTATGTTTAGTACACGCATTATTTCCCGGTACCACAATCTTTTAGTGATGTAAAGAAAAATTGGATAAAAAAAAAGAAAAATACACCCTTCCCGTTCCTGGTGGTAGGACGGAAAGTCGCGCCGCCTTTTAATAATATTCGTCTAAGGTTCTTTCGGATCCATCCGAATGGCGCTAGAGCAGACGTTGCGTCTTCCTTTCATTACGCCACGAGGCGACGGCTGTAGAGCTGGGACAGAGAAATGGAGCGGCCAATGATGCCGTTTCTTCCAACAATCTCTGTTGCTCGCACCACGATACAGAGCTACCGGTTGCGTGAAACGACCGATGGCCCGAGCCCGAGACCAAGACGAACAGGCTAATAGAAGTATTCCAGACATGAAGATGAATACTAACGGTGCGGGTGATAAAGAATGAAAGTATCGCCCCGGTAATGGTCCTTCCGGTTGGGCATAAAAGGGATACGAGTGATGCGCTCCCGGGGACGGTGGAACGCAAGGGGAAGAATGCTAAACCTCAGCAGGCACGACTTGTAACAAGCAATATTCTAGCGGCATTACAGATTTATAAGGTTGTATTTTTACTCCCAGTCACGATCTGTCTTGGCGAAGTGTCACTCGAGTGGGGTTGTTTCCCCGAGCTCGTCTCCTCCCCCAACACATCTTCAGACAGAAGCACAACAATGGCTAAAGCGGGTCGGGGCTCGCAAGCAAAGGGAATGTGTGCATCAGTGTGTCTCGTCTACAGCTCAGCATCACCTGTCCCTGCTTACTGCCAATTGGATGCCTCTCTTAATGGTTGCATTAAGAAATGTGGAAACTTGCAGTTTCGCATTTCACTTTACCCGTTTCGCTCCGACACAGTTCGTTGCAAATACGACTAAATCGTAACATAACCACCAGATTGGTTTTTGCTCAGTTTCATTGGGTAAGAAAAATAAATCAAAATTGAAAATAATGCCCGCGGACACTGGCTGTCACAACCTATCGCTCACTGGGAAAGCGGATGTCAGAGATTGTATTCTATACCGTTTTTTTTTTGTCCTTTATTTTTCGTGCCTTTGTGGTGCTTTGTTACCGCTGGGAGTCCCTAATAGAAAAGATTGCCAAAGAAAGACCTGAACCAGGTGAAAGCAATCTCGCAAAAACCACATGAATGAAGCCATGAAACCAATTTTTGTCCGCTTCGTAAATTCACCCGACTGAAACAGAAAGCAATCAGCATATGGTCAGGGTGGAACAGCAATGAAAAACGACAAAACAATGCAATTTTGTTAGGCAAGGGCCACTGTCGAGGGTTTTGGCTAACCTTTGCGCTGCTCTGTGCGGAAAGATGAAAAGGCTTATGATGGAGTTAATTAATCATTTCGAGGCGAGTAGAATTAATTGATTAAAAGAATGCTGCAACCTGTCTGTGTAAATTAAATATGAAGTACATTAATTTGCTGGCATTCGTTTGGCATTTTGCGATGGATTATTCATTATTTATGTCAAGTAAAAAATCGTTTCATCACGTTGCTCCATGATGTAATCTATACATAAAGCAAACCGATTGATTGTGAAGAAATTTCATTCAATTAGTCTCTGCTCAAGCGATCGAAATAACTATGTTCAGTCTTTGATTTCAAAACTGTTTCATAACTGGGACATAAGTTTGTCCCAGTTAAGCTGCTATTGTGTCGTTTTTATCGCTGATATATTATAAATATTATTCTTAAAAAACTTCTGCATCAAAGGTTTACCAGTCTAGACTTAACATTTTCATATTATGTTCCCAACAATAAGAAGGCTGGAGTCTTGGCGGGATTCATTCATTCATTTATCATATTTATTAGCTATATTGTGTATTATAGGTTGCAGTATTGTTTTCTAATTGGCCCTGGTTGTTTTGGCGCATTTTGAATGTTGTTTTTAAAGCAGAATGAGGGAAAAATCTGAAACAACCCTTTTTAAAGATAAGCTTTGTTTAATCGAGCGTGTTCGCAGATCTTTCGGGCGTGTTTTGCACGGAGAAATTTGTTACCATTTTGCCATAAGTACAAAAGTAAAGAGGTTTTTATTAACTAAATTTGCAGTAATTATAATTATTTGAGTGTCACTCATGCTAGTGACACTCATGCCCTTCTCACTATAGTGAATTCACTACTCACTTGACGGATTGCCCCTCGTCAAGATTCTGTCTCACCGTTGTTCGCACACAAACAAGCTAATTACATAACGTAAGACAGTTAAAAGAAGAAAAAAAGAAAAAAGTATTAAGAAATACTAGCTTAATCTAATCTAAACTACCGTTAGATTTGAATCTGTATTCAAGGTTGCGTAGGATTCTCTCTGCGCTGTTCATGCATTTTGTTATGTGGTGGTGAAGAAGAAATTACTCGGGCGGTTGCAATGTGGTGGAGAAGAAGAATTTTGGACTTATAATTGCGACGAGAACGGAACAACGTGATTGCTAGCTGTGCAGACCAATATCTTTCTTCTATTTGACTGTCCAGGCAGTCTGAAGATTCTAGATGAGAATATTCCTTACTGGAACGTTGAAGACATCGAGGCCTTACCTTTGGTAGGGTGACTCTCGATGCTCATCGGCGCAGCAAGTCGGCCAGGCGACTTTGGATGTTCAGAAGGAATATCCCTTACAGGCATGTTGGAGGTTTGAGGCCTTACCTTGGGTAGGGGAACACTCAAACCTCTAGAAAGAATTGAACGCAAGGTTTAGCTTGTTCTACCTTCTCTCTAGGCCGCCTCATATATAGCCAATTCTTATAATAGTTTACAGTTACAATAGTTCGTTTTTAGTAACCATAAATTGTTCCTTTTTTATTTATTTTATTTACAATTGATTATGACGGTCCAGTGCCGTCTTGACACTCTTCATCCAGTGCCGTGCTAACTTGGCTTGACACTTGACACTCTTCATTTTAGGGAGATCACTCGAAATCGCACGCGACAGTTTCTTGACTTCAGGATTTGAACAGATTGATCGTAGGAACGCTCGGTCTAATCGGTTGAAGGAGTATGAACTAGTCCAAAAACACCTTCAGTATACATATATGGGCACGGTGGTATCCCGAATATATGCAAAAATTACAAGCCCGCGCAAAGAATGTTGCTTTAAAACCGATAGAGCTAAGAGAGGGACAGCTTGTCGAAATCAAGGAAGAACACGCGCCACCTACATTATGGCCATTGAGAAGAATTTCAAAACTACACCCAGGAAAGGATGGAGTAATTCGTGTTGTTACGTTGCGAACGGGTGCCGGAAAGGAAATATTGCGTGCTACAGCTAGATTGGCAATTCTTCCAAATCCTGATGATGGTGAAGGCAATTAGTGTAATGATGGATAGGAAATACAAATGTAAGCAAGTTCTGTGACACACACGTTAACCTCTATTGCACTAGCTCAGCTAATCACTTTATTGAATTAGAAATTACAAAGAATTCAGAAAAAGGTCCACATTGAATTTATTAGATTAGTTAAAGAAGTTCCTTCTTTGCTGGCCGGAAATGTTGGAATTAATTGGAATGGGCTAAAGAGTAAGGCCCTCAAGTTGTTTGGGATTCATCTCATGCAAGCTTGTGTGAAAAATCACGGTTGATTGTGACCATTATTCGTAGGACATAAAAATATTATTTAAATAAATCATTATTAAAATGAGGAAAATTATTTTAAATTATTGTTGAGTGTCGCAAAAGCTAGTTTTTGAATAAGACTAATGTAAAAAAACATTTCACTAACTCATTTCATCATTTAAACCAGACAGTTTATACTGTAATCGAAAGAATGCTGTAGTGAGTCATATTTTTTAATTTAAATGGCTCAATGTTCGGAAAAAATAATATTTAAACATGATTTGAGTAGAAAGGTGATTGAATTACTAAAACTTTATTAAAACTAGTTAAAATAAGATTGTTTTGGATTTTATAAACCAATAGATTAAATATTTTCAATATGTCCTACTCAGTCATGTTCACAAACGACTGTGGAGCTTGCGTGTGAGTTTGCTGCGTGCAACTTGAGGGCCTTTATTACTCTTTAGCCCATCAAACGATTTCGTGAAAGAACACGCGCACAGATAAAACGGACTTTCATGAGATTTCTCACATTTTTTTCGGAGCCTGTCGAAAATCGGATGCAGCCGCAGATGGAGGACTGCAGCCTTAGATGGAGTTTCCTGGAAACTGATTGGAGACCTGGCCATGTCGACGCGACGAGCTCAATCTTGAGCAGGCCAAGAAGAAGAAGACTCGAGAAAATATTAAATAAGAAAAGAGACAGCCCATTACCTTGAGGCTGATCATAACTGATTATTTTAAACAGCAAACCGTCGTGCCATACCGAGTCGAAAGCTTTTTTCTAGATCTAGTGTATCTTGCCCAGTAGCGAGTCTTGTCGAGAATTTTCGTCAACTCAGCTTTCTTTAAACCTTTCTGGGCCACGTACATGTTAACTGTCACCATCGTTGGAGTTGGCTAAGAAATGGAAACGCTCTCAACACTATCAACATCATCACAACGAATGTCAGATAACACCAAAACTAATTCATGCAATAAACAAATGACAAATATGACAACACTGTTCTAATGCCTCAAGCCTGTTTCCAACATCCATCCAACAACACTGCTTTCCAAAACGATTCTTTAACGTTCGTTTCCTATCGATTAACGCAATGGAATTGGTACAAAATGGCATCTTTTAATTTATCTTTAATATTGTATTTTTTCATCGACATCGAAAATTAAATGCTGTTGAGTCAGACAACAAATTAAGATAACATGAAGCAGTTCATATGAAGAACAGTATTACTTTGCAAGTTTTTACACTATACCTGCTACATCAATTTCCCATAACATCATGTACTGATTTTCTCCGTTCCCAACACCTTTTAGTTGCAATCCTCGATGCCATATTATCGATCGGTGCAACGGACTGTGTGAAATAATTATCAACTTCCCCAAAACGCACCAAACCGATGTAGCTGCTCTTTTCCTGAATTACGCTATCAAAATCAAAATTGTTCGTTGTGCCAGAAAACCCTCACCACCCCTTCCAGGCGCTTGTTTTTACATAGTTTACAGGTTGGCTTGCTTTCTACTCCCTCCGTGTTCGTTTGAGCTGTGGCTGTGAGCTGTTTCCGATGTGCCTTCGCTTTGCGGTCGAGCCGCACGACGGAAATGGCACACACACACACACACACAGTATAGCAATCACCGACTTGTCGCTTCGATTGCAAGTTTACGTGAGCTCCTTTGTAGCTTGTAAAATATTCCGCATCCTCTTCGGAGCGGCTGCCATAAGATGGATGTGGCTGGAAAGTTGAATCGAACAAAGAGTTCCCCATATGCACCGCCACAGCCACAGCCGTATGCGCCCGTTCCGTTCCGTTAGGCATATATACACCATCCTGCTAGTGATGCTTATGCCTGTGTACACTTGCCAAAGGCAAAGATCATTACAGGAAAGGAAAAACAGTGACATGAACCGCGCCGAATAGATAGCAAACCAGCCGGTGAACGAAACCGGCGAGGATTTACAACAGCATCGTATGGGAACGGGGGGAAAAAGAAACAAAGAAATGGGGCGGTGGAGGCTGGTGGGAAATGTATGAAATTGAAACAGCGAAGCTTGGAAAGTTTCAGTCCGTAATTGAATAATAACGAGACTGTCGCACGAAACAAGCAAAATCAATTTATGTTTCAGCCTCCCGTTCCCCCCGGATTCAGAACATCTTCTCCAGCCACCCCCTCAGGGGCGCTCTGTTGTCCTGACTTTTGGGGCAACATTTTACAAAATAGTCAACGAGTCAGACGAGTCGACACTTCCCTGTTCATCGGCAGGCCGGCAGGGTACCGGGTTTCTGTGACGGGGGGTTGCGGCACTGGGAAAAGTTGAACATTATCAACCTACGACTCGCGGAAAGCTCCTGGCCTGACATCTTTCAGGCTTTCGTGCTAAAAACTAATGGTACGGGTCGTTCGGGAGGACAAGGTACGGGTGATGGTTGTGCTTCCACTAAAATTGTCATTTCTATCTTTTAATGCAGCATAAATTTTAGATTGCCTCTATCGAACGTCGCGTGCACAAATGGAACATGCCAAGCGATGCTCTTTTCAGGATGATAGTTGGTTTTTTTTTGTACCAATTGAAAAGAGTCTTTTCACTCGATCCAAATCCATCGGTTTTTGTTCTATTGCTAAATTACTGCGCTATGATTCATTGAAATGTCCTAGGAATTTCGAGCAAAATGTCACCAACTTTGGAACCACCGATCCATGTCCGAGCAAAAGTGGCACTACGAGAATCCTAGAAATACATTCGGCAGTTGACAGTTTGTGTTGCTGTCAGTGCTTCTCGGAAGTACAATTGAAGCCAGGTGCTGTGGGCAGGTCGCGTCGCGTCCCTTACTTTCGGACATCTTCGTGCTAATAAGGATGAACATTTAAAAAAGTGTTTTTACTTCTTCTTCTTCTTCTCTTGCTCGCTTATTTTCCCGGGCTCATCACTCTACGACCGTCGGTGAACATTTCTCAAGAGTTCTCGTTAACCGCGTTACGGTCGGTTGCATTCAGCTCAGAGGCTCGCATGACAGCTCCGCCGCCGCAATCACTTTCATTAAGTCAAACCCATAAGGGACTGTACCGGACAGGCGGTCTTTGGCAGGCTCGTGACTCGGTCGCTTTGGATTGGCTACAAATCATTAAATTTATTTGCACTCGTGGTTTCACTCGCAAACCAAATATTGACCGTTGGTAGAGGACGATGGTTTGAGTAGGGTGGAGGGATACTTCGCAGCAGTTACGCGATGACAGTTTTCGCTCTTCGTGCCACTAATAGATCACCGGCGCTGTTCGGTTTTCCTATTTAACTTTGAACTGTGTCAATATTTGTGCAGAAGTCGAAGCTGTTATTATTGCGAGCATAGGACACTAGGGCTAGTTGTAGCGATTGGTATTGCTATTTGTTGTTAGTGCTCACAAAAGCTACCCAATGAATGTTATTAAAGTCAGACAGTGTATTAATTTGAGTTATGAGAGAATGAGATAGATATGAATAGCAAGTGAAACATAATAATAAAATTCATTTGGTAAGATTTTGTTCATTTCCCTTTTCTAGTTAGTTGTCATATTTTTTATTTATTTATTTATAATTAATTATGACGGTCCAGTGCCGTATTGTCAACACTGCTTGGGTTGAATAAATTTTATAATCATATTGATAAGGCTTTTCCTCCTTATTATTTGTCTTATGACGGTCCAGTGCCGTATTGTCAACACTGCTTGGGTTGAATAAATTTTATAATCATATTGATAAGGCTTTTCCTCCTTATTATTTGCCTTATCCCGGGCATACTCGGTTATGGTTAAGGTGATGGTGATGGTGATGATGATGATGATGATGATGATGATGTATTCGTCGATGATGTGCGTTTTGATGGTCCGGTTCTATTGTTGTGGCTATTGTTTTGATGATGGTTGGTTACATCCGAATTCCGGCTCTTGTGGTGTTGTTCTATAGTTGACCTTTGTGATTTTGTCTCGACTGTAACAAACAAATAAACATTGTTAAGACAGCACGAACATTTATTTGTCTGCGTACAGTGTTCTCCAGTGCAGTCCAGCAATGACATTCCAAGCTCAATCCAGTCAACGTCCAATCAAAGGATGATCGACAAGCTCTATCCCGCAGCAGCGAAAGCGACTTCACTACTCTCGAGACTGAGCCCGCCGAACATCCCGAACCCGACGCCAACGCTGTCAAACTCAATGTGTCAAAGCTGGACTGGAGTGGAGAACACTGTACTGTAACAACGCCTGCCTCCCTTTTACGGCAGTGTTCGAATCGCCCTCGATTACTGTTGCCCAGTCATCGAATCACCCGTGGCACTACAAAAAATACACATCAGACTTAGACAACACAACATTTAACAAAAAAGGAATGGGGGAATACGAATAAGGATTGGAAGGATACTTGGGATGTGGAATCATAGGACAAGACCGTTGTCTCTGGCGAATCGGTGAATGATCCTCATGTAGGGGAGGTCCTTGGTAGCCAACACTTCTCTAATTTCAGTACCCGTTCGTAAGCCGATATTCTCGACTGCGCTCAACAAGGAGGGTCTTACGGTTTCAAATTCCACGCAGGACCACAGAAGGTGATCCACATCGTGGAGTCCGTCACCGCAGCCACACACTTTTGTCTGAGCCAGAGTTGTACGCTGTAGATGAACATTCAACGCAAAATGATTCGACATCAGTCGAGACATCATTCGTATGAATGCCCGATCTACAGAGAGCCCATCGAACCATGGCCGCAGGGACACTTGCGGAGAGATCGAGAAGAGAAAACGCCCGAGTTCATCCGCCTCCCACATGCTCTGCCAGCGAGACAGGAAAAGTTGCTGTGGGAATCGAAGGAACTCCTGGGCCGTGATAGGTCGGTCGTAAAAAGCGCCTTCTTTGGCCAGTGAGTCTGCCTTCTCATTGCCGAGAATTCCACGATGAGAAGGGACCCAAATTAGCGAGATCCTAAACGCTTTATCGAACATTGAGCCAAGCAGTTCTATGATTTTGATGGTGAGGAAATCCTGACTCTTAACAGCTTTCGGAGATCTCAGAGCTTCAATAGTACTAAGGCTATCAGTGAAGATGAAGTACTGGTCCGAAGGTCTCGCTGCTATCATCGATAGTGCGTAAATTCTCTGCGGTGTAAACACTACATGGCTGCCTCAATTTGAAAAGAGCTTCGGTGGGCTCGCTAAAAACACCGAAGCCAGTGCCCTCCTCAGAGGATGATCCATCAGTGTAGTACTGGCTTATTTGGTCTAAATGACCATACTTGTTCATGAAAATGCCCGGAACTACACTCTTATGGTCTTAATTTCCTCGCGCATCGAGGAATCTGTTTTTAAAATGGAACTGTAGTTCTCAGGAAGGGCAGCACGATTTAATGCCTGTGGAGCGCTAGGATGCACTTGTAGGGCAACAAAATCTTCATAAATCTTGAGGATTTTGCTCTTAGAACCTGTCTCTATAAGCGCTTCAAAATTTTCTATTATCAAGGGATTTGATACTGAACAACGGACTAGAAGGCGAAGCGACAGCATTTCAAAACGTAGTTTGAGCGGCATCACTCCGGTCATCACTTCTAGGGACATGTTGTGTGTAGATTTCATGCTCCCTAGTGCGAGTCTAAGACAGCGGTACTGTAGCCTTTCAAGCTTGAGTACCAACGTATTGGATGCCCAATGGAATCATATGCATCCATATATCAAGACGGACAGTTTCGTTGTCTTATACAGTCTCAGGACGTCTGATTGATGTGCGCCCCACCAGAATCCTGTGACTATCCTTAAAAAGTTGATTCTCTTACTGCATTTTTGCACCAGATGGGTGAAGTGTGTACTCCAGTTTAGCCTTGAATTAAACCATACACCAAGGTATCGCAAATTGTCCAAATTGGTCAGCCAAACGGCTTGAGACACTTTGAGACATACATTTAGGTACGTCAAGTCTCAATTCAGTTTCTTAGCAATTCGGCCAAGCCGTTCTATGAGAAAAAAGAAGTTTAATTTGTTAAATATCCTTTGCAAGGTAAAAATTTCTGTTCAGATTTATGCAAACCTGAATTTCTGATGATTTTTTCCTCGTAAAAACGGCTTGGCCGTATTGCGTGACTTATGAATACCACGTAGTGAGGTTAGTCAGTCCTGATGATGCCTCATAAACTAAATATATTGATCCAATGCAAATACTTTGGTGGATAAGAAGGGGAAAGCAGTAGAATTGAGTCGATTTTCCTTAGCATTATTTGAGGTTCAGAAATGGGTTTCAACGCTATAATAAACTCTTTCATTCGTGCCAGTGTTTTACTATTGTTGTCTTCTTATTGGCTTTACGACCCACTATCATACAAGTCGTCTAATGGCGTATTAGTCTTATCGATACCACAAAGTTGGTTAGTCAGTTCTTGCCACGGGACCAGTGGCGGTTTTACCTCTTCCACCAGACAGCCCTTGAATGAACTTTAAAATGTTATTTGACTTTTTAATTTCTTAAAAATTGATGCTCCTAATTATATGAAACCAAAGCATGCTTACTAATGCTAAACTCTGGCTCTAAACATTAGAAATCATCCAGCAAAATCTAATATCCAAAATGAGATTTCATTTGACATTTATACATCCCCTGCCGGGTCGTTCCCTTTAGCATCGTTTACATGCCCAATCTTCATCGAGAGAAACTGCACACCGTCCATCGACTCAATTGTTAAACGTCAAACATATTTAAAACAAGCAGCGTGTCTCAGTGCGATGCTGTGCATGTGTTAAACAAGGTATCCTTTACCTAGTTTCCCTTTTGCGGCTGGCATCATCTTGATCTACCTCAAGGGCCCTCAAGCCCGTGCCTATTAGTCTCGAAGCTCCGAAAGTGATCGCTGTCATGCTTGGAATATAAATCAACCTTCCATGTCCAAACACACCCAATCCGTGGTACCGAAGTAACGTATCCTGGTGTCGCGACGAGCACGTACGTCCGTGCCTGGAATGTGAACTCACGCCCGTTGTGGATTGCGAAAAATCACACACTTCAGTCTGTCCCTTCCAATCGACGCGAATGCCACACAATGCATCACGACCATCTTGATGCTTAACCTTTTTTACGCCTTCCCACTCTCATTTTCTCCCACTCCGACGCCGCGAATGGGATGAGGTTAAGTCAAACGGAAATTAACCTGGGGTTTTCTGCGGCCCGCCCTCCACTCTCCGGTCCAGTTTTGGGTGGTTAACTTTGCTAATCGCCCGATACGAAATGGCACACCGGAAGTGTGTCGGTCGAGCAACAGTCGTAACGGAGGCATTAGGAGCTCAATCTAATTATTCCCCCCCCCTCCCCCCATCTTTCCGATCCCTGCTCGGTAAATCGCCAACCCATCTTCCAGTGCCCCGTAGACTTGAATGAATCCTTATACGCAATCTCGCCATAGCTCATAGACTCGTGATTTATAGATGTACTTTATTATTCATTTTGCCTTTCTTTTACTTTCAGACCTACGGCAGCTTTGCGTCACTGGCGGTAAGTAGAGTAGACTCATTATGCGTCCAGAGCGGTCAGCTCATTGTTTCTGTACGGTTCGGACCGGGACGCATTTTGTTCCGCATGCATTGTGCACGTTATGACTCGATCAACTTTCTTCACTTCAAGTCCGCTTAAAAGACCGACACCGTTAAGCAACCCGCAGGGGCATAAAAAAAGGATCAAACCATTATGACAGTAAGTAAGTGATAATAGCCGCGAAGAGTTAGGTTCGTTCGCTTCACGCTCCCATGTCCATGATCCAGCAGCATTATCAGCTCCACAAAAAAAAAACGAAGCGCTACAGACGGTGCCGCGTGATGGTGTGTGGAATGTAAAATTGAATAAAAAGTGGTGAATCACGAAAAATCAAAATGAAATAGCAAGATCCTACAGCTTGCCCGGCTTTCTGTTCGCTTCTTCTTTGTTCCTTCCTCTCTCTCTCTCCCTCTTTCATCCTCATTTTTTGATCGTCTTCGCTCCCTGACATTCGTTCTGATGTAAGAGTGAATCATTTTACGGTAAATTATAGGAAAGAAAATTCAATTAGACAAGCTTTTAGCCATTTTCTTATACCACTTTTTATTCCTTTTTGTTTCGCACATCACGGACACGGAAAGGAAATTGTCAACCTGAGTGAGTTTCTTCGCATCCTTGCGATCTGCGATGCTTGCCACATAATTGCTGTAAACGTCTGCCTGGCTGAGAAGCTTTATCGATGATAAGAACGAACGGGGGAACGATGCAAAGGTGCAAACAAAGTCAAAAGACACGACTAATGCTTATGCTTATGGGTTGGTTTGTACCGTTTGACATCAGGTCACCATAATGGAATGTTGCAAAGTTGATATAATTTAAAAAAAATGGATCTTTAACAAAGGCTTCACGTCTCTAGCGTACAAGCTTGGAAATACTTTTAATTTTTAATTCTAATATTTGTGAGATTTGATGAAATAAAATCAACTTAGTAGTTTGTTTTGCAAATGTAGCAATACGGCCAGGCCGTTCTTCATGAAATTAAAAAATTCTACAGAATTCTAGACAAAGAACTTCGAAATATTTATTAGACAAAAAGACTTCGCCATAATTAAAATTCTTCCAAAGCAACATGTGGTGCTCCAAACTTTGCCAAACAAATATTCCTCAATTTATCTCAATTCACCTATGGAAGCGGTGGCTTTAAACTGTATTCCTTGCCCAAAATACTCTTATCCTAATTAAGCTGGATAACACATTTCACACAACGACTCAACACACAAATCTGTCTCATTTGTGTTCCGTTTTTCTCCTTCCCGCAACAAAATAACACTCTTCGCCGTCATGTGTGCTACAAAAGTAAATAAATCAAAGGAAAAGTCACACGGTCTCATGAAAAACGGGTCTCGTCTTCAAGTGCTCAAGTTGACGATTACGGTGGTGTGCTAGAAACGCAGGTACTGTTGCTACGGTAATGTCGGCCCATCATAATTTAAGATCCATAAAAACCCCGGTGCCTTCAAAAACAACAATACCGGCCGAGGTCGGTAACGAAAATAAAACTGCTTGTCGTAAAACTCTTCAACGACGCAACACAAACTGCGACGCACCATCCGTCCGATGTTGTCCAATTAACTTAAGTTTATATGACATTACAAAACATACAAAAGAATACTTAGGAAAATTGAAAAACATATAAAATAACACGTACATAAGTGCCCGGCGATGATGATTCGAAAGCTCACACAATTGTTGGAACGCTTGATCCCGGGGTGAAATACTAAACACGCGCCTCTCTCTTTCGCTTTTTACCCCAATCATGCCTCGCTCGCCTGAATCGTATGGAGTAAAAGCGATGTGGGGGCAAATAAAACGAAAATACACGTCAGGTGATCCTGCAACCCCAATGTGCGACGTACGGTGAAACATAAGAAAATCCACACCAGGCATTCACATCCTTTTGCCGGGCACGGAAAATACCGATTCAAGTACGGCTTCCAGTCCATCAGCATCATCGTCAGTGACGGAGCATCATTGGGCGTTTCGAATCTTTTTTTTCTTTCTCCACTCTATCTCTGTCGCTCGCTCGCTCGCTCGCTCTCTCGCACTCTTCCCATCGCACTCTATCTTTCGTGAAGCACCAGGCACCTCCATCTGAGCTCCGCCATCGCTACCGTCTTATGCACACTTGAATAAACCACTCGAATATACATCATTCCACTTTTTGCGTTTCTGGGGAGAAAATCTCATAATAATCAATTTCAACGTACGATCTCTTGCCACTGGGTGCCGTTTTTCTGCTCTCGTTATTTCCTCGTAATTCACCGACCGGCGAGCTTGGTTCATGGTTCATGTGTGTCTGTGTGTGTGCAAGTGTTTTTATGTTGCTGCGGAGATATGAAACAGTATGGGGTAGATGGAAAAACGACGAAAAGTTTGTCGAATAATTTTGCAACCCCAGTGGGACGAATGAAAATCAACTGGTCGAACACATTTAACACTACGTGTTACATATGCCTTCTTGGCATGGTAAAAGTTTTTATTTATAATAAGCATTAATGTGAGTTTTATTTAAAGAAGTAAGTGTACAAAAACATTACAAATTTAGACATTAGGATAGAAATTTTAACATCGTTCACATTTGCTTTTTCTCAATGTTTCGTTACACACATTCGTTAAACACACTTTCTATTTATTGGAACAAACTTTTCAACTCACCATTTTTGCATCGCCATGGAAAAATAAAACTCATGTACAGAATTAGTCTGAAGTCAAACCCAAGAACAAATAACCACTATTCACCAAGGAGATCAACGATAAGCTGTGCTTCTTGATGTGTCCTTACTGCACGGGGTGAAAACAAGAAGTGAATTGTCTGTTTTTACAAGCATTTTTATTTTCCTCCATGTGTTGTGTATTTTTTTTTTCTCTCTACGGCACAAAAAGCCATAAGTACATGGATGTGAATTGATTCTTTAGTTCATCGAAAGCTTATCTCTTTGCCGCTGTTCCTCAGGCTGGTGAAAAAAGGGATAGAAAAAATGGAGAGCGAATCAATTTAGAAACTTTAAAACCTCTTTTGCTATCGTTTTTTTAGAGATGATAGCGATGAAAGTAAAAATGAGTTTGAGTTTTGTCCTTGTTTAATAGTTTATCTTTATACAAATTATTTCATATTTTCGGCTATTTAGTTTTTCAAATCTGAATCAATTAAAGTAAAATAATAATGAACTAAAAACAGAGTAAATAAAAATAATGATTATGATGCCCCACCCAACCCCCACCCCCACCCATTCACAGGATTGAACATTCACAGATGAACGAATTATCTAAAGATAATGTTAAAATATTTAATTCTAACGAAAGAGGCCGTGGGTTTAATCAAGCATCAGTGATCAGTCGCAAAAGACCCAGCCGTACAATCATGGAAGGGACCCATCGACTGCACGACTGGTTCGAGTACAACCAAGCAGTGATATTAGTCTTAGTGGCATTAGTCTTGATA
Source organism: Anopheles maculipalpis (assembly GCF_943734695.1). Lineage (NCBI taxonomy): Eukaryota > Metazoa > Arthropoda > Insecta > Diptera > Culicidae > Anopheles > Anopheles maculipalpis. The sequence goes on along the minus strand of NC_064872.1, from coordinate 53,316,942 downwards.
ATTGTTCATGCTCAGTATTAACATATTTAAATCCATGAACTTATGGAAAACTAAAAGATATCATCCTTCTCTCCCTGTTAAATGGCTCAATGCTTATAAAGTAATTTGAAAACATTGGCTAAGAGCAGAATATTAACAGAAATGGCTTAGAGAATGCGAGTGATAATAGGCCTGATTGTAAAACCCAAACGTCTTCTCAAACGTCACATAATTGTCACTTTTTTATTATTACTTTCCGTTTGGCTATCCGTTTGGCTAAATCAGACGTTTAAATGTCGATAACAGATCTTTGACAAACAGATTTTTGACAGATCTTTGACAAATTTGGAGCGGCCTGGTGGTCCATGCGACAGAGGCGCCGGTCTTCAAACGACAGGACCAGGGTTCAAATCCCATCCGGACCGTCTCCTCGTAGTGAGGACTGATTTACCTCACGACGTGGTATACATAAGTCAATACAGCCAGGCCGTTTCTACGAAAAAAAAATCTTTAACAAACGGAAAGTACAAAATTTGCATTGTCTGAGCCAAACGGAAACGCACATTAGACCAAGTGCAGTTTCCGTCAGTCAAGTGCAGCGGAAAGTATAGTTTGCACCAATAACAACCATGTTTAAGCGTAAATCGATAGAAAAGTGTATATATTTTACGTGAATATATTAGGACAATCATTTTGAAGTCGTTTTAGTGATTTTATTTGGTGATTTATAGAAAATATTCTGAAGTAAGAACCACGAGAGCCCTTCATGAAAAAATTTCCACCACAAAAAGTATATTATTAAACCAAACTGATTCATTAGTTAATGATTCTAGTCATAATTAGCATTTAAGGATAGGTTTGATTCGAATGAAATCATCTGTGAATATATTTATTTTATTTGTTTATTTATTTATTTACGTATGCAAAAAGTCGATGAAACATTCGTCGACTCTAACGGGTGAACATAATACAAATTTCCTTTCTGTTTGGTTAGAGTCTTTCCGTTGGAAAGTTTTCCGTTTGGCTTTGACAATCAGGCCTAATGTCATCAATGCACAGTTGTTGAATTCCATTAACGTCTAAAATATTGGATTGGATTAAATTCAAAATTAAACAGGTGTAGATGGCAGCTTCAATATTCACCGGTGATTACAGTTTTGTGGTTACATCGCATCACATTACATCATCATGTAATTTTAATATCTAAATTAATCAATTAAACTCAGAGTGTGATATCTATGGGATGTGACTCAGAACAAATACATCTTTTAGGAACGATGCTATGTAAATATTTCAATGTAATTAAATTTCAATATAGCATTACTACATTCTTTTTTTTACAAGAATTTACAAGCCATTAAGCTAATTTTGATAGCCTGTTCAGCCTAACCCTACCCGGGTCGCACTTTTTGAACGAAGCATGCAAAAGATACTTTGAGCCATGCTCGAAACGGATGAATCGCCATTTGAAGATGCTCTGAACACAAACACCCTTATACCTCTTCGTTGCGTGTAGAGTAGTGACTGTGCTGGTTAAAACTTTTCCACAACAAACTATACCACTGCCATCCATCCAATTGATATTCGCACCATCATAAACAGTAAATGTCTGCCATCTTGCTCGTGGAACGAGAAACACAGCAAAGGACCACGGCCAACCAAATTTCAAATCGTATCATAGTAAAACGACAAAGTTCCCAAATAAACACCAGGTGCATTTCAACTATAAATTGCATAACTTATGTCGAGGCGAGTCGAAAAGTTGAAAAGTTCACCGAAGATTTTCTCTGGCGTGCTGGAGGACCTTTAGCCGGTGCACGCTTCTCGCATGAATGCACTTTCATTACTTCGAGAAGTAGACAGTTCTTAGTAAAAGTTTTTATTGTGTGTAAATAATTATGTTGTTTAAAATGTGATGGAAGAATAGTTTACATATAATAAGGAAGAAAAAAAATCCTACAAATCGTTTGAATCAAATCGTTATACCAGGGTTTAAGATATTTTTTTTTTTTTTTTTTTATTCATCAGGGACGGCCAGGCCGTATTGCTTACAATAAACTTAAAATTAGTATACTCCTTTCCTCTTTGCTGGGAGACATTTCCTTCTCCGAGCTGTGAAAGGGCACCATATCCCGGGTGTGCTCATTTGTTCCGTTGCGTAAGTTCCGTCATCCAAAGCCAAAGTCGTGTTCCTAGCGAGGGTCTTATCGTGTGAGGGTAACTTATCCCGGGGTATGTCAGGCGTTTCCATGCTCGTGATCCAGATGGTAGCGGGGGTCTTGATCGTTTTCCATTTCGAAGGTTCCTGATTGTGTCCAATCTTGAAGTCTTCCTCTCCCTTTCGCTGGGATGTCCATCCATAGCATTGGCCGCTGCAACTGCTTCCATATGGTACCCAACCCTTCACGCATCGTACTCATTCATACATTCATTCATTCATTCATCCATTCATCCATCATCATTCATACAAGCGAGGTACAACATATATAAGACAGACAAACAGTGGGAGTAGTGGGGGGGAAGGGGATCACACTAATAATCCGTTAGCACGGCAGAAGAGAAAGATTACTCTCAGGTAGACCTCGTCGCAGTCTCCCAGCAGGTCCCGAATTGGAGTATCCGGCAACTTTCCAATGCCCCGGACTGCGTCTAACAAGGCGGGTCGAGCAGCCTCGTATTCCACACAAGACCATAGAAGATGATCTATGTCGTGGTATCCGAGGCCGCAGCCACATACTTTGGAGTCTAGCGTATAGGACCTGTCCTATACGCTGGAGATGCGCGCCCAAAGCGAAATGATTAGACCTAAGCCTAGACATCATTCGAATGAACGCACGATCACCTGAGATGCCGTGGAACGATGGCTTCAAGGACACTTGTGGAGTGATCGAATATAGAAACCGAGCTCATCGGTGTCCCACAAACTCTGCCACCGAGCCATGCAGAGAGACTGTGGGGCACGCATGTACTCGTGAGGTAAGATAAGCCTGTCGAAAAAGAACCCTTCCGAAGTACCCTTTTTGGCCAATTGGTCTGCCTTTTCATTGCCGAAGATACCGAAATGTGCAGGCAGCCAAACAAGAGATATCCGGAATGATTTCTCAAACAATGAGCTTAAGATCTTTAATATTTCTTTTGCGAAGTAGTCCGGACTCTTAATAGCCTTCACAGATTTTAATGCTTCGACAGCGCTTAAACTGTCGGAGAATATAAAACATTTGTCTAGAGGACAAGCACTTATAATCAACAAGGCGTAAAAGATTGCGGCGAGCTCCGCTACATATATCGAGCATGGCTGGCGTAGTTGGAAATATGCCTCGGATACAATGTTATATACGCCAAAACCGATGCCCTGCTCTGATGAGGATCCGTCAGTATAAAAATGGTTGCTGTTACAATGGCCATACTTTTCCACAAAAATGCTGGGAATTGCTGTCCTGCGAAGACTATCGGGGATAGACTTGATTTGCTCTCTCAACGAGGTGTCTACTCTAAACCGGGAACTGCAGGACCCTGGTAAGCTGGCACGATTTGAATTAGCTTGAGTGCTAGGGTGTACCTGTAAGGAAGTAAAATCATGAAAGGTTTTCATGATTTTACATTTAGAACCTATCTCATGCAGTGTTCGAAAGTTCTCGATTATCAATGGGTTTGATACTGTAGAGCGTACGAGAAGGCGAAGCGACAGTAGCTCAAAACGGAGCGGAAGCGGCATCACTCCACACATCACTTCGAGCGACATCGTGTGGGTTGATTTCATACAACCCAATGCGATTCTAAGGCAACGGTACTGGATACGTTCAAGACGGATCAAATGCGACTTGGATGCCCAATGGAAGCATATGCATCCATATTCCAAGACGGACAGTATCGTTGTCTTATATAGCTTAAGGATATCTGATGGGTGTGCACCCCACCAGAATCCTGTAATTGTTCTGAGAAAATTGATTCTTCTAGTGCATTTTTTGACGAGATAGTCAATATGTGCCCTCCACACATTCTTGCTATCGAACCAAACGCCTAGGTATCGAAAAGATCTGGCAATGGATATCTTTTTGTTATACATATGTATATCAAAATGGGGGTTTATCAAATTATTGCGTCTATTATTCTCTGTGTCGTAGAAAAACGAGAAAATGAGCATTTCTGTTTTCTCGGGCGAAAACTCGATACCTAGGTTTCTGGCCCACACTTCTAGGTTGTCCAGTGTGGTTTGCAAAGGCCTTTGAAGATCTGCGATGTTGTTGCTGGCGACTGATACAACACCGTCGTCCGCCAATTGCCGTAAGCTGCATCCGGGAGCTAGGCATGTATCTATATCGTTGACATAAAAGTTGTACAGCAAGGGACTCAGGCAGGACCCTTGTGGTAGTCCATAGAAACTGGCTCTTCGAATTTTTAGATGGCCGTTATCGAAATTCATCGCCTTTTCCGAAAGGAGGTTAAATACGATGTTATTTAATTTCGGGCTTAAGCCCGCAGCTTCTAACTTTTGACACAGCACATGTACTGACACTGAGTCAAAAGCCCCCTTGATGTCAAGAAATAGAGAGGCCATCATTTCCTTTCGGGAATGCGCCAGCTCTATTTCGGATACAAGAAGTGCCAAGCAGTCGTTGGTACCCTTGCCTTTGCGAAATCCAAATTGGGTACTTGACAAAAGGCCGTTTGACTCGAGCCAGTTGTCCAATCTAAAAAGAATCATTTTCTCAAAAAGTTTTCGCAGACACGACAACATCGAAATCGGTCGATACGAGTCGAACTCTGATGCGGGTTTGCCAGGTTTCAACAGGGCGATAACCTTCACCTCCCTCCATTCCAACGGGACGGTATTAAGCTCCAACATGATGTTGAAAAGCCTCAATAGCCGTTTCTTCGCCAGATCTGGAAGGTTATGGAGCAACTTGTTCCTGATACGATCCATTCCTGGCGAGGAATTGTTGTTGGAGTACAGTGCAAGCGAAAACTCGACCATTGTGAAGGGGGAATCCATTGAGGAATCACTACCAGGAGCACTCTGAGTGAAAGGAGGTGCTTGAGCGAAGTCTGCGCAGATTTTCTGAGCAAATGGCTCTAGCCATGCCCCGGAAACTCTTTCGCTCTCGTTGGACGCTCTGCTATTTCGCATCCTTCTCGCCATGCTCTGTAGCGAACTGAGCGAAGTGGAAGGACAGAGGTTATTTACATACCTCCTCCAGTAGCTTCTCTTTTTTGCTTTAAGCAAGTTTTTGCACTTGCGCTCCAGTCCTCTATATTGATCATATAGATCTGTGGAGGCAGTGGCTCTATACTGGGCAAAAGCCTTCCTCTTCGCTGAGAATGCCGCTTGACAATCCGCATCCCACCAAGGAGTAGGGGGTCTAAAGAAATTCCTTGCCTGTGGGGGCGGCCTTGTTTGGGCACCAAGGGCGCACTCATTTATCGCTAAAACGAGATTTTTGTGCTCCTCGTTTGGAGAGAAACTGGGTTCAATACGGCGTAGCCAAGCAGACATTAGATCGCCGTATTTCGTCCAGTCGATGTTCCTCGTCAAGTCACATTCGACGGGAACTGGATCGGCTGAACGAATCCCATTGATAATAGAGATCTTGATTGGCAGATGGTCACTGCCAAGCGGGTCTTGGATAACCTTCCATGTTGAATCCAACCCTAAGGATGACGTACATAGAGATAGGTCTATTGCGCTATTCCGTGCCATAGGTGATGACACCCTAGTTGCTTCACCAGAGTTTAGAATAGTCAACCTAAATGTGTCGCAGAAATCCCTAATGATTGGTGCACGGTTATCATCGTGCAAGCATCCCCAATCTTGCCCATGAGCGTTAAAATCGCCTAGGATAAAAAACGGCTTTGGTAGAACCGTAGCTAGCGTTTCAAGATCCTTTTTGATCTTCTCAGAGTCAATGTTGGCTCCCGGTGGGATATAAATAGAAGCAATAGAAACGTCAAGATTTCCTAGCTTTGCCTGGATCGCGACATATTCGATGCCCTCGGGTGTAGGGAGGGGTACTCTGCTGAAGCTGTGACTACTTCGAATACCAATTAATACTCCCCCACCACGCCTATTACTAGTTGGGTCAAAACGATCTTGACGTATGATGTTATATCCCGGGAAGGTTATTTGTTTTTCTGGTGAGAGCCAAGTTTCGCTTAGGGCAAACACATTGCAATTATGATGCCCTAATAAAATTTTGAGTAGGTCTATTTTTCCAATAAAACTTCTGCAGTTCCATTGTAGTATGGTAGCCATTGGACGTATTATTCGTCCATACGGACCATCATACTAAGACAAGGCCATTGTTGCAGCCATTGTTTGACCATTCCTCTTAGGAAAGGGAAAGCCAAAGGGATCATACCCGCAAGTGGTTGCGGGAGGTGGAGGGACTCAATCAGAGATTGGAGAATCTCTGTTAGGCTAGGGATCTGGGAGAAGGATCTGGGTTCACTTGGGAACGCCAGGTTTTTGGGACTCGGTTTTTCACGGGATTGGGAGGGAATACTACGAGAATCACGTGTGGGTTTGTCCCGAGGGGGGAGTGGCGTTGTTTCCACGTGACGCCGTGGTCCCTTTTTGGGTAAAGATTGTACCTTTTTTAAGGTCTTTTTTGTTGGCAACCTTGGGAAGATCGATCGTTTTACTCCCGTGAGTGGAGCCAGATTGGGCAACGATTCGTTTTCCGCTGCTTCTGAGAGCGTATCGAACGGATTCACGCTTGGGGCCGTCTCCAAAACATCGGCGTACGATCCCCTGGCACTTTTTATTGTGGCCCGCTTGTGCTCTGCCTGTCTTCTACGGTAGACAGGACAGGAGTTTACCTCGTGCCATTGCTGATTGCAATGCAGACACTTTTCGGCTGCGGACTTGCACTCTAATGTGGAGTGCGCTCCTTTGCACTTACTGCATTTTGTTGCATTCGTGCAATAAGGAGCGGAATGCCCAATCTGACTGCAGTTAATGCAAGTCGCGATTTTAGAAACAAATGGTCGACGGATTGGTACTCGAAGTCCCTCAAAAAGAAGGGAATTTGGCAGGACTGTACCCTCGAAGGTGATTCGGAGCGAGGATGTCTCGCGATACACCTTCTTTCCGTCAACCAAGCTTGAAGCGTACAATTTTTTTACTTCAAGGACCTTGGCACGAGGAGTTGATTGGTGCAAAAATGCCCCCTCTCCGTATTTTAGGATGTCCTCAAGGGGGTATTCGAAATCATCTACAACACCGATGATTTCCACCAATCCACCGGGTATATATACCCGGTAATCCTCCGTAAAGGACGGGTCGGCCGCTATCATGTTGGCCTGAGCCCGGTCTTTTGCAGAGACCCGCAACTTGTTCGGACGCAGCCGAAGAACATCCAGGACCCCTGGATATTTTTTATAGATCGATGCTGTGATCGATCTTACATCCAGGGGTTTATTCCTGGGCATGAAGAAAATATCATGCACCCCTTTATAGGATGCATGATAAGCCCTGCTTCTCGGTTTCGGCTCCACTGCGGGAGACGCCGACGAGGCCCCGTGAGACAAAACCGTTCTCTTCTTGGCCGTTAGTCCTGGATCAGAATTTTTGCGCTTCACTGTAATGAAGCACGTTTCTGATCCATCGTTCGGCTCTACCTCCATGGTAGAGCCGGTGCTAACGGATCAACACAGAACAAATGAGAGAGAGAGGGATGACACGATACGTAAGGATAACTTACCGGACGGCACTTAGTGAGAGAAGTAGTATACCGCGCAAGTAGCGAGAGTACTTATACGCGACACCGCTCTCTCACCTACACACACAACACTGCACGTGGACAACTATGCACGGAGAGCACAACTGGACACCAAACACACGGTTCGCTTCGCACTTGTTTCACTCTCTCACTTACGATGCGTGATTTCTGGGTCAACGGCTTTGATGTTATCGCAATCTCGCCTATTTCGTCGCCTAGGAGCGCTTTAAAAAACGTCTTAATCGCTCGGTGGTTGGAGACGGAATGAGGGTTTAAGATATAGTCTAGTCAAAAAGTGTGTGTAGCAAGTCAAGCTTAAGTTGTAATTCAATTCCTTTTTGTAAAATGATTATTCAATTCAAAAGCCAAATATTACTTATATACAACGGTGACTCAAAGATAGAAACAGATGGCATCGGGCATCTTACATAAAGCTACCTTAATTTCATTCATTATTTTTTTAACTTTATATATTTTTAACTTTTTTATTCATGTAAGTTATAATTTAAGTACGGCCGGGACGTTCTATCATAATTTTAAAAAGTGTAGTGAAAAAATTAATCTTATATGACCAAAATAACTATTCGCAAGTAGTATAAAGGCAGAACATTAATCATCTTTTTTTACAAAACCCGAAACAGTACAAGATACATTTCCAAAAATTCCCCACAGAATTAACTTCAAACTCTTATTCTTGGTTTGATGACTTAGTCCTTGCTACGGTAGAGATCAGCACCACTATCGCCTCTATCTTTGCCACCGTGAGATTATCTGCGCTAATTCATTATCCACAGTGTTATTGAGGGGTACGCGCCTTTGAGCCAAATTCTGTTATTATAAATTCAGCAATCAATAGTGGCCGGGGTTTTAAAAACCGTCTTAGAGCCTGAAAGTTGGTTTTTGCTAGAATTCACGGGGAGTCAATCAATCCCCTGGTAAGCTTTCGTTAAAAAAAACACACACTGAGCCGACGCTTGTCTGCGTTCGAGCGATTTTAGTTCGAATTGAAGCATCTTGTAAGAAGAACATATCCTTCTTACAATACATCGCGAAAACCAAGATTGCAACCAAAAACGTGAGTATTTATTTTTATTTTTTCTGTATCCATTCTGTGGTGGATTATAGCATTGATCTTTTGGTGTTGGTTGGTAACATTTAAGTAAACATACAATATTTTCGATTGTGTGGGTCGTTACAATCCCATAATAAATGGTACGCTTTGGACACAGTGATTTCGTAATGTTTTTGCAATGTCAATTTGGTTCGAGGATATGAATCTAATCTGTAGCAAAACATTTAAACGTAATTTGTGCGTTGACACTCATGAGAATCAAAGTACATCAAGAAAAAAAGACGAACAGACAGTTGAAGGGTAACAGAGTCATAATGGTTAGTTGGTCCACGGTACAAATATCTTTCAACCATCAGCATACAATAGTTTATGAAAATTAGAAAACAGATTGACGATTAATTGTAATAATAACAAACAGCAAAGGTCCGAGAATAGTGCTTTGTGGTATCCCTGAAGATTTGGTGTAAGGGACAAGAAACGATGCGTACATTTTTCATACAATGTTCCTATTAGTTAAGTATCTCGAGAGCTATCGAAATAATGCATCGACGATACAATATATAGAAAGGTTAGAAGGCAGTCAAAAGCAGCTTAAATGTCCGTGTACACAACATCAACTTGTTTACCACTGCCAAGCAATGGATAGCAGGAACTTAATAATCATAGCAAGTTTGTGTTAATGCTCCGATTGGGTAAAACCCTATGCTAATCAGGAGAGATTATATGCTTGAATCCGCGAAATAGATGCCACATAATGAGTATCTCAAAAGGTTTAAATTGCAAGCAAACAATGTGTTTTGCACGTGACCATCGTAGCACGAAACGATGCGAAACCGATCGAAGTACTTTCGGATACCAATAGCATATTTTCGGTAAGTCCGTTTGGCTCGGCAGTTGTAATAACAGAGAGCATATTCATCCGCTGATCGAGCGCACCAAGCCACCGAATACCCTTTCAAGCAGTGGAGAAAAAATCCGCTATAGAAACTCTCTTCCATGCACTCTTTACGTTAATAGTAAATTGAATTGATAGATTGACGTTGATAAACTTGAATAAAAAGGACATTTGTGGAAACCGTGAAAATTGTATTTCGGAAAAAAAGATTTAGCTTGTTCTTATTCTTCTTGGCATAACGCCCTCTAAGGTCATGCCCGGCCATCAAAAAATGGCTCTCTAAGACTTGCCGATACCACGTAGTTGGTTAGTCCTAACTGCGGGGGGACGGTCCGGATGGGATTTGAACCCCGGTCCTGTCGTTTGAAGACCGACGCCGCTGTCGCCTACATAACCGGGCCGCCCCAAAGACTTAGCTTATTTGTGAATAAAAATTGAGACGAAACGTCACTGCAGATAGACCGGAGCAGCGTGAGGTGATGTGAATTAAATTAAATTGAATCATCATGTATACGTTTGAGCTGTACTTCAATGTTTGGAAAACCATCGTTTACATCGGATCCAATCTTAATCCAGCGTAGAATTCATCAGGAAGAGCGAATCTCGAAGGAAAAATCCGCGAGATCGACGTATCCAAGAGCAGTAGACAACCATCAGATAAAGGAGAATGTACGGTTGATCTGCGTGTTTTACTCTTACACATAGAAAAATTGATTTTAAAAACTGTTAATGATGTCAGCACCGGAAAAAAATAGACAGCACCAACACAGCACCATAAATGTTCCACTACACTACCTAATCTCTACGCTTTCAGTGTTACGATACAATAAGTTCACAGTAAAACGTAAGCTCCAATGACTAGACGGTGGCTAGAATTATACCAAAAAAAAAATACGAAAATAGCCATACAAAAGCTCCAAAGATTTTGATATCGTCTCATTGGTTCTGCCTTCAAAACAACGTCCGCAAACGAGCGCTATGCGTTCTTAAAATAGATCCATTTACAGACATCGCAAGGATAGCACATTCATCACTTACGGTTTGGTATTTGAAGTGAAGAATAAAAACACTCACACACAGTTCGCTTTGTCGACTTACCCACCTCCGAAGGACACTTACAGATGTTTTGTGTAAAAGTTTCCAACCATCCACGGTAGTCAGCTTCTAATGGGGACGCTCATATCCTATCAAACCGGAAATAGATACATCTCGAGCGCAAGCGGGCACAAGAAGCAACACATCCAGCCAGCAGCAAGATTGCAATGCTTCAGGAAAAGAAGTGTAGCGTTTATAGTTTCACAGCTGCATGTTTGTGGACGACAACAAAGGACAGTCACGTACCAAAACTTCTGTCATATCGTGCACGTGTGAACGATGCATCCAGCACATCGGTCCCGCCTTGGCATACTTGTGCGACATGCAGGCGTGATGTTATGTTTGTGCAGAACGGAGCACGAGCGGCATCCGAAAGGTACGGTTGGCTGTGTAGGCTTTCCGCCAACTTTTACAAAATGCCGGCCGTGAAATGGATACGCCATTGCCAATCTTTCTTTGGAAATGGTTTAATGGTAGTTATTGCGGCCCAATAAGCAAAGGCACCGAGTGAGTGTGGAAGCGGAAAAAGAATCACACAAATAAAATCTTTTTCTGTGATAGGATCGCTTCCGTCAAACATTTCTTCGCTGACAAACATTTTTCCCGAAGTCTACAGCTCTGGCAGAGTAATTCAACGCATTTCAAAGGCCATTTGAAAATGTCTTACAATTTCTCTAAGCATCTTGTTCCATTGCACCAACAGCTTGGCCTCAAGTGCTTGCTAAATCACATTCAATAGATTCAACGCGCGCGGATCGAGCGAGATGCATTTACGGCGCGTGATGCATTTTTTCCATTAGCGAAGAATTTCCATCACACACAGCCACACAATTTTTCGGTTGTTTGCGGCCTTTTAGCGATGGTCTCCTTCATCCGTGCCGTTTTTCACATACGGATACAAGCGTCGTACATGTACGAACGCGAATGATGCCTTGTTGAAAAAAAAAACAACTCATACACACTTGCTCAAACATGTAAGAAATATGACCAACAACGCAATCGCGTCTAGGCCGAACATTACCTACAGTCTGTACCGGAAAAGGGTTTAGCAGTCTCGCAATGAAAAGAAGCGAGTTTGTTTGTTTGCTTCCGTTTTGTGAGAACTTTTTTATTTTCCCAAACAATTGTAAGCGTTTTTCTTAACGTTCACTTGTTCGTGTTTGAATTGTGCATCAAACATAAACACCGCTGCACACAGCTACGGTATATTCATTTAGCTAATGGACTTGCGTGTCTTATGCATTTGTTTATGGACGGTACAAAATCATCTTCATAACTTGGTAAAGTTTACAACATTGTTTAATAGACAATGTTCCTTCAGGTATGGATGTGTGAAGAGGGCCTCAAACATTTCACGAACTGCGTCGTCCGGTCTCATTCTAATGGCATCACCATCTCGTCGAAGCCTGGCGGCCCAATTTAATTTCGAGGCTCTGGTGATCCTTAACTGTTTGTCAAAGCGTAAGTGTATTCCCTCAAGTCACTGGTTGGTCTAAGGATTATCCTGAAAAGGGACAACCGGCTAGCACTTCTTTAGAAACGATTAAGGCTTCATTGTAACGAACATTAACGTATGATGTTAATCGTTAATGTTGAATCAATTAGTGACAGACTTCAACTGATTAATTTGTTTATTAGATTTTATTACTTCCCAAGAAGTTCTGTGATGATAAATATATTTTTTTAAAATATAAAAAAAATTCTATTGTTTCAAAGCAATTCCACATAGATAAAAATGTTGCCACATAAAAACGCCTTCAAAACGTTTAATTAGTATGATTAAACCATTTAAGTAATTTATTTACCACTGCTTGCTTCAAGCTTACTTCTATTACATAATTTGTACTAAGATTTCGATAAAACTTCTCAAAATGATGTACCACACTATCTTGGCTGAAACAAGACAACCCAGAGGCGGGGACAAATTAGAAATTTCCTAATGGTTCACCAATCCCCAACAACCCTACACCATTATCCGTTTGACAGAAATCAAGAATGATCACCTTGGCCCACGAAACAACACGCGACGGCAAAGTTTGCGCCACGACAAGCGCGGCGAGTCTCTTTCCAGCTCCAGAAAACTGCTAATAATCTTCCTTCAAAGAAGTCACACCACCAACTACACCATGCACGAAGAAAACTAAATGATTTCCTACGCTGCAGGACCCCTTTCGAGTGTGCCAAACCTAACCGAAATAAGTGCGCATTTTGCCGACTGTTGCAAATTCGGCACTGCCTTTTGTTCCGCGTTTGTCGTCAGCATCGAGCATCCTCATCGCGTGCTAATACACATGCATTAAATTACAAATTTCGCTGGCGACACTTCTGATCCCAATCACTGTCCCACCACGACACCCCCTCAAACGGGCCGGGACAGCGATTTGTGGCTTATGGAAATGAGAAGAAAGCTTTCCACCATTACAGTGCCAAACGGTGGCTTCCGGTGAAGAAACTGTGCGACTTATGCGTCCTCACCGGACTTCCCCGGGAGAAGCAGGAAGCGGCACTTAGCTTCGCGGCAGATGTTTTTGGCTAATTGTGTTCCCAAAGTCAACCGCCTTCACGCGGGGGTCGGAATCACAAAACGGCTGCCGCTTCCTTTCACAGGTGGCCGTATCTTCTTCACCGCCTGCTTGCATCATGTTCAGCGGCTCCCTAATGAGTAGTAATGAAACGGAAAGCACCGAGAACCCCGGTGCGTTTCGGGAGTAATTATATTTGCTACATTTTCACCCGTTCCCACACCTCCTGGCCAAGCATGCCCGCACCGCATCCTGCATTGGTAGGCGTGTAACAGCGGGCAAATGTTTGTTAATTTGCATTTTTCACCCTTTTTCACTCGGCTGGGAAAAAGAAGCGCTTTACGGTTTAACTTTGTTTTGAAGACAGCAAGTATCAGGTATCAGCAGGTATGCTAAGTAAAACCAGCCTAACCATGGTTTGGGGCGGGTAAAACAGGGTGGTACTTTGTCTAAATGGTTTCATTAGCGCTGCCGGAAAGCATATTCGCTGTAAATTGTATAATAATCCATTGCTTATAATTAGAATCAAGGTAGAAATCTCGATATCCCCCTCGAGTGCTGATTGTTTTAATCACGAAAGCTCTCGCATCACCCAGCGGTGCTTTTTATTATCCACGGCCATAGGCTTCGGCCCATTAAACGAAATGCTTAAACGCTTGAAAAAGGCCAAGCTCCGACCCTTATCGCTCCGTGTTTTGCAATAATATTGCGCTTTAACCTTACAGCGAGCTCCACACAAAACCCCGGGCGTGTAAAATTATACATGCCCACGCTTGCAACAACAAACATCGGAGCGGTAATGTAATCCGATACTTTCCGAGCATTTACTCGCAACGCAACGGGGTTTACTACCTACGCCGAAAAGCTCTGCTTCTGACATTGCCGAAGGGCAGTTTAAACATGTGGCATGTGGGGTTGGAAGAAAAAAAACCCCTCCCCGAACTTTTTTAGGGTCTCACGAACCCGGATCCCTTTTTCGATACAGATCCCGCAGGCCGGACGGCAACGAAACACCGATTCTAGTTCTCAGTGTTGTAACGAAAATTTACATCGTGCTTCTGATGAAGAACAATGAGCTCAATTTATCTAGATGAATAAAAACGTGGTCCCTGTCGAAACCGGGTGACCGGGACCGGCTAGACTGATGGATACTGTTTGGTAAAAGTTTATCTTTTTAATTCACTATTTGACTGCTGAAGCATTCTCCGCTCGCCGCCAGTACGGACAGTGATGATATGCTTGCCTGGTACTTGTATGGTACGCAAAGAAAGTTTAGCTTCGCACACAGGCCACAGTGCCGCTAAACGGACGAAGCGCTGGGCACACATGCAACATTGCACCAGAAGCCTTTTGCATCCTGGACCGAAAGCACAAGGCTACGCCGAAAAGCGGACAGAAAAATACTGCCCCATTTAGCTTTTCCGTCATCGAAGTCGAAAAGTTGTGTGCCACCCAGTGCCGCCAGCGTCTTCCCTTCCGCTCTCGCTCTTGTTACCGATGCCGTGCATAATGAGACGATGAGATCTACCACGGTTTGCTGGATCGGTCCGGAAGCTCTGATCCTTGAACTGAGATGAATCATTTCGCTGCAAGCGGGAAGATGAGCGAAAGAGAGTGAAGGAAGAAAAAAAAAGCTCACGCAGGAATGATTTATCCTGGAACCAGCTGCTGCACCACGCCGGGACGTAAGTATGCTTTTGGAACCTTTTGTGTTGGTGCTTCCTTTCGTTCGCTGCATTAATGGTGATGATAATGTCTGCCCTTGCAATGTAATTACTGTGTTCACGTTGGACCGGGAGTTGCAGGAAGGGGTGGAAGGCTGACGTTGAGTGATTAAAAAACTGTTCTACCTTAGATTTATCGTACTTTGCGCGGTGTATTCGACCGGACACATTCAGTGGAATGGTTTAGTTGTTTAAAAACTGGCCAGGAAAACAACCATCCGGCTTGTTATTTTTCCATACAGCACACCCAACATTACGGTTCGATTGATGGTTTTACCAAGAAAGCCGAGAACGATTAGATGTGTTGCAAAAATATGCTCCAACAAATTTTGGTTTGCACTTACAAATGGCTTCCATTTAGACAAAAGCGTTGGAGCAACGTATACCAAACCGAAACCAACCAACTCACTCCACAACTCCACGTACAAAAGCTTACCTTTCTGCTGCAGTTCATTCGGTAATTGAAAACCTTCTCTGTCCGGCGAGACTTTCTCCTCAGAGGCCGTACCGTACCCAACAGAACGGGGACCCTTAGCGGACGCTTGCTGGGCGTACCTTTTCTGTGAATCTCTCCAATGTGTATGTCGGCACCGTACACCGCCGTACACACGTGGATGAAACTTTCCAAGTTTTTCACAAACTAATTTTTGTTTCTTTCCTTCTGTGCACGAGAGTAACCGTAGCGATGACCATTTGGCAATGTTTCTGCAATATGCTTTTCATGTACATGGTCTACTGGTTCCAACATTAGCACATTCATCACGAACAAATACTTAACTTAGCAAAGTATACAAGATCCGCTTCTACGGGATCATATTTAGATTTTTATAGTACAGCTTTGAGTCGTCATATTGGAGCAAAATAAATAAATAATACTTTTTGTAAATGTACTTTCCATGGGGCGGCCCGGTGGCGTAGGCGACAGCGGCGCCGGTCTTCAAACGACAGGACCGGGGTTCAATTCCCATCCGGATCGTCCCCCCATAGTGAGGACTGACTAACCAACTACGTGGTATCGGCAATCTAGTAAGCCATTTCGATAACCGGCATGACCTTAGAGGTCGTTAAGCCAAGAAGAAATGTACTTTCAAATTTAGTATAGTAGTAGCCAATGTTTGCGTTTATAAAATAGACCGTGATTTACGATTCTGCATGCAATAGCTATGGTGATATCCCTGTGTTCTTAGCATTCACCCAATGTACAGTCAAAATACGTCAAGAACGAACACAGTAGAACGTAGCTGAGCTGACTGATCTTTATCTCTGAGCAAAATAATACGAAAAAGTAAAGCTGTTCGCGATGAGTTAAAAACAATTACTTTTCAATTTTGGAGAAAGACGAAAAAAATCAATGAGGGACAAATTTCGGTATTCAACAGTATTGTAAGACCATTCTATGTGTTCTAACAGTACGTAGGACTATGTCTTGCTGCCTGTAAGTTTTACAGTCGTAAAATCTGCTGAATCTGCTGCAGGATATTCTGGATGAGATGACGTGGTTTCCAAGTTTAAGATTATATTGCCTATTTGACAATCATGTATAATGAACAAAAGACACCACTCGGGAAACATATATTTCAGAAGTTAGACTCGTCTTTGATGGAAAGAATTCCAACTATAACTTTTCTAGCAACAACCGCTTACGAAGAACCGGATCCATTCGTTCTATATCCAGCAGAGGATCTAACGGTGGGCGAAGTAAGCAACCGCCTAGAGTCACGACAGCTGCGTACAAAGTGCCTTGTAATAGGCACCTCTGGTTGTTTGGCAGTAGTTGCTTCGTAGCATGGGATCGCACTCGGGCAACCTGATGTTCGTGTTGGCGCCCGTTGTAGGAAACCTATCACTCACACGTTGTACAGATGTCCAGGAGCCTCGATGAGAGTTATGCGAGAGGTGGCTATGAGAGTTATCATCAAATACATTTTATTTATATTTGATTATTACGGTCCAGTGCCGTATTGTATCATCGAATGCATATTAAGTAAATAGATATTTACCTTGAGACCACAAATCATTATAAAAGACGTCTTAGAGATTTTTTTTTAACAAAAATAGGGTCTATTTCACAATAATTCAACTTACATTTTTTAGCTCGATTTGAACAAGTACTCAGGTTTCCTTCTCGTAAGTTTTTACACTGTGGTTTTCTTTGGAATCTTTTGGATTTAGAGAAAATTCACCAAAAGGATGAATTTATGGTTTTTCTTTTTCCTGAACCTAGTATGATGGTGGAAGGTTAGCTTAGGGCCTTCATGAATGGAATAATCCCATACATTATTTTGTAGTGTAAATGTTATTTAAAATATCTAGCCTACCTAGCCTAGGGATCGCCTATGAATAGGAATCGGATTAGTTTAAACTCGGATAATAGACTTTTAGATTTAAGCTTTTCAAGATTTTTTGTGATCTGATTCCTGATAGGCAGGGTTCCAGCTTCTTTGAGAAGCTGTGCAGTGCGATACCTTGGAGATTGGTTGAGGATCATTTTAAGGAATTTATTTTGAATCCTCTGTACAACAAGCATACTCCTGCTGGAGCAAGACCCCCAGATGTTAGATCCATATAGGATTGCAGGAAGTATAACCTGTTTGTACAGTATGAATTTACTATCTATTGTAAGAGAGGACCGTCACTTGATGAGAGGATATAAGGATATAAGGATATAAGGAGAAGGCCGCATGTTTTGGATTTGATGTTTTCGATATGTGCTTTAAAGGTAAGGCGGTTGTCTAAGGTAACGCCAAGATAACGAACCGTAGGGGTCCAGGAAACGGGGTTGTTGTTGATTAGTACAAGTCTTACTTTTCGTTGAATTGTAGCCAGAGTGCGCTCTCGATATGGTAGAACAATACCTTGCGTTTTACTACTGTTAACCAGTATTTTCCAGTCGCTGTGATATTTTAGGTAGCTATCCACTCCTTTTTGGAGGCCAGAATGAAGCCTTGCATAGACCGAAGCGCTATACAATACTGCAGTGTCATCTGTATAAAGTGCAAGATGTGTGTGTTGTTTTAAACATGAACGATGTAACAATTGTACAGAAGAGTTCTTAGGACGCTCTCCTGTGATACACCTGCACTGTTGGCATAGAGCTCCGATATTATTGAGCCCAAATGCACTGCTAACGTTCGGCTACAAATGTAGCTTTGAATTATTTTTAAAATGTAAATTGGAAAACCTTGTGCTTTCAATTTAAGCAAGAGCCCACAGTGCCACACATTATCAAAGGCCTTGGTTATGTCAAGTTATAGCGTTATAGCGGTTCATCATCCACGGCTTTTGCCTTGGTTTATGATGTTAACCAAGCATTGTAGCTGATGTGCCGTGGAGTGTCCTTTCCTAAACCCGAATTGAGCTTCTCAGTCAGGGTGTTATGTTCAGAGCAATGATCTTCCATTCTGATATAGATAATGCGTTCCAGGATTTTGCTAAGCACGCACAATGACGAGATAGGCCTATAGCTGAAAGCCATACAGGGGTCTTTTCCACGTTTCCTGATAGGGATAACCTTTGCATGTTTCCATCGGGTTGAGAAATATCCTAACCCAAGGCATCGATTGAAGATGTTGGTAAGTAGGGTTAGAGAGTTGGATCCAAGATGTTTTAGGCAGATGTTGTAAAAGCCATCTGGCCCTGGTGCCTTGAAGGAAACGCTGTATTTCAATCTCTCTTAGTGAGGTCCTGTTTATGCCTAAAGCAGGGTCGGAATAGGAATTGATTTCATCAATGCTATTCTGTACGGTGTTTTCATGCGGACTGGTCATTGTTACGCTGATGATATGTGAACAAGCAAAAACTTTGCCTAACAAGTATTCTTTTTCTTGTGGGGTAAAGCACAGAGTTGGATTGCCTTTCAGAGGAGGAATGGGTTTAGGCTTAGTGCGCAGGATTTCAGCAATACGCCAGAAAGGAAGAGAATTTATCGAAGATTCCTAACCATCTCTGAAAATTTTTGGTTGTTATGACACCTAAGCCTATGTTCGATTAGTTTGGCCGCCTGACGGAAGGTAGAATAGAAGGCCCTATTTCCTGTCTTTTGGTATTGCCTACGAAGCATGTTCTTTTCAGAGATCAATTCTTTTGTTTCACGATCAAGTTGGATGAGTTTTGCTCTTATTTCAACGCGGGGGACGCAAGAACTTACCGCGTTGTTCAGAAGGGTTTCGAACCCAGTTATAGCCGCATCGATGTCGTATGTCGTAATAAGTGAAACTTAAGCGTGGATAGTATCTTCTGTGATGCGTTGGAATCTCACCCAGTCTGCTTCTCAGTAGTTTAGGCGACGTCTTAAAGATTGAAAAATTTAATCCATAGAGCTATCTTAAGAAGCTCCTTTCTCATTTTTTTCTAAACAAATCACCCACATTTATCTGATCCATGCTTGTGCGTGTGTTGGGTGAGAGAATCATAAGAAATCAGTGGATTTGTTTCATTTGATACCGATTTATAAGCATAACAATGCAAACGCCTTTCTTCAACGGACAGATTTCTCATTGATTGCTTGCACATCCCGCAATGGTACTTTGAAGCCCGACAAAGCAAACCAAAAGCCCTTTCTCTACTTCACACACTCAAATACACACACACACACAGGCTATCACCAGTATCCTAATCCAGGAGTAAATCAATGGCATCCTGCCACGCGCTCGTCCGTTGATCATCTTAATTAACTTTCACCGATGACACCAGAATGACTTATGTGTTTGACCGCAATTGACCAAAACGGCGCGTTCTCTTGCTCCAAAAGGCTCCACACCGTCCGACCGGACAATGAAGGGTAAACATTCCTCATACGCCGAAGGTGTATCATAAAGCCTCGTTCGATACATCCGCTCCCTTTTTACATCCGCCACGTCGTTGCCGCTGTGCACCGAAAGGTAATTTCCGCAAAACCCTCCAGAGGGTGACTTTAATAAAGATTTATTATATTTTGTTTACACCCGAAGGACTACGTGTGGTCCATGGCAATGGTGGACGCTCGTGCCATCGTCACCGCACGGCCCCAACAGGAGAATGCTCTTGATACATCGTGGTAATTTATCCGACGTTTCAAATTGCTCACGTCTTGCAGCAGATACGGAGCGGTTTTGATAAAGGCCCATGTTTGAGTGTACGCCACAGAAAGTGCCGTGTTCCTGGGATGTTCCTGGGGTGTTCCTGTCAACACATTTCCTTCCTTCCTTCCGGACTTCCTTCCTGTCTGTTAGCGTGTGGGTGGCGGTGGCCAAAAATGATCATTGAAAAGTAGCAAACCACTCCGGGAGCATCGGTGACGGTAGAGACGGTTCAAGGGAGTGAAATGGTGCACTCATCAACAATCTCTCACTCGATACTGATGTCCGATCGTTGACTGTAGCGTTGGCCCTGGGGGAAAACTATCACTGGCCGATACTTTGGTACACTTTTGCTTCGGTGGAATTGTGCTAATTTCTCTCTTGGGCATTGTATGTCATCGGAAATATGAGTGCTTTCCGAGCTTAACGAAGACGTAGTCCGAATTGGCTGATTGGCCAATATGATTTAATGGTTGTGGAGCTGTGTTATGATCGGTCAACAAGTAGAATAAGAGTTCGAAGCGAAAAAACAACGAACATAAAGCGCTTATAGCTGTAGATGATCTTTCTTTCAAGGCTATAAGAGAACTATAACTTAATTAATGTTTTAAAATAGCTTATAATTGTGCTTTTGTCACAATTCAAATTAGAATTGAGAGAAACTTCAACATTCTTAGAAAGACTAATATTATGAAATATTGGACTTACTTTCCTAGCAACATCGACCAGCATTTTCTTCCGAAAATACGAAGAACGGGTACCTTATTCCTTGAAGCCATTAGCAAATTAACAGTACCATCAACTCTCAATTAGACTTGGTTTTCTTAAGACCGCTATGTTTAACAACTAAACACACACACACATACATAAAGACACCCACCTAAAGAAAACAAACTAAATCGTCTGCATTCTTGCAGTTAGACCCCGAAAAAACAGCCTCGAGATTGAAAAACGAAACTCCCAGCAGGGGCATCCTCAAAAACGTGCACACTGCTTTGGTCATACACCACACCTTCAGCACTGCGTGTTCCACTGCGAGAAGGCAACCGGCAAAGTAACCTACCAAGAAAACCCCTTTTTTCCAGGGCTGTTACCACTTGTTCGCTCACCCGGCCAGTTCGTTGCCACACATTTTTCATCTTCTCCAACATTCGGTTTTGATAAACCTGCCTACCCCGGTACCTAGTCGTCGACGTACTTCACACCATCGGCATTTGACTCCGACGGATCTGGACGGCTTTCGTGCCAGAGAACGTAAACGTCCTAGGTTCCTTAATTCAATTGTCAGTTTATTTTCCCTCCGCGTTATCCAGCCCTCCTGTGGTCCTCCGTTATGGTATCCACCGTATCTACTCCCTCGGGGGAATAAATTTGTCACTACGATGGTGATAAATATAAGCAGTTCTCATCCTTATACTCGTTGGTTGTTGGGTTTTTTTTTTTTGTATTCATGTTTATTTCTATGTTTTGTTTGGCCACAAAATTTGGCAGAGCACAAAGCGGAAAACCGGCAAGCGAAGCGGTCGGGAGCAAAACAGTTCTTAAAATTCGCACATAACAACAATATGCCCCAGCTCCCTGAAGCTTGGAAGTTGATCACCGAGTACAGGAGCTGCGAGCTTCATTGATTGGGAGGATTTAAGGTTTCATCTTCGTTTCTTTTTTTTTTTGTTGGTGGTTGTTATTTTTGCTAACCCTTGCCGTGTTTCGTGCTGTGTACGAGCTGCGAATCGATTTGAATATCTGTGCCCGAGCATGCTATCAAAACGAAAATCTCTCGGCACACATTCACCAAAACGTCAACCCAGATGTTCTCAACTTCTTCGGTAGCTTCAAACGGACCGCCGTACGAGTGCAACCATTTTAAGAACGTTGTTTATTTTCAGGTCCCACCAGGAATGGCCCCACCATGGTACGGTTCTCTCTCTCTCTCTCTCTCTAGCTCTCGCTCTATTTTTCTCTCTCTCTCTCTCCCTCTCTTTCGACACAACTGCTACTACCAAAGCTGCAAGTTCGGAAGCAGCAAACGCCATAAGCAATCTGTTCTTCATACGTTGTTTCTTCCTTGAATTAATATTCCACTCTCGACTCCCGTCTCGACCTTTAGCGTCAAACGTAATACCGCCACAACCGTGGCAGGATGTGCTTCCGTTCGGGGAGGGCAGATATTTGAGCGTCAACAGGGAAACCCATCGAGAGGAGACGGATAGACAGTGTCGTCAGTGGGATAAAAAGAGCAACCCGGATACGGGGAAAGCGCACGTGTGTGGTGAGATTGAGTTGATAAGACGCAATCTGGTGGAAATATTGTTCGAATACTTCACAAACAACCTAATACGGGTGCGTTGTTTGCGTTGATGTCGCGATAGTGAAATCCCCAAAGTCGTACCGGTAGCACTTGGGTGCCAGTTGGGTCGCCCTGAGGACGGAGCATGGGGTGGAAACCGGTAGCCCATAAATGGCCCACTCATCGTGCAAATATGAGGTGTTTACACTCTGCCTTACGATCGAACACACCGGAGATACTATAACCTGAGGGAAGGCACAAGTTAAAACAAAGAAGAAGCAGAAAAAAAGCACTCGTATACTCACACACACACATATATCCCGCCCATTTTAAACTGCCCTGCCGCTTTGGTAAGTTCCATTCGGGTGGAATTATTTATCAAGGTCGTCAACGTTATGACGCGCCAAAGCAACTTTTTCCCCCAAGGAATGGGAAATGTAAGTGCTTTGATTTTGTTTGTCGCTCTTTGCAGTTTGTGAGAGTGTTTATGCTTCGGAAGCGTTAGGGAACCATACGGGATAAATCAAATGTGTGGAAAATCGTTTTCTAATTGAATTGCGTACGCCTTCATCCGCAGAGAAATACGCTTTCAAAGCGTAACTGAATAGCTGGGAGAGTACCCAGCCACAGACCATATATGCGTATATTTTCAAAAATGAAACTACGTTTAAACACTTTAAATGAAAATGGTTGAACTTACATGACGTAAGAATATTTTTAGAAACTAAACAAAACACACATATTTTATGTAGCATCCATTCTACCATCCATTAGTGTGTCATGCATCTTTTATTTTCTTTATTGTGTACTTGAGCGTGAGCGAAAGTTTGCGAATTCTACCCCATCCTATCCAAACCGGTTGGCCAGCCGTGCTGCATTTGCACAGCGAATCTGCCAGAACTCCACCAGGAAATCCATTAATGAGCTTCTCTAGCGCCATTGACACAGTTGTTTAAATTTCCCTTCGAGCAACGGATCTGCTCTTTGGTGCCAGTGTCGGAATCGGAACCACCATCATCCAAACCCACCGGGGTCACCTTATCATTCGTACGAGACGGAGTGCATGAGGTCTCCGGTTCTACGTCTTCGTATCGCAATGAAACTTAGCATAATTCATTCCTTTTCAATTCACCCGAACACCCCCGAGGCGCGAAGTGGGGGTGGGGGGGGTGGGGGGGGGGGGCAAGTAAAGGAAAAACGTACCACCTATAATGAACGTCGTCGAAGGGATCGACTGTGCCGTGGGGACTGTGCTGGTACGCACACCGGTGTTGGTGTGCGGTGGAAGAATATTGATGAGATATGCTAATTGAACATTATAAAGCAACCATTTAACGACCTGACGATCCGGACTGGAGGTGTACCAGTGGAGTGTGCACGTTGAATAATCATACGGACTGTGTTATCCTTCCCGATCATTGACAGTTCAATGTGCTTTATTGCTTGTAACTTTCAAGTGGTTCAAAACTCAGAGCTTTTTTATTGTTTGTTTGTTTCCGGTTTATTTCTAAAGGATTGTTTTTATTTTTATCCGATGTGCCGGTTCACTTACGTATTGGCAAAGAATATAATTATCATAAAATAAATAATTCTTAATTACTGACCGAGTATGCTTATCCCGGGCAAGGAATAAGGAGGAAATGCCTTATCAATATGAGTATAGAATTTGTTCAACACAAGCGGTGTGAGCAATACGGCACTGGACCGTCATAATTAATTATAAATAAATAAATAAATAAATAAAATAATTCTTAATTCTTTTTTTCATTGAAATTTAAGGCTTACGTACAGCACAAATGCATTTTTAGTTGAATTTCAAAAATTTATTGTTGAAACCAAAAGTCGTACATGACTTGAAAATTGTCAATTGTTTTGATATGCTGAAAATGGCGCAGGAAGGCTTCCGGAAGATTGCTTATCCGGAAGTTGAAGCAAACAGTTATGGTTTTGTCCCAAAAAATTCTGACGTTTTTCCATTTAATTTTCCGCTTCACTCCGGGATTATTTTAAATTTTGAATATTTTTTCCATCTCGCAGTTTTTGACGATGTATCTGGGTATTTATTATGTTTTTTTATTTGTTATTTTATTTGTTTTATTTGATTTGATTTTTATTGGAATTTTTTTGTCTGTTTTTCTTAAAAATTTCATAGAATTACTTGTACCGAAACAAAACACAATATTTTCCTAATATTAGTTCTATGTAAGGGAACAAGGTCTCTCTCTCTCTCTCTCTCTCTCTCTCTCTCTCTCACTCTCTCTCATGTTGGCCTGCTCTTTTAAAGAGCACGTCGTCGTCACACGGCCCGGTCAACAATAGACCTCCAGGAAACTCGATCCCTGGCTGCAGCTTCCCATCCACGTAGGCTCTCGATCTCCGACGGGTCACCCTTCACCTAATCCAGCCAACGAACTCGCTGTGCTCTCCGATGCCTCGTGCCGAACTGGGGGTCACTGACGAATATCTTCTTGGCGGGGCATGAGTCCGGCATCCTCATAACATGTCCCAGCCATCGTATCCTGCCGGTCTTTGCTACCGTCAGAATGTCCGGTTCTCCGTATAGCTCAGCAAGCTCGTAATATTCAGCTCCTCCTGCACACACCGAACACACCGCCAAAGATGGTCCGGAAGATGCGACGCTCAAACACGCCAAGAGCGTTTGCATCCTCCGCTCGGATTGTCCAAGACTCGTGGCCATATGACTACCGGGTGAATCAGTGTGCGATATATCTCACATTTCGTGCGGTCTCGAAGTCTTCTGGATCTCAGCAGACGGTGAAGGCCGTAGTAGGCACGATTCCCCTGAACAATGCGTCTCCGTATTTCGCTGCTGACATCGTTATCCGAAGTTTCGACAGACCCAAGATAGCAGAACTCCTCTATCACGATCAGAGCCTCCGGCAAGCAGGTATTTCGTCTTCGTCGCATATATCATCAATCCAATTCTTGCTGCTTCACGTTTTAGTCGGGTGAAGGTGTGTGAGGCACCTTCGCTGTCGTCTTGCCAACGATGTCAATGTCATCCGCAAAGTCAATAAATTGAAGAGACCAGTAAAGTATCGTGCCTCGGATATCGTTGTCTAGCCCCACGCCTCGTATAACACCTTCCAAGGCTATATAGAGCAGTAGACAGGAGAATCCATCCCCTTGCCCCAGACCCCTGTAAGATTCGTACGATTCCGACAAGGGTGTTCGATACTCTCACTCTGCACTGCACCCCATTCATGGTGGCCTTTAACAACCGGATCAGCTTTCCACGAAAGTGGTGCCGCTGCATTATAAGCCTCTCCGGCCCCATCTTGAAGAGGTAGCCTTCTTGCTTTTAAGCTGCTTGATGGCGCTGGCAACCTCATCCAAAGATGGCGGAATCACTTCGTGTTGCTGTCACTAATGTTGTTGCTGCTGTTGGCTTGTTTTGCTACTTGCGCCAACCTCTCCTGCTCTGCTCTGTCCGTTCAGGTGTCCTTTGAACTAGTACTTCCACCTTTCGATCATCTTTCGCTTCCGCTGTCAGGAGATTTCCGTCTGCGTCCCGGTACATCGCGGTTTTAGGACCAAATCCACTCCGTGCCCGTGTTTCAACCTCCTGTAAAACTAGCGGGCGTCCCCCGACTGAGAGAGCTGCTCTAGGAGCTTTTCATCTGACTCTTCAAAGCGGCGCTTCTTGTCCTGGAAGAGCAGGGTCTGCTGTCTCCTCAGTCGTTTGTAGTTTTTCACATTCTGACGGGTTTCATGCTGAAGCTCGAGGGGCGCGTGCTGCATTCTTCTCGGAGATTGCACGAATGCACTCTTCGTCGAACCATTCCTTTCGCTGTCTGCGTGGTAAGCGGCCAATTTTCAGTTCGGCTGCGGTGCTGATGGCTCGTTCCGCCATACGCCAGTGGTCTCCTAGGGGCAATGCGGGATTGTTGTCCGAGAGCGCTTCTCAGAGCGTTGCCGTACATCCCTCCGCCACATCAGCATGCCTCAGCTGATGCAGATTGAGCCTTGGGGTAGGCTTGCTCCGTTGGTTGTTGACCACAGAGAGTTTCTGATGACCACAGTCGACGTTTGCGCCTCTGTACGTTTTCACGTCGATAATATCCGAAGAGGGAACAAGGTATTTGGCGGCTAGCTAAAATAATATTTATATTGTTTTTTCATGAGCAAAGGTAATACATGTACGAGTAACTTTATTCTTTCAACTAACTAAAGCATGTTTAAGGGCGTTTTAAAGTTTTTTTTTTATTTTCAAATGATGAACAGGTGTTTTGAAACACATTACGACAAATTGGAATATATTTAGAAAACGGTAAAAAAAAAACCTTTAAGGCAAAAACAATTGGAATAAAAAATATTAAAAAATATTTAAAAACTTGTAAAACCCAATAAATGATATCAGACAAACATGGAAAAGCGTTAAAAATTTCAGAAAGGAAACAAAAATGAATGGAAAACGTCAAAAATTTTTAGGATGCCTAGGAAACCCCGTAAAACAATCGAATGAAAATCCATGTAAAAAATCAACAAAGAACTATCACTATGCCGGACCGTTCGCTTAACACAATTCATCCAAATGACCGTTCGCTTAACACAATTCATCCAAATTGACGTTAATCAGCTAGTTGAGCTGGTTGTAAACATAAAAGAAAAACTTTCTATCTAATCGAAAAACGATATCATGGAGATGTCACCATCACGTCAGCATCCATCCGAAACACAGCGCTAAGCCTTCAATTAGTATAAGCTGACACTTGTCACGTACCCAACGGCACGGCCCGAACCGCGCCGAGTGCAATATTGCCTAATGATTTAAGCTTATGTTGGCAGTTTTGTTGAAAATTTAATCAGACACGCTCCGACCGCAACCTCCTGCGAAATAGACGACATTTTCCGGCTTCCACGGTGAAACACTAAGTTGAACAGGGAAAAAGATGGCAGCAATTCGACACGAGCCCGGTGTCTCGAAACCGATCCCCTCAAAATACCACAGCCAAGATGCATGTTATTTTTGCTTCAGGATCGAATGCTTACCTGTGCGAACAAACTGCTGGTGCTGCCATGCTTAAATGGCACCGCCGTTTCTCAACTGAAACGACAAACAGTCGCCGCGACATTGACGAAGCAAACACTACGAACCGATTCCGAACCGGTGAGCAGGTTATTATTCTGACTTTCCGACATCTACAACGTCGTCATCATCAGTATCATCATCAGCAGCAGCAGCATCAGCTCGCTGTGTTTGCGTGCGTCTGTAGGCTCTAAAATCGTCAAACTAGACCCCCGGTCCTATTGTCTCGGCTCCCAAACTTCTCCCGGGTCGTTGAGGGTAGGGTAGCCGCCAGCCTTGAGGCAAAAACTTTTCAATATTTTTCCTCAGCCAGAGGACACGCGGGGATGAAGCTAGGCAACCGTACAGGGTGAGGGGTTTGGATGATTCCGGCGAAAAACGACGAAAAAGGTCGACTATATCCTTTATGTTTGGTAAGAGGCTTATGTGGGAAGGATTTGTGATATATTTGATACCGAAAAGCGTTTCGAATGAATATTGGTGCGTTGCGTATGTGTACGATTGTGTTCCATTTGTCGAATCCGGCTTCAGAACTTTGTCGAGCGGTCTCATTTATCTGCTTTTGTTTTTCCGTTACGTGTTTCTTTCTCTTTTACAAGGTCCACCGCATTACGAAGCTCATTAATCTGCCCATTGCACACAAAAAAAGGAAGAACAATTTGCATGCCATTTTAATGATTTGCATTTTAGGAAAAGCTTATAGTAGCAAACAATAAACGAAAAAAAAAACTATGTCACATTTACCATAAAACACACAACATCAAACAAAGCCCCAAACAAATCCTCACTGCATTTTCAGGTATTCATTTTTAAACAAATATTTGTTCCGTGCCGTTCCTTTGAGGTTCTGCTGTGCACCCCCTGCGATGGGCGAACTTTCAGCAGAAATGCTAACAGTCAAACAAAAATAATGCACCTTTTGCACACGGCTGCTTCTCTCCGGTAGCAAAATGCATCATCAACTCTGCGCATGACGTATTTGATGGATGCAGACATTAGCAAAAAATTTCCCAACTTTATGTAGATGTAATGTAATATGTGCCGAACCAAATATTTCACAACCATTTTTTCTCAACCAAAAAAGGCTATGATGTCGACGTAAAATGGGTGAAACTTCATCGCCATAGACGTGGAATGAAATTTTTGAACCATTTGTTTGCTTAAAATGTTGAACCAGGATTTTGTTATTAATTTGTTTGATGTAATACTTGAACGAAATTGGCCCGTTCTTAATAGAGCTACGCTTTGGATAACATTGTAGCTTTAATAATAAATTTACAATATTAAATAAAGCAAAAGAAAAGGTAACTTTAATAGCAAAAATCAGCACCAACTAAGAAGATAAACAGACTAATATGCAACGCTTTTGTAGTCAAACAATAGTGCAGCAAAAGCATCCGATTCCGCTTATCCGATAGCTTACCGGGAAAAAAAGGTGTTGAAGTGTGGCTGACTGTTAAGAATCAACGAACAAGTTGCCATGTTTTATAACCATCTTTCACGGGTTAGCGATGGGAAGCATCATTCCTTACTATCGCTCCGCTCCGGCACCAGATAACGAAATAAAGCCCGAACGCAAAGTCCGGAAAAGTGTGAAAGAATTCTCAAGATATTGTCACCACCGGCGCCGTGTGTATGCAGCGAGCGGAGCCCATTGTCGTGTCGTTTGATTGTAAGTTTTTCTTGTGCGTGTCGCACCGCATTGACACAAGGGCCAGAGCAGCAAGCATGCAAAGTGGGGTACATCGAGACGACAGCAGCAACAAAAACTCCGAAAAGGACAGATCCTGCCGGCAATAGCGCTTCAGTGCGAGGCTGCACAATGACGCAGCAGACCCCGCAGAGTGAGTGGTTGGCTCGTGCTTTCCGATCCAATGTCAAAGCGTATTATTATTACTTCAGCCATTTTTTTTGTTTTGGCATCTTTGTCCGATGCTTCGAGATTCTGTTTTCCACTTTACTCCGTGCACGCGTGCCGTGTGTTGGTATTGGGGAAAATAAAATTCTACCACTCAACCTCGGTACAGGGACGCCCGCATTTCGCGTTCGAGCGTCCTTACGCGCTCGGGGCACGCATACCAGCATCCAACGATGTGGTGGACTTCCTGTCAAAATTGGGGGACGAGATTGATGTTGATCGGTGATGTTTCTTGACAACCTCCAGTGCTGGTTCTCGGTTGCTGCTAGCCGGGTTTCGCTTATGCACTCCCACCAAGACCAAGGGTGCAAATGTTTGATGTTTAAACACCGGTCCCAACTCCTTGCCTAAGGTTGTGCGTTAAAGAGCGAACATGGCACAAGGACAGAACATCATCTTGTACTTGCTTCGGTTGTGATTTTGCGTTTACTTTTGGTTTAAGTTTACATAAACGGCACCACGATAATAATAAATGGTTTCTCGTCCAGGCTTTTCTTTTGTCGCAAGGGAGAAAACGATAAAACAACAAAAAAACCGAATCGATCCAGGCATCAATGCTGGTATGTGCCTAGAAATATAAAAAAAAATCACAAAGGAAAAAAGTAAATATAACCTTCATTCCAGCATTTCATTCAAATTTGTTTCAAGTTAAGCTAAATCTATTAATTATACTACTGCAATCTTACAAACAATCACGAACTCGTGTTGTTGTAAAATAAATTAATAGCATCCCGAAGCAATAAACTAAACCAAATACTGTTCACATTCCACGCATCAAACATAAACCGTGCAAGAGTTCCTTCAAACGCTTTTAAAAGCAAGCTTCCCCTCTGCTTCGTTTCGTCTCTAAAAAGTAGGGAATTTTTACAAGTTTGAAGAAGATGAAGTGCTGTAACGGGAACAAAGAATGGCACAAACTCTCCAACATCCCTCGCATCAAGCTAATTTATCGCAGAACGCGATTGCGCATTAGTGACGAAATCTTTAATGAATGAGCCATAAATTAAGCATGACCCCCGTGTTTCCACCAAACCTGGCCAACCTTCACCACCGGTGGAATCACCTCCGGTCACCTTCGTAACATTTGAGCTTAAGGTTTCTGTTTAATGGCGACCGGATTTGTTATCCGTCCCCGTCGGTGCAAGCGAAAAAGAAGAACCGGCCGAGTACATTTTAAACTTGCCCTTTTATTGAAACTTTAACTGCTCATTACGCCACCCGCCACTGTTTGGTGACAAATAAAGGACGAAACAAAAGCAATGACACCATCCACCGATAGCAATAAACACCCGGGCGCTGATTAAATGTAGCAGCTCTAGTGCGAGCTGCCGTCACACACAATCCGTCACTTCAACTGGCGGTGCCATCAGATGTTAGCCGTCTGTGCGACGTTTTGTTCCCGAAGACACATTAAGCCCAGAAGATGGCAGGCACCATCCCCCGGTGCAAGACGCCGCGATACTCCGGTGGGCATAGCGATAACGGTCCTACCTATCCGCGGGCAGCAGATGCTGTGGGCAAGATACAAAAGTAGCGGGACACAAAAGTGCGCCAGCAGAAGGCGACAAAATTGAAATCACGTTGATGTCCTTGCGCTCTGCCAACCGCCACGCTACTCGAAACGAAACGTTTTTCGGAACGATGTACGCCAGTCGCCACCCTTCGTCACTGACACAACAAAAATAAATGAAATAGGCAACGTCACACGAACAGTGATATACTTGTTCGGATCTTCCCAACATTCCCGGCCAGCCTGTCTCCTTCCGCCTGTGTTTCGTCACCGTATCCATTTATCCGCTACAAGCTGGCATGACTTTTCAAAGCGTATGGATCAGAATGAATCATAAATTAGCACAGACTCGGATGTCTACGGAGAGCTGAGCGATGGCTGAAACTGGGCAGGGTGAAGAATTCACTTTTATTAGGTTTTATGCGACTTCTGGACCGCCCGTGCCCAGCTTTGTCTGAGCTTACAGTTGGAACGAAGCGAGTGTTAAGTATGTTTGGCTAGCCGAGGCTGGAGCACATATTGCAAGGATTACTGGTCGGATAAAGGGACATATTAATCATCCGGATATCGATAGTCGTTTGTTGCGATTTGCTTTCCGCGATTCGCGATGCTACGATACTGCCATCATAGATGATGCCGTGGTATTTGACCCATTTGTTTACTGGTGTATATTCTCCCTTTTTTTATTGGTTTTACCCTCTCGATCTGTTGAAAACGATTTGTTGTATGGTATCTCTGGAGCATTTGTACATATTCACGGTTGCACAACAGGTGTCAGGTTGAGGGTATGCTGCGGTTTGACTTTTTTACGCTCAAAGTTATATAGAAAAACAGTTCATTTTGAAGTGAAGGTTTTCCAGAAGATAAATTAAACCGTACATGATATATAATGATTTGCATCAGTCCTTTTAATTATTTAAAAAAAACATGGATAAATTTGAGTGTTAAAAATTTCTTTTTGTTACTATTTATTACCATTATCACAATTTCCTGAATTGATAACAAATCCGATCCAGTGCCCAGGATACAGTAGCGTATGATTCTATACTGCAGGACCAGGTGTTGAGTTCTACTCAGACTCTCACCCTGTCCGTAGTATTGACTGTCGAGCTGTCATATTGATCCACCTCAGTGAAATATCATTCAGTCGCCAAACTCATTTGCACATTGCTGTCACTGGGTCATTACTGCAATAGAATCTGCTCATGTGACGTATTCGTTAGTGAAATTTTAAACTTTCTTTCAAGTGAACATTGGTCAATATTCTCAAATGAATATTTCATGTGATAGAAGCTTACCTTTGAATGTTATTTGAGCAAATGTAATGTCTATGATACCAAAGATCGATACCTTAGTGTGAGCAAAGATAAATTACATACCTAATACGACGAAATCATGGTGTATATAAGTGATAGTCTTGTAAACAGTCTATTGGTCCAAACTGCTGAATGGCACATCAAGGAGTTAAAGTCTGTAGTTGAGCGAACAAGCGAGATATATCATGTTTTTGGGCAGATTGGGCCGTGGAATTCTGCAGAATTTCTGGTAAAGCAAGCAAAAATGTCTAACCTAAGTTTCAAACCCCAGTTGCCTAAATTGCTACTGACTTAAAGCTGGCCGTTTGCAGTAAATAATATTTCTCTTTTCGAGAAAAAGATATCGTTGAACTTGGTACGTTAGGACCTCTCAATAGAAACCTTTTTTTATATTACTTTAGGTGATATTTCAAATTAAACTTAAACAACATATAGTACTATCCATTCCATAATAATGTTGGATTTGTTGGATGTGAGTATTATTTCAGGAAATCAAATGAAATCGAATACACAGATCTCTGAAACTAACATTTATAGCTAAAACAATCATCTAAATGCATAATATAAATTTAAGGCAAGCCTCGGTTAAGGATAAATCATGAGTAATAGACCATTGTGGTGATCTGGTGAGCAGGACAGTAATGGCGCCGGCCTTTCACATGGTAGGACCTGGTATTGTTCTCCCGTAACAAAGACTCAATATCCGATTATAAATAAACCTAGAAATTGAATGGCCTGCGTGACCTAACAGATCGTAATGCATAGAAGCATAAGTACACAAATAAAGGGTCTAGAGCTCAACTAGAGTTAGACAATAATTGTTTTCTCGCGCTACTGGAAGGCTTAGACATGACTATGAATGAATTTACCTCTCCAGATCCGCAAAGATGTGTCCTCTTTCCTAATTAAAGAGGATACTCTCCTAATTAAAGCGGGTGGTCCGGTGGTAAAGACGTCATCAGTTTCAAATGAGGACTGACTATTCAACTACGAGATTTGAATAAGTATAGTTAAGCCATTCAATGTTCGTTAAGAATAGGTCCTCAGTGGCGGATTTAGATTCTGGCAAAATTTTAAACTCTAACTGACCGTGTAGTTGATCCGTTTAAGTCTCAAACAAGTACATCTTTATCAACAATATTTTCAAACACTTGCAGCACTAGCTACTTGTACTTTTCAAGCATTTTTCTAATCCCAGATACAAATGCTTATATACTCAAAAATGAAATCATCCACTTTCACGTGCTGCATGTTTCCAGCATATATTTGCATGTACAGTTTTCTTTTTTATGTTTTGCAAATCAGCGCGTTCTCACCGAGCAAACATTTTTGCATCGTTCTTCGTTTGTTTCTCACGAACAAACGTGCCAGACAAACGCAAATTCAATTTCCGTCATACCACAGATTTATTTGCTGAAATAACATTGGCGGAAAAAATTAAGCACAAAGTATTTACTCAAAATATCATTCGCCTTCCACCGGCTCGTGCTGAAATCTTTTGTCGTTTTGTTATGCTTCCTGAATTGCCCGTGTACACTGCCCAATCGGTTTCCACGTTCGATTGTTTAATCGACGAAAACCCGACGGAAAGCAGCATCGCCTAGCCGGCAGCCCCGGAATGTTCGACGAGGTGGAAAGCTTTTCTATCTCGTGAGTAGCACTCGTTTTGGAGCATTCGATTTCCCTAAGCACTGATCGCCGAACGTCGGATGAATTCGTCGGACAGAATGGAGGGACGGAACTCCTAAGGTGAGCAAAAAAAGAACTGTTAACCGTCCACCGCGTAGTTTTTTTTTTTTTGCTGCGTTTGAACCAGCACACCAGATAGGAAGATATATTGGGTAAAGGAAAGTGAAGGGATCAAAATATAAGCTTATGCAGCAATTTTTCCGATATTTCGCGAATGGCACGTTCGTCATGATAAAAACGGTCCTTTCTCGTTGTGCTACCTTCTTTCGTTCCGCATCGACATGCTCCCACTTGCAGGACAAAATATAATAGCACACGGCACACGGCAAGGTGAAACAAGCGTGCAGGACAGACATCCTTATTGAACTATCGCGTGGTTTGGTAACCGCTTCGTAGTCCTTCAAACCGCGGCAAACGCACGGGTTGCAAAGAAAGCAATTTCGTCGTCATGCCCTTTGGGTAAACTCACCTTTTTTTCTCGCGCCAAAACCCGGAGAGAAGTACTTTTTTGCCTTACTTTACTTCCTTTTCCAATGGTTCCCACTCTCCATGCTGGCGGGGCAGAAAATCATCATCTAGATTACATTTCACGCTAAAATGGCCCTGATTGTTTAACAATTGATGGGAGGCTAGCAGTCCTGCTTCAGATTTAATAGACGAGAGTTAGAAATTTCTTTTGAGCAAATGAACTGGACCGTGATAGAGCACCCACGTGGTACGAACATAATCATTACATCCCCCACACAATAGCTTTTAAAAAAGTCAGCTATTACTATGATCACAAATAAAATAAAAAGTTATGAATACGTTTTGAACATACCGTTTACGGTTTATCTTCGTAATTATGCTATTGCTTTGCTATTACGAATTCTTTTTAACGACTTGTTGGAGTTGGATTGAATTCGTAGCATAATTATTTGCTTGACGAATGAATCCTTTTCGAAATTTTCTTGATACAAATTGGCGAGATACAAACCCGATATCAAACCAGCTTGACATCAATTACAAACCAGCCCATTTATCAGTAGAGATTTACCATATTTTCAGAAACACGTTATATAAATAGTGTAGGAAACATGCCAACAATGTTTTTATATGCTTTCTGTGTATTTAACTGACTAATTTCCAGCTGCATCTCGATTCATTTTATCTCGAGCATTCAACGATGAAACAAAAACGCATCGATCATTTTCAAGCAGCCGCTGTTTTCTCCTTGTAGTGGTGCAAGGCGTTATTGCGCATACACAATATGACCGTACGGTAACGTAGCGCACACACCGCTATACCCGTCGCTCTGTGTATGTGGCTGCTGGTGTGCGTGCCATCTTGTCTGTCACTGAATCGCGTTGTCCCGTTTGCCGTACGTAGATGCGAGTGTGTTTTCCCTAGACCCACTCGCTAGTTTTGTATTATCTTTGTTTTGAGCTACACACGCTTCCCCACATTTCTCTCATTAATCCCCGAAAATAGTAGTTTTTTAAAACACCACACACATCGGCACAGTGGAAAACCGATCACACCATCCTCCAGTTTTCCGGTGAGATTGCAACTGCGGGTGGTACAGTTTTTCGGTACAAGTTTCCCAACTTTTTCTTCCGCTTTTCGGTGCCAGCGGGCAGCAGCGTGTGTGACACGACGGACGGTCGATTTTCTCGAGCTTCGTTTCGATTTTTCGCTACCGTCTCACCGCAACACAAGTGCGCGAAGCTTCCTCGGTTCGTTTCGGGTAGCGGGCGTTATGCCAAGAAACTTGTTCGATACAGTGATAATAGCGAAAAGTTCCCCCTATCCCGCATTAGTGCTGGACGAAAGTGAGATAATTGCAAAGAAAGTGTGACACATGCGGTGTAAGTGTTTTTGCAGAACATTCACTTGCCATGCCAGAGAGCGTGGCGGCGCAACGTTCTACCCGTTCTAGAATGCTGTGACGCACAAATATAACGTGATTGTTCCGTGAAAGATAGTTCGACTAGGGAAGGAACGGCAAGGATTATGAAGCGAGATAGGAACTGCTTCTAGTGCGACAGAACCCGGTGCCCGCTTCTCGCGCGTGCAGTTATTGAGATCAAATCGTGAATGTTGAGAAGAGTAATCTAATCCAAGGAACAGGAATCTAAGAACACGAAACCGTCGCAAGAAAATCGAGCCTAGAACGCACGCGGCGCAAACCCGTTCACATCATTGCCGCTTCTCAAATTCGGCACATGCAC
This sequence comes from Anopheles maculipalpis, assembly GCF_943734695.1. Classification (NCBI taxonomy): domain Eukaryota; kingdom Metazoa; phylum Arthropoda; class Insecta; order Diptera; family Culicidae; genus Anopheles; species Anopheles maculipalpis. The sequence goes on along the minus strand of NC_064872.1, from coordinate 53,280,900 downwards.
CACAGCCACAAACCGTGTGCGGCCATTTCTTGGTGAAATATTTCGTGCGCGCTTGTGTGTGGAAACCGCAAAAAAAAAACGTTGTCATCACTCGCTCACTCTCGCTGCCAGCGAACCCCAATCTGGATCCGCTGTATGCGCTCTCTCGTTCGCTCTCGCTCCTTTTACACGCAGTGAGTTCAGCGTTTGGGCTGCTGCTGCTGCTGCTGGTGGCATGAAATCGCGGGTTCTCGAGACGCAGTGAATCGCGTTTTGGCTTCTTCTACGTTTCGCTTAGTGGTGTTGCCGGACTGTTGTTCCCGATTCCTTTCGCGTCACAAAATCAAAAGAACTGTCTCTCCGCACACACACACATGCATATATACTCTGTATGGTGTGCCGCGCGGTGGTTTACGGGGTGATAAATGTTTTGTTTCGATTGCCGTCGCGTTCCTTTGCAATGTCGGGTTTGACGTTTCCATAGTGTGTTTGTGTATATGGACGTGTGTATGTGTGTATGTGCGCGGATAGCGGATCGATTGCATTTTCCTACGTTTGCCGGTTCCGTTTTGCGGATCGAAAAAGGAAAAACCAGTAGCAGACGCTTCGCTTGGTTGGTGGTTGAAAAGAGCGTTCGTAAGGACACCACTACCATTGTCACAATATTCCGTTTTCTTCGGGTAAGTGCATCTCTCCCACATTTTTTTTTCATTTCCTGGCATGACATATTCTTCTCGGCATAGCAACCAGCGTGCGCGGTGCCCATTCATGCAATGAGCGGAGTGAGTTTGCGGTATCGATGGCTAAAAGTAAGCGACGGGCAATGTAGCGAAGAAAAGCTGACTCGGTGCCAGTGTACAGCGGGGAAAATCAATCACAGAATCTCGGTGGCGCGGCTTACAGCCCGCCTATATACCCCCAACGGATGTGACGTGTGCGACCCGAGTCTGTGTGGTTGAATGCCAGCGCAAACCGTTCCCTTCCCCCCTCCCGGTGGCCATACGTATTTGGAACGAAATCAGTTTGTCGGCTGTCCTTTTTGGTCCGCTCATTCGCAGTTTCCCTCTTTCTTCGGTTTTGCACCATCGTGTGAAGATGTTGTTTTCGGGGAGGTAACAACAGGAAGATGAAGGGCTTGTTGTTACCGCCAACCAGGCACGGGGGGACGCACATGCCGTGCACGTCCTCGACGAAATAATCGGTTGAAGCCACGGCAGCAGCATCACTCCACTTGTGACAGTTTCTTCATGAATCTTTCTCACCGGTGTTTGGTGTATAATGATTGCCGCGCCGCGCAATTGGTTTTTACTGGCAACCGATTTATACTACTACTGCTCCCGATGTGCCACACAGTTCCACGTCGAGGCAAGTACCGAACAGAATCTCCATTCCGCTAAATGTCGTCTCTTATTTGCCTGATATTGACGACCGGAAGGAATGTGACCGGTTTGGGAAAGTCGAGCTCTCCCCAGAGCCGCGTGTCCATTTGGCCGGGAACCGCCTGGCTGCACTGGTTTGTTTAACTGTTTTTTGTTGTTGTTTTTGTTCTTCTCATTCCATAATGTGTATTACACTTTATCGCGTACGGTCTGCGGTCACATTGTGCAGCGTGCTGCCCGAACCCGGTGCCAAAATCATGCAGATGACGATGGGATGGTGTTTTGCTGCACAAAGCGAAAGAGGGCCGCATGTTATCGTAAAGCGGTTATCGAGTTTTTGACCGTCGTTGTGCGGTGTTGGGCCTGCTAAGAGGGGTAGCATTTGAATGTATGCTGCTAGCTTTGTTGTTGCATCAGTACAAATGCACCAGTCGGAAATCGGTAGAAATATACGACACTTATGCAGCGTGTGCTTCCGATGCACAGGACCTGGGCTGGTGTGGCATGCAGCAAGGACTCATATTTTGGCAAAGGTACACCGATAGGTTGAGGGTACATGTAGCTGCATTGCTTTGTTCAAATCAATCGTCAAAGTATGCCATGGAGAAATTTTAGTCGATTATTTGCCCCACGAGCCGAGGCAGCTGTGTAAAGGCGGTGGGCCGGGAATCGGTCCGCTGGTCGGAAACAGGTTGCTGTCGAGCGGTCCAAACGGTTGGGCAGACACACATTCCTTTGACAAAAGTTCGCTGGTATCCCGCGCCACTGGTGAGTGTGTATTGATTTTAGAAGCCTCGCTTGGACACGTCTCGGACGATGCAATGTGCTCCACAATGTGCGTAGTTGCGCGAGGCGACATGTGTGGAGGAGAAGTACCAGAAGAAGCAGAAACGGTCCCTGTATATCCGCCCCTTGTAGGGCTTCCCTTGATTCCCTAGCGCGACAAACCCTGGGGGCTTCTTTCTCGGGGTTGGTTTTCTCCGACCATACCATATCCGGCTCATAATGCCATAAGCTGTGCACAGATGCACCTCAGCATTTGATGATGATCGTCCACTGACGTTCTGTACTCTAGCCTGCCTGGTGGACACCGGTGGTGGCGCTGGACATCGATCGAAACATGGAACGCAAGCCGCCCCGTGTATGTGACCAAATCCAGAAGCCTGTAAAAGAGGGACAAAAAACCAAACCGGAGGAACGAGAGGATATACATGTGCGGCATTGACGGGTGTGGTGTTGTTGCAGCAGTGGCTGCGAACGTAAGGCGATAAGAGGATTTATTCTCTACAGTTTTTATTTCTTTCTTTCCTTTACTTACAACAGTGGGGGGCCCCTCTTCCAACCTTCGCGTGTCCACAGTGCCTCTGACATACTGCTCGATGGCGCATGCTGGTGTATGGTGGCCATTGTCATCACCAATCTTAGGACTGGGAAGCGTATGATGAATGCCTCGCGCGCTTGATCCACTTTTAGGGGAAGAAATCTTTCGCGTACTGTGCCGTACACCGATATCAGGAAACGACACACAAACACTGGCCGGTTTCTTTCAAATGGTCACATTTCTTCTGCCGCAAGTAGTGGAATGTGCCCTCTATGCTTCGACAAAGATGCATGTGCGTCCACTCTCTTATGCATTGGCCTTTGTTTCATTTGTTGTCGATTGTGTGTGCGTTTTTGTTGCTTTTTTTTACAAACCCAAACCAGCGCGATACGCCTCTTGTGACCGGGAAGCGAGCTACTACGTTGTTATCGCATAAGCTCACGACGGATGTCCAGTTTTTTTTTCTTCTTTTTGCCCCCCATAGCGAATAGACACAGCGCGGGGTGATTGATTCAAACGTGGAAAAATAAATCTTTTCTAGCTTTTTAAAACGGTTTTGTGGTTTTCATAGTGCAGAAACTAGATTAATTGAGACTGATTTGTTGTCCTAAAATAGATGTTCTGATGTTTACAATTAATTAAATCGAATACAAAGAGTTTGTGGTTACGCACCGTACGCACACGGGTGATTTGAATATATTTTTTGACACATCGTTCGTGTGAGTCGCTTTTTTTTTGCTGTCCCTAGATAAGGTTAGCGACCTGTTGCTGTGTTTACAAAAACCATTATCATACCCACTACCAGTTGCACGCTCGCTTTGTTATCAACAATGTGATCGATAAGTTTCAGCATGTAAAATCGAACCGATGACATACGCTCAAACGGTGCGTCATCATGCGCACAAAGTTAGGGAATCAAAGCTTCTGGTTGCTGCTGTCGTTATGTGTGAGTTTATTGCGTTGAATTAGAAACGATGCTTATCTAGTTGATGTTTCTGATGTTGTAAATGACTGTGTTTTACAGTGTTTAGGAAGCACGCACCTTTTAGGAAATCCAAAGGAATAGCGAGGGCATTTGATATTGTGGTTGTGAATAAAATTAGGCTGATAGGTTAAAATAATCCATTTTTCTATTTGCTATCGAGTACTGGGATATAGCAAAAAAGAGTTTGTTTCTGTATTGTGAACTTATTCAGTCTGCTAAAGTCTCTTGTTGAAGTTAAGTCGAAATTTGTCCACAGGACCATCAAGCAATACCTGGTGAAACCTTCGGTCGATTATATTGTGCGATCCGGATGAGCAAGAATACACTAAAATTAACAAACAGTGGTATATAAAACATCTTTGCATTAATATCGCTCACATCATATTCAGAAAGGATCTTATTTGTAAGCCTTATCAAACTTAGGTTTTGCAGAATGTTGTTGGTCTTCTTCTGCTAAAAAACTTCTGAAGCCTTTTCGAAGTTGAGCAATTAAATATTTCAGCAGGCAAAACTGGACCAAGCCTGATGTCCCGATAATTTAACTTGCATGCTTACTCTCCGATCGAATATAAAATCAGAATTTATACATCCAATGTCCCTCCATATGTACTTGTGTTCTTGAATCTTGGCTTTTTTTGTACAATCTTGGAAATCTTATTTAAACTCGCTGAACGTTAATTCTATTTTCTGGCCTCTGGTCTCCATCTCCCTCGAAAACAGTTTTCCTTGACTCCGGGCCATGAGCCAGAAATGACCAGGACAAAGCGACTAATTATGAAGCGTCATGTTATTAGAACAATTTTATGACATCGCAAAAGCCTTATTCACACTAGTGTAGCAATAAGAAGTTTCCCTTTTTAACACTAGAATTACCGGACCAGTCTTTTTGATTGGTTTTATCCCTTTCAAGTGAATTTATTCTTCATAGTTAAACAATTCTGTCGATGTTGATGCATGACTTTTACACGTTTAACACGGGATGTTCATTTGTATGAATTAAAAAATTAAAAATCTAACCAAATAAGGATATTAAGTTACGTCATGAGCAAATCTACCTTAACCAGTCATTTTAACTAGTGATTTGTGGGACGATGAACAGCGTACTTCAATGCGAAATCCTCACAAAAAGTTTAACTAACGTTACACAAACAAGAATGAAAATGTTGCTGGCAAAAATACAAATTGAACTTGGATCGATCCTCCGAATCCGATCCGAAGCTCTGGTACATTGTTTCTTTGGTGTAAGTATCGAGTGTTTCGTGCCAAATCAATGGCAATACGCTGTACGAGGATCTAACCAACCGATCCGGATCTTCTAAAGCCCTATTATGTCGGTATAAGGATAAACGACAGACGTCGGGTCCTTGCAGAATAATTATAAGATTATATATAATGTATAACAAGTAAAGTATGATTTAAAAATTTTATAAGTAACATGGCTACAGTACAATGATGCTTTGATCAATTTGTTTTTCAATGCTGGTGTATTTTACGCGGGCGGGTCAACTTTAAAGAATAGCGCAAGTGCTTATGAAATCCTCGACAACTGCAATATAGAAACCCCTAATGCTTTAGCGAATCAGCAGAAATACATACAAAATCATTCAAAATAGTTACGGAAGCCGGTGCGATTGAAATGGAAAATGTATACTAGCCGGTTGAAGAGTCGAAAATGTAAACAAACTTTTTTACTTTTTTTTTTAAATTACCTAGTTTCTGAGCACGAAAACCAAATAAATACCAGATAATTTAAAAAGCATTTGGTTTTTACATCAAACGACAGAAATATTTTTAAAAAACCATATCCCAAAAGCATGCTAATAGTCGTATTCGAGATTTGAACCAGTGTGTATATATAAATGCGTTCAAAAACCGTTCAGCGTTTAGGCACAAACAATATTTTATGTTCGTCTAGAAAGCGCACTGCGTACAGTTTTATCAAATATATAAATATAATATGTTTTTGTGAATTGTTATGTACTGCAAACATTATAAAAATTGCAACGTGTATTAATTGTGCATGAAAAATGTTAACGTAAAAAAGCTTGTTTACATTTTTCAACTCTCAAACCGGTTAGTATACATTTTCCATATCAATCGCAACGACTTCCGTATCTATTTTGTTAGGATTTTGTGTCTATTTGTGCTAATTCGCTAAAGTATTGGGGGTTTCCATATCAGTGGTCGAGGATTTCATAAGCGGCTTGCGATATTCTCTAAAGTTGGTCCGCCGCACGCTATCATTTGCATTTTCCTGTAAGAAACAATCAATCAAATGTGTATTGAAATAAAAAATAAATTTAAAAAAATATGAAGATATTAGTCAGATCATAAAAAAATATTTATTTTAACTGGACGCGGTAGAGTTGCAAACGTCAAAATCGCGGTAGTTCTAGTGTTAAGCGACCTTACGTATTAAATTCAGAAATGCATAACTTTTAACAATCTTTCTAGTTGTTCCCCTCCTAATTTGTGTATCTTATTTGTTGTGGGCAAGCAATCACATCCACTCCCTTTTCATTTGTTAGCATGTCCTGCATGCTGCACTTGGTTTAAATTTTTTTGAAAGGGGAGAAAACAAAATCCAATGATGTTGACGTTTTGTTGTTTCGCTTTCCATTTCCTTTTATGAAGACGGTTCGTCTTTATCCAGCGCATATCTCAGGCCACGTAGCGTGTATGTGTGATGTGTTGATGCAACCGAGAGTACTACTGGTGGGGGTTGGCCATTTTGGTTGGCCCTTCTCTTCTCTGGACGCCTCAACAGGGATTATTCAGATGTGTGCAATTTTGCCGTGGAGATGTTTGCGTTTTGCCAGCAATTGATTGTAGCATTATCCTTTGGCTTTGCAGTTTTGTAGCAGTTAGTAAAGAATCAAAAACCTTTACCGTCTGCACTCTTGTCTTTGGGTTTTAGTGACATTTTTCAAGTATTAATCCATTTTGTGCGAATATTCCCCGATACATGCAACCACTTTTTGTCAACGTACCCACGTATGCTCTGGTCGCATTTTATGCAACGTACGATCATTTGTCGCAATCATGTTCTTTTGTCTGTCATGCCAAATATGTTCTAGTACTAACGTTTTTTTGTTTTTTTTTGCATTGTTTTCAATACTGTTGCCCCCTCGTGTGCAACTTATTTGGTGCGTCTTTTTCAGCAGTCGTGATCATCCCATGCGCCTGGCCGGTCTGCTACCACCCAACTCGGTAGGGGAAGAAAATCGGTTGGCTGTTTCGTTCGGTTCTTCTGGTTTTGTTTTTACGGCTATTCGTTCGGTTAGTTCATGTAACGGTATTAACTTGATACCGGCTCAGTCGCGAAAGCTGCCACACTTGCTGCTGCGTCTCTCATTCATGTGTGCGTTTTTTTTTTTGCACATTTTTTCGACGCGTATTCCATCGTTTTCTGTAGAGTTTGGTATGGGGTCCACAGGCGCGCTCGTCCAACAGCACTATAGTCCCAATAGTCGTCGGTTTGGATCAGGCCCCATCTCACATAACTTAACCAATTCCTATCCCATCCGGTGCAAAGGTTCTTGTTTTTCTTTTGCATCGGAATTGGAAGAAATCGAGAAGCAGAACAACATGCGCTCGCTCGCACACCATAACTTGCCATGTGACTTTTTGCCGGTTTCAGTGGTTTCACGGTTATGGGTGGGTGCTTGGTGACATGTGCGCGCGCGATACGTCGACTCGTGAGCGCACGAAAAACCAACCGTCGAATTTGGTATGATACTGGAAAGCAAAAAACGCCAATTCTTATTCAAATAACACGGTGTGTTATGCTCATACCGAACTTTTATGACCCATTATGGTGCGTTATATTTTTATTGCAAATATTTTCTCTAGCACAAAATGAATAGTTTTCCAAAGTTTCTGCTTGAAAAAACAGCCAAACTGTGTTGTTTGGATATGGTTGTTGTCTTAATCATACGATTAGTTTTCGTTTTTAATATGACATAAAAGACGCGTAATATCGTTCTCTGTGTCTTTATGAGCGGAATAGGATTAAATTGAAAGTTAAAAATAGAAAGTATTAGATTCCTAAACTGTACTAGAGCTTATCATAAGAGACCCAACTTTAGGGTACAGTATCAGCAATTGATTCCTAACGTGGTGCATTGACGAGCTGATTTTCTGATCTGATCGTTATGGATACGTGGGCTGTTACATATATTTCTGGCCTAGGCCACAAGAAATGTTGCCAGATGCAATCTAATATATTAATATTACCGATAGGTATCTCAATAACGACCTGGTTTGTTAATTTAAACATAATTTCTATTTATAACCCCGGTTCAAATACCGATTGCGATACTTTCAGATATGACATTAAAACTCTATGCAGCCTCTGAAGCCTAGTTTTATTATCTGTGGAGATTTCAATGCCAGTCATAATTTATTGAACTGCGCAAGATCTAACGGGATAGGAAAGACCCTTTTTGAGGAAGTTCAAAGAGGATTTTTTTCCATTTTTCATCCTCAAAGTCCTGCATATTATCCACACGATGCAAAATGATCCCCTTCTACACTTGATCTTGTACTGACCAATAATTTCCACGATTTAACCTCACTGCACACAGTCACCAACCTTGACTCTGATCATCTACCGGTTGCTTTCGAAATAAAAACTTGATTATTCTCTTGCAAATTGGTATTGTTTTGAGAAATTCTGAGATGAAAAGATTAACGTAACTACGCTTAACTTAAGCGATATAAACCATGCTATGATTAAGTTTATCACTAGATTGATTAACAAAGCGCATAGTCTATTAGTCCCACTAACGACACCTGACCATTACAAGGTTATTCTTTCAGACTGTATATTAGCAAAAATTAAAATAAGTTACATAGTTAGAAGAAAATGGCAAAGAGATAGAGAGAGAAGAAACCATCTGTTCAAAATGCTCTATAATAAATTAGCTAACGGAATAAAAAACGAGATCAAATCTTTTCGAAACAAAGCTTGGGTAAAAACTTGAAATCTGAATCAAACTCTATACCTACGTTAGTGTCGAACAATAAAACCTATTCGACTGATAAAGACAAATGTCAAGCATTAAAAACAATTGTTTGACAGTTGCCATAAAATAAGTTATTTTCCGGCAACTTGGAAAAGAGCAAAAATATTTTCAATTGCAAAACCCAATAAGGATCGCAGTAATCTAACGAATTATAGACCAATAAGCCTGCTGAGCTGCCTTGCTCAGCAGGCTTATTTTTGAGAAGCTCATCGAAAAACTCTTAAACACTCATGTACACACCCAGAATTTAATTCCGCAATATCAATTCGGATTCCAAAAAAACTTGTCAATTACGGATCAGTTAATCAGGTTAACAAAAACAGTGAAAAATAAACGTTTCCTCAAAAAATCAAATGGGTTAGTGCTTCTTGACCTCGAAAAAGCGTTTGAAGCCTGTGTGACATTGTGGACTTATCTATAAACTTATGAATCTGAACTTTCCAGCAAAAGATAACCGTTTGATCGACTCTTTCTTTTCAAACCGACATTGTCAAGTACAAGTTAAATCTTCCTTTTCTGATCCTTTTAAACCCCTAGCGGGCTTGCCGCAAGATAGTGTTTTATCTCCGTCACTTTTCAACATATTTACATCAGATATTCCTTCAATCAATTCTGTCAAACGTTTTGCATTTGCGGATGATTTTGCTATTAGCTCCTCCGCTCGCAAACCCGCAGCTATTGTGCGAAACTTAAACCTTGGAATCAAGAAATATATTGCCTATTGCAGCGCGTGGAAGCTTAAAATCAACGAAAACAAAACAGAATTGATATTTTTCTCACGATTCACTAGTCAAAGGAAAAAAACCTTACAAGAATCTCAAAATAAACAACTCGGAGATTGCATGGAGTAACAATGCTCAATATCTAGGAGTTTATTTAGACAAAAGATTGACATTTAACAATCACACCGAGCAAAAACTTATTAACGGGGAAAAGGTTATGAAATCACTTTACTGTTTTATAAACAAAAACTCAAAACTAAACTCAAAGAATAATTTTTACTTTACAAAGCAATAATCAGACCAATCGTTCTATACGCGTCACCCGTATGGGGAGGCTGTGCTCTGTCACGCATAAAGAAGTACTGCAAGTACTGCAAAATAAATGTATAAATCGAATTCTCAACCTACCACCGTGGTATAGCACAGTTGATATTCATATGATTTCAAATAGGCCAACCATTGCTGAATTTATCGGAAACTGCAAGTGTAAATATAATTTTAGAAGAATTAACCTTACGCCAAGGAAAAGGACTGCACAAACGTGAATTATTTATTTGATATTTTATCTTCCTTTTTGCTCTAAGCAAACTTTTTTTTTCTATTTCTTTAGTGTAAGGTTCCGTAGTATAAAATAGTTTTAATTGTGATTTGTTAGTTACAAATACGTTAAGCCTAGATTATGCTTTAAAAAATATCAATACCAGGGTTTTTTGTTGAAATTCCTGACAATTGATTTTGTTGAAATTGAAATTGACACTTGCTTTGGTAAACTCAAATTTTTCTATGGCGATGAAGTACCATCCTATAGCACTGTTAAAAATTGGTATAATGAATTTAATCGTGGCCGACGTACGCTAAATGACGAATTTCGAGAAGATCGTCCAAAAACGAACATCCGTTGTGACTGAAAACATCGATGCCCTTAAAGATCTAATTGCACAAGATCGTCATGTGACATACTGCGAGATAGAGGCATCTATGGGCATTTCTTCCACCAGCATAAACACAATTTTGCTCAAACTCCTGGCCGCAAACAAAATTACTTATCGTTGGAGCCCGCACAAGTTTACAATCGCTAAAAAAAAAGAAATTTTGAAAAAATACGATCATGGTGCATCAATAGATGTTTATAAGATCGTCATGGTTGAACCGCGTGGTTGAAGACCGTGTGGGTCTTCAACCTCGAACCAAATCCAACGAAAGTTATCCGTGGAAGTAGCACTTCGAAGCAAACGGTCGCCTGTTTCTTCAGCAAAACTGGTCATGAGGCGACTGTTCCACTTGCAGAACGCAGGACGATCAATTCTGAACGGTACACCATAATTTGTTTGCCAGAAGTCTTTGGAAAAATTCGAAAAACGAACAACAGAAGACGGGTCATCATCAATGCGAGCTCTCACCATCGCTTATTTGACCGGTCAAAACGTCGAATCGATGGATCATCCGCCCTATAGCCCTGACTTCAAGAAAATAAATTCGTATCAACAAAATAAATTCGTGGTCAACGATTTTTGTCCTCAGAAGATGATGTTGAAGCGGTCAAAAACCACGTTTTGGAGGTATCTCATATAAATAGCAGCCAGCGTTGTAGTGCTCAATTATGTCTATTTCTTTTAGTACATTTAGGCACATAGATTCTGCATCTAGCCGACGAATCAGTGCATCAATTTGTATTTTATAATATTTTTTTTATCTATAAATGATAATACTGACAAGAACGATATTCCCAACCACATGTAGAAAGATATATCCTGCCTGTTATTACAATCCCAGCTTATTAGTGCATTGATGAAATCCGTTTTTATGTCAAAAATAAAACAAAGAAGGAGCTTTGCACAACATCAAAGCATTGAGACTGAAAGGAATTGATAACATCTTATCATATGTATTGGATTTCTTTATTTTTGGCTTCAGCCCTTTCTGTCTTGTCGATTTAATCTTCTGGGTGTGCCGAACAGTCCTTCAAGGAAACACAATTTTAGAAAAACTTTGAAGAATTGTTGTAAAAAATGTTAAAACCTTCCTTCCGAACGTTAGTGATAGGAACACTGCTCCATGGCCAACAGTATTATTCGAAGGACTTTTTGATCCAATAGCAGCAACAAACCACCCGTTCTTCGCAAATGTTACCTTCTACGTCTGCTGTACGTAATCCTTTTTTGATAAAAGGGGATATATTTCTATTTCTTCAACATTCGCAATCATCAGCAACGGTTAGAACCGCTCCCTGGGAGCTGAACTTTGATGTATGGGATGGCTTGTAGAAGCGCGCACGGCAGGACCATTATTTACTGAACCAATTTGATGATCTCGATTTATACACCCATTGCTTAATCGATTGCAACTATCTTTCCCTTTCCGCGGTTTTTCAAACACAAGACACGGGGGGCGTATTAATTCTTCACACGTGTGCTTTCTTGCCCGGTTCCGCCCAGCCAAGCCTTTCCTACCTTCGTAGCAGTTTAGTACAATAAGTTCAGTATGTTTGTGCGGTATTTGCTTGGAGTTGATTGATGTTTTAATGTGTTGTAGATTAGATACTAATCCAAATTTCATCCTTGTTCCTTCCTATTTTGACACGTACTTTTCTTTCCGTTTTCTTCCAGACGAATTAACCCTCGATCCATCCCAAACAAGACCATCAACGGTGTGGCCGGCGCCAACCTGAATATCAGCCCCTGGGTGATGGTGTGGTAGTGGAAGTGCTTAGCCCCTGCTTAAAATCGTCAGCCACCCGTAAAACATACCTGCTTACCACAAAACAAAAAAATAAGTGCACACAAACAAAGCAAAGTAGATTTGTAACACGAAAGTTTAAAGAGAAAAAACCCTCCCTCCCGGCAGTGTATAAATCGACCACTAAGAAACAGTTCTGGGGGATTCCTTGCGCACCAATCACACTCCTTTACCAACGTCCGCGTCCGCCTGCAGAGACTGACAGAACAAACATTTAGAGAGGCGCGTTGCAAAAGTTCTATAATCAGTGGCCAAACACCCAACAGATACGGGCGCGTGTAAAAATGAAAGTATCTCGTAAAATTTGCGGATAGAATGGATAAGGTTTTTTAATATTCATCTCGTATCGCCGCATAATTGAATCGATCCATTTAGTTTCGCCCAAAATGGGCCGTTGCTTTATCATTTTCGTCGACAGTACTGCCTTGCTTACTTCCGCCAATCTTCCTGCTTAGCGGCATATGTTGTGTGTGTGATTGTACATATACCAGATACCACCGTGTCCAGCATGATAGCTTCACCTTCACCAAAGGAAGAAACACACGCGCTATTAAATCACGCACCTTTTTCCACCACACCACGTCCTACTCCGGCCCGTCGTAGAAGACGTCTCTTCTGTGGCGCGGCACCTTGCTGAAAACTTTAGCTTCCGGACAAACTGTTTGCCATTAAACCCAATTTCGATGCAATTTACCAATTCTCATTTTTTTTTTGTATCCCAGCCCGGGGTTTACTGTTCCGTTTACCTTGGTCCTTGGGCGGTGTTGCAGACGGGAAGGATGTTTTACTTCGTGTAAATCGTTTTTACGATTAAGAGCTTCACGTGCATGCGTATTCGGTGCCGGAAATGTAAAGCGTGTGTTCAAAACCGACCACTAAACATGCTTAGGAATAGCATTTAAAATTTAAATTTAAAAATCAGACTAGGGAAAATGTCAAAGAAATAGTTTGGCATCGTATTAAATGTGTGAAATGATTTGATTCAATTTTTAAAATAGACATTTTACTATTTACAATAGAAATTATTCTCAGCGATCTTAAAGTTGTCAATATTCCATATCATTCATAGTTAGCTATTATGTTGCTTTTTTGTACCGTCTTCTCTCTCTATCTCTCTATAGGGATAATTTGATCTGATGTAGGTGATGATGTTGGAGCGTAATTTTCCGCATCATCAGATTATCCCCCCCCCCAGTTTTTGAGCTAGATGAGGGCAAATGTCACTGACCGTGTAATGGTGGCACGTTGAAAAATGCCAAGAAAGTAATAGCAATATCAACAACAAGCAACAAAAATACAAACTTTTTTCAACCCATCTTTTTAAGTTGGTTTAAAGACTAGCGAAAAACTCATCTAAATCGAGATCGGGAGCTACACTCCTCCCCCCCCCCCCCCCCCCCCCCCCCTCACTTTTAGGCTCAGTCGTTAGTCCTTTTTTCCCCTGTTTTGGCTAGAGAATAGGAGTGACGAAACATGGAGCTAGATTTACTTTTAATTTATTTAATCTATCTTGGGCGCGATGACAACGTAGCAAAAATCCCGAAAGGCTTTGCGAACTCTATCCGGAATGTTTGCAAGGACACATTTTGCTTTTGTGTGCCACTTTGTCAAGGCGCGTTCAGTGAGTTAGTATCGGAAAGGACGTGGTATGTGTGTTTGGATGATGCGAGATGTTCAAGAAAAGTGGCAGGCGACAGAAAAGCGAAAAGTCACTTTCGCCTATTTTCTGGAGGATGTTTTTAATTAATCAACTTTGGTCCCTTTCTTGTGCTATTATTATTTTTTGTACTGCTGCGCGCTGTTTTATAGCATCGTTTGATGTGTAATTAAATCAGAACATCAATTGCACTTCGGACTTTATAGCAAAAAAAAAAGACATTGTTTATATGTGAGTGTGCAGCTTAACGTGGAGTAAAAGTTTGTCCGACTGTATCTGTAGATTGTGGTGTACACAATTATGGCATTTACTTTATGTTCTTTTCATGAACAATCTGTCAACTGAACATTTATTGCAAATTGAATCCAAAGTGAAGTTCTTGGCACATTCCGATTTACCTACCATTCGCAATTTGTTCAGTTCTGCAGCGTACCAGTTTCAACGTTTTCTTATTAAGCACAGCGTTCAAGCAGCATTACAAAGTGTAGAAAAAGAACAAACTAAGAATCCCGTAACTCCCGGTAACAGTGACTGCGGCCAACCAAGAAACCAGTGAGAACGCTTTATATTATATCCAGTGAGCAGTGTGCTTAAAATCAGTCAAAATAACCACCTTCGAAGCAAGCATCATTGAATCCTTCGCCGAAATGGAGGACTCCAAAATGGTCAAGATCGGGGACATCAATCTGTCCGATGATCCGGCAGTTACTCTCACCATTCGACTCATCATGCAAGGAAAGGTAGGTTTTTGGGGGCCCGATAGAGATGAATCTACGATCGAGTTTGCTTTGTGTACGTCTAAAAACACTATGATCAAATGATCTTATTTTAGGTTTATTTGAGGGTGAAACATTCTTTTCGTTTCTTTATAAATGTTTGTATGATTATCATCCATTTATATTCATTTTTACATATTTTGCGTCCTATCAGTCCTATCAGTGATCCATCCTTTCATTATTATCGTGTATTTTACAAAATTTAACAAAAATTCACTGGTTCCCTCATCAGTGTGGAAAAAAAAAACATTTTTTTATCAGAACCGAAGAGCGTTTCACGTGCCAAATACTAACTGAAAGACATTCTGTAAAATGTCATCCTTCGATTATCTCGCGAAAAACGGCACTCCCCTCGAGTCAGGTTGCTGCCCAAAGGAAGGAAGGTGGGTAAGAGAATGGTACCGAAATCCCCTCACCCGCGCGTGGCTGAGTGTGCGGCGTGCTCGTTCTTTTCATTTAGCAGCTGTGAAGATTTTGCCGTGTAGGCAAAAAGAAGACTCTTTAATTATACAGCACTTGAAGCAGTTCGCCGAGATGTGTGCGCGCTGGAACACTGTTACTGTACGCAACGCAACGCGGAGGGGGGAAAACGGTCTCATACATCGGCGCGCGGCGGTGGGTTTTCAGCTTCTCTTGTCACTTCTCTGCCACCGAGGCGTAGCACACATCTCGTTGCTAGTGAGGGTTCTTCACGATTTCCGTGCCACTCATCGAGAGAGAGAGAAAGAGGGAGAGAGTGAAAAAAAGAAACGGAAAACGAAAAAAAGTGTATGTCTCGTGGTCTCCATGATGGATATGTTTTATACATATAGTCTGCAATAAAGGACGCAGAGGTAGAAGCGACAGAAGTTCCCAATGCGCCATGATTCTCTCGGTCAGACAGTGAGAGCGGAGGCCCTTAGCCCCATGGTGCTGGTGCTCCTATCATCAGGTTCATCATTTTCATGATCATCGTCGTACGCTCACCATCAAAAGGATTCCTTTCCGGTCCCGGGTTTTTCCTCCGTCGCCCGGCTGGGTTTGGAAATGAGTAGGGTAACTCCAAAGTTAAAGGACGATGGCCAAACGAAACATCAGATCAGGATGGTGGAACCCTAGGAACACTACACAAAGGAGCAATAGAGAAATAGGACGGATGGTGTTTGTAGCTTGGTGTGGCACACGAGCGTGAGTGAGATGATGGTCCCTTTAGCACTTCCATATCCACTCGCTCACGTACAGCAATGCTTGGTGAAGGTGGGTCGGCGGAACGGAATACTGTTGGGAGGAGGATATCATTGCTCAAGAGTTTATGCATGTTTGAAAGGTAGAAATCCCGGAGCATAAAGAGGGTCCTGCTGTTCGTTCGCCTTCCATGCGGAAAGGGTAGTTGAAGCTCGGTGATGATTATGATGTGGGTTCTCCTTGCTGGTAATGAAAGTGGGCAGGTTGGCTTTTGCATAGAAGCTGTAAATTGTGGGATTTTTTTTATCAAACTATCTTACATTTTCTGTACCACTTTATGCGTTACATTCCTTTTTGCACGTTGAAGCGGACTTGTTTTCTTTTGCATCTAACGCTTACGCTCGGAGAAATGACGCATGTGGTGTTGAAATTGAAATTAATTTTAGTGTTCTTTTGTAAAACTCTTGCCCGTTGACATGGTTATTGGCATTGCTAAATGTTTCAAACTGATCAAGATCCAGTGCGGAGAGACACAGGATCGTGAAGCTACTCTATAAAGCAAACACGGTTAATTTTTCAATGTTCAGTTTTACTATCTGTATTAGGCCTGATTATCACATACAAATTGTCAAGACAAGTTGTCACACACGGAAGATTCGAATTATGACAGCCGTTTGTGTTGTCTGTTGAAAAAAAAAAACTTAACGAAAGGCAAACTTACAAGTACACTGTCAAGAATTTGCATTCTCTAACACAAACGGAGACTCGTATTTGTCAGCTATTTGAAACTGAAAGGCCCCAAACTCACCCGTTCCTGTGTGTTTCCAGTTCGTGTTTTTTTTTTTTTTTGCATTCCCAACCAAAATGTGAGCATTTTAATTCAGAAAGCTAGGGATGCCACTAAGGCGGAAAGAAAATATCGTCGGGCATCTTGCTGCTCGTTTGGTTCCATTTCTAATTGAACGTTTTTGGGCGGTACCGTTTCTTCCAAAATATTTAAACACTTGTTAAGTTGATCCGCAAGAAACCCGCTGAGTAGCAGCCAATATTTCTTTTGGTGTGAGTCCTTTTGCCCTTACAGACGGAAACTTTGACTCAATCTGATATATAATATCGAGGAAATTTTTTTTTCGATTTTCATAAATCTGAAAGGAACAACCTCGAGACCATATCAAAAACGTTTTGCACAAAAGTTTCACAGGATAAACTGACGCTTGTTTAGTAAGTTCCAAAGGGTCGAACATACTACGAAGCAGCCGACGTTTGTTTAGTAATATCTTCCGTTCTTTCAACCTCAGTACTGCTATCATCGCTCACATGATTTAAAAAATCAATTTGATATTCTGAATATCAACTACAATGCAACATATATTCTCAACAAGAACTCTTAGTTTACACTTTTGGTTTTGTTTTTGTTGGTTTCATCACTTTGACAGATTGATTTTGAATGCATAACGAAAAAAAAACGCCTAACGAAACTTGCCTGTCACAGGAATGGTTTCATAATGCAATTTTTTTCCGTTTGTATTGACCAGCTTTTGCCTTGAGACTTTTCCGTTTGTAATAGATAATCAGGCATATTGTAGCAGATAGTGTTTACCACCACACTGCGCCTTTGTAAGTAATCGCCATTCGCCCTCGCGGTTGTTTTGTTTCTGTAACGTGCAGCTTGTTTCGCCGGAATAGTTTTAGCCAAGGTGTGGTCGATTCAACTAACAACAGCAGCACCATTTGCGTATGTTGTTGCAATCACGGCGACGAAAATGCCAAATACATGTGCCTGTAACTTGGCTTGTTTCTAAAATTAAATCCAAAGGACTATTCCGTTAATTAGTCGTGTGGCGCGAAATAAAAAAAAATAAAACAGATCATTCCCGCCACCGTTGAGACGCTGTTGTGTGTTGCGCTCGAGATGACTCTCTGTGGGCCGAGTGGCTCGGGCACTCCCCCAGTTGGTGTGTGCGATGGCAACGAGATCACTCTTATAGCATAGCATGTTGCTTTTATTTCATTGCTTATGAAAAATGTAGTATATCATTGCAGGTATGTGTGTATTTGTCATCACAGCTCGGGAGACAGCTACTGTCTGGTTTCATTTGCGGTCTGATCAGTCTGCCTTCTTCTGGGGTCCGGTACCTTTTCCACTGTGCGCACCACCGCGTGTTGCGAAAAGCGTATGTACAGCAAGCATTTTTTTTTTGTATAGTTAGAGCACGAGTAAAACGTACCTAGTTTGGCGAGGAGGAACCCTCGAAGGGCGTGTTTCAAATTTTGGCTGAACTATGCAAAATTCGGTGACGTCGAATTAATACCGTCCTTTTGGACTAAATGCCGTGCGAGAAGCACCTTTCGCAGAGAGTTTCCGCGCTAAAGGTGGCCACTACTGAAGCTAGTCTAGACAAGGCATCAAAACAGCGGCCAACGTCTACAGAATGCACTTGTTCTCCCGTCTGCGCATCACCTTTAAATGATGGGCGAAATAATGTGCTCGCAGTGAAGCGTGTGCTTATTCGCGGACGAGGAGCGGTTATGGCTTAATGGTTGGGCTATGAATTTCGAGCTCTAGAATCTTTTGTTGCTGCACACATCAAATGCCGCCACACTATTTTCACCACTATAGCATTTCCTTGTGCCAGTGACGCGATCAGCGAATTCTAATTAAATGCAAGCGGAATTCGGTCCAACGGTGGAATGCGCTGATCACTAATCCCGTGTGCGGGCTTAGATGATGATGATGATGGTACCATGTTCCTGTGTGAAATGTGGAGCTCTCCTTTCGCCCAAAAAACACACACACACACCGGCACTCGCGATGCCTGCGGTGTGATGGCGGTGAAAGTTTGTGTCAAGGTGATCGTGTGCTCTGTGATTTATGGTTAATTAAATTAATTGAATTGCACGCCAACTTGAAGCATGTGCACGTCTGTGTGTCATAGGTAGTCTTCGTTGGTGGTTTACAGATCAGAATGAGCGCTTTTTGGCTAAATATGCTTTGATTCAAAAGTGAACAATTATTAAAATGCGTGTAGAGCTATGTGCACCATATTGAAAGGAAACGGCTTTTATCCATTACTAACTTCAACAGTTCCTTTTTTTTTTGTTGCTATCGTTATGTCATCAAGGAATATCAAGGTAATGTGCCTGTCACAAAAACAGGACACTACCATCGTTTCACAATGATAAGCGCAGATGGAACCGTCAGTAGCATACGTGCCTTGCCATGATGTACCTTCAGCCTGTCACTTGCAGGCGTTTTAAAATCCTTAAGGTTTTTTTTTCTGTTTCATATACATAAGTACAAACGTAACGTTGTCAGGTGTTATCGATTATGCCGCCTCCGCAGACATAAAACAATAGATTCGATTACTTAACTTTCATGTTTCGCATGCACACATGATGCAGTTAATTTATTAGTAAAACTGATATCCAAGTCATCCAGATGGTTGAGTTTTGAAATATGAAATAATAAAATAAAAGGCAAACTGTTTAAATAACTTTACAGCTATGTATGTGCCCGGATAGTGCTATACTATGCGTCTGCTGCATACATCCATCTGCATGTTGTACGCTCTCGCAACCTCCGTAAACGCTGTTGGGTTTAATTAAATTTGGTTAACTCCTGGTTGAGCTTGACTACTTTATGACTTTTCACTGTTGACTGATTCCTGTTAAGTAGCGTTCGCATCATGTGTACGCGATGATATATAATAACACCCTTTCGTCTATCCTGGCTGAGGCCTGGCTGGCCCCCCGGTGCCAGCCCAAAGCACCGACAGGGAGGGAGAGCTGGCCGTACACAAAGTATGGGCGCATTTTTACGGATTCACCGGCAATTGAATTACGGAAAAGCTGGCATATGTGATTTTTGCAAAAATCCTTTCCAATTTAAGGAACGTGTGCAGCACACAACAGACCCTCCCCCTTCGCAACATCACCCAGCGACCGTCCCTGTTAAGCTGAACACGGCAGAAGGAAGCGGTGTCGCGAACACTGAAACGCAAAAGTGTGCAAGAGTGTGGCGTACACTCTATTTGTACATTGGAATTCGTTATCGCTCCACTCTTTCCGGATACGGAATGGATTCTCGGTTTCGTTGGACCGCCGACTGGCTAGTAGCCGCCACCGGGTAAGAGAGTGTTGTTTGCCCGTAATTAAATCTAATGTGTCGTGCAAATGGGGTGTAAATTAAAATTGAAAAATTTAATTTCATAATCTAATTACTGCCTTTTGTGCGGATTGTTCTACGGCTCTCTCTCTCTAGCTCTTTCTGTCTGATGTTAACCGGCACTCTGTGGTGGCGGTAGATTTTGGTAAATTGTATAGTTTTACAAAGTTCGAAAACATCACGAATTGCATGATTCTAATATCAACATTTTGACGTTTACCGTCCATTTTTATAGCAACTTCATGTCCATCACGTACTACAATCGCTGCACACACAAAAAAAGGCAATCCTATCGCCTAGCACATCTCATTACATGCGTACAACAAATCGTGATGTAGTTGGAAGATAAAGTGGAGCGCTTTTTCGATACCAAAAGCACTGCACTTTCTGCAATTGGTGATAATATCCTTGTTCAACCGTAGCTTTACAGCTCGATCTGCGGGAGATAGCTCTTCTGCCAGCGCTTGTACAATATTTGCATTTCGTTGATAAGAAACGCCGAACGACAAAAAGAGGGACCATGAAATGTGCTGGTGGCAAGCTGGGAAGCATCGATATCGTGCGGAGATTCGCCGTTGCTTAATTGAATTGGATTCATTCCTTTCCATAATTGGAAAGTTCATTCCGATCGATTTGAAGCTTGCAGACCCTGAAGGAAGTTCGCAGAAAGTAGAATCAGTAGAAGAAAGAAAAAAACATTTATGAAACGTTCTCGTTCATTTATCGGTACAACCATTCGAACGGTCCAGAACGCTAGCAGAAATTCGAAGGAACACAACCATCAACCAGAGGATTGTGCTTGTCTATGTTGATTTTTTGCTAATAGTCCCTAGTACATATCAACCGTACCCTTGGCCCGGTGTAACCCTTACCCGACGGTATATTTGAGCGGGCATCCTGTTCCAATTATTTTGCCCCAGACTAAAGGTAAATGTTAGCTTAGACGTTTTCTGGTACAATTTGCCCCGGTGTTTACATATATTTGCATGGATGTGAGAGATATAACTAGCTTGTGCGATAAATTGTTGTTTAAATCTTCTACAAACTGCTCTACACCAATCAATCCTACGTCAAACATTGGCTATGAAGTCTAACGATAATTATGATACGATTAAAACTGGAACTGGTTTTACGATAGCAGAGCTATTTAACCTGTCCCTCAACAAGATTTTCTACCCAAGAGCAAGTTCTATTCGACGAGCAGGTTTTTACGCTTTTGTTCTACATTCTGTGATGATGTGTATAGCGGTTCGAAAAATATGATGATGGGCCTTTCTTTCCCAGAACCGCTTGAAGTTGGATTGAAGTCCGCAAAGATGAAGGAATGCTACTAACAGCACAAAAACAATCAACTAATTGCTTTCCTCTTGGATTACTCTGGCCAAGTTAACGCAGAAGAGCAACAAGGGATATTGCATTGCGTATATCAAATGGCGTAGCTGGTTTCTTATTGAAGGAAGAACAAGATTATCTTATCCTGTGCAAACGGTTTGCCTATCCATTTGTTCTTAGACTCCACAAATTGTTGATGGTTGAGTTTTGACGTATTCTCTCTATGATTATGATTTGCAGAGTAATGCTGACACAAGAAAAATGAAAATAAATTTGTAAAAATCCTACAACCCTCCAAAATAAGCATAATTATTGGCTGCTTTTACTAATATTCTTTAAAGAAAACGGACGAAGCAATTCGGATCGTTGTGTACGACTTAAGCAATCAACGAAAGGTACTATTTATTGTCCAAGAAGTACAGCTAGTAGGCGCTTAGTACTCACGATTTCTCTGAATTACAGATACCCATAAATCCAGCCGTCCAGTGGATGTTGTTGTTCCACTTATCGTAATCATGCTCCTGGCACACGGGTCCTGCACAGGTGGGATCGCATAATCCTCCGACCATTCGTGTCTTGCGCCCAGCACTACCATATCATCATATTACACAAATGAGATGCTGATGCGTCTTGCACTGCAACCCATTGGACGGTAAATAATTGATGCTCCATCGACCACCGTACGTTTCGTGCGCGCGCGCGCGCGCGCACACACACACGCTCTCCTCTGTGTTCGGCCAGCTTTATGAACAAGTGCGCTCTGTGGGCTCGTAATCGACCATCTCCATTTGCTGACTGTACCGTTTCGACTTGGCAACATAACTCGGTAAGCAATCGAGTATCGTCACGTTATCTTCGACTGTCGAAAGCAGCACTCGGACCGTATCGATTGTAAACGACGGTACATGCCAGTCCTCTCCCAATTGCACCTATTGATCAGCTCGATTAAGAGATCACCATCAGGGTGGAAGAGGTTTGCTGCAGGCGGCAGGATCAGGGTTAGCTGCTGCTGCCACTGCACAAGATTGTTAGCAGTTGGCAGGGCATACGATTGCGTCTCCAACAATCCACGATTTTCGGCCTTTCCACTAAGCTTCTCTTCCTCTGAAGAACTGATAACGAATAACTTGATTTGTTGCGATTACATCACGCTGGCTGCAACATCCCGGTATCGTTCGGTGGTGGTGCAGTTTGCATTGCCTCAAATGTGTGTATGCAGCGGTGAGTATTGAAGCCTTCTTGATGTGCATCACGATGGCGGATGCTTTCCCATATAAGGGCAACTGTTCGTGGGATGTGGCAGATAGGAAAACATTTGACATTTTCCTTCAATGTACCGGTTCGGTGCAGGCAGACACGATTCAAATACAAACTTCCTTACAAGGAAGAGACTACGTTGGAATTAGCATCAGATGACAGGATGGCATTCGAGACAACAACAATTTGTTTCGTACATCGATGCTTCTTAACTACTGTTCATGTTGCGTAGGTTTTTTGAAGATGGTTTTGTGTATGCGAA
This sequence comes from Anopheles maculipalpis, assembly GCF_943734695.1. Classification (NCBI taxonomy): domain Eukaryota; kingdom Metazoa; phylum Arthropoda; class Insecta; order Diptera; family Culicidae; genus Anopheles; species Anopheles maculipalpis. Next base: position 53,258,138 of record NC_064872.1, on the reverse strand, counting down.
TTTCATTTCGCATCGCCCATCTCTCTGTATGTTAGGAAAGTGTTTTTGTTTTTTTTTTAAATACAAAATACCATAAATATAGCATTCCAGTTACACGAATGTTATGTGGCAAAAATCGAATGCGCGTGGTTTTCAGTTCCCTTCGAAGGGAGCACATTTTTGGCAAAGGAAAGCGCAACAGCAGCAGCTGGCCCGGAAGCGAAACTCCAATACGCGCGGGCGGGGAAGGGCACGGTAACAGGTTTTCCGTTTGCACCACCACCACGTAGCATAATATCGTGAATAAAATGAAAGAACACAACAAACATCTTCCATCCCAGCCCAGCCAGTCAACCGCAACGATATCGTCATCGATAGGAAAGTCACAGGTCTAGAATGTGTGAGCGGAGGAGTGGCTGCTGAGTTGCTGTCTCTGGTACAACCACCAACCCAACCTGAAGCTACCTGGGCGGTGTGGGTGCCCTAGGCAAGTCCTTTCTTCACACGACAGACGCGCAAATGGGAGTGCTTTTGGCATGGTCTGGGAATGCTCTCGCCGTTATATACACATAGCAAAAGGTATAAACGATATTTCTCTCGGTTTACGTATCGAAACTTTTTTAATTAACTTTTTTTTTCTTATTTTCGCCTCATTGTACTTTTTCGTTGTTGTTGTTGATTGTTTGTTTTCGTCGTTTTGTGTCGCCAATTTTTCGAAACATTCACAGATGCTTTGCCAAATCGAGCTCTGCTCTGCTCGCAACTTTTCTCTTTCCTTTTTTGAGGCAGTCTCATTTGTTCCCTAGATAGCGGGGGCGCCCTTTAAGAAGATGTGTAACATTTTTCCCCTATTAAGAGATGCGTTTTCTTAACAATGCTTTGTGTGAAATAATTTACAGGATGTAATTCTTTTTTCTATACAAATTTGAATTTTAAACATGAGATCACCAAAAATTCAATACAAACTGCTACTTTAGACATGACTGTGCTGCTCTTCAGGCTTTATTTTGCGTTATTTTCACAAATTAGCCATAAGCCTGGTTTCAAACCGCAGAAGAAATCTCATTCTAGTGGTGGTACCATAACAGTCCCTCCCGACGGGGTGGTAGACATTTCACTGAACTATCCGTTTTTCCTAGGTCAGGAAAATTACACACATTTCGCCTTGTGGTTATTTCTGAACCTTTCATTTTCATTTTAGAATTCATTTACCTCTGGTGAGTCCTGCCCCACCCGTCGTAGTTGAAGCACTTGCTGGTTGGCTGCTCTGGCACGAAGAAAGTATTGCGGGGACTTATTGCATTTTCGTGTCGTTTTGTACGGAAAGCGGCACTAGTACATGGGAAGGTATTTCTGCTGTCCCTTTTGCCAGACCGACCGCTTTGGGGACTGGGTGACCGAGTAAAAGTTCTCTAGCATCTCATAATCGGGGCGGATAACACTTTCCGGCACTTTGAACCATATCACCATCAGCAGTTTGTTTGCCAGATGTTGGTTGGTTGTACAGTTTCCTGGTGGCCAAGTTCTGGTCAACAATATGAGCCTAATATTTTGCATTTTCTGGGCTGTGTTAGAGGAGCCAGAAAGCGACCGAATGGTGAAGTTTTGCTCACGGGAGTGCTAGTAGTAGTACATCCGACTAAGTACGTCAATGAACCATCCCTTAACTGGATCCCAAAATCAGGATCCCTATATCACAAAACGGTCGTTCTCTCTGGTGTGATGAATGTTTGGGATCTCTTCGGCGTTTGAAATATCGTCGTCGCCCCGGTGGTGTTTGGGGAACACGCTTAGGGGATGTGTGTGTGTGTTAGTTGGAAGAAAACCAATTATCCTGGATTAATGTGTGGTTGAAGCTAAACATTTTGCGGAGCACTTTCGGCTGGCTTAGAGCCCCGAATGCCGTCTCATGTGTAATAGTACCGGCAATTGCGGTCTATGCATTACGGCAGGCACTTGTCGTACATGTAAAATGAATTTCGAAGAATATAACTCTTTTTGGGTACTTTATTGCGTGTATGAATCACTATTAAATTGAATAGTAATTTATTCCTCTGACCGTTTTGAACTTGATGCTGGTACAAGATTCCTCTCCGTCTACACTGTGTACGTGGACATCAAATTTTCGTAAAAGAAAACTATAGAACTTCGGATGTCACTGCTTGTACATTTCCAAAACGGATCAGGTCCCCATATCACACTTTTCCTCGAGCGTTACGAACATTTTATTTGTCAATCCTCTAGCTATTTTCGATCATGTTCAAAACGAACTTTGTTACCATTATTTTTCATGTTTGGCAAAGCAAAAAAGGGAGGGTTTTGTACAGAATCGGCCGCCTGCTGTCACCAGGTCGTCTTCGCAAAGTACACCAAATTGATGTATCTTCTTCTTCTATTACGGTCTTGTTCGAGGGCAGCTGCAAAAATTGAAACCAGCAGCCAAACGTCCACAGTAGACGGGCGAGTGAACTGAAAATTGTTCAAGCGTGTACCCGAGAGGGAGGGACGCGCGCCGGTTTGATAACGCTTCAAAAACCACCACACTCTCTGCTGCTTTGTGAAGCGTAAGCGAGAAAAAAGTCAACCTTTAGGGCAGAGACAATGCTTCTAAAGGGAGGCTAAACACGCAGCCTAGGCCTAGAATCGCCAACATTTGCGGATCCTTGGAACTTCTCCTCCCCGAAAAACGCCCACACAATTGTGGAGGACCTTTCGACGACGATGTAAAATTGACTAGCAATGTTTGGAAAGGCGCAGAAACCGAAAAAGTGGAATATAATTTTCAAAGGAATGTTTTTTTCGGGTGTTTGGTTTTGTTGTACGGTTTCAAGCTCCGGGCTTCGGCATAAGAAGTAATGTTTTCGTAACCTGATGTGTTTCCCATAATTAAAAAGCAGCGCCAGCACAGAAGCGAGCGGCATTTAACGTTTCCAAAGTTGGAGTTTTTTCTGTGCGTCGGACTCAATTGGGTAACGATCAAAGAGGAGTAACAAAACGGTGGAATTTGAATAGTAAAAAGCCTCTTGTTTTATGTACACATTTTCAATGTCTCGTATTGTGTAACTCAAGTAACCGGATGCAAAGATGAGGACATGTGGGCGAATTGAAACCTTCTCGCCATTGGTCATAATCAATGGCGGGGAAGGTAATCAGTAACAGAAACAGAAAGCCTGATAATTCCCATCGAACGTATATAATATTGATTCTTCCACTGGAGACGCTACCGGGTGCGTTTCAAACATGTATTAATCATTGGCCACGTGGCGTATTCCAAGAGTAAAAATAAGCTATTACACGTTTGCAGCTAATTTTTGTCCATGTTTAAGGAGGACAAAAATATGGATTGCTTAAAGTTAAGCCTCCGCCAAATTAAAGTGAAATTTATTTCATCAATCATTCTGGAAAATCCTTGCGCATCACATCATTAAGCCACGACACTGTGCAGTGATTTGAATTTATTATTTAGCGTAGGAAGTATTACTTCATTACGACGCGCACAGCGTTTGGGGAAGAAGACGCGTTTGACAGTCTGAGGATGGAAGTGATTTGTAATTAATTACTACCTAGCTTATCGTTCGGTAGATTGGATTGGATTTCGGCGTTAGAATTTCTGGATAATGTCGGCCATTTAGTTTAGTAAGACCGCGCTGCAGCCAATTTGTTGTGCAATGTGCAAAAAGTTTTTAAATTTGCAAGGCAAGAATGTTGTGAAAATTTATTTTAAAATATGCGGTTTTTTAACAACACTTTTTTGCGTAAGAAAAATTTTGTTCCTTGCTTAAATAATCATCATTAAACACTCAATTTCTCAAACTTTACAACGTTACGTTGCACAGTTAATAAACTGCCATAAATTACGTCTAACGTTTGTGCGAACACAAGGATATTCGTTTCTAGCCAATGTTGTCTGTTGGGGAGGTGACACAGGTTTACAAATTGCTTCCTACAGCCTAATTTCCTGCACGTGCTTCACCATCATTGCCCTCCCAGCCCCGGAATAGAAATCTTCTGGAGAGAGACGCCACACCATTCTAAGAGCACACAGAGCAGACACGGATCGAGCGACAGGAAGAACCGCCAATGGCAGATCTTAATTCGTCTCCTGCGTATCCAATTTTCCGCCAATAAGCGCCCTATGTACTACGCCGTATTCGTACACGCTATTGATTCGTCGGTGTACGGAACTGACTGGTACCGAATTTTAGCATGTTTTGTCAGTTACCGGGATGTAACGCCACCGTGTCCCGGGGAGCATCGTGGCATCCCAACCAAAACAGTGCGCTTAATCACGCTCGTGCTCGTCGAAAATCTGCTCCGAGTCTATCACCGAGTCTACAACGCCAAGCCTCGTGGGGTGAAACGGCTTCGAAACGAAATAGCACCTTAGGTCGCTCATTTGCAAACGAGATACATACGCAATGTGCCGATACTATCATCGCTTCGATAATTATGTGAATAAGGGTAATTGTGTGTCGGCATCAAGTTCAAGTGCCGCAAGCGTTAGCGTCGATAAAGTTTGACTGCCTTTTTGAAAATCAATGAGAATTATATCTCTTGATTCCCGCTCATTAGCAACATCTTTTCCAGCCCGATTGCTTCCAATTTGATGGGGCATGTTATTGCAAACGTCTTTTCAGATCGCCATTCATCAATGTGTGTTCGATTCGCTCACTGTGCGTGGTGTGTTTGGGATGTTTTTTGAGGTGGCACAATCCGTAATTGGTTATTAGAGCAAAATTGTATCGAAAAATATTCGTAGCTGCTACAAGTAGAAGTACCTTTTCAAGAATAACTCATACCGAAAAAGTATATTCTAAATTCGTTTATTGTCAACATGTTCTTATTGCTTGCTGATGCATCGCTTTCCAACATGGAGTGGTTTCCGCGTTCTCCCGTTAAAGTGTACAAGTATGAGAAATTTTCTGGCCGTTAAAGTGGGGATTTCTTCCGACGTCTTGCTTTATATACCCGGCGGTTTACAGCTGCCAAACGCTGTTACTAACAGCATGTGATGCATGTGGTTGTTAAAGTGTCGGTGCGTGTTTGCTGCTGTTGCCGGAACAGGTTTCTTAGAAGAAAAAAATGGGACTAAGAGAATGCTGCGGGAAAAAGAGATAAATATGTTTATATAAAAAAATACGTAAAACATATCAAAGAACGCAGAATGATAATTATATTCGCGGACGCGCGAACCTCGAGTTTTTGTTTATAAATATCTACCAGAAAACATCAAGGTGTGTATTACTTTACGGCCGCTGCAAGCCGGGTGGGAATACGGGTGAAAGATTGGAGTTTCAGCATAGAAAAGTGGCTGTGAGTTGGGACACGATTGGAAGAAGAAAGTCGCGCATACTATCTTGGCCGTGGCGAAAAGCAGTAAACCGGCCAGACGACGCTATTCTAAATTTATCTCCAACGTGCGCGCACCACCTCCTGAGGAGGGCAGGCATAGTGCTACATTGGTGTGAGAACGGCACGATGACAGAATTCAGCAATAAAATTGTTACTCCTTGGTACCATTTATTACTCCATCGACGAATAGAGAGGGTATTTCGTTCATCAGTGGATAAACGGTTTCCATCTCATGTGTACTGGCTGCACGGTCGAATCATAGATCATCTCCTGTGATGATAAAATTTCACTTTCTGTAATGTGCACCTGTCAATGCTTGAGAAGTATGGCAGCGTTTACAGGGCCGAAATTCGATCACGTGTTCACGTGTGTGACCTCTCAGTCTATCTGGAAATAAGTGCTTAAAAATAATAACGCTTGTTTTTTCTCTTCTTTCATTTCAGGTAATGAAGAAAATGGAAAATATGATGAAAATTCAACGTCATGGTAAGATTAATGGTTGATAAGCCATCGATGTCATCCAACGATTGTTATGGAAAGCTGATTCGTATTTGTAAAGACATAAGTTATTATGAATAATTTAACGTTATTTTCTTAATTATTATTTATGGCTATAACTAACATCAAATGGAAACATACACCGATCAAATTACTTACTTACTTACTCATCAGGCGATACAACCGCTTTACGGTATTGGTGGCCTGCTATAGCAGAATCCGGAACCGCTCACGGTCCCGCACCGTCGTCCGAAAATTCGTTATACCGGCCTTGATGACGGATGAATCCACGCCATTCTCCTACCTCAATCTGGGCCTACCATGCCTCCTATGTCCGTGTGGACGGCCTAAAAGGATTTTCTGAGCTGGGTCGTCCGGTGCCATGCGTATAACATGGTCAGCCCATCGGAGCCTGGCGAGCGACTTAGTCGCCGCACGACGGTGAGGTCGTCATACAGTTCGTACAGCTCGTCGTTGTATCGGCTCCTCCATTGTCCTTCCACACATACGTTGCCAACGATCCTTCTGAGCATCTTCCTCTCGAACGCGGTTAAGAGGGCTTCGTCTGTTTTGGACAGGGTCTATGTCTCAGAGGCGTATGTGAGTACTGGGATTATAAAGGTACGATACAGTCCCAGCTTGAACCGTCGCGACAGGTTTTTTTGAGATGAGATGTTTCCTCAGGCTGTAGAATGACAGACTGGCCGCCAGCATCCTAGCGCGCAACTCCGTCTCTATGGTGTTTTCGGTGCTGTCTTTTGGTCCGAGATAGGTGAAGTTTTCGACAACTTCAAATTTGCGGTCACCTATCCTTCACCCCCACCCCCACGTAATTAAGGATTTCTTTGTAGGACCGCTGATGGTGCCACCATAAATTTGGTCTTTGCCTCGTTAGTCTGCAACCCGAGGTTTTCTGCCGCTTGCTCGATCCTTTGGTAGGCCTCTGCTACCTGGGAGAGCCGCAGACTAATGATGTCTATATCGTCAGCGTAAGCCAGGATCTGGGTTTACTTGTAGAAGATGGTTCCCGAAGTCTCCACCTCCGAGTCACGGATGGCCCTATCTAGCGCCAAGTTGAATAGGAGACAGGCGAGCCCATCTCCTTGACACAGACCTTTAATGGTAGCAAAGGACCCTGAGAGTTTTCTATCCACCATCACCTGGCATGAGACGTTGGTCATGGTCATTCAAACAAGGCTGATCAGTTAAGCCGGGATTCCAAAAGAGCTCATGGCCTCGTAGAGTTTTACCCTGGCTATGCTGTCAAATGCGGCTTTGAAATTCATGAAGAGATGGTGTTCAACTGCTGTTTAGCCATCTTCTCCAAGATTAGCCGCATGGTGAAGATCTGGTCAGTGGTAGATTTTCCGTTTCGGCATCCTCTTTGATAGTTTCCAACTATCTGCTCAACGAATGGAACAAGCTTATCCTGAAGGATTAGGGAGAATATTTTAAAGGCGGTATTCAACACCGTAATACCCCTGTAGTTGTTGCAGTCCACCAACATATCTTCCTTCTTGTATATGGGATAGATGCCGATGCCGAGATTCCAATCACAAGGCATCGATTCGCTATCCGATACCTCAGTAACAAGTTGATGAACCTCATTTTCTATAGAGGCACCCCCGTTTTTGACCAGTTCAGCTACGATTCCGTCGGATCCTGGTGCCTTACCGATCAAATTACGCCATAAAATATAACGACTGATTTATCAAATCCAAACTAACGATCCGTCCGACATTCATATTCATCACTGACAACGATTTTTTAGCATTCGATTAACTCGTTTGCGGTTCAGAAACTAATACAATTTATTTTCTCACGCGAACCTATTGCACGTAGCTGCCAGTTTCAGTAAAATATGTTGCATGTCTTGTGGTTAGTTCGACACTACTTTTTTCTCTCCCTTTATTGCTTATCATCAGCGCGGCCGGCATACCATCTTCGTGCGATTTGGCGTGCAGAGCAGCGCGATCACGATTTTCCTTTCTTGGGATCTGCTCATTCGTGGCCGAGTTTACCTGTTTTCACAAAACCCGTAAAGAGAAACACCATTTTAAGGTGGCATCATTTTCTTGATTCCGTGTAAAACACGACAAATGGGATGATTTTTTTTTTTTTTGCGTTCTTCTCTTGTTCCCAATTGTAATAGTAATGTACACGTGATGGAAAAGACGCGCATTAATTGACCGCGATATCTTTCCCGTTGGGGATATACTTGTCGATGTAAGAATGCGGTGGAAAACTGTAAATGATTCCAGAGCTTTTTTCCGGTTTTCGCTTCTGCTAACGCAGTGCAATCATTTCCATCCCCAATACCGTTCTAAGTTTCGAGCAAATCACGTTCAACTATAAAACCGGTTACAAATTAGCTGGACACCACACACCGAAAGATGCTACCGCGTACCTTGTAGACCGTGTTGGGAAATGGATAGCGTCTGTTTGAAAACAACATTAATGATTCAGTGCTCAAGGCAAGTGATGAGGTTGTACGAATGGAAAAAGCAGGTCAATATGGGTAGAAACGTATCTTCTTTCTTTCCGAGCTATATAGGAGTTCTTCTAATCTGCGCACTGGTCAAAGCATATGAAAGCAAATTAATTTCGAGGGCATGTTTGACATGAAGAAAAATAGTCAATCATCGTCCCGCTTCGGAGGTAACTGTTCTGGTTCTGGTTTGGACGAGCAGCAGCACGACCGACCATGGGTAAATGCACTGCTGATTTAAAGTCGTCCCACTTAGCATGGCGAATGGATCCGGTACGATGCCTCCTAGGGCTTACGTTCCATTCTGATAAAAATCTCCCGCCATATCTATCGCATTGGACAAGAGCACGTCACGTGCGATCGTTCTGGTTGGCTGGCTTCCGGAACTGAAATCCGACGTTAAAGTAGAACGTTTGCACGAATGAGTGGAATAATAGTATACGGTTGTGTTCTGAGTGGCACGAGATGGAAAAACACAAAAATTCTACTGGTCCACTGGGATTACGGTCTCCCAACATGGTACAACCACAAACCAGCATCGAAGGCATGTGTCGACAAGACCACCACCGATAGCTAGGGTAGAGTGACGGACGAGCGCGCGCGCTCCCGCGCTCGTCCTTGCTAAATCACCTTTTCACTGTGGCAAAAGGACACTTCGTTGTGTTTGTACGAGCGTGCCCCCGTGTAAAAGCAAGGATCCGGAGTCTGTGGAGTGACACAGAACACAGTTTTTCCCATTACCCAGCCTGCAGGGTAGAAACAGGAGAGCCATAATTCATACTAAATTGTTTGGCTTATTACCGGAGTGAATATTTATGGGGATCGTGTGTCCAACAGGCGGCGCGTGTGGGCCGCACCAGGACACACCATCGGCAGGCAAGCTGTGCACACACAAGCCTTTGCTTTCGTTTACGCGTGTTCGGGGTTAAGGTTAACGGTCCCTAACTGCTTCGACTCAGCGCAAGACGCGAGTGTCAGCATATTTCGTTGGAAGGCAGGCAGGGAACCAAAACAGCCAACAGCAAAAAAAAAAGATATAATAAAAACAGAACGGCTGGCGAAAGGTTTCTCTGCCATGGCGATGATGTGATGTAGCTGTGTGGTGCAAGGATGAGGAAGCGAAAATAAGGCTTTTCCTGGACAAACCCCGATCGTCTCGCGTCTACTCACCGACTACTACCTTTGGACTGACGCTTTCAGTGTAGCCTCCCGAGATTATGACGCCGCTTGCGAATGCGGCGTTGCGTGAAAATTGAAATAAATTTTAACCAACCTGAAGAAGCATAAAGTATTAATTCATTCTGCGCTTTTCTGCACGAATCCCCCAAATGGTCACCATTTTACGCACTTTGCCAGTGTGCGCTCGCTCCTTTTCTGCCGCCTAATGAGCAGTATGGTGCAGCAGCAGCAGCAGCATGTGTCCCAGTCTGCTGCTGGCGGCAGGACTGGGCTTGGTGAAACAGAGGGCTGTAGGGGAGCCCTTTTTCATCTGTGTCACGGTGTAGCAATTTTGTGTATACATACTTTTTTTTTTTATTTATTACCAAAGTTTAGAGGTGTATTGTTGTTTGGGAAGCGTTGCCCCAGGACGAATGAAGTTATTCCGGTTCGAAAATTAATCGCGGGAAAAAGGGTTTTCCTGATTAATTCATGCTTTATCCATTTTGGTTCGGTCCGGGGTTCGGTTTTTCTTTATCCTATAAAATGAGATAAAAAATGAACTAATAATTATTAACGGACCCTGCTCGTTGTAACATTTTTCTTGAGGCTTTTGCTGATGTACGTTTGTTTGCAAAGTGAACAAAGATTGTAACAGTCAGTTATTTTTGTGATTAAAAAGTAGAAACCTGCCTTAAGCAGGAATTATTGGATATTGGGACGGGAATTGGTGGTTAGGCTAAAACGGTGCTGGTTTTCTCACGGCAGGACGGGGATTTAAATCCCATCCGGACTGTTCCCTCGTAGTGAGGACTTGATACTACGGGATATCAGCAAGTCTTAGTGAGGCATTCGTTGACCGGCATGGCCTAGAATGTCGTTAAGGCAAGAAACAATGAAGAATATTATTGTTAGTGGTCATTATATGAACCAGATTTTTCAACTATTAAATTAGTAAAAGCATTTTGTTATTATACAATTATTATCCTTGTGATTGTTTTAGGAAGTCGTCCTTCTCGTAGAACACTCAAAATCAGCAGCTTAAGTCAATAGGAACGACGTGTAAGTCTAGAAACAAATAAAAAGGAGCGAAATGAGTCAAGGGAAAATGTATGGATAAAACTTAGAAACCCGTTAAGCGACCTGAAAGTAACGAAAGAAAACAGAATTTACAACAGAAAATGGCCAATTCCGTTGGACATTTTTTTGTCTTTCTTCTTTTCTCATTCTACCAGATACACACTACTCCCCCAACGATCAGCGAAACAAAATTTTCCTTGCAAAACCCCGTGCTTCCTTGTTTTCCCGTGTTTGTTGCGGGCCACCACCGACCGCTGTCTTGATATTCTCCGGCGGAAATCCGGGAACGAAAAACGGTTCGGTCGTTCAGTATATTCGCGATGTAAACGGGTAGTCCACGCGCGCGGTGATTGGATGCTGGGGTTGTACTGTGCAATGCCCCCCGTTTCTTTGGAATGGTAAGGCGACGTACCTGAAATTTTGATCCCGTGTTTGCGGGAAGGAATGGGCGGTTGGAATGGACTCTACCGAAAAAGCAACAACAAAAAAAAAAACCGGATACGCCTGGATAAAAGGGAAAACATTAAATAAACATGAGCATTTGCATAACTGAAAATTAAATAACCGGAGATAAAAGCTGAACCTGTACCTGCACCTTGTCTTGTTTGGCCCCGGCGTTAGAAAGTTTCACTTGAGCTGTGAGCGGTTTTTCTTCTTTTTTTTGCGTGCTCTTTATTCTACCGATTTGAGTAAAATGATTGTGTGTCAAGCAAAAAGTTACATCGCGTGCGTTGCGGATGCTTCGTTTTTTTATTATTAATCTGAGTGTAGACGTTTTATATTAATAGTTCGTGGGATGTCGGAGTCGGCTGCGGGTGCTGTGTGTTGGAGGCGGGTTTTCGGGTACGACACGTATTTTCTGGTTAATTTAAATCGGATGAGGCTAACAACAAATTAAGTGCGTTTAAATTGCTGGTTGGTTAAGTTTTTTGATCATCGATTTTGGGGCAAACTTTTCCATTTCCCTTGTGATTTGCTTCAAAAATTGTGCTACCAACGTTGTTGAACATTTAATGTTGCTGGCTGCATTAAATTTCTATTAGTTTGACAGACTATGCGCACACTTCCGGTAGGTAAAGAAATTCCAGTTCCAGCAAAGTTTTAAAATTGAGAAATTCTCTCATAGCCATGGATGCTTTGTAAACAAGGGCGTTCATGGTTTTAACATTATTAAACTATTTCTGAACGAATTTTAATGGGTTGATGCTGAATCAAACAAGAAGAAACAAAGCTAAAGCAATTCATGCTACTGTTTAGCACACCTTGCTGTGTTCTAATCTTCAGACAATCTATTTCTTTACACCGAACATTGTATGTAGTGCCTTACGAAGGAAGCCATTCTTATGCCATGGTTCGTTTGCGGGATACGAAATAAATGTAGCTACGGTTGTAAAGTAGATGGCCAATGCTAGAAAGTTCGTTACAGACAGACGTTCTATTTTGCTGTGCAACACAACCTAAAAGAGAAATGCACCATAGACTGCATCTAACCGTACCTTCGGCCCTTCTTGCAGACAGTGTATTACACATGCGGAACTATGAAAACAATTGCATAAGTGTATGCAATTAAAATAAGATTACCCGGCCAAAGCTGACAGCTGCTGATCCATTTTTAACTCTTTGCTGGTTAAAATAAATGAATAGAGACGAGAGACGCCGTTCGCAAATCGAGCAGTAGTGAATTCACAGCTTTGAGAACTATTCCGTCCCTTGAAGGTTCGTTTTGTTGGCGAATTCTGCAAGGATCTGTTTGTTCGTGTGTAATAAAATATTACGATTAGAAGAAGAGTGGTTCGTAGGTAGAGATGGCAATGGTGGTCGTTATCCAAATCGTCTCCTAGTGCTAAGAACTGACCTACTACTCTTCGTAAATTCTAAATTTTTCAGGTTTCTACATAAGGCCTGGCCTGATTGTGAAACGCAAACGCCTTCTCAAACGTCACATAATTGTCACTTTGGCATTACGACTTTCCGTTTGCCTATCCGTTTGGCTAAACAAGACGTTTAAAAGTCGATGACAGATCTTTGTCAAACGGAAAGTAAAAAAATTGCATTGCCTGAGCGAAACGAAACGCGCGTTAGAAAAGTTATCCGACAGTAAAGTGCAACGGAAAGTATAGTTTGCATTCATAAAAACCATTTTTTAGCGTAAATCTATAGAAAAGTGTATATATTTTACGTGGATATCTTATGACAATCATTTTGAAATAGTTTTAGTAATTGTATTTGGTGATTTGTAGGAATTATTCTGAAGCAAGAACCACTAAAGTCCGCCACGAGAAAATGTCCACCACAAAAAGTATATTATTAAACCAAAATAATTCATTAGTTACTGATTCTAGTGAAAATTAGCAATCAAAGATAGGTATAATTCTATTGAAATCATCTGTGAATGTATTTATTTTATTTGTTTAGTTATTTATTTACGTCGATGTCGATGAAACATTCGTCGACTCTAACGGGTGACCATAAAACAAATTTCCTTTACTTTTGGTTTGAGTCTTTCCGTTCGAAAGTTTTCCGTTTGGCTTTGACAATCAGGCTTAAAGTAAATGTAAGCTTAATTCTTAAAGAATCCTGAAGGAAACATAAAAATGGTCAGAAGAAGTCAGTATTTCAGTAGGCAGCAGGCTAGCATTCTTTGAGTGATAACATTTTGTGTTCTCTAGAGCAGGTTCGAATATCTAGTACATTTTTCGGGATTTTCTTTTCATAATAGACTTTTCTCTAAAGTCAATCTCAAAATCGATTACTAATTCCATTTTATTTTTTTAGTGATGACGGCCTGGCCGTATTCCTTAAAATCTTATCTTATATCTGGCTTAACAATTTTTTGAGGGTAGTCATTTCCTTCTCCCTCAATTCAAGTGCACGTTATCCTGGGTGAGCTCGGTTGTGGATGTTGTTGCTGCCAGGTATTTGGAGTATCGTGCCGTGGAAACTAACAATTGGCTCCCAAGAAAACCTCCTTTTCTTGTGGATACTCCTTGATGTTCACCACACCATATAGTTGCCAGCATTAGCATGTTATGGCTGGCAGCAGTAAAGGCGCCAGTCACAAATACACGTCGTCCAAACCTAATTCAATTGGTTCAGTGATCTAATGTTGTTGCTGACATCCCTGACGCCAGCAAAACGCAAGAGGCAAGGACATAACAAACTACAATCCGCTAATATGACGATAATGCGTACAATCTATGGGAAGGGGAAGGGATCAAAGGACGATTCCCATCGTTTCTCTTTGGCGAAGTGAAACAAAATCCGCGAATTCATGTCCCAGGATATCGCGCATCGGCACCGCCGAGGATCTTCTTGATGCCCAAACCAGCTGCTAAAAGTCCGGGTCTAGCCGCATCGAACTCCACGCATGACCAGAGGATGTGGTTAATGTCGTGGTATCCATTGCTACTGCTACAAACCTTGGAGTCGGCGCTACCTATACGTTGAAGATGTGTACTAATTCCAATTCATGTAGCTATAATTCTTTTCAACAGAGATAGACCGTCTAAAAGGAAATAACAAAAAAATTCTAAAAGGACAGAATCATAACCAACTTGGAATATCTAAGTTGTGCATCCGATGCTAACCATGAAGAAGGAAAGCTGGTGGTTAATAGGGCTTACATTGTCTTAAATTTGGATAAACTACAGAAACTATCGTTGTTACAGTTATGGTTTACGTTTAAAAGTACAAATCCTCTGGAGCATCATGATAATCCATAATATATTTAACCAACTAAACCAACAATGTAGCAGAGTTTGAAGATAATTAGCTGAATAACTTCTGTTTTTATAAAATTGTCTTGCTTTCTGCAATATTATGCGTACTCTTGCTATCGATTGAGTTGTGGTATATTCGATATTGCAATTAAAACAGCTCCCAAAATATAATGCAAATGTTTAAGCGTATCCAGCAAGCACATAATCAGTTTATCGAATTAAATATTAATCACTTCATGATTTATTATCTTATGGTGAAATTTTGGTAAAGCTTAAAGTTATGAAGAAAAAAAGGCCTGTAACAAATGATTTACTACCTTTCTCATTTTGACCTATACCCGGTAGCATATTTGTTGAATTTCTCGATTCTCTGGCCCCCACAAGGGAAACGGTTATGAGCGCAATAAAAAGTATTAATAATCACATAAGGTAGAACGTATGGATAATTAATCATGCAAGGTGCCATATGCAACATGTGGGTAATTAAGTTGTTCCGCCCGCTAACATTACTCTGCCCCGAGAACGCACGTTTTCTCCAGTTGATTCCACTGGTCGCCACCTAACACACTCGTTCATAATTAACCCTACAAAATCATGCCTTTGACATACACACACACACACAGCGTGACATAAGCAATTTGTAGATCAATAAACCTTTCGATTGTTCTAAACATTGCCGGAACCACAAGAAATGGTTGGTTCTTTGTGCAAAAAAGACCAGATTGGGGGAAGGGATTCGCTTATATCACTTGTAGAATAAACATGCGTCGCTTCGAATTATTCTTAAATTGATGTTTTCTTTTCATTCTTCGTTTTCTTTCTCTTTCTCTGTGCAGGAAGTCGGAAGCATTATCGGGAAAAAGGGAGAGATCGTCAAGCGGTTCAGAGAAGAGGTAAGTACTTGACAAAAATGGAAAAGCGATTCGATTTCCGCTGCCATCGCGCATATACACTATTGTTTCGGATGCCAGACGATTTACTTTGTTTTCATTCCATTCCTTCATTTTCTTTCGATCCACTGCGCGAAGAAACAGATTTTGCACATCCTTTTATCGAAACTGTCCTGGACGATAACGTAAAGTGCAGAGTTGTGTGAAATAAATCTCGCACTCTTCCACCTGAATCTTTTACATTCTTTACCTTTTTTTGTGTGTTTCGAGCATGATCCAATAACGGTGTTCGATGGCCATATGTCACGTTGCGAATATTTCATGTATGATAAGCTTATTTCTCCGTGTGTTGAAAACATCGATTTTGCTTTTGAGCATTCGTGTTCGAATCGAATGAAGCATCTATAAAAGATTGAAACACTTTTTACACTTAAAGGTCAATTCTATTTGAATTGGTGAATCAAAACTTGTTCGCCATTCCTGCTTATCCCAATTTTTGTAGTAAAAGTGTTGTTCTTGATTAGCGTTTAACGATAAATCTACATATTTTCAATTGTCTTCTCGTCCATGTAACATTATAATGGCACGCAACGTTATTTAACTTCACACAACACAAGCTCCGGTCTGCCTGTCTTGTTCGACGAAATTAGTCGCGAGCTAAAAAACTTGTTAAAAAGACTATTCAACCTATACAATTTCCGGGCTTTATGTTATGCACATAAAATCGAACAAAAAGCCGCCACCATCACCGCAAGAAGTATATTTGGTGGACCTAATTAGTGGCCTCATAATTTGTTTCTGTTGTCAGCTATCGTTAAATAGGTATCATTACTGTGCCACCGTTCATGATCTTCTTCCTTTCGCAACACAATGGCGGTTGCTTACGAGAACCCAAAATTATAAGAAGGGCTCCTGTTTCGCTCTTTTGCGTAGTATTATGTGCTTGAAGAAGAATAGAGTTGTGCCCAACTGTTGTCCTTTATAACTTCCAACTTAAGGTCAAAGCAAAGCAGATGAGAAGCTACACTTCAGAACGGAAACGATAGTTAAGCTCATTTACAATCAGTTTTTTTTCTTTCTTTCTTTGACTTTCACCCAACTGATAGGGGACTTGGAAGCGAAGGGAAGATAGCAGTAAAGCCAACCCTAGAACATGTGGGGAACTGCTTTTCTCACTAAAAAAAAGCGCAATCAAAACGTAGCAATGGAATGCGATATGCATTAATGCCTTGCGCGACGAAATGCTGGAGAAACCATTCGTAGATACATCCTTTTCGGTTTCTTGTTACATTTGCTGCTTGCTAGCACACAGGAACGCTAATATGGATTCATTCTTCGAACGAATGAAGAACTAGTTCCTATAGTTATGTTGCTCTGTGAAAGGGAAATGAAATAATCCCATTATCGAAATTCCTGGCTATATATGTATGTATGTACGTACACTGCTTGGGTTTCCGTTGTCTGCTCCTACCTTCAATGCAATACGGTGCGCATCGATAGGGTTCCGTATCCTTTTACCACAAACCACTGGGAAGAAAATATTATTAAAATCTCATACCAATGGCAGCATGTTTGATCACGTGCACACACCTTTATAGGATGTGAATAATGCTGTAAGCCTAGGCTAAGATATTGCTCGCAGAGAACGCGAGAATTATCGCTGGCAGAGAACGAGAAAGAGAATTATCTAAGATCTGCATCATTTTTACAGCAATACATTTGCTATAATATATAATTCTTTAAGTCTTGTTCATTAAACAACTACTTAAAATAGAATAAAAATCATATTAACAGCCATGTCTTATTAGACGGCGAGCTCTCCCGTCCCCTCAGGCGTCACCGTCGTTTGCAAGTTGAGCAATAGCGGGACGAAAAGATGCCACCCGCCTAAACAATCATTTCATCGGCTTAGCACAACCTTCAAATAAACGGAGCTTGAATTAAAGCGGAAATCTTTTAAAAATTGCGCGTCAACAGAAGTCCGACTTGCTGCGAGAATGAATGTGTCAAACTAAAAAAAAAAACCCCTCCCCGAAGAAATGTAAAGGGAAAAGAGGGAGCGCTTCTGGCCATGAACTTTTCACCGGAATATAAACATCTTTGTTCGTTTTCGGGCCAGGCAAGGACCGCGCGCTGCGTACAACCAGAGTGAAGCGAGAAAACTTTTGGCCTTTTTATGCTCAAGCATTTGATTTGCTGCTGGATATTTTCAACCTCTGTTGGTCGTCTGCCTTTTTTTTTTCGTTCTTTGGTATCCAATCGAGATACTTTCGGTTTAGGAGGCTTGTTTGGTGATGTTTTTTCATCGAAACGACCACTCCGGGGATACTACCTACATTGTCGTTTTCCTGTGTGTGTGTGTGTGCCCATCCCAAAATCGCCAAATCATAAAGTTTTGTCGTTCCCGAAATGTTGTTTAGAGTTTGTTGTTCCTCTTTGCTGTGATGCTGGAGGCGCAAGGTGGTTATGCTTTTTTCTCTGTCTTTCTTTCTCTTACGTCCTGGTTCCTGCACACCACGAGTAATAAAGGTGCCTGAAGCGTTTTCCCTTACTGTCTGCGATGAGCGGGCGCGGGGGTCCGGGTCAACACTGTTCCGGCACTTTAAGTGTCCATAATTAAATAAAGTTTTCTAATTTTTTTTTCTCTTCACTCTTCTGCTTTCCGCTAACCTTCCTACCAGTCCGGTGCAAAAATCAACATATCAGACTGCTCGTGCCCGGAACGAATCGTGACGGTCTCCGGATCCAGAAGTGCGATCTACAAAGCCTTTACACTAATCACGAAGAAGTTCGAAGAGGTATGTTGAGCTGTTGTTAAATTATTTTCAGCACATAATAAACTGTGTTTTATCATTGTTTTTCTTCTCCCTGCGACAGTGGTGTTCCCAGTTTCAAGACCAAACGAACTCACAGGGCAAACCACAAATTCCAATTCGTCTGATTGTACCAGCTAGTCAGTGTGGCTCGTTGATCGGTAAGTTTGATTGATATTTATCTGTTGTGAATCATTAAAACGGTCAAGCCCGTATGTCTTATCAATTTTGATAACCGCATCCTTTTTTATTTGTTATTTTTTGTTGCATCATACAGGAAAGGGTGGCTCCAAAATCAAAGAAATTCGGGAAATCACCGGCTGCTCGATACAAGTTGCAAGCGAAATGTTGCCAAACTCGACGGAACGTGCCGTTACGTTGAGTGGCTCCGCTGAAGCAATCACGCAATGCATCTATCACATATGCTGTGTCATGCTGGAGGTAAGTACCTACGATTGCTGCTTTATTTAAACACATTAAATTGAGCATTAAATCCGGAGTCAGTCAGGAGTCCATCCAACTACATGTGAAATAAAGTAAAATAAAATGTCATCAATCACAGGCTAGAAATTGTATGGCCAAAAACAAAAATGATCCTCACGATTTGTACAAGCTACATTAAGCTACAACTTTCGGTTCTTGGCTCACCTTTGTTTCGTTTAAAGGTGTGGCATTTAACTAAGTTGTGCTTCCTCGATTTTGTAATTTAATGTTGACCAATTTAGAATCTCTAATTGGAACCCCTAATGTCCTGCACGCATTGCCGTCATTGATCTCTCGGTGTGCATTTTCACTTCAGACGACGACAGCAGGCGACCACGACTAATGGTGTGCGATCTTTTGCATTGCTCAACCATAATGGCGACCCGTGCTTCTTGATAGTTTCACCGTGCAGATGCGCATATACATGCCGAACGACAACAATAAATTTTCGTCGCAAAGGGCACTTGCACTTTTCCCGTGTTGCGCTGTCATGCTGCAGCGAACTACTTTCACGATGATTAATTTATCCCCCCTCCCCGGTTACACTTGCATTGCATGTCCGTGCGTGGCGGATACGTGCAATGCGTCGTGTCACCGTCCGAATTCAGGACCATTATTCGCGACATTCTTTCACGGTAGGGATTGTTAATGGGTTGCGTTCAAATTCCTACCTATTCTGAAGAGGGTTTTGATGAAAATGTTCACTTCCGCTTTTGGATAGCCCGGTTTGTCACAGTCTATTGTACACATTATAAAAAAATACTGTTGCTAAACCGTTTAAATTTGGTAGAGCATAAACAAGATCATATTTAACCAGTATGATCCGTAGAAACGTATGGTATTTGTAAAAAGAAAATCATTTTAAACACTTTACACTTACTCAAGATGGTAAAGCAGATGTGAAAGAGCAAAAATCGAGGCTTGAAAACCAAAAAGCTACGAAATTTCGTTTCACACAACGGCAAGATTGCAAGCTTTTCACCTTTTCCCCAAAAACCTTTGTTAGAAAAAGCGTTCAAAAACGCAAATCCGTTTCCTTTGCCGCTTTGCCCACTGTGTGCCAACCCAAAGTTTGGCGACGATCTTTCCATTTCGTTTGGATGATAATATAAATGACTGTACAGTTTTCGTGCTGCCAACTTTTACTGTTGAAGAAATGTGGCTGAATCTTCTTTCTGAAATGGCATTTGGCACAGTCGAAATCAGGTCCTTCCCCGCCCGCTGCCTCAGCACATATCTGATGGTGGTTGAATCGCTGGTGGAAGAAGGTTTTTCACAAGCAGAATGAATTGCGCAAACGACTGAAACCAAAGTGAAGTAGGTGGTCGAAAAATGAGCTGCGAATTTTATAGAAATTATTTCTCGTGGATACTTTTTTTGTTGTTGTTGGTTTTCGCCCGCAAGCAGCAATATTTTCGTGAGTGGTTTTCGCCCGTACGCCGCATGTGTCTGTGCCCAGCTTATCAGTTGAACCATTTTTAGCCGTATGCCATCACATTCCACCGTTGGTCGCCGCTCGTCCGTGCTCGTCGTTTACTACTTGGTTTCGTTGGAAATTTCCTGGATAGACACTTCCATCATCATCGTCCTGGGAATGGTAGTGGTTTACTACTTTATTTCGCTGGGGCGCGCGCGCTCTGAAGGCTGCAGGCGGCCTTCGTTTTTCTTCGGAAGAAGGAAACGATTGTGGATGAGTGCCGGTGTGTTTGTAAGCGAATGGGAAAGAAATAATCCGCTTAGTGTTAACTCGCAATTTATTTAATGAAGTAATTTCGAATGGTGCGGTACGATTATTCGGAGTTCTGCTGGGGATGATGAGGCTGGGCTACCCGCCGACACTACAACTCTGTCCCCATCGCGGCAGCTCTTTCACCGACATCCTCATCCAGACAGCAGCCAGCAGACGCCTTGCAGGAAAACTTTTCAATGATCTTTTGCGTGTAAGCAGAATAGCAATCGCTTCTCTCGAGCCTTGGCCGTGGAAGATAATTAATAATGTAACGATGGATTTTCGTGATGGAGGGCAAGCAAACTGGGGGACAACAATGTGTGCGTTTTTTTTCTTCTTTTCTTTCAATTTTGCCTTACAGACAAAACCGATCTCACTTTCCATTAAAAACTAATGGTTATTTTCTTCAATGTTTTTGACGGTCTGGGTCCGTAGTTTGTTCAGCTTATTTGTCCAGTTACTGATAAAAATGTGAAAACACTCTACCTGCAGCTCTCTGCCACACAGACACACACAACGGAAAATCTTTGATGGGCGAAATTCGTATTTTTCGCTCCCTTAGCACGGGAAGGCGCTTCTCGATCCTAACCACCTGGCAATTACGAGTAAGGTGCAAAATGAAAAGAAGCCTCGTTAATTATACCATTTCACTGCCACTAGCTGATTATGAAGTTATAATAACAAATGGGATTTAGGGATTTTTTGTTCACGAGCTTGTATTACTCGTGAACTCGAAATAGAGATAGATTTTTTTTCTTCGTTATTGGGATAGAGAAAATAAATTCCCGACATAATATCAATCGTTGCTACTGACAGAAATAATACGCACATTTCGTATTTTGATGAAGCAACTTTAACTTTTTTGCAAACTGTTGAACAAATGCAGCAAGAGTTGGTAAAACGAACTCAATTAATTGCGAATAACATTTAGTGTCAAATAAAAATAGTTTGAATTAAGAGAATTGATACAGTTTCTGTAAATTTGGCTCAAATAATAACAGTAAACTGAAGATTGAACTCAATGTGTCTAAACTAGTATTATTAATAGGAAAAAAAAATGATACAAATACGTTTGGTCTGTAAGATAAAACGCGTTTTTTTAAATTTTGCAATTTTTTCAACAAACCATTTCGCATTTCGATGGAATCACTAATTTGCTAAATAAGTGCAACTCCACTTATAACTCTTTGATTGACACCGCAAACTAAACCGATAATACCACCCTCTGTCACGGGTTAACATTGTACCACTTTTTTCCTATCGAAAAACAGACACATAAAGGTATCCTATAACTCGACGACAAACCGCACATGTTGTAAATTATTCATACGTTACAGGTGTCGCCTTGTTGAATTGTCACCACACACACACACACACACCCGCCAGGTATTATGGTGTATGTGTGTGGTGTGCAGAAAACAGAGGAGAAACATATTTTTATATGACATTCTTATTAATAAACCAAACGGAAACCCCTTTCATTATTGTCCCTGTGGCACGAGCGAGGGAGAGAGGGTGATCCCTTGGAGGGTTGTTGGGTTTTGCGTGATGGAATTTGGGCTCAGCAAAATATTTCAATTTGCAGATTAGAAAGCTTTTGACCACAGGTTTTGCCATGTTAAGCAGACTAGTCCGAAAAGGGTGTTATGTGACCTTTAATGTGGTTTGCAGCTGTTACACATATCCTGGTGCTGTGTTCCTTGCTCGTTGCTCCCATGCTCTTGTTCTGAGGGCTCTATTTGTAATTCAAGAACGCAAAAAAAAAAATGGTGCTCATAATTAAATTTTGCACTCTACCACCCTCCATCCCTAACCTTTCACTCTTTTCCCCTTATCGGTCCTTTTGTATAGCCATTCCTTACCGCTAATAACCCTGCTGGTAACAGCTTTTGTTAGACTAGCAATAGCATTCAAATCACAGCAGTAGTAGTGCCACATATACAACCCTTCAACCAATCTGTTTATTTCCACGAACTTTGTTCCCTTTTCGTCAGTGGCCATTTTCAATGCGGTTGAGATCCATCCACTAGCAGAGTAGCAGTTATTCGACCGTTGACCAAAACTAGACGAAAATTTTGACATAACGAGGTGCACAACACCCGAACGTGACCGAATGCAAGCTGGTACACGTTGTAGCCTAGTTTTTGCTAGCACCAGCCGCATAGTTATGTGCGGAAAGGTGGAAAACCGACGTTAATTAATGGGGAGGAAAAATCACAGGGCACATTTTATAACCTGGAAGGCAGGGTGTGTGTATGCATATGCGAGACCCGTTGCATTGCGTTAGTAGTACGCCGGTCCTAATGTACCCGGTGAATAATTAATCACTAACTTTTACGCGCACAGTAGCTCCAGCGTGGTCTGTAATTTGTAATTGCTACCTCAGCACTGTGGGATCTAGCTTGTGTGCTTCAATGCAAGACGTTTCACTCGGCAGCTATGACGCTTTTTCAAGCAAAATGTTTCAAAAAGTGTGGTGGAGAACCTGTGTGTCGGTTCAGCTTGCCCGTCATATTTCACCGACAGTCACAGATGGGAACATTAACGCATGATTGGCACGCCTTGTTACGTAAAGCATAAAAGTAATTGGCGGATAAGTGAATTTGGTATCGATGTCCATTATTAATTACCATCGCGACTTGGAGCGCACCCAGTGCTGTGCCAATAATACTTGATTTATGTTTCGGATCTGTGAAGCTACATGTAAGTAGGTTTGTTGGTGCTGACGTCATCAATTTGAATATTCTAGGTATTCTTCAGGGAAATTTCTTTTTTCTTTCTAGAGCAGCAGATGCTTGATGTGAACATCTTTAAACTTTCTTGATTGCAAACTATATTTTCTATTTGTTCTTCATTTTTTTCTATAATTTAGTATTGATGTTCAGTGAAGAACAATTGAAAATTTATACATGAATGTACCCTGTGAGCTCTGCGTAGAACGCAGAAGCAGAACAAACAATAGGAATGCGACCCACAGCAAATATCGATGTGTTAGCATCTAATGAATGTGGTGAACCTCGAGAGGGGGGGACTACTCAATCGGAATTCTATTCATCTAATTTTCTTGCAACAGCATGATAACTTACTAGGCATACCGGGCCGGCCGACCTTACACAAACTACAATAGAATCGATGCTCTAAACCAACATTTCTAATTTTCTTCCTCGTTTCCTTTCAGTCACCACCGAAGGGTGCCACAATTCCGTATCGGCCAAAGCCACAGGTGAATGGGCCGGTAATAGTGGCAAACGGCCAGGCGTACACCATTCAGGGTAACTACGCCGTCCCGGCACAGGAGGTATGTATAATGGTTTAACGGCATTGATGTACTATTGTTCGGTTTTTATCTTTTGTAGAGCAATCTCTTTCCATCTCTGTCGTTGCAATGAGGCTCTGTTGATTGATCTTACATTTCGAAATTATTTCCATTTGAATATGTGTCCTGTGTAAACGGAGCAGAGAGATACATTTTTCTTTAGAAACTTATCGTATTATCTAACTGTACTTAAGACGAAATTTCTTATTTAGTTATCGCCTTATTATTTGTCTGTTGCTGTTTGTCACCATTTTAAGAACTATACATGCCGCGCTATACCTGCTTTCGGGCTACAGTTACACCTATATTACATTGTAACAAATAGTTTACTGCTCAAGACTGATGCTCCTTCTATATACATGTGCGATAAAAGATATCTTGTGTTTCTCGTTGTCCCGTTGTGTTCTGTTGTTCTATACTGTTGCTGTTGTTTTATTTGTTGATGCTAAAAGTTACTATTATTTACTTCAAGTGCAAGCCAAACCCAACACTACTGTCGAACATCTGAAGCTCATTAAATTGTTTTGCTAATCCCAAGGGCTACTTTTAATGAATGCTTTACCTTCACTCAGTAACATAGTGCCATTGCCATTTTTGTTTTGCTATATCTCTACTCTGATTTTATGCGTTTACCTTTTCCGTGTTTCTCTTAATTCTTAAAACCGTTGCACTTTGCATCTTCCTATAACATTTTTTTCTATTACCTTATGGATGTGTTAATTTTCCTTCTCAACGGAAAACGATCGATCGAACGTATCGCTGTCCTTTATGTCATTCTTTTTGTTTCTATTGCAAATTGATTTTACAACGATAACCACTCTTGAGCAAAGGGAACGAAAAATACGAAAGTAAAAAAACAAAACAAACAAACCATTGCAAAATACTCCACCTGAACATTTTGCCGCACACTATGTCTTTCTATCTGTTTTGTATCTTTCTCTTTCTCTATCTATCTCTCTATCTACATAACTATCTCATAAATCGTTCGTTTAGACCTGCACAGTATATCCACTAGCCATTACCGGTGGCTTGCATGCGGGCATCTCCGGTTTAGCCGATCCATTACTAAAAGGAACACATCTACAGGGAGCGATACCTCCACATCATCTACAACCGATACCTGATGTGAGTTTAATCGTTTTTGATTGGTGCTGATTTTGCCTGGCAGTAACTTACTCTCTCTCTCTCTCTCTCTCCATCCAACCCAAGCAAAATCCTCTCACACCAAACCGGCAACCCATAAAACCACCCCCCTCAACCCTTACTTCTTGCCACCCCTTATTGTTCCCCATTTCTTTCACTTTCACCAACCAACGACCTTTTGTCCAGCAGAATGTGACCCCACGTGTAACACGTGTCTTCAACGTACCTTAGTACCTAACTATCATCGGTGGCTTTGAGTAACATGTTCAACTATCCCTTCCGATTCCCGTATTCTACTGGGCAGTAATAATACTGGCAAACCGTTCCATCGCTTTGCGAATGTGTCCTCTCTAATCTATTGTTCCTTCATGTGTAGATACTGTTAAACTGTGTACTCAATCCAACAAAGAGCGCGTTTGATGAATGTGATCCTCGTACAGCTCCCTCGTTCCCTGGGTAGCGCAGTGAAGAATGCAATTGCTTAGACAGTTTATGTTGCCTAGCAAGTTCGAAATATTAATTTCTCTAGTCAATAGATTTAGATTAGCTTGTAGTTCGCTAGAACCCCCCAGCAAATCAAGATTTGTTCCACTGAACCAAGCTTTACTTCTGTTTTGTCCCAAACACGCCCATTGAAGACTAATACCAATTGCGAAACTACTACACCCCCTTCTCGAGAATCTACGATCTGATATGGTTCCAGTTCCAAAAACTCATCGTTATGCTCCTTTGTATATTGTGTCCTTTTTAGTAATGTAGCAACTACTTCATTCGTTCGCATAGCTAAAACCGTATGTTAATTAAAATGTTGCTTTGAATTAATACGCTATTGTACATATGTTCCCATATTTTTAATGTAAGACTTTCAGCAGCGAACAGGCTCTGAATATGTTAATACAGTAATTGTATTTTTCTTTTGGTGGTAATCACACCTGTACAATTCCTTTTTATACTTTAACAATAACAATTTTAACTTTACTATTCCTTGGTTATGTATCTAACACGATTAAGCAATATCTCACTTCTAATATTTTTCTTAACAGTTCTTCGTTTGTTTGCGTCGATTAAAAATGTTAAAATTCGGAACAAAATTTGGTATTTAAATTTAATTTTGCTTCAAATAGTTTGGCATCTGGTTTTGAGTAAAGCCGAAGCAGATAATTTGTCAAAAATTTTGAAGATTTATTTGATACACATTTTGTTTTCCTTGTACTGAAAAAGTACAGTTATTCTGCAATTTTCGAAGCAGATGACAACACTGTTTTGTATTCAATGTTTTCCTACTTTTATGCACTTTAATATTTAGTAGAATTATTGTTTTCTTTTTACATGTCTCAATGGTGTAATTTATATTGTTATTATGTGATTGAATTTAACTATGTTAAATGGATTGCTTCTTAGTTGCCATGTTGCATTTACATCGCACTGTTGATATTTGTTGTTTTTAAAGTGGGAAAATTGTCTACCGGTTCGTTGGTGTAATGGTGTTGGTTGTTAGTTCAACATACACATATTAGCGTCTATGCAATCTTTTAAAAATCTTACTATCCCTGAGCAGGAATAACATGTTTGCACAAAATAGATTTATGAAAGTAATATGAACCAAACCAAACATACTCTTCATGAATATTGCCGTAGATGATTCTTAAAGACGATTAACCATTTTCGATCACTCTAACTTTAATTCTAGGTTTCGGGAATCGCTAAAAATCCGCTTGCGGGTCTAGCAGCACTTGGATTAGCTGGCGCGATTCCCTCCAACACTGGTGGACTTAATCCAACTGGTAAGTATTTGCATCGCGTTCTGCTATTAATTACGATACCCAAACGAAGAGTTTTTGTGTCCACCAGAGTGTGACCTACTGATGTACCTATTGCAATGGTGCAACCAGCATAATTTTTCTCCATTTGTTTTGTTCTTCATTGTTCAAAACGAATGTTCTAACAAAACCGACTTGTTACAGTACTTAAGCTAATGCGTTTCAATTCATATCCCACGCAGCTCTCGCCGCTTTGGCCGGTTCTCAACTGCGAACCAACAACAACCGCAACGTAGCCCCAGTTCAGTCGCAATCACATGAAATGACCGTGCCAAATGACCTGATAGGTTGCATTATTGGTAAGGGTGGCACCAAGATTGCAGAGATTCGCCAGATCTCTGGCGCCATGATACGCATTTCCAACTGTGAGGAGCGCGACAGCGGCAACACGGACCGAACGATCACCATCACCGGCAACCCGGACTCAGTCGCACTTGCCCAGTATCTGATCAACATGAGGTAGGTGATCCGTTTTGCTCTTTCATATACTTAGGTCTTTACTTTCTAATATTACTACCGTTACTACCGATCGACGGTATCCGGCAAGGTTGTTTCGTATTTTGGATGGGAAGCCGGTCGGTGTACTGTTGACTAACGGTTTCCGCCAACAGTATCCAACCCCCCAAGGCAGAGGAACTCTTCTCATATTGTCATATCTTCTGTGCTCCTCTGTGCCTTGTGCTAAAATGCTATCTCTATTTCTCTGTCGTTTTTCCCTCCACTCTCTTACACTCTGCCCACCTTACTGTTGTTGAGTTCCGTAACACATTTCCCTGTTTTATGATCAACACTACTTTAAGTTGTCCACTCACGGTGCTGCTCGACAATCGATAGGTCGACATTTTTTCGATATGGATTTGATATGGCTCCACTCGGTATCGATCGAAGGTCCTTTCTAGGAGCTGCTCATTTTCGTGATTCGTGGTTGTGGGGTATTCCTTTTCTATTCTTTTTGTTTTGCTCCCTGTGGCTGATATATATATTTTTTTTGTGTTGCGTAGGATATTATAGTTCCAGTTCGATAACAATTCCTCTTTTCCTTCGAATCTAAAGACGACGTACGACGACTTTCTTCATCTCATAACCACCACCCTTACCATGCGTGCTACTCCCCAACTAATTACGTGTTTCCTAATTTCCTTTTTCTCCTCACGAAAGAAATATCCATTTCATTTGCTCTCAACATCAATCGCACTCTAGAGCTCCAGTGTTCTGCGAAATGAATAAATCCTTTTAAGACGCAACCTTTCCCCCCGTTTCTGTCTGTCCGATTTTCTTCGCGATCTGTGATATACTATTGTGTGGTTACCCTTACCCCTTAATCTGTCCCATACGCACGGCACCGTTTCCAAGTGAACTGCAAGGATTTTGTTGTGCACATGTTTCCTATACCATCAGCTACTGTACTGTGTCGCTCCTTCTCCGTGGTGTGTTGATGTTCCTTAACCCATTCCCGGCGTTTCCGGCTTACGGAGCGAGAGAGAACACTTCTATCCAATCCACCTTTAGAAGCCTCCCAACAGTAAAATCCTGGATTTCTCATACCGTCTTTCCTTTTTTTTTTTTCTTCCACGATGAAAAAAAAACAACAACAGTCATGATTCCATCTCATTGCCATTTACCATCATTATTAACACACTAATAAGATATTAGTGGCCCATTTTCCATGCTCTGCCACGCTGTACAGTGTTGGGTGGAGCAGTTAAATATCACACATTTGGTGGAGGTGCTTCTATAATGTGATTATTTATTAACTGACATTGAAATTTATGCACATCCTCGCAGTTTATGTGCAGTATAGCAGCTGAATTACTTTGTTTATGTAGTGCCAATAACACCAATTATAGCTGCAATTTATAGACATGCGCTCGTATGATAAACAAAAATTAACCAACTGTTTATAATTAAAAAATTCAATTTCGAGTTCAGTTTTTAAGCATTGTAAATGTCATTTTTGTTTTTCCTTTGAATTATCTATTTCTGTCTGACATAATTTGCAATGCAAGGCAAAAGTAAATGGTAAATCCTTTCAATCCTTCTTTATAAAAAAACACATTGAAAATAATTGTATGATTTGGTTTTTCTTATAAAGACTAGGAGACATTTGAATTGATTCGTCTCTTTATAGCATACTGAAATGCATAAAAGCTGTTCCACAAGTTGTTTGATTCATTTTTATTTTATTTTTTATTTTTATTTTCACAATCATTTGTTAATATCTATGCTATGTTATTTTATATCATCGTTTCTTCCCATTCTACAAATAATATTTTTGATTTTGTTTTGTACCTTGGTTTGCACTTGTACACTTTCGTATTATTATTGTTTTTTAAGAGGATTTTTTGTTGGTTTCATGCGCATGCTTAGGTGCTATATTACAAAAACTTTTATTTCCTAGCAAGGTTGCTGCCGTGAGCATAGGTAGCCATGTATGCGCTAATTACTACAACTATTTCTTGTACTGCTTCCATCTTTTGAGCAATACGGCCCCAGTCCTTCCTTAAAGAAATAAAAATAATAAGACTAATGCATAGTTTGATTACTTATGAATTAATTTATTCGAATCTAATCATGTGTTTTGCGGTAGTTAAAAATTAACAATATTTAATCACATACAAGAAAAATCCTTTGATTCACCATGTGATGGCGAATGTTGCATCATTGTTGTGTGAGTGTATTATGATCGAATGCGCGTTACTCAACACTGTCACAAGAAGCGACTAAAATACCACTGTCAAAGATCTTATTTTGAATTATATGTCCAGGATGCTGCTTATTTTTGATGCGGATGATTTTTGTTTTATCGGCGCTAGCCTCAACTTTGCCTAAGCAATTGTGTGTTTTTGTCACCAACACTTTTAATTTTTGATAGAATTTAATTGAATGCCAGTGCAATAATTTTTTTTATGTGCAACTGAGCCTTTTCAGCACGAAATTAACGATGAAATTAATGTTGAGTGTTATGTGCTCTTACAATTTTTCAAACGAGTAAATCATCAATGCTTCTAAATCTTGCACAGTTCTACTTTCCAGATATGCGAATTTTAATTGCTTATTACGTACTGTCCCAAAATTTCCTCCATAATTCCGACGATGCTGCAACACAACTTGAGTTCAATTTGAAACAACAAGAACATAATGTTGCCTATTATCTTGGTTGGACACAAGCACTGCATCCCTAACTCAATGCTCCCTTCACTAACCTTCCGATAATGATCGTAACGTGCATCACTACATCGGTATTGTTACTTACATACCAAAACACAAGCATCCTTCCGGAACACAAACCAACCGCATTATCCTTATACAATTCAATTTATGCTCCGCTCTCCTGGTTTCAACATCTCTGTTCTGTGTTTCTATCAATGATCCTTCCGTCCGTCCGTCCGTCCGTTGCCTCTAAATATCCTTTACACGTTTCTTTTTCTACTCTTTCTCTCTGTCTCTCTCTCTCTCTCTTCTCAAACCTAACAAACTTCCTCCTTATCCTCCCACAGCGTCGAGCTTCAGAAGGCGAATTTAGGTGACGAAGCAGGCGCAGCTGCTGCTGCCGCCGCCGCTGCGGCCACCGCACAGGTGACAGGTGCACAGCCGGCCACGGCCGGTATCGTACCACCATCGGCCGCAGCCACGCTTACCGCGGCGGCTTCCGCTGCTGCAGCAGCAGCCGCAAATTCGGGCGTCGCCGGAACGGGCGCGACCGGTGCGAATGCGGCCGCTGCTGCTGCGGCGGCAGTCACAAACCCACTAGCTACCGCGATACCGTTGGCGCAGCTGCTAGCCAAACCGGGCACATTAAATGCACTGAACAGTCTGTCCGCTCTCGGTAGTCTGACCGATCTGATCGGCAATCTGTCTAGTGGGGCCGCCGCGGTAGCACCGATCCAGACGACCGGTGTAAATCGACCCAAGACCACGCGTATGCGCTCTCCCAACACCAACAACAGCATGAACGGTGACAGCAGTAAGAAAAGTGAACGCAATAAGTTCAGTCCCTACTAGAGCTAAAGTGTCGTCCTGAAAAGAACAAGAGACAGGTAGCAGCGCGCGATACAGCGGGACGACAAATGCACAGCCAGTAGTTGGCAGGGGGAGGGAGAGTGGGCGAGGGCTTGTCAGAAGGCAAATAAGACAATGTAACGACAGAATTTACAAGTTTTCATAAGCACCATTGAGCGAAAGGTATAAGAAAATGGTACGATAGCAAGCAGGAAGAATGCTCGCGTACTAACTTACTATTAGTAGTTATGTAAGAACACTTTCGGTAGTTAGGTTCCACACCGGGGGTTCTGCTATTTAGGATGCATTATATTAGGGTCCTACACTATATAGTACCTAGTGTAAGTGACTAAGTTGATACATAAGATAGGATGGTTTTGATTGAAATTTAAGCGAATACTAAGGATTGTAAAGGCAACAACAATATCATAATGCAACATGAACATGAACACGCATACACACGCAGATTCTTTTTAACGGTTTGTCGAATAAGTTTTAGAAACACTTCTATGAAAGGTATGAACTCGATTAGGAACCTCGTGTTGTGCATCTACACGGGGATGAATTTAGTTTTGTGCGAGAAGAAAACGCATATATCTTGCGGCAAACCCAGAAAGGAATAAAGACCTATTATACATTTTATAGGTTTCATTCGTCCTATGTCAGTTTATCGATCGTACTTTTTTTTATTTTTTTATTCAAACATTGCACTGCCCGTGGAGACATTACACTGCAAACAGGCAGGTAAAGCGAAAGATAGCTTGTTTGAATTATTTGTTGCGAAAGCTATACTTACAGTTACAGCTTTTGATTTTAATCAACCTAACGTTCATGGCTGTTGGTTTACAGCAGTACACTAGAACGCCGCCTTAAAGACCTGGAACTGCTATGAAGTTATTTGTTGTATTTTAATTATGTTCTCAAACAATTCGCCTCCATTTGCTTCCCTGTTCGGCAGCGGTCGATAACATTACTGTGTCTGCTACGTAACTGTTGCTGTCTATCCACGGTGCCATTTCTGATCTGGAGAAAGTGGAATAAAGAAGCAAACAAGTATGTGAAGCAACATACTTTTCCTAACATGCAGAATTTTTGTGTTGCTCTGCCTAGCCTTGCGTTGACGATGCTTGGTGGGGTTTTATTTTTAGATATTAATTCGATAAGAACTTTTAAACGTTTCCCCCGTTTTTAATACTCTTTGCGGCTGCTGCGCCTGGCGTGGCTTGGCTGGAATGTACTCAACCTGCCGTTTGCTATGTATTCTTCCTTTTTTGTTCGTTGTGTTTCACTTGCATCCACCATGAAAAAAATGAGAATATGCTATTCAGTACAGTACAAAGGCTCATAGTGATGTATCGAGTGGAAGGATAATTTTCTAGGTTCTCAATAATAGGAATAGCATTAATACACCGCCGTTGCACCATCACGATGACAGTTTTCAAAAATCCCGGTACCACTTTATGTGCAAACGACGAAACAATCCTTTACCAGCAGAGAACTGATTTTGCGATGGATTAATTTTAAACCGTTTGCAAATTTGTCATTAGTTTTTGTTGTTTTTGCTGTACTTTAATTCTACATAAGTTCGTCTCCATTTGCCATGCTTGCACAGCTGCACGCGCTAAAAATAAGCAGCTTCACATCCAAATTTGGCTCTTTGGTGAGGCAATTGGAAGAAGTTGGTTAGAACGACAAACGCTCCTACGTCCGCAATTGCGTATAATCTCAAACATTAGCAAAGAAAAGGAGATCCATGGTTGGGTTCTTAGATATATAGACAGACCAGGGAGATTGTATGCTGCGTGCGTTGCGGCCTTGGGACGGAAGAACAAGTAAAGCCAGCCAGCGCTGTCAACCGGAGGACAAATACCGCTCTCTATCTCCAACCATTGCATTCTACTGTGCTGTGTGCTGTGTTTCTACACTGTACGATAGAAGAAAAATGTAGCAAAAACAAATTACGTAAAGCGCTGTGTGTTGTATCGCAATTTCGTGTACCTACTGTCAACAGGACAACTTCAACAAATGTTGATGCGAAATGATTCGAATTTTAATTTCAGATTACTGTGGCTATTTTTAGTGGTGTTAGTTTTGCGTTAGTTACACTTTGCACTTACACACCACATAGTATGTTCTCCCAGTCGCACCAGTCAGCAGCAATCAGTCAGGCTGTCACATGTGCAGAAGGATTGGCTCCATGCAATGTTGTTCTCGCGCTAGATGCGAAGAGAAGAAACAAGGAGGTGTCACCATCCACGCGTCAGTCATCCCTTGATCGCATCGGAATTAAATTTGCACAACCAGATTTGGAAAGAATCCTATTTTGGATTACGGCTAAGGCCGCCGGATCAAATTAACTCACTGGGGATCGAATCGTGTGCGTGCGTGTGTGTGTTTGTACGATTTAATGGACTGCTGCACCCCTTTGCTTTGGGTAATTATACCACCATTTCAAATGTTCGCTGGAATTTCGACCAACTTTGTTACGAGTGCACAACATTGCATTGCGATCAATAGGGCTTACCTCACGGTATTGAACGCGGTACTTCGCGTCGTCAGGGTAAAAGAACCCTAGAAAATTTAACCCGACCGTGTGCTTGTATACTTATTGTGTTGAACGCGCTTGAAAAGCAGCACTGATTAAACATAAAGAGATACACAAAGAATCTCTCGAGCTCAGTAATTAAGGAAAATTTGTGACTAAATTAGAGCTTACCCTAGGAAGAATGTTTCGGTTGACGTTAAAGTTCCAAATTAACTTTCCTTTGACATGCATGTTATATTGATTCTTCTAACAATCGAATCCATGGTCTGAGCTATACCAAAATTCTAGAATTCTAATATTGTATGCATCAGTGACAGTAGTATTTTTCATTTTCTTCTGATCTTTCTTCTTGCATCTTATTTGGGTTTCAAACTAATATAGTTCTTGGCCTGAAACTTTAACTATCCATAGCCATTTTTCTTATAGATGATATGCAGTGACGGACAATGGATGAACACCACTTTTATATTCAATTTTTAAACTACTGCTTGCGATACTTCTACTTATTATAACTATACCAAAATTTGGCAGATTGTTTATCAGCATCTGAGCTATTCATAGAAACTTTGTTTTTATCCGTAAGTTCATAAATGATTTTTTTTATTCCTGGTAGAACGTCCAGGCCGTATTGCTGTCTTCAATGACTGCCAAAGAATAAAAAAGTTCTGAAAAGTTTTCAAAATTTGAGATGCCCAAAAATATGAAGATTCGTTGTTTGAATTTTAAAATTGGTTGATGGGTTGGATTGGTCTTATGTGCTATGGCCATATCTTCGTCAGAATGAAAACAGAGATTTTACAATTTAATGTTTATTGAATAAAGGAACGTTTTCTCAAAACGTTGAACTAAATTTTACAAAAAATTAGATTGATTCGTTGGAAATTGGCTTCACAATCTCATTTTTACGTTATGCACAACATCAGGTGGCCGTAAACTATTATCCGTCACTGTATTTCCCCAACATGTGTTTTCACGACACATCATGACGGTCTCACAGATAAGTCTTTACGTATGTCTTATGCTTTACAAAAAGCAGTTTCGCAACACCTGCTCCGATCACCGATCGGACATATTGTAAAAGGCGCAGGTATAGTACAAATATTCTAATCCCTGAAGCAGTCTGCAGGCCAAAGCCCGCTGACTCTATTTGAATTGAAACCAGAGATGTAATGACAGATTGAGTTGAGCTACTACGCGCTCATTTTTATGTAATATTTTAGTCCAGAGTTTTAATTGCATTGGCAGACGTACGCTGGCAGCCCCAGGTGTGTTAGAGCTAGTTGGTAAATACACTTGGTGCAAAGACCAGCGCAAACCGATAGTTTGAACTTACTTATACAGGCATAGGCGAAGCCGACATTATTTTAAGATTTTAACGAGACGTAGGGAATTTCAGTTTACATCATTGTGTGGAAGTTTTGTTTTAAAATATGAAACTATATTGCTCTAGTTTACCTCAGTGGGTAAGAGATTCGAGAATGATATCAGGATGGTTAGCTATAGTGAAACAAACCGTTGAAGGTACCCATTTGTAGCTTGATAAGAATGTGCTCACAATTACAGCATTATCAATAACACAACACTCTTGACTTCGTAAATCACACAATTTTTACCTCTATACAAATACCATAATAATACACATACATACAACCAAACACACATATTTACGATTTTATATGTCTGTTGCATACTTAAACTCAGATTGAATGTTCATCTTCCTACACTGACAAGCTCTGCAACGCGCCCTTTTTGAGTAGGAGAAAACGGAAACCCGTAAGAAGATACAACCGAACCCCCCCATTTACGTATTATTCTTTCACAAGCCAAAAAGTATATCACACAACTCTTGACATTTAGCCTATAGTACTTGTATAACACAGCAATTGTTGTTTAGATTCGTTTAGAAAATGCATCCAACCAAATGCCCCACAAAAAAAGGCATATGTCATTGTAAGTGTTGGCAAAAAGTTAATAGAACCCCCCCAACAGACAAGCGTATATCCGCAAAGAAGCAAAGAATCAGACACATATTACACACATGTAGTACATTGCAAACATACAGTTTAAAGAACGTTTAGAGCAAAACCTCCCTTAAATAAAGACTTCCAACAGTATGTATAATCGATGAAAAAGAGAAAAAAAGTCAAGCAGAGGAAATTCAAAGCGAATAAAGGAATAGATTTGAGTTAAGTCGAACCAAAAATGGGTCAAGCGTTTTTTTTTCAGTCAGGGTTCACATTTACATTATTTAAGTGCTAAGAACCTTAAGCAAACATACACGTGTTTGTAACTCCTCCACTGCCAAATAATATTTCATCAAAACGCACATTGACCGGGGAGTGCGTAAAAATGGTAAATTAGTTTTCAAAAAATTCTCCCCAACATTGTTTGGCATTAAATTCACGTGGTGGATGTGCAAAAAACGTTTCCGTTTGCTAGTAAACTTTGAGAATCACCTCCTCGATACTCCTGTCCATCTTAGAGGATAAAAAAGAAGGGATTAGTTCACTAATGCAACTCCAATTTCAGCAAAAGCCAGCGTAATCTTCGTTCCGTGCATCGTTCAGCGATGATCAGCGCGGGAAATATGCAAATTCGCCTTCTTCAACGAACAAATGGGAATATCCTACACGTCATCTCCTCATTCAAGTCCACAATTCCGATCGTTCCGACCTTTCTACTACACCACACCGTGCCACCTTTTACAAACCAAACCAATAAATATCCAAAATCACACATAATGCTCTCTACATATCCTTCTACCCCGATGTATGTGTGTGTGTGTGTGCAGAGTTCTTGTATGTGCGTGCACCATATCGGATGAATTCACAGCCATAATACTCCATCACTAGACTGAAAGAACGAAAAACCAAATCCCGAGCAAAAAACCATCAACCAATTAAAAACGCATCAATCCCCGCTTCTATTGACAACCAACTATTTCCTAAAATTCATTAAAAAAAAAAACAATGCTTCACGCACACCCCCGATTTCGCGCCTATAAATGAGTCTTTTGTTGTTTTGCGAGATACAAAGATTAAAAAATGTGCTCACCATATGTTCGCAGAATTCGCAAATTCTACATACATTATGCTCTTTATTCGTAAAAATATAACACCGAAAAAAATGCTTACTAATATCCCTAAAACGGCATTGCAGTCTAACCGGCAGTGTCACGATGCACCGAGTATCAAACGTTTCATTATGCATATTTTGACACTAATAAAACATACTTCAACATCCTGTGGAAGACTGGTCATACATTTCATCTCATTTAGTATACAAATCCATCAAGCCATCAAGTCTCACTATCATCCTTTGATTTCGTTGCAATGATATCTGCAGGCGTTTGTTTCGTTATATGATTTATCCCATCCTTTATTCGCGACAACCAACGTGCAGCTTCAATTCAACCAACATATGTGAGCCAACCATAACCGTCTTCCTAGACAATGTAGCTGGATTTCGAAAAGCATAGCTTCGCTGTCCAACATCCACATCCATCATAATACACATCCTATCCGGTAATGGTGCATCTATATTTTTCAGTAAACTCATACCCAAGTTTAGGATTAAACACCACATAAAAACCATCATCATTCCATCGTTCGTACTGTTCGTCCGTCCATCGTGCATAAAAGTTTGCAAACATATCACAATTTCCTATGTTAGAATAGCTATGCCCTTTTACTTTTTTGGTTCAAAAAGTTGTTGTTTTTGTTTGTTCAAAACATATCGCATTTTTTTTTATCACTTATGCAATTCCACGTACAGCGTGAGGAAAGTAGTGCAAGTATATTAAACTTGGCATTCTTTGCGATCATTGAAATTTGTTTAAAAAGCATAAATTAGAATCACAATCGAAACCACTATCAATATTAACATTTCAATTAGATAATGATTAATTTCCTATCAAATAACCTCACTCTGATGCATCGTCTAACTTCAACGCATTAGCTTCTGTTTGCTTTAATCATTAATACCATTGTTAACTCTGCATAAATTGCCATCCAGTAATAGCCAACGCACACCACAAACCACAGAAGAGTACTACTGTGCGAGTGTTTGCATCCGTTTTATGTGTTATTATCATCAATGTGCAAAACAAACGATCCGTTTCCTCTTCCCATTTTTATAGCGTGTCTACCAACAACAACAACCACCACCACCACCATCACCCGTCCAACAAAATGTGCCAATAACCAAAAACCAAAACCAACCAAAACCACCACCACCGTACGTCCAAAATAGTCCAAATATTCACCGTCAAACTAAAACCAATCAATGCCATGCCAATGAGTTCCAAAAAACCAGCTCAAATCAATCCTCTTAAAGTAATCATGAACCTCGTTCCTCTCTGGTAAGAAATTAATAATTCATATATTTTGTTTTACCGCTCTCTGTACAACTTTTTCTTCTACTGTTACTATATACATAGTATCTTTTAGTTTTTATTTTACTTCTTTAAATATGCTGTCTGTCGTTTTACTTCCTTTTTGGTCCCATTTAGAAAACTCGGTAACGTTATTTATCTTTATCTTTTTTTTTCTTCATTTTCCACCACCTAGTTTTTCCTGTTTTGCTCCCCATTCATTATTGTTCCACGGTTTCTGAACTGTGCTAGTGTGTGTGTGTGTGTGCGCCCTGTTCCATGGTTTCCCCTGTTTAGATTTATTCGTCCCGAATCCTCTAACAATTTATCTTACTTAGTTCTTGATCATGTTTTGTGCCAAGGCAAGCCATCAAAACCACCACCACCACCAACACACCAGTTTTACCGTCAGCAATACACCTTAAACCAGCAAACATAACTATCTGGCTACCGCAGTCGTCGTCGTCATACCATTTTCTAGTATTGTGCGTGCGCGTGCTTCCAACTTGTACCTTGTACGCGTTACTCATCTACCGCCTATCCGCAGCCTATTACAGCTATCCGTTGAGAATGATTTGATTATCCGTTTTAGTTCTTCTTGTGCTCAATCGAAAGATTTTTTTGGTTACTATTTTAATCGTTTTAGTCGTTTACATTCCAATACTTAATAATTCGTTTGCCGATATGGCTTTATTTAGTAAGTAGTTTTTTTTTACTATTGTCTTTAATTACTTTACATTTTCACATTGTTCTAGTTTTTGCGCTTTTAGGCTTAGTTTGAAATCGAGAACAAATCGAATAAAAGCTTTCGCGATACAGACTCTTATTATTGAAATATCCTATATTGAATACAAGAGCGCATTTAGCTGAGTTCTATGGGTTTTCAGTATTACGTCGTTTTCCTGCTGGTATACGATAATATGCGTTTATTAACCAAATTTTTGATAAATTTTTTTACACATTTGAAACTCAGCAACAAAATTTCAATAAAAAATTTCTATAAATTCGACCACTGCAGTAAAGCAGTAACAAATTATAGGCTCAAACCCGGAACGAACAGAACTTAGAGACCAAAAGTCAATAGACACACAGTTTGAGTTCATTGTAGTAATTCTAACTCATAAGACAATAATTAAAATTGTATTACAATTAGAGCTGCATAGTAGCAAAATCTTAGCATCTTAGTTGAAATTGAAAAACCCGATTTCGTTCGTTCGTTTCTAGTTGTAATATATCAGCGAGTCTGTTTTTCACTTTGTTGATTTTCACCTCGTTCTAATAGTTTGTCTTTAATTTAATCTATAAATTAAATAAGCTTGCCGATAGAGGATACAGCGTGTTTTGCTAGATTTGTTTAACATAGAACGTTCCACTCGTGTATATCCCGTTTTGTGAAGTATATATATAATTCTCTACCTATCGACTTAGATATTTTCACTCCGATTGTACCATTATTTCACATTACTTGATGGAACCCCTACTACTACTACTACAACACTGATTAATTGAAACAATAATTGTATTTTACAACGTTCATTCTTTTTAATAATGAACTGTTTTGCATTGAGTGATCAGTCTGTACAAGCGCGCCACCATTTTGCAATATTTGACAAATACGAATATAAATACAAAAAAATATATCATTTTTTCTCTTTTTCTCTTTCTCTCTCTCTCTCTTTCTGTCTCTCTCTCTCTCTTTCTCTTCTTTCTATGTTCTCTTTTAATCCCTTTGTCCCCGTTTTTCCGTTTTCTTTCCAATACGTGCACTCATATTTTGTCCTTGCTTTTACATTATCAAAATTGTATGTTTTAATTGTCCCCATAATGATGACTCTAAAAAAAAACTCCAACCCTTTCCAATGCATCATTGAAACAAAACCAAATTCAAATTCAAAACTATATCTCGCTCTCTTTCTCTCTCAAACGATCACACACATACACGCAATGTACACCTATTTTTCGCAAAACGCCACGTATGCTCCCGTAAAACTTTTACTTTCAGAATTTCGATGGAAACTGCCGGAATGCCAATCCCAGGCTATCACTACATCACCCCGAATCACATCGTCAAAGCGCCGATCCATTAAAAACTTTCGCTCTCTTCTCCCTCTCAGCTTTAGAAGTGGTGATGGTGGTAGCAATGGCGGCGGCAACAGCAGCAGTATCCTCCGACCGATGACAACCACCACGATGGCGGCAGCGGCCAGCGTGCGGAATGGGAATGCGGTGGCGGCGGCAGCGGCAGCAGCAGCAGCTGCAGCAGCGGCCGCATCCGGACCGGGCACAGCAGCCGGCATCGGCTACAACGGCATGACACCGGCGGTCGGCCCAGTTGCGTTTCCGTTTCTGCGTTACGGCCTCAATCTAGATCGGAAGTAATGCGCAACAGTAGAGAGACGCCATACGCCATCGGTATCGGAAGAATGGACAACACTCGTAACATCACCATATTAAAGTGCAACCAGGATATGAAGCGTGATCGCGAACGTTATAAAATAATTCTTCCGAATAGAAGACACTGGTAGTGCTGCGAATTAAGCAAAAAAAAACTAGGAAATGTGAGGAAAGTCAAGAGAGGCATATCGTGCCGAAAGATGCATTGCAATCACTTATTAGTTTGTTTTGAAGTAAGCGGTGATCTGATAATCCGGTGAGTGTCGTTGTAAGCAACAAACAAATGAAAATTAAAATCAATCATTGCTGCTGCGTAGTTAATGTAGCACCACAGTGTGGGATGACTGCTGTGTTGGCGCTGTGCGATGGGGAAGAAAACAGAGAGATAGAGAGCAAAAGATATACATCACATTTATCGGTATAGTTCAATTAACTTTAGCATGGTCGGCATACGGAAATTGATTTAGTTTAGGAATAAGTTTTGTCTTTTTTATTGTAAATTGTTTTGTTTTTTATTGTTTTCTTATCGTTTTTTTTTTTAGTGGCCGTCCCAAGTTTACACTGCTGGGCAGATAATGTTAATGAGCAGGATTTCACAGAGTATATTCATCGGCTTGAGAAGTACATTAGCGTAGGGAAATAGAGAAGAAAACCGACGATTTTGGGAGTGGTGAAAGGGGCGCACTAGCGTAGTTGTGTGTGTGTGTGTGTGTGAATACACTAGAAAAATGTGGCAAAAATGATGCAATGATAACACACGCGTAACATTTAATTCTTTTCGCGTTAGCACCATCACTTTTGTGGGATGACTAGCAATAGCTATCACGTTGGTTTTGTTCTTTCGTTTCACTTTTAGGACGGCATTTGGAAAAGATAGAAAACACACACACCTTTGTGCTTCTATACGGTTACAAGATAGTAAAATTATAGTAACTGTCAATCGGCTCGAATCGAGTGAATCAAGCAACTTAAACAAGAACGATTATTCTAACCATTACAAACAACAGAGAAGAAAGGATTTGTAAAGCGGTGAAAACGTTAGTGAATGTATACGAAGATGTGTTAACGCTGTGACGGAAAAATCTCATAATGCGTTAAAAGCTGTATGAAATAGATGCATAATAAGCCGAACGAAAGAAGAGGAAAAACGGACGAAATGACGAACATGAAGCAAACAGCAAGCAAAAGAAAGCAAAAAAAACCATATCGTGTTTAGTGAAACGAACATATCGTGTGGAGTTTCTCAACTTTAACACATTTGTAAAATTTCCCTTCGTTCATTTTTGTCCTACTACTGGTAGAAAAAGGAATGCCGCCAGCATAATACAATATGCATTTGGACATTCGTTTTTTTTTTTTTTTTTCGAAAGAGACTATAAAGGAGAAGGACCTTTCTTATACACAACAACAAAAAAAAAAAAGATTAGGCAAAAGCCAAACAAAAATGTGGTTTAGTACAACTAAGTAAACTAATTTTAAAACAATTGCTCGATTAGGATACGTTTTTTCTAAATGTTTTGTTTTTGCATTGCTTTGGTGCTTTTTATTCGTTATATCATTCATCGATGCAAACAACAAAACAAAACTCTTAGCGTATAACGTGTAAGACGAAAAAGACATTTGTAATGTTCAAAGATTGTTAATGTTTTTTTTTTTATCGGTATCAATGTTTGTGTGCTGCTGATTGTTGTGACGCATGGGCCAACTAAATTCATTATTTGTGAAGGAAAAAAAAACATAAAACAAATAGGTCGCAAGTTGTTGAGATAAAGCTTCTCGATATCCATTTCCCTTTGTTTGAAGCCAAAATGCTCTCTGCACTTTTTGTTTACTGCTCTGCTAGCGATAACTGAAGTGTGCGTGCGTGTGTGTTTCGTCCGACCGACGAAGACCGACGATTCTTCCAAGCCTGTGGTTGGAAGAATGGT
Source organism: Anopheles maculipalpis (assembly GCF_943734695.1). Classification (NCBI taxonomy): domain Eukaryota; kingdom Metazoa; phylum Arthropoda; class Insecta; order Diptera; family Culicidae; genus Anopheles; species Anopheles maculipalpis. The sequence goes on along the minus strand of NC_064872.1, from coordinate 53,216,432 downwards.
TCACGTTTTGTAGTACGTTGTGTTTTAATTTAGCGTGCTGCATCACACATTGATGCTTCAGCACACAGCAGCACAGTGTGTGGCCAATATTTGTAGTTGATTAGCGGGGAAACTCGACACTGAGAATAGTATTTTGAGCGTGTTTGAGATGGAGCTTTGCGCTAAGAATTAAATTACTTAAGTGAAACGTAAGTGCCAAAAATAAATAAAAATAAAACTAGAAAACTAGCCGGAAATAGCGGAAGGCGCGTGAAGCTAGTGGATTGCAGCAATCGACTGAAATTCGGTCGGTTTCCGAGATTATCTATCTTATCTCACTTTCCCCCGTTATTCCTTAGTAATGCTCCTGAATGGTTACAATGTTTTTCGTGGAATATGTTATTTCAAAACATCATAGCGTAGAGCAACAGCAAAACGCCTTTTTTCGTATGCATTCGACATTTGGAACTTCTCCGGAGCGATATATGTTTCATCCATGAAAAGACATTATTAGTGTAATTTTGGTTGCCCGTTTCGTGGTGTGTGATCCATGCGCTTCTAATTTAGACCAATCTCGCTTAGATTCGCAAAACACAAAACAAACAATGTTATGACGCCCAATGATAGATTGGGAGAGGGCGCATCCAAACTAGCAAACAAAAAAAAAAGCACTCTTTAGAGTAATAAGACACGGAGCAAATCAAATGCGCTGACGGTGTAGAAAATTGCAGACAAAGGCTATATAGCGAAATAAATACATTGGGCGAGACAAAACGGGAAAACGGCATTCGACGTTACAAACGAAAGAGATTTAAAGAAACAACAAAAAAAAAAAACACAATCAATCAGGGCCGGCACCTGTCGAATTTTCGATGTCTGGAAAACAGGGTTAAAAATACGGTGTTACTCTCTCTCTCTCTTTTTCAAACTGATAGTGTTGTGTGTTGTACCTGTGTGGTGGCATTCGGGTAAAGCAAACACTGTTAAAAGTAGAGATAATGTGACCTGTCGCCCCGTGTGTGGACACATGACACACGGTGAACGCGTGTGAGGTGAACCTCACGGTGAGGATGGAAAAGCAAATGAAAAGATGGCGCGTATTTAATATTAGTGTTGGACTAGATTAAAATTATAAACAAACAAACAAACAAAAAAACCCATTTATACTACTGTGTTTGCACGCGCACTTTTTCCCCCCTTTTTCCCACGATAAATGGCTCAAGAGTAGTAGTGAACGAATTTATTTAATGTTGTAATCTTAAACACTTAGAAGTCTTATGCCTTGTAATAACCATTTATATAATCATATACATATATTTAGAAACATGACGGGGCTCAATTCACGCAGGGACGCGCGGGACATCATTTACATAAGGGTACGCTCCGTTGCGCGTAGTCGTCGCATACAGCGCCACGACGAAAGGCTCATATCCATATCGTTCGTTTATCAATCCCCCAGTGCGCGTAACATCAACAAAAAAAAACGCGATGACTTATTTTATAATATTTGTACACACACACACACCTACACATACACACACCTGCATACACACACACATACATACAAATGAAGCAACAATAATAAAACTTTACACGTAAAGCAATTAAACAAAAAGAAAATTACATATACCTACCATCATATCTCTCATATACCGTATTATCCGACGAATCGTTTCCAATTTTTAAATCAATTCAATTATGTTCCCCTCTCCTTCTCTAATTCATCTCCATTTACATATCAACTCAAATTATGATGCAAAAAATATCACGATGCGCTGAACAATTATAGTTGGCTACTGCCCCACGGCTGGGGACGTATCTGTTTGCCGCGGCAAGGTTTCTTTTTCTATAGTGTGGCCAACAGATCAACATCACACATCATTTTAGTTTCATTTCTGCTTGTGAAGTCTGCACTCGTAGCTAACAATAGAAACACTTTATAAGTTGTACATTTGTTAAGCATTATGTAAAATTGTTAGAGTAGCAGAGTGGAAGATTAGTGGTGCTTCTTCTAGTGCAAAACGAACAGCCGTTTTAATATTAGCTTACTAATCGGTAATATTACTAACCCTTGTTGTGAACGAACTGTTTTAATACCCGACCTTGTTTGAAGATGTACGCAGGAAGTAGGGGGCACGATAGAGTTTTCCTGCGCTCCGACTAAACCGACCGGAAGAATTTATTCGAAAAGCAATATGCACTTAAACAAAAATTAAAGCAAAGGTGTCACCGATTGAACAGGAATGTGAAGCAAACAAGTTTCCAGAATATTTGTTGTTTAATATGCACCAGTTTTATATCCACTTGTAGCAAAGCAAAGAAAGAATCCTTACATCACATTTTAAAACATGTATATGATGCACCCTAGCGCAGCACCAGCAGCAAGGAATACAGGCGAAAAAAAGAGCGCCGAGAGTCACTCACCCGTATGAATCTCATTTATAACACAGCATAAAGAAACAATTATTAACAAAATTCTGGATGGGTTAGAATAATTATCTAAAATTTCCTTTCTTTAAGCAAACCCAGCAGAGGGGAGCAAAAGGATCCCGAACACATGCGGGTCGCATTTTTTTTTTAAATGGATGATCTATACACACGATCAAGTAAGTCGCAAAGACCGCACCAGCCATCGTGTCACAACGCTTAGTAGCGAGCAGTAGGTGTGTGGCGTGTGGCACCAAATTATGTCAATCAAGATTAAGAGCTTTACCTTCCTTCTGGAATCGGAACCGGAAGCGGACGTGACTTCAAAACAATAGCGCGATAGAGAATGTGAAAAATTTAGCAAAATCAGCGCACATCCACAACATAATGGAGGCGCCTAGTATTCAAACCTTGCCCGTGCGTGTGTGTGTGTGTGTGTTATGTAGTGTAGCTGGGTACAATAGAAACCTACGTGGGTAGACAAGCGACAAAACCACCGTAGACATACGCCGCCGTACAGTAGAAAATTTGTTGCTGACAATGTTTTCACAACACGTTTCACGATTAACACACGCACGAACACACACACACAAAAAAATCGGAAAATAAGATGCACAAACACAGCATCTAATCTTGTAAGTCCTGAAAGCATTAGTTTACGGGACTCGATAATAGGTATGGTGTGAAAGAAAAAGCATTGCCACACACAACACAATCGTTTTCCGAGTTCTCGAGTTTTTTTTTTTAATTAAATCACAACTGTTGATATGGATGTATGTGTGTGTTTTTGGTGTGCGCTGTGTACGATTGATAATAGTATTGAACTTCAAAAAAACACATTAGACAATTTCGTAACTGATACAACTGATGCTGTGCACGTGTACGTGCATGATGGAGTACAAGAGAAGGCAAGCAAATAGCAAAACCCAAATCTACATGTTAATATTATTGAACGTTATTTAAGGTAACACATTGTAAGTAAGCTTGCATATCGACACATGTGTGCGCGCGCGTGTGTGTGTGTGAGTATATATAAGGCAAGCAATAGCAGGAGCAAAGGGATACATCTCTGTAAAGGTGTGCGGAAAAGAGATGAACAAAACACTTAGCAAAAACATTCGCAAAAAAGCAAACAAACAATTAAATGATAAACTTAGCAGCAGAAGCTAGCTGATTATGAACTACAGGCTGGAAAACCAATTGGATAGATAGACGCGTTCAGTGTGAGTGGGGTAACTAGTGGACAGTCTAGAAAGCAGAAACAGTATGTGTGTACGCCTTTTTGTTTCGTTTACTCGAAAGGAGGCAACACACACACACACACCCACAGTATAAAGGCAACAATAAAGTGTTAAAGTAATCGACTAAGGGATCAATAACCAAAGAAATTTCATAAAAAAATCATCAAACCATACTTACATTACACTTAAGAACACAAACTGACAAACAAAACAAACAACTACCGAAGAAGGGCACGTCGTGGGAGGGTAACTTATAGAACACACTGTGGACTGCAGCATACGGTGCATTAAAATACATAAAGAAGTAGAATTTGGTTTTTGTTTTATATTTTGACATTTTATGTTTGTTTTTAACAAAGCTCGAAGTGTTTCAAGCTATAGCAGAGAAAAAAATCATTCAATTTGGAAAGTGCAAGCAGATACAACCGTCACATTCGTTGCTTTGTTTTAAAATGCCTTTATTTTCATGTTTTTATCTTAGTTTTTTTTTTTTGTACTGAGCATTTCATAAGGAATTTAGAACTGTTTTGAAATATTTGTTAATTTTATTTTAAATTAATGGGTCTTTTTTACAAAAAGAATATTTGTATGACATTGGCGGACACTGCAAGTTTCTTTGTATACAAAACATTTACAACACACAAGAATGCAAAGAAAAACTCAACCACAGTGTGGGACAAGCACACATACAAGAGAATACACGATGGTGATGATGATTATAAGTGATATATGTGATGAATTTTGTACATTGTTTTCATTTTTTCACTAAGAACGCATAAAGGGCTGTGATTTTAGTGGTAGATGTAACAAGAAAACGAAACAAAAGCTAAACAGAGAAGCGTTGCAAAGAAACAAGCAAACGAACAAACAAACAAAACAACACACACAAACACACCGATGATAGAAAAAATTAGTGCAAAAAAAAAAAAAACACACACACACACTAAAACACTTACAAACACGGCGGCAAAACAAGTATTTCGTAACGCTTAGCGCGCGAGAACTGACGAATATGTGAAAAAATGGGAAAGGATGAAATGAATTCAAAACAAAAAAAGGGGGGGGAAATCAACGGGACAAGAGGATAAGGAAGGGCAACAAAACTAAACACACATCAAGCTAAATCTAACAAAAACACGTTAGCTGGAGGGTATTGGAATAGTTCCTTTCTTTGGTTACTTGTTTTAATGTGAAGAGCAAACATTACGAAAGTTTTTTTTTTTTTTGTTACCTTTAAACCTTTTTTTTTAATAACGTTACGCGCCCATTGCCTGTCCGTTCCCCCAATATGCGATTGTGTACGGCTTTTAATCTCCATTTTAATTGTCTCCCTCTTGTGATGTGCTTCTGGCATAAGTGTTAATCTACACATCTCCAAATCCTTCTCTAAGCTCTGTACTAATCTCAGCAGCTATCAACAGCTTGTGATGAAGTTTTATTTCCAAAATGTTGAATCTATTGAGTGTACTAATACCTCCTTTCGCCAAGAAAGATAGAAAAGACAACAAATAATAAAGCGACAAACAAGCGAACAATTCCATCGTTGTGGAAACACAACCCAGCTGTCAGGCCCTCCTATGCCTTTGTGAATTTTTGCTGATCATATTCACACACCTACACACACCGACACACCGCAACACACCTCCACGAACTCTATATATCCACCACAATTGTAAAACCAACAAACATCGGCTCATGTTGTGTGTGTGTGTGTTTGTCAGCACGCAAGAACAAAAACCACTACCGGGAAAGACGCGACGATTGGCGCGAGCATATATATCTAAACCACGTCCCTTTATGTGTAAATAATAGTTCTAAAGCTAACAGCAAAAAAAAAAAAATACTTTATTCGTTCTCGTTCTCGATTAGTTGGATTAGTCCACCATTCTGCTGTATCTGTATCTGTCTCTGCGTCATTTCGTCTCACATACAGTTTACTATATATGCTTGGCATGAATCATACTTATAACCACGTGTACACCTGCTCGTGCATCCCTTCCAACGATGCAATTGCACAGGCTTCCCTGTTTCTATTGGACGATAAAATCACTCATTTAGACGCGTACGTAGACCAAACTAAATAATAAAGAAAAGTCATCCCTTTCGTAGGTATTAGCTCTGCCGTATGTATCATCTAAACCCACAAACAATTAGAGCTAATGATCGACCGTGAAAAAAGAAGGATCAGCTCACGGTGGCTCATATACACTGACGCAAATGTATATTTTTTGGGTGATCAAATTCATCCCGAGCATTTAAATTTCATGACTTCCCGCACCGTTATCAACTTGCGTGTGGTGTCTTTAAACTTTTGTTTATGCTGAAAACGAGCAGATTTAGCATTGGAATCGATAGTCATTCCTATCCTTTTTTTTCTCATTTGTGTGTTTAGTTTGGGAAGACCCAGAGATCTATCTGGGAAACAATAAAACAAAAACTTGTGCCAAGTTAAAAGTAACATACTTAAAAACAATTAAAACACGTATATAAGAAAGTTGACTGAAAAGATTCCACCAGAAAAGTAGAACACAAAAGCAAAACAGTAAAAAAAAAAAGAGGAAAAGCTACAAATAAGCAAATTAAAAGATAAAACTCTTTTCGAGAAAAGTGCTTTACAAGTGAGAGAAAACTTAGCGAGTGGTAGTGAAATGTGTATCAAAACCGGTTGGGTTTAATTTAGAATATTAATAGTGTAGCAAACGAGTGAACAATCGATACAAATGGCAAACAGAACGTAGAAAGCAGCGTATATTGGTAGTTTGTTTTGTATGTTTGATTTTTGAAATTTGCGTTGATAAGAATAAACATAATTGATGTGCAATGTTTTTTTTTAGAACAAAAACCACCAACACGATCATCCTTAATCATCCAGTGCAACCACAGCGATTGTTGTTGAACCAAATGTAAAGCAAGGTAAAGGATGTGTATAGCAAACGAAACAGATAATGTTTAGATAACGTAACAACCGTGTAAAGAGCTTTATACTATACTTAAGTGTGGCTATTTGTTTCAACATAACAAACTAACACTCTAACATCGCAAGCGAAACAATCCAATCCATCAAATGATCCCTGAAGGCACATGCGCTCTGATGATGCTTCTGATGACCATCGATTGTTTATGAAAGCATATAAACATATTGACAAAAAATCACCATCACCACCACCAACACCCTTGCCATCTAGCAAATTTTGAAAAAACCAGCCGCCCGTTTCTTTTTTCCGTTTGCGAACAAACTTTACACGAGCAATTGAGACTGAATTAATTTCAAAATTTTATTCACTTCCTTTGTATAAGTTGTGCAGCCATCTGTGTCCCTTCGCTTCGCGTTTCTACGGTTAAATTATTCGTAAGAACTATATTTTGTAAAGTGTTATTATGATAGGGGAGAGTGGCTTAAGATGTCCACCACCAGCAAACACTCACACACACACACACATACACACTCGCATGAACACTTTTAAATAACTTCGTTTTATCGATTTTTACTTAAGTAGATTCGTTTTTTGCTTTCCCTTTCTCGTATATTTTTATTCTATATTTTGTACTCCTTTTTCTTTTCTAATTATATCATAATTACCGTTTCTTTTTTCTGTACTTCAATTCAATAAAAGTCTTCTTCGTTAAATTGTTGGAGTGTTGTGTTTTTCCTCTTGTTTTTGGTTTAGTCTTTTTTTTTCAATTATTTGTTCAGCCTAATTATTGTTACTATTTTTTCAGCAATATTATATGTTTCGTTTAATGTTGTCTGCTGTGACCAACAGAAATGCAGACATGTGGCAACATGGGACAACTCAAATGATAATATAAACGAGAAAATTAAAAACAAAGCGAAAACGAGGTTTCAACAGACAAAGCAATTTGAGTATCAATAACGGAACAACTACTACTCCAGGTACTGTTTTATATGTTTTACTTCCATCCGATTATTATTTACCCATATGACGAACCTTTTCCACATTATTTTCGTCTTCCGCCTTCCTCTCGTGACAGCATTATTTCTATACCAAGCTATGGAGTAAGAACCCTTTAAGGAAGACCCACAAAAAAGGCGGAAAAAAATATTATAAAAATCTCTGTTTTTTCGAAATGTACAACACACAAACACACGCTCACATGTAGTGCAAATTTGTAAAAAGAAAATCATAAGCCGAAAGGAAAATAATAACTTCTTGGAAAGTGAAAAACAACCGCAAACAACACGCATATACAAGACAAGAAGAAGCAAACAAGCAAACAAAAACAAGAAAATGACGAGGGAGAAATATTTTGAGTCAATACCGGTGTAATATTATTGAGTCTTGTCATAATTTACAATACAATACAAACAACAACACAAAGAGAAAAGAAAACACACGAGAGATATAAAAGAAGCTTTACATTTAATTGAAATGTTTTATACTTATCATATACAGTTTAGGGCAATTAATGGGAAGGGAAGTGAAAGGTAAGCTGGTGCCAAAAGCATTTGAGGGATGTTGCTGAATGCATGTGTACATCTTGCATGTCGGCAAGGTGTGTGAGTCGTTTAGTGAAAATGATAAATTAAATATATAGAAATTGAATATATACACAATATACAAATCGATAACAAAACAAGACAAAAAAAAACATAATAAATTATATATACATATATATTAATGCAAATTCATGCAACAAACATAGACCTGAAGTAGCTGCTCAGCAGAATGGAAGAAGTGGACGTTGGCATGCAAAGGGAAAGGATGTTAGTAGTTGCAGAAAACGCAAAAGATCGATTGAGAAATCTTTGATTGGTTGGAAGAAAACAGAAAAAAAAAACAATGGAGAAGTAAAACAGAACAAATAAGGCAACAGAAAAAGTATCACAAAGAAAGAGAAAGCAAAACAATAACAGTGAACAAACAAGAAAATAACGCAAATACTTGCCAACCAGTCAGAAACGGAGAAAGCGGAGAAGAGAATGTTAGAAAATATAGTTGAAATGAGGCGTAAAACAAAATAGAAAGAAGAAAAGCATATATTACAACCATGACACAAGGAGCAACAAATGATAAAAAAAAACCGTACACACTAGTGGAAAAAAGTAGTTTTTTTATACACACGCATATTCTTAGCAAAGTACTTGTAGCAGAAGCGAAAGTAGAAGCTGATGACGATCGCACTCAGTTCTCATAAGATCTACAAAAGGGAGGGAGATCCGCAATGGCAATGGTAGCAAGCTGAAGATGTTAAAACTATTTCGAAACGTTATGTTGCATGTAAATCGAAACCAAAACATCATTCTTCCCCGTAATCTCACGGCACGGCTTCTTCCATCGTCACCCGATAGTAAATTGTGCATGGTCCGCGCGGACACACTTCATAAAACACCTAATTACTGCAAACCCCCTCCGGACAGTGTGTGCAACACGAACATATATGCAATGGAGAATAGAAAGGAAAGTGCGAAAGAACACCCGAACAAAACCAAAATAAACCGGAATACAGGAATTTTTCAAAAATGTGAAAGTTGTGCCAAGTTTTGCCCAAGTTTTTTCTATTTGCTGGAAACATTAAAAAGATATTCAATATATACATATTATTCCACTTAATAACCGTTGTACTCTGGAATGTAAGCTCTTTATATATTAAGAAGATACAACATATCTATCGCCAACCAAACAAAGAACAAAAAATGAAAACAACCACATACATACAACTAAAAACACATTTGCCCATTTATAATAAAGATTTGCGTGTAATTTAATGAAGCCCAAAAAACAGAAACCTACACTTACAAACACATCATCAAATGGAACGATCAATTGGAAATATTACAGTCACAGTGAAAGGAGCGCGAGGATGCTCGATCGCGTTTTTCATTCGTTGGGATAGGTGGAGAAGTGATAAAATTTAAAGCTCACAAACTGATGATGCACATTTTCGAAAAGGAAATTTTTAAACAATTTTGTCACGCCAATTTACAAACACCATCGCAAGGACTTTTGCACCACGAAGATACGTAAAAGTTATTTGAAAGCATTATCGCACGTGTGCGCCATTCGTTCGTTGTATGGGTGCCCAAAATGCACTTTAAATTCAAATTTTATTAAAACAATCATTCTTCGAACTTTAAAAACACAGCAAAGCCAAAATTTCTGCGTGTGAATTTGTGCACCGATATAATACTTAATGCCTTGCCCTGTGAAAATGATGCATTAAAATTACAGTTTTAAGCGTGTTGGTTTGTTTTTAGGGCACGATTGATCACAAAAAAAGATAAAAGGCACTTTTTGAAAGATATTCTACATGCACCTTAAAAGGCACCATCACCACCGCAGAAGTATGAACAAACGATTGAATTATGTGTGTTCGAAGAAATCGTTCGTTGAACGCAAACGAAACGGAAAAAAATAATTCTTAAATGTGATTTGCTTCTTCTTCTGTGTGTTTTGTGTGTGTGCTTAAGATCGTTCTATAAATTGGTGTATAGTAATCATACACGGATACACACAGACGGTGGCATTTGAAGGAGGAGAAAAAACAGTAACATTTGCCGTCAGGCTTTTGTTTTTGTGTGCAAACATATACATACAAACACCTAAAACTAACTCTTCCGTACATGACGATGTTAGTAGCAGCACGCTAACAATGGAACAGGAAACAATGAACCGAACAAGAACAAAAGTAAAACATGCAAGAACATAATGTAAAAATCCCATACTAAGCCACCACATAATAATTGCAATAGGGAACTAAAAGCAAACAACCCATCCCGTGCATTTAACGTTTGAATTTGGCTTTTTCGTACGTTTTGATTTGAAAGGAAATGTGGAAAAAGAAATGCGTGAGTGCGAGTCGTGAGAGCTGACAGGCAAATGGGGAAACCATAGCAGCGCAACGCAAGAAATAAAATGCGGAAAACCCTGTTTATTGTAATAATTACTAGCAAAAGAAAAATGAGGCAACTTGTGGTAACTGGCACAAAAGAGTTACTTACATTTTGGCCACGACGAGTAGTAGTAAAGATGCATACATTGTACGCGAGAGCAAGCAGAATCGATGGAGGGAAGGTAACATTTAGTGTCGTAATGAAAATGAAATTAGGAATGCATGGCAATCATACAAATAGAGCTTCTTTTTTAATACAACAAGAGAAACAAATAAAATGAAAAAAACACATACACACACACACAAATTCAAGTACACAATTTGCATAACGGAGAAGTTGTAGTGTAAACAATGCTTAAACAAGTAGTAAATTACAAGGCGCAACCAGATGCTGTGCAAGCACACGCACACGTTCACAGGAATGATCAAGAAAAAAGGATGGAAATCACACACGGAAGTAGATCAAAGTAGACCAAACAAAGCCGTGAGTGTGGTGTCAGAAGGCATTTACGTTATGTCAAGTAGCAGCTGCCGGTTACTAAGAGAAACAGCATGACAGATCGGCATGACATGCCAGCGAGATGCCATTGTAGTAGCACTGGATAGCAACCGTTCAATTTAGGTAGTGCTAAGCGCGCAGCAATTAACTACACACTGGCTTCCCGTCTGTTAGGGTGTGACAAGCAGAAATTCAATTTTACGTTTGCTACGTTCGTTAAGCAAGGAATAATTCCTCATTTTCAACCCGTTGAAGAGTAACAAGAAAACAGTAATCTAGACATGAAAAGCTTATTGTACCCGTGTTCGTGTTTACATTAAGTTAAGCATAACCATTGTCTATAGTGAAAAATAATAAAACAAAAACGGACCGCATGTTAAGATCACCGGAAAAAAATCTTTATACACTTCGTAAATCCAAGTCTTCACGTACACATGAGTGTTTTTTTGGTGAAGCGAAGGTGTGTGGTACAACTCAATACAAACATACAGCATACAGTTAAAGGCAGACCGGAAAAACGGTCTGCAAAAACAGCATGCGGCACGGTGGCGCACGTGGTAATCGAGTAAAGGCGACGTTTGCGCCTAATTGAGCACATGTTTGTATGAAATATATTTCTATTTTGTATACAGATAATATTGCCAATCCCGTTCGAGATCCAATCGCCCATCGGAGAGCTTCTCCCCCCACTCACAGTTTTAGTGTGCGCCAATGACGCATGTAACTACATTGTACAGGCAGACAGACAGACAGACAGAGGGTTCGATAATGGGGCCGACGATGCCAACGGTCGTTAACGTTCGCCATCATGCACATTTGAGAAGGAAATTTAAAAAAAACCAAAGTTTTTTTGTACAACTGTGCAGTGCATTCGATTGCCCAAGTTTGTCGTAATGGGAGAAGAATAATTAAGCAAACCTAGAGCGAACGTAAAACAAAAGGAAAACAAATAGACAAATCATTGTGTATCGTTTACGTTTACGTTCAAATGCAGAAGCAGCAGCTAAACACGTTCAGACAAACGAACCGAGAACAGGAGCAGTTAGCAAAAACACATTAATTCATCATCTAAAGAAGAACACATACAGAACTATGGAAAACGCACTTAATAAAGGAAAGAAACATAAAAAAAATTGTCATCTACCTTCATTAGAGTAATACAGATCCGAATACGTCTTCACGTCTAACGCGATCGTCAAGACCCGTAACTATGGCTGCATCCAATCTCCGACAGATTTTACTCCACTTGATCACTACCCATCATATCCTTCCGTCTTTGACTACCTTTACCTTTTTACTCCCGTTCGAAAATGGCCAGTAACTTTGGTGTCCTCTGTCAGCATAGTCCAATACCCGTGGAGGACTACCGGAAGTGGAACGATACGAATTCGTTGCCTGAAGATACGATCGTACCAAGTCAGCCTTTGGCAGGATTTCGCCATCTACTGTTACTTTGCTTTTCAAACGGACTCTATCACAATTGCAACCTGGAAAGCAGGTACCTTGTCTGCGTCGCATAGACCCTCAATCAAATCCCATATGACTTGTCATTCGAAAGATCGGGTTAAGATCGTGCCCCGGATGTCGAAGCCCGCGCTTCGCATGACACCCTCCAGAGCGATGTTGAACAACAAACAGGAGAGTCCGTCTCCTTGCCTCAGACCCCGGTGAGATTCGAACGATTCCGACAGCATGCTCGAAACTCTCACGTTGCACTGCACCCCGTTCATAGTGGCCTTTAGCAGCCGTACCAACTTCCCAGGGAACCCGTACTGCTGCATGGTGTTCCATAGTTCGGTCCGATCTATGGTATCGTAGGCCGCCTTGAAGTCAATGAACAGGTAGTGCGTAGGGATCTGAAGCTCCCGGCTTTTTGGGAGGTTCTTATTTATTTATTTATTTATTTATTTTAAGTATGACGCCTTGCGCCGTATTGGCAACACCGCATGTGATGACTGCTTTTATAAACTAGATTACCAGGGAATTTCCTCCCTGAGTTTTTTCCTTATCCCGGGCATGCTCGGTGGTGAGTGGATATTGAGTGGGTGATTGATGTCCTGGTCTATTTTGGTTGTTGTTGGTAGATGTATTTGGTGATCCGGTAGTTTTGGTGCGGCTGTTCTATTGATCATGGTTGAGTGTTTTTAGTTTGGCTATTGTGGTGTGTTGTGTCTATTATTTTGTTGACCTCATGATTTGCGGGTTTGGGTTCTAGCAGAGTTATTTGAACATCACAAAGATGAATTCGCCTGCGTACAGTGTTTTCCAGTGCAGTCCAGCAGTGACGTTCCAAGCTGGTCAGCGTCGAATCTAAGAGTGATCGACAAGTTCCATCCCGTAGCAGCAAGAGCGACTCGAGAATGAACCTAGCAAACACCCCAAACCCAACGTCAACGCTGTCAAACTTGTTGTGGCAAGGCTGGATTGGACTAGAGAACAATGTACTGTAAATAACGCCTGCCTCCCTTTTACGGCAGAGTTGGAATCACTCCCGAGTGCTGTTGTCTCGTCATCAGATCACCCGTGGCACTACAAAAAATACACTTAAGACATAGACAGCATTTAACAAAGAAGGATTGAAAGGATACTAGGGATGCGGAGCCATAGGATAATAGCGTTGTCTCTGGCGAAAAGGAAGATGATCCTCATGTAGGGGAGGTCACTGGTAGCTAACACTTCTCTGATTTCAGTACCCGGTCGTCTGCCGATATTCTCGACTGCGCTCAACAAGGAGGGTCTTTCGGTTTCAAATTCCACGCAGGACCACGGTGATTCAGGTGATCCATATCGTGGAATCCGACACCGTAGCCACACATTTTTGTCTGAGCCAGAGTTATACGCTGTAGATGAGCATTCAACGCAAAATGATTGGACATCAGTCGAGGCATCATTCGTATGAATGCCTGGTTTACAGACGGCCCATCGAACCAAGGCCGCAGGGACACTTGCGGAGAGATCGAGAAAAGAAAACGCCCGAGTTCATCCGCCTCCCATATGCTCTGCCAGCGATACAGGAATAGTTGCTGTGGAAAACGAAGGAACTCCGAGATTGGTCGGTTGTAAAAAGTGCCGTCTTGGACGCCTGTTTTGGCCAGTGAGTCAGTCTTCTCATTGCCGGAAATTCCACAATGAGAAGGGACCCAAATTAGCGATATCCTAAACGCCTTATCGAACATTGAGCCAAGCAGTTCAATGTTTTGATGGTAAGGAAATCCTGACTCTTGTCAGCCTTCGAAGATCTTAGAACTTCAATAGCACTAAGGCTATCAGTGAAGATGAAGTACAAGATTGCAGCTAGCTTTGCGGTGTAAACACTACATGCCTGCCATTTTTGGACGATCTGCCGTGGAGTAAAAATTTGGTCGGTTATCGATTTGCTTCCAACAAATCCAGCTTGATAGCTTTCGACGAAATCTGTAGCAAGGGGCTCCATTCTGCAGAAGAGTGTTCGGGACAGTATCTCACAGGCAGCATTCAGGACTGTGATGGCCCGGAAGTTAGCACAGTCCAACCTGTGGCCCTTTTTGTACACCGGGTGTATGACACCCAGTTTCCAATCGTCCGGTAATTCTTCCTGATCCCAAATCTTAACAATCAGCCGATGCATGATGGCGACAAGCCTCTCTGGACCCATCTTGAACAGTTCGGCTGCCAGCTCATCGTTGTCAGCTGATTTGTTACATTTCATCTGTTAGGCACTGATGAATTCGTTCACGGATGGCGGGTGCACCTCATCAACGTCAAGCTGGCAGTCGTAGCAGCAGTTGCTTTTGTCCTGGAAGATTCGGATCTGCTGCGTTCTCAGTTTTCCACATTCTGCCGAGTCTTCGTGCGCTGAAGCGTAGCTTACCTCAGCCGATCTAAAGTTTCTGTTGTAGAACTTTATCAAAACCAGGAAATGAACTGAATCGACGTTTGCTCCTCTATATTTCCTTACGTCGATAACATCCGAGAAACGCCTTCCATCAATGAGAACGTGGTCTATCTGGAAATATGTCTGCGGTGTGTGCTGCAAGCAGATCATGTAGGAATGGTCATGGGTTTCGAGTAGGCGAAGCCCGTTGTCCTTCATCTGGCTGGTGGGTACTAAAACTTCCTATTGTGGGTTTAAATGCCTCGTCCTGTATATTCTGAGCGTTGAACTCTGATGACAATTTTAATGCCTTGTTGTGGACAGCGGTCTTCGCACTCTTCAACTCCTTATCGTCGGTGTTTCCAAGGAACCGACTATCTGTATTGATAATGCTTAGATTGAAGAACTTCAACCTTGGTCAGCCAACATCCAATCACTCCCTTTAGCATCTCACCGATGAGCTCAGACTGCTCAGACTGAAAAACCTTCTGCGTATCCTCAACCTACTCATCCTTGTGTTGATCGGCCACTTACCCGCACACCCGCTTTTTCATCTCACCTATGACCAGAAACGCCCGCCGAGCTTATGCTTTTCGTCAACACACCGAAGTAAGAAGAAATAATAATAATAAAGTATTAACAAACACATAAGGAAACTCCTAACAAATATGCTTTACTTCCCAACCAAAACGAACGGGGCAAAACAGCGTGTGTCTTGCTCTAAATCGTCTAGCTCACTTGTTTACACTTATGTACGAGTATTCTGTGAAGTCATGATCTTTGGATTTGCCGTAACCGTACGATTCTGTGTTTCGTTCACACTCGTATAACTGTTTCATTCGCACTTACAGACGAGATAGGCCGAGCAATGTTTGTTTGCCAACGATATCGATGTTGTGTCTAGATCGTATCGATGCATTGGTTTTACATTTCGCTCAAACTCGTATGTCATTCCTCTCGCACTCACGGACAGTATAGACGGAGTAAATTTTTGTTCTGAAAGGTATCGATACATGTGTGTATACGCCGGGTGTTTTCCCTTGCTTGCACTGCTATACCTCACACACAAACGCATACATACACGCCTCGTACCTTTAAACGCGTAACCGTCTGAAATCACGCCAGACGGCGGAGTAAGTGAAAGCGAAAAAAATATTCTGGTGCCATGAAGTTTGTAACTCTTTGATATTAGAAGAAACATATATTTTTTAAATACAGGAAAAATCATTATCTCACAAAGTATTTAGTTGTTCAGTTCAGTTTTAATAGGTGTTTATTTCTTGGGTGTTGGTCCAGCTGAGAGATCTTTGTAAAATAGTGTTATTTGAAAGTGTTGTTACCGTTTTTGTAATGGCTGACTTAAAACGTCTGCGCAAATCTGGCATGTTTTATCGCCAAGCTGCAAAGTATATGGCGCTGGAACCTACGGGAAAGGATAATCAGGATGCAGGACCAAGCCAACCATGTTAGTTGACTTTATTACACAAGTTTAACGAATATAAAGTTCGATTACATCGTAGTGTTATTGTTATATTATTATTTACAACATACCCAAAATATAGCCACGAGCAATTTAAACCATGAAATGCAGCGCACATCGCCAACCCCAGAACAAAGTCCAGTACCAAATATGAACCAGACCGAAGAAGAATATGTCGAATTGGCTGACTACATCGATTGCTGTTCTTCCTGTGAGATGAGAATGAAATCAACACTGACGATACGTTCAATCAAATTATCGATAAAATGTCAATAGTTGATGGAATTCGTTACTGCGCGCTTTCCACCAACGCGTCGCATAGCTCCATAAACATAATTTGAAAGCTTTTTAAAAAAGCCAACGTTAAAGTTCCTTTAACCGCTAAAACTTTTCTGTGGACAAATCGGAATCCTTCGACGGACTTTAGTACTAACAAAGTAGTTAATACAATTTTTCCCACGTTAACATACCTTTTGCAATTGGAACAGTATTTTCCTTTCCAGTGTCAGTAGCTAACGCACAATATTTCAATATATTTATAAAAAGCTGTTTAAACCATACAAAATGCAATTTGAATGCTACCTTTCGATCGATCCTTGACAAATTGGTTGTACTCAGATGAAAACGTCATATCATCTGTTTCTTTGTCCAGCGGCATTTTGCTTAAATAGTAAAAGATGATAATGAATAAAGGCGATGCATTACATCACGGTCCACCACGACGATTCTTAACAAAACCATGGATCATTGAAACTCAACAATGATATTCATTATAGTTTGCTAGTTTTGCATTTACCAAATACAAATACAAGAATGTACACAAAAAACACATTTTCTTTAACTTGCGATCCTATATAGCGCATGTAAAACAAAACCTACTCCGATCCACACTAGATTATCACGACTAAAAAGGACCATCGCATCACCGCCGCAGCAAATCATATGGTAAATATGCATTATACACTAATAATCACAGTTCAATTCTCACTTCTCCTGCTCACCTCTAGATATCCAGAAAAAACAGTACTGCATATTTCAATCTCTTCTCTCTACAGTTCAATTCTCACTTCTCCTGCTCACCTCTAGATATCCAGAAAAAACAGTACTGCATATTTCAATCTCTCCTCTACACACAGGCTCAAAAGCAGCTACCTTGATCCATAAGAGAAACAGAGCAAAAAGCATGGAAGAACGAACAAGCAGTGCGAAAGAGAAAAAAACAGCATACACAAATCAATTTTTTTGCACATCTTCTGACGTCAAAAATTTTGTGACGTCATAATTTGTGGTAAACAAAATTGCCCCATCCGTTTCTGACTACGGGGCAATTATCGTGGCAAAAGTAGGGCCCCATTTTAGCCCCATTCTTGCAACGACTTTACCTATTTTGTTGTGTTCCCAAGCACAACAAAATAGGTAAAGTCGTTGCAAGAATGGGGCTAAAATGGGGCCCTACTTTTGCCACGATAATTGCCCCGTAGTCAGAAACGGATGGGGCAATTTTGTTTACCACAAATTATGACGTCACAAAATTTTTGACGTCAGAAGATGTGCAAAAAAATTGATTTGTGTATGCTGTTTTTTTCTCTTTCGCACTGCTTGTTCGTTCTTCCATGCTTTTTGCTCTGTTTCTCTTATGGATCAAGGTAGCTGCTTTTGAGCCTGTGTGTAGAGGAGAGATTGAAATATGCAGTACTGTTTTTTCTGGATATCTAGAGGTGAGCAGGAGAAGTGAGAATTGAACTGTAGAGAGAAGAGATTGAAATATGCAGTACTGTTTTTTCTGGATATCTAGAGGTGAGCAGGAGAAGTGAGAATTGAACTGTGATTATTAGTGTATAATGCATATTTACCATATGATTTGCTGCGGCGGTGATGCGATGGTCCTTTTTAGTCGTGATAATCTAGTGTGGATCGGAGTAGGTTTTGTTTTACATGCGCTATATAGGATCGCAAGTTAAAGAAAATGTGTTTTTTGTGTACATTCTTGTATTTGTATTTGGTAAATGCAAAACTAGCAAACTATAATGAATATCATTGTTGAGTTTCAATGATCCATGGTTTTGTTAAGAATCGTCGTGGTGGACCGTGATGTAATGCATCGCCTTTATTCATTATCATCTTTTACTATTTAAGCAAAATGCCGCTGGACAAAGAAACAGATGATATGACGTTTTCATCTGAGTACAACCAATTTGTCAAGGATCGATCGAAAGGTAGCATTCAAATTGCATTTTGTATGGTTTAAACAGCTTTTTATAAATATATTGAAATATTGTGCGTTAGCTACTGACACTGGAAAGGAAAATACTGTTCCAATTGCAAAAGGTATGTTAACGTGGGAAAAATTGTATTAACTACTTTGTTAGTACTAAAGTCCGTCGAAGGATTCCGATTTGTCCACAGAAAAGTTTTAGCGGTTAAAGGAACTTTAACGTTGGCTTTTTTAAAAAGCTTTCAAATTATGTTTATGGAGCTATGCGACGCGTTGGTGGAAAGCGCGCAGTAACGAATTCCATCAACTATTGACATTTTATCGATAATTTGATTGAACGTATCGTCAGTGTTGATTTCATTCTCATCTCACAGGAAGAACAGCAATCGATGTAGTCAGCCAATTCGACATATTCTTCTTCGGTCTGGTTCATATTTGGTACTGGACTTTGTTCTGGGGTTGGCGATGTGCGCTGCATTTCATGGTTTAAATTGCTCGTGGCTATATTTTGGGTATGTTGTAAATAATAATATAACAATAACACTACGATGTAATCGAACTTTATATTCGTTAAACTTGTGTAATAAAGTCAACTAACATGGTTGGCTTGGTCCTGCATCCTGATTATCCTTTCCCGTAGGTTCCAGCGCCATATACTTTGCAGCTTGGCGATAAAACATGCCAGATTTGCGCAGACGTTTTAAGTCAGCCATTACAAAAACGGTAACAACACTTTCAAATAACACTATTTTACAAAGATCTCTCAGCTGGACCAACACCCAAGAAATAAACACCTATTAAAACTGAACTGAACAACTAAATACTTTGTGAGATAATGATTTTTCCTGTATTTAAAAAATATATGTTTCTTCTAATATCAAAGAGTTACAAACTTCATGGCACCAGAATATTTTTTTCGCTTTCACTTACTCCGCCGTCTGGCGTGATTTCAGACGGTTACGCGTTTAAAGGTACGAGGCGTGTATGTATGCGTTTGTGTGTGAGGTATAGCAGTGCAAGCAAGGGAAAACACCCGGCGTATACACACATGTATCGATACCTTTCAGAACAAAAATTTACTCCGTCTATACTGTCCGTGAGTGCGAGAGGAATGACATACGAGTTTGAGCGAAATGTAAAACCAATGCATCGATACGATCTAGACACAACATCGATATCGTTGGCAAACAAACATTGCTCGGCCTATCTCGTCTGTAAGTGCGAATGAAACAGTTATACGAGTGTGAACGAAACACAGAATCGTACGGTTACGGCAAATCCAAAGATCATGACGTCACAGAATACTCGTACATAAGTGTAAACAAGTGAGCTAGACGATTTAGAGCAAGACACACGCTGTTTTGCCCCGTTCGTTTTGGTTGGGTTTGGGTTGATTGAATCTCCTTCCCACCACCCATTTGACATTTAAATCCAATCTCCGTATGACATTTTAATTTGACATTTTGATTTTAAAATAAACTCATTTTTGTATGACATTTTAATCCGTTTTTTCAACGTATAGGTCCATATTTTACTTAGACCAAATTTTACAGTTGCGCATGTATATGTAATCGGTTGGATGGAACATGCAGCATCAAGTTAAGAAATTATTTCCAATTTCCAATATTGCAATATCGTAACCTAACAGAAATCAATGGAAATTACGTTTCAGTATTCGTGAGGGAGGAACACTTTCCCAACACAAATCCCAACACCACTTGTAAAAATCTTAGAAACTCATTTGTTTTTAACTGACGAAACTTCTCACCAATAGATGGCGCCACTCACAACTACCTGAAGCACTAACCTTAACCTTGTTCTCGTGGTTTTATTAACGCTATAAGTAGTTTCGATCACTTGAGGTAATGTAACATCAAACTAATATTCGAAAGAAAGAAATTCTAAAAGACGGTAGTGCATGTGAGGGTGTCGTTTTGAGTTATTAAACAATAAAAAGGTTCACAGACTGTAACACTGTAAAGGTAAAAGCGTTCAAAAGTACTCCCACGGGATTCACCGATATAATCGAGCACATCGCATTCACCCATCGCAATCCTCTGCGTGGAGCTGCATATTCGCCAAGCTGCTGAACTGTGCGCCACATATGGGACAGGAGAACGTTCCACCACTTTGAGTTTGAGCCGTAGTCGTTGTAGAGGCATCCGATTCCAGGCTGGGAATAAAATAACGCTTAAATTGAAGCAGCGATATTTCTATTACATGTAAAGGCATATGTTCTTACATCTGTATCGCACGTTTCAGCTCCACTATTTTTGCTCTGGACGATTCTAACAGTGAGTTGCTGCTGTTTCTTTCATTTACTGTCGCTCGCAGTTTTTGTTCAAGTTCCATGTTCTTTGTGTTGGATGCACTGATCTGGGCTTCTGCCTTTTGCGTGTTAGCTTGAATCTAAAAGTAGATCGATAGAGTTATCTACAAGTACTAAGCACATTGTTACTCATTTTAAAATTACGTACCTCAAGAATAAGCTCAGCTTGTGCGGCTTTTTCCTGTTCTGCCTTTTGCAAGCCCTCTTTTAGTTGCTTCACTTCCGAGCGCAGAGATGTTTCCGTATTTTCGAATTGTTTTACCAAGTCCTTTTTTTCGTTTGCCATAGTTTCCAACTCTACAAAAAAGTTTCATACTTTTTGCTTTATATGTACTGTATCGTACCACTACTACTTTACTTTACTTGCCTTTTTTCAATCGACCCATTTCGTTCAATTGCTTTTCATTCGTTATTCTCATCTGCTAACAAAAAAGAAAGTTAGCTCTTTTAGTTCAATTACATTCATTACCAATTGTCTTTGATTCATTTTACCTTTTCGAGTGATTCGTTAGCAAGATTTAGCTCTGAATTCAGTCGCGTTACTTCGTTCCGATGTTTCGTGTTTTGTGTTTCCGCATTCAATTTGGAGTCTTGATGAAGTTTTTTAAGTTGAAGCAATTCTGAAGCAAAAAAACACGTGTAAAGGTTATGGTACTTGCCTGACCCGAGACATAACAGCATACGCACCTGCTTTGAGAATATCCTTATCAGCTTGCGCCGCAGTGAGCTGTTCCTCCACCTGTTGTAATATTCATAATTAATGTACTTGCTTAAATCGTTTTTACCATCCAAACATACCTTAGAAAATTCGGCAACTTTTTGCCTCAATTGGATGCATCCTGAAAGAGAAGAACATTAGTGCCGGCGATTTACGACGATTAACCTTTCCGTACCATCGAGATATTTGTTGGCCAGCTTTTCCAGCGACACATTTTCTTTTTCCAACTGTGAAATAGGAAAGAAAACGCTGAACAGTATCGCAGCTTATTAATGGACCTAAATTACTTACAATTTTAAGTCGCTTCGCATCGGGTGATATTGGCACAACACTAGACCGCTCACCACTCACCGTATTACTGGGATTTCCATCGTTATCATCCGTTCCTTTCTCGCCACGATCTTTCTGGCTCGATGCCTGGAAGCCTAGATTTAAGCCGAACTTCCAATCGGTTTTTCGAATGCCTACAATAAAAATGTGGATTGAAGAATCTCGAGTGACCATGCGCTACCGGCTAAAACCACGATGACTCACCGAATGGATCCGCTGCGGCGTTAATAAAACCCTTTACCTTCTTACCAACGCCCTTGGATGATTTCTTGCCTTTGGGTTGGTCCTATGAAAAATGCGTCACGTTTGATATTATGTCCAACCATTTACACCATTTCACAGTACAACATTACCTTCTTATCGGACTTGGTCGCTAACACCTTTTCACCTTCCTTTTCGTGTTGGTCTGTATCATTTTCACCATTTTTTGATGCTACATTTTCGTCTCCATTCTCATCATCATTCTCTTCATCGGTGTATTCTTCATCCTCAATTTCGCTATCTTCGTCGAACTGAAGATCGTCGGTGTCGAGTAGAGCGGCTCTGGCACGTTCTATAATTTTCTTACTTGCCATATTAAACACTGCTCAGAAACCTCTCAGAACACTTTTATGCTTCACAATTGTAACTATAATGTGGGATATGCAGTCAACGCTGCAGGTCAGCGTCTTGCCTTCTCATAAACAACTAAAGTCTTGCCAAACAACGGCGCATGCGCAAGTGAGTAAATTTTCGAAAACATGCCGACAGAGAAATATCTGTCGGCTATTTCGAAAATTTTCGCCCAATTCACAGTGGGTGCGGATGAATGTGACAAAGGGCCAGAAGTTACCAGGAAAATCGTTTTGGATTTCCATTATCTGGATAAAGGTTTTGATCTAAGAACAAAGCTGAACATGAGAATCTTATATCCATGAGGTTTACAAAAAATTTAAAAACCACTTAAAGCACAAAATGTTGAAATTTTTGAATAAAGGAAAATATTGTTTTGGTAAAACGGGAGAAAAACGCCATTAGAAATTCATCAAGATTAAAATTAGCAATTGAATTAAGATAAATTTTATTGAAATTCTTTATTCATTTATTTTTTATTAATATAGAACGGCCAGGCCGTATTGCTAAAGTTCTTTATTTATAGTAAAAACAATCACCAGAGCAGGTTCAACCGGAATAACCAAACCATCATACTTAATAAATCTATTCAATACAACTAAGTGTGCCTATGCTAACGGAGGACGCCAATGCACTCGCCATTTTCTAACGGCGGGTGCTAAGGACTATCTTTGGCGGTGTGTGCGAACAGGGCGTGTGGCGAAGGAGAATGAACCACGAGCTAGCTGAGCTGTTTGGTAGCTGTTGTCTGGGGCACGTGATGAGGTCGTTGACTGAGTCAGGTGGGTAAGTCAAACCTATTGGAGATCGGATGCAGCCGTGGATGGAAGACTACAGCCCTAGACTGAGTTTCCTAGAAACTGATTGGAGACCTGGCCATGTGCTCAATCCTGAGCAGACCAAGAAGAAGAAGAAGAAGAAGTGTTGCCGGGGTAAGGTAAAATCCAAGGATTAAATGCCTTGCGCAATTTGTAATTAGCCTCCACATGCGGCGTTAAATAAATAAAAAGTTTTTTTAACAGCTATTAACAAACAAAACCCATCTATCCGCTTGTAACTATTTATTGTAGTGTGATGTATAATTAATACTTGTTCTTCTTGATTTAACGACCTTCTAGGTCACTCCGACCATCGAACGGCTTACTAGATTACCCGATACCACGTAGTTGGTTAGTCAGTCCACACTACGAGGCCATGCTCCGGATGGGAGTTGAACTCCAATCCTGTATGAAGACCGTCATCGCTGTATAATTAATTGTAAACAATATAATACTAAAGTGTATAATAATAATTCATTACTTATTTTCTTTTATTAAATTTTACAGACCATATGTGGCTCACTTGAAGCGTTTTTTTTTGACGTTTTATGTTTAGAGTTTGGATGTCATACTTAAAATGAAGAAATAAGTAAAGGGTCGCACTGTACGTTTACAATTAAGGAACGCAGAGCACGACAGGTCCGGTTCAAAACGATCACACACGGCGTTGAATACACGGCACATGACGAGGAACGGATCAGAGGCGCCAAAACGAGTACGACGTTCCGCTACGTCAAGAAGTGATCTTGACGGATCACTTCTTGACGGAGCACGGAGCGCCTTGCACCGGGGACTAAATGTTGATTTCAGAGAGCAGCGCCGGCGAATCGATGCGATGGTCAAGTAGACCTGGGACAAAATGTCAAAATGTCTGGATGGATTCTAGGCGAGCCAGCGAGCGTGCCGATTTGGACCATCACACCACGGATTGACGGTGGCACTTATTGACGCATGCCTCCAAGCCATTCGTACAGCACCAGAATTATAACGCACTGAGAGCATTCTGGAGATGCAGCTGATCTTCATACATAACCAACTGTTCTGAGCTGGTTACGTATCGGAAGGTACAATTTCGCGTCATCCGCGTAAAGCAGTTGGCTATCAAGAGGAAGCACACCTGTGACATCGTTCAAGAACATCACGAAGAGAAGCGGACCAATGTTGCTCCCTTCTGGCTCTCCTGAAGCCCCGTTGATGCTTCGAGAGGTTTGGTCCCCCATCTTCACACGATACGAACGGTCGGTGATGTAGGACCGGGTCCGGGTCAGTTCAGCATTTGACCCGGAAGACCAACAACCTGTAGCTAAGCGAGCAGCAACGAATGCGGAACACAGTCGAAAGACGGCTTGATGTCCTTATAAATCGCATCGATTTAAAGGCCTGCATCGATGGGTCTGGTCGATGGTCTGAGCGGAGCTAAGATAGTTCGAGGCAGCAACAAGAAGAGGCTCGTACATGAGCAGCTCGAAAATTTTTGCCTTGGCGCAAAGTGATATGATACCGTGATAGGTAGACGCGTTTGATTTGTCGCCTTTTTTGTGTACCGAAAATAACCACGAGGTTTTCCAAAAGGGCGGGGTAAACAAGCAATCTCAAAGATCCCCGAAAAATTGTGACTAACATGGGGGCAACTGCGGTGGCGTTATTACAAAGTTGTTTGACTTTTTGCTTAATAACAGCTGATCATAAGTACTAGGCGTCTCCATTGTGAATTTTTGTTTGATGTTGAACGACCTGCCTTCACCTCCTCATACTTTAAATTTGTGAGCAATAAGATTATTGTTATATTACGCGAATTTTGTTGAAGTTATTTAATTTATTGTAATTGATGTTGGTCGTTCCAGAACGCGTAAGGCCCTTTGTTACCAACCAAATTTCCAACACCACTAACAGCAGATCAAAATGTACTAGGCGTCTCCATTGTGAGTCTTGTAAGTTTTGTTTGGTTTAACACATTTTTTCCTGTATAAAGTTCCATCATACTACAACGAAAGCAATGCTAGTTTAAGTATGGCATCTTCAGTCATCATTCTTGATCACGATGTTAACGGTTTACTGACCTGCTCGAGCAACTAGTCAATAACCATCGTTAATGGGTTTGATCAAGCGCGATTTTGGCATCGCCACGGCTGGGTCCCTCTGCGAAAACTATATCTTTTTCGCCTCATAGTCACAAATAGAATCGTAGCAGCTGCAGGTCAGATTCTTAAAAAACGAATCAACAAAAATGCCCTTATCATCAGAGCTAACATCGAATTTTAACTCATTATCAACCACCAGCTACTATAGATCATTCAGTCCATCTGCTAGGGATAGCGGATCACGGGCACGGCATCTCCAAAAATCCTCACATATAGCCCCTTGACGACAAGATAACCAACTTGCCAATGAAGGTTCTTCTCTGTTCAGTCGAACAACACAACACCGTTTCACGCCGAGATGCCATCCGATTCACCAACACGAGCAGTCTAAAATACACTACTTCGCCTAGAATACAGCACCAAACATCGCACCATCAAGCACAACATCGTACCATGGGAAACTCTCGATTCCAGCTGCTTTTCACTCTCTTATCTCCTAGACAGAACTAGTCCAGAGTGCCTACAGCTTCAATGGCGTTGACATCACGGTTCGCCATATCCTAACCGATTGCCGATCTGGTTTTGATATTTACCGGTTTGTACAAAGAAGAATTTTTTTCAAAACTAATGCACCCATGTTTATAATATGTGTATTAGGCATGTCATTAGGGGCTCTAGAAGCTTCCAAGAGCCGCTCCTCTCATCCCGAGCGTTACTTCGAGAGAGTCCCAGCTAAACGAACACACGATCGTGTTTCGTCAAGTTTATCTCCCGTCAGGGTTTTGCTCAAATACACAGACTTCGTAACTTTCGCATGTAGCCAAATACCGCAAAATGATGTCTTAAAGACTCTAAACTTCTATAAAATTAATAAAAGAGACACGGCTTGTTGGCTGTACAGCATACACCTGGAGACGCTAGCTGTGTCGGTGGGCCAGCAAAGTATTAGCAATCATCACCAACATGGCGCCTAAGGTTCGCGATCCTCATGAACTTTAGGGCGTTGTACCGCTGTTTGGGTCCATCCTATTCTGGACTAATCTGGTCTCTTGTAGTCGTCACCGCTGGAGATAGACCAGAGAAAGAATCACCTTAGGGAATCTCCCAAAAGAACGCAATACTGATTGAAAGTATCATTAAAGCAAATGATAATGAGTTAATAATTAAAAAATAATAATCATCAATACAAAAATTAAAGACCAAATTATGCCGGTCACCGTATGGCTCACCGACTTATTGATACCAAGTGTTTGGATAATCAGCCCACACTACGGGAGAGGTCTTCCCTCTTCTGTTTCTGTTTCTGTAGTTTCTGTATCTCTGAAACAACGCTGTGTGTTACGCGTTATTAAAATATGTCATCATTGTCACACTTTCTTGCATCAATTTAATCGAAACATACACAGTAAGGGCTTTGTACACATTGGCGGTATGATTTGTTTCTACTTTCATTTTTATTTCTTTTTATTTCATTAAATACGACACCTTCATTAACGAGACAGCAACATGTTTTTGTTTTGGTTTTTTTTTTTTTGTTAATTTTCATTGTTTTCTTGATTTTCATTTGTTTTGTTACGCATATGTTGTGTTGTTGGTTTTGTTGTTTTGCTTCAGTGATTTCCTTTTCTGTCTTTAAAATTAGCAACGTAAAGATCGTACCGTTAACGAAATCATGCTGTTAACTACACTTGATTCATGTGTTATGTGTTTTTGTTTATTTTTTCCTTTTTTTTTGCTACATTTCTTCCTCTCCGAACGTACCGAATCGTACACACATAAGCAAGTAAGAAGTAGTGGCATTTGTAAACCAATTCCGGTTCCGATTTATGTAGGTTTTTATTCACGCGTTTAGGGGAAGCATAGAGCCACTGCTGATAATTTTTAGCAAAATGGAATTTTACGTCACTTTTCATCTTTACCGGAAAGTAGAAAAGATACAAACGAAATAACAACATTAATATATAAGTGAATGTAAGAAAAAAAACTTTCAATGCGGGGGGATGCATTGTTGGTGGAGAGCCTACATTTTTTCTTCACGTAAACCAATCAGTTTCGTTCAAGTAAGGGTGTTCAATTTAATATTTGACCTTTTCCCTACATACCTTGATATAGAAATCAAACTCTACAGGAGAAAAGCAACTCGCGTTTTTTATATTAACTTATCATTTAAGTTTGAAGTAAAAGCTGCACATAACCTACATTACAATATAACATTTGTGAGTTTTATTTTTTCTTTTCGTTTTTTTTTCTATGCGCCAAACTTTTTACTCGTGATAAACGTAAAACTAAGCAAAACAATCATACGAAGGATACTACCAAAAAGCTACGGATAATTTGAACGTTTTCCATTCTACGAAACATAACGCTAGCCGAAGATGCTTCAACCATTAAATGGGTCGTAAAATTAGTAATTAACTAAACAACGCTAAAAACGAAAATGACCAGCATTTTCCGTGCAGCGCTCTCTTTATGATGGAACAATTGTTTTGCACCCGGTGCTAAATATGCGCCAAACCTTTCTAGCTCACCACACATGGCGATCAATTTTGCTGCATGGACTTTGCTGCACTGGGAAGCAGTGTAATTATATTGTTTATTGCACCGATTGTGCATGTTGCCTTCTGTGTGGGAAAAACAAAAACGAACCACACAATGCCTCAATGCTTCACACTGTGCGGTGTTGTGCTTTCTCGAGCGCGCTGCTTTCGCACTATTAGTTCCATGCTGTTTGACTATTTTGAAGAATTGGATACAAAAAAAAAGCATGGCTGATTCACATTCCTCACATTGTGCACACATAATGATCTCTGCGTAACTGATAATGGGGCACTCACTGCCTTTTCATCCGGACTCGCAAAACATACACATCGTCACATTTGAATGTCACTGAGACACGCACAGCTGCTGCATATTGCAAGATACGTCTGATTATTTTTCTTCACCACTCCTTCTTCATTATAAGCTCTTCATATACCTAACGAAATTTAAAAAAAAACATACTAGAAGTGTAGAAGATCGAAAATACTTTCCCTATTTCTCCCGCTTACCGAATGCCTCAGGCATAACTTTTCAACTTTTCCTTCGCACTGATACAAACACGCGCGCGAGCACAAACATTTCTACCCTTCCCTTTCTTGGCCATTGTTCGTTCTCAGCCACTTTGTGGGAACACAGAGTTCTACCAATTTTATAAGAACGTAACTGCTTGCTTGCTTGCTTTGCTTGCGTGTCGTAGCCTTGTTTGTTGTGTCGTGCGACTAAGTAAGATTAAGGATATTTCATCTCATTTTATGTGTATGTGTATATCATCTCTTGGATAAAAGGGCACATTTAAGATGTCAACGAGTTTTATTATTTGTTTACATTTCCACTCCTACACTCCTCAGGATTTCTGGTTTTGCACAATATCTTCTTCGTTAAGCTTTTTTTTTTTGTTTTGTTTTTTTTTATATTTATGATTTCACCACCTCATCTTCATCTGCCTTCTTTTGATCTTTTTTTTTACGTTTAGCGCTGATTTTAGTTTTCATTCTTCAAGAGGTACTGTGGACAGTTACAGACGCGGGTGTTGCGATAGAGATAGATCCATTTACTACGTTTACTTTTACGATTGTGTTGGGGCTGTTTGTCAAAAAAGCTCGCCCGCAGGGGGGAGGGTTGTAGGAAATATTTGGTTCTTGTTTCAGTAAGATTGCACAGCATTCTATTATCAATTCGTTTATAAGAGCAGTTGAACGCGCGCAACCCTGGGAACTCTGCTGTCCGAGCGTTTTCGTCTCACATCTCTACGATTGATGCCTACACTAATATGCCATATACACGGCGCCCTGTATATGGCCATCGGGACATACATAGCATACGGTTTACATAGGACCCATCCCAAGGCGCTGGTAAGATTTGATGCGGTATGAATTCCGGGAAATAGGGCCAAAATGTTGTTCCTTCTCATTAATATGCATCGTGTACAAATGCTACCACATGATATGTTGAATGGTAAAACAAAACATGCAAAATTCAAATCAATACTCCATACTCGCTGCTGCTTGTTTGATTATATCCGTTTTTATGTGTTGATTCATTAGGACGCGTTGGCTGTGTTCTGTGCTACTTGAAACCGTTCAAAGCGCATTAAGAAAGGTTTTGTAGAAAAAGCACAACGGAAGGGAGGGGCGGGAGATTGTAGATGTAAAAATAAAAAAAACATTATAAATCCCGTGTGTTGGTGAGAGATTCTTCGAAAACGCTTTTTAGAGTATATATTTGTAAATGTCGCTGAAAAGTGTTTGTGTGTGAACCCATTCCTTTGCAAACTTCATACTTGTTAAGGGTATGGGAGCAACTGTCCGCTATAGTGACCCATAAAAATACTAATATCATAATATCCGTCACTCGTTTTATCCTTCCTTGTACATATTATGCATTTTACATATTGTGCTCCTATTTCCAAAAAAGACCAAGAAAAAAAACAAGAATCAAACAAGCGCACAAACACCGTCAGTAACTGTTGTGTCAATTTTTGGTGAAGTATTCTTCCCATGAAATCGTCCTGTCAAACGCTAAAACATGAAAATAATTGCCAAAATAATACAATGTAAATTGAAGACGCCTGTTTGAAACATATTTCTTTACACGTCTCCATCATATAACAAGTCGGGAACTGCAACACTCGTTGCCGAAAAAAAATCCATACATAATATGATATTAATTTCAATTGTTTTTCTAGTAAGCGAACCTACGCAGCTGGATGCATTGTGCTACCATATTTTTGCTTTCACCATAATACGCTTCCTCACATTACAAGTATTACTGCTTACTAGCTATTTTATTTCGTTTTATGGCATGTTTATAATCGCATGTGGATGCTATATGATACGTGTCGTGTGTGCAATATGGTGGCCATTATAATCGATACGTCTCATTCATTATGTGTTTCTAACAGAATTAGTTGGTACGCAGCCACTGATGTTGTAACGGATGCACAGGCTGCATTGTACTGCATTTTCGCCAACAGTAAGTTGCAAAGAAATCATTCCATTACTTGCTTTTTTTATTATTTTTACACCATGAAACGCCGTTACAGTCCGTTCATCATCTCTTATTGTTGGCCATCATTGAAAAATAATACTAATTTAACAATCCTATGATTGACATCCAACCAGCGGTAAACCAGCGCGCGCGTGTGATTCGTTCACATTTTGTTTCTCTTCCACTTTTTTAGTACAATAAATAACACAAAAACCGTACAAATAAATTAGCATACAAGGAAACAACAACACAACACACTACCTGAACTGAGGCCAAAAACCCAACCGTTAATGCGCGCTTGCGTTCCTGATACAAACGGGTTTTCCTGCCGCTTCATTTCAACTGATTTTGAATAGCTGCTTAACATACACACAGTTCAACCGGTTTATGATTACTATATCGAGCAACACGACATAATGAGTAAGAAAAAATATTTCCATGTTATATCATAAATCCTAGATACATGTTCACGATGTAACTTACTCACTACACATACACACACACACACGCCTCTTCTTCTCGACCAGCAGCTTGTCGTGATCTGAATATCCAGCATCAGAGCTTAGCTTTATAGCTATGTCCGCTATAATACAGATAAGAAGTCACGCAAAATCACGCCGTCCACAACAGACTCTACACATTACTTTAAATATACTTTGCGCATCAGATCAATCCGGCTAAAGAGCATGCATGCATGTGGTCTTACTACTTCTTCATCATGATGCATTTCACTTATTTGCTTGTATCTGATGCATACGGCAGCGGTGGTGATTTTTTCGAATATGTATCTCTTTTTTTTATCCTTTCAGCAAAAAATATGTTTACTCTATATCTTTATCATCCCCTCTACCTTCAAGTCCGTCGCGTTGTTTGTTGATCAATCAGCGTCGCTACAAAACCTAAAGATCGCTTGTTACCGAATTTTGCTTTCGTTTACAATGGCAATGCTTTCTTCCCTCGTGTATTGCCGCTCGGTCGATGCTTTTTGTGCTTCACAATCACGAGCGGCAGCTAATTTGGTTTCAAGTATCAAGTAACATTATCTATGCGTTGCTGCTCGCAATGTGATGTAATTTGGATTAAGTGGCAGGTAGGCTCTCTTTTCAATGCTCGGTTTTTTTAACCCATCGGTCTCCATCCGTACAGTTGGGGGGGAAAGCTACGAGAAC
Source organism: Anopheles maculipalpis (assembly GCF_943734695.1). Lineage (NCBI taxonomy): Eukaryota > Metazoa > Arthropoda > Insecta > Diptera > Culicidae > Anopheles > Anopheles maculipalpis. The sequence continues at coordinate 53,184,804 of NC_064872.1, read as the reverse complement.
TTGCTTGCTTTTCTCGCTTTTCTTCTTCACTATGCAAACTTGCTTAACAACAGCTTTACATCTCAAGTCCAAAAGATATTTCCATCTAAAATTATGGCGCTTTTTGTCACTCGATCTTTCTCGATAGCATGGGTCGTACAGTTTAACAGAGTTTTTTTTTGCAGCGTATATTTCTAGTTGCATAGCATTCCCTTCTTCATAAGTTCCTGGCAAGCAACGCTTTATCGGATGTCGGTAATGTTGTTTTTGCTGCCGAAAATTTTAACTAGCTGCGTTTCATAGTCCCCAATGTTGCGCTTCATGATATTCATGCACGGTCCGAGCAAACGTTCAAATGCGTCCACATCCAAAACTGAAATTTAAAGCAATAGGAGCATAATTATAATTCTGAAGAAATTTCATACACGACGTTATACATCTGAAATGTTGGGTAAGAGGAAAATATTACAGAACTGTTTTATACTACACACAAGAGTGAATTTTTCAAATAACATAGTAAACCAATCAACAGTCAGTGCATTCTTACGTACTACTTACAATACTATACTGTTTTTTTGTGAATTCAAATCAATGCAATACATATTGATTTAGGAACCAATGGTGATAAAAAAAAAGTAAATGCTTAACGCTTACCTTTTCCGGCAAATTATGGCGACAATGTTAGTGAGTGTTATTATATATAGAGTGTGAGTATAGCATGGTATGATGTGATGTTTCGTGTGTTTTCCTATTTTATTAAAGTTACAACGAGTACTAATACTCGTACAGTTGCGATTGAGTTAGATTCAACCGACAGAAAGAAAATTTCTACTGGACGTCAGTATGAAATTTCAAGTAAAAAAAATTTAAATAAACATTTTTAATTCTTAATTTTAACCAAGTCTTTGGTTTCTTGTGTTTTCTTTCAAACAACGCCATTGATGCAGTGAGAACAACTAGGTCCTCAACAAAAGAAAAACACCCTTAAATGGGTTTACTCGCTGAAGCAACCAGCCAAGCAGTCAACGAAAATGAAAAATCAATGATTCCATATTCGGTAATGGATGGATGGAAACAAGATTATGACTTAAAACACTCCATATAGCAAAACAAATTTTAAACACCCGTCAGACCGTAACGACTGGATAGACTAGATAAAAAATTTCTGCTTTTGTTTCAAGTTACTATAATGTTAATATATAACGTTACAAATACTCTGTTTTGAACACGACAAATGCATTAGAATAAGTATTGTAGGTTAGAATTAATATTTATTTTAGTACGTCAATTTCTTTTCTTTATTTCATTGGAACGGCCTGGCCGTATCGCGTTTAAATTGAAAATAATATCAAAAATAAAATGACAATTTTGACCATGACAATTATGATTACAAATCATATTAGCAGCTATGACGAAATCATTAGTGAGTCTCAGTTGAAAGTATTAGAATGATTCTCCGCATAGAACATGAAAATACAGCAAACATATTATCTGAACGATTTAAGCTCTTTGGCAGGCCTCTCGAATCATTTCATAAACCGCATCATCAACGTAACGATAATGCTGCATACTGCGGAGCAACACATCGATACAGTTTCCGAGTAATCGTTCAAAACATTCTGTCTCCAAAACTGTAATCGTTTAAAGTGCCGAATCATTAAAATTGTCAGTTATCAATTGAAGTTTATGACGATTGAAAAGGATTAAATTTGTGTTTGTGATCGGAGTGAAATTAAATGAGTGTGTGCCGATGTGAGTAAAATTAATTATGCATGTGCGTGTTTGTGTGTGATGTGGAACGGGTCCCGTTTTGCAGGAGTTTGAAGAGAAACACACGCGTCACACATGGAATTGAACGGAATATGTAAATGAAAACCATCATGCAAAAATATTAAAAAAAAGAAACAATTAATGCAATGTTAAATAAAAACAACAGAACCGCTGCTACCAACACAATATTAAAGAGGCATTGTTGAAGCTGAAGCACTACTTCACACAAACAACCATCCTAGGAAGTTAATAGCAATCGATAATCTAATTTTCATGCCTTGCAATCACTAGCCACATAGAAATTCTCTCTTCTATTTGCTGCTAACCGCCGTGCTAGATTGCGCTGCAGTTCAGGGTAAACTCTTCAAACAATACTCACATGCCACTTTTACATTGTCGACTGCGTATGCGGAAGCGGCCCGTGGCCTATGTGTCACAAGTGCCAGCTCGCCAAAGTATCCTCCCTTTTCTAAATTGGAAATTTCTACCTCGCCTGCATCCTGCTGGATGCGAATGGACACTTTACCATCCTCAATAAAGTACATGCCGTCGGCAGCATCGCCTGGAAAGCAAGTAAAACCATCGTCAGTATGTGCACTGGTAGCGCTACGTATAAAACACATATATAATATACGTATATAAAAATCTATTCTACGTACCTTGCTTGATAATTCGGTCGCCTTTAGTATATGTTTGAGGTATCAGAGCATCAGCCAAATTCATCCGTTCATAGTTCTTTAATAAAAAAAAGTATAAACAAACCAAACTTGTTGTAAATTTTGCGACACGGTTATACCACTACACCATTGCATTACCTGCAGTGCCTTCAACATCGGAACAGCGTCCAGAAGTGCTTCATACATTTTCCGTTTCCGGAATGCAGATTTAAGCAAAATTCTTCGGAATGTTTGACGATCCATTGCCCACAATTTTCCATCAGTTACGGCTTGAATGGTCGCGGCCCTGTGTGTAGTAATGGATAATTGTGAAGAGCATAATCATGGATTGATTTACATACTACTTCACTAACGACACTTACCTTGGCATGTTGTACAGCAAAGCCAGCTCACCGAAGCTTCCTCTGTTATCATACGTATGTATGTGCTTTTGGTCTTCGCCTACGTATGCATTATAGATGCCGCTGTAGAAATAATCATCATATTTCATTCATTCATGCATTCATACATTTTCTTACCCCAAAAATATATTCTTCGCTTCTTTTCTACTTACGATTCTATGACGTAAAAGTTGTCGCCATCGTCACCCTGCTTGATGATGTAGTCTTTAGCTTGAACTATCTTTTCGAACATCGCATCCAGAACCTCGTTCATCTGAAACGAAGCAAAAATACATATTACATGTCATGGTTCAACTGACGTCCGATACACAAGCATTATTTTTGTTAGAAATTATTCACAATCAGCAGAAAATCGGTCAAACATGTTATTATTGTACTGTGCTAAGTGCCCACAGGGATGTTCCAGCGCTAAAGACTGGACTACAGTAATGAAACGAAACCCTATTACGACATTTGACGGCCAATAAACTAGATTTCCGTCAACTCGGTTGCCCTGGATGGACGTACGACAAACTCCATTAGGCAGTTAGTAACTTTGTCCATTAAAATTGCATATATTATAAGCCGACCAATCTTCAACCAGCCAGGAACCGACGCCACGAACGACACATAGACAAAATGGAATGGAAGCGGTCTGGACACTGTCGAGAGATACGGTATTACCTTAGACTCTCCATAGAACCTCCTATCGCAGATACAATTCGATCATCTTGCGCCTCGTGCTCTTTGCAAGCCAGGTAGTCATAAAGATTGTAATTGAAAAAGTTTCCGAGGCGAAGTAAAAGATTGGTCGTAAAATGTCCTGCGATAACGCACTGGAAGCGACGGTATCACCGGTCACCCATGAAATTTGTTTTTTACCTCAGCTTCAAAGCGTAAATTATTCGCTTGAACATGATAATCAATACAGGTTAAAAAAAAAACCTTTTAGAACGGTCAGTGCAGATTTTATACGAGCTTGGAATATTTGTACTGGGCACGCTTGGTACTTTGAAATTTAATCCACACAATATTAGATTGGAAATTGATTTATATCCGGATTTTTATATTTTACACACTTCTGACAAAATGTAAAATCGACGTTAAGGGCGTCATCATGCCCTTTTTTTTTAAGATTTAAAAAAGGAAACCTCAAGAAACATATCCAGTATAACGTGTTATAGCTAAACATACCTGTTCTTTATCCAGCGATCGGAAAAGGAGAATGTTTTTGACTGAATCACACAACCGGGCTCGCTGTTCGTCCGTTTTGGGAAAGATTGCTCGGGCACCCTCGTCTTCGTCGTCATTTTCAGGATCGTATGTTTCCGCAAACACAGATTTCCTACGCGATGCATATCGATTCACTAGTGGTTCTGGAAAAAAGTAGGACATAAGACAAAAATATAGTTTACCATTGGTGATATTGATACTTTTTAAGAACTTATTTTTAGCTATGCATATCAAATATAAGAACATATTGATATTTCAGCTTATGAAAAGAAAGTTGAACGATATTTCAGCTATTATTGAACCACATAAACACATACACATGCTCTTGTTAGAGACATCCAAAGATACCGAAGATAGTGGTATTAAAGCCAACAATACGTATAATTATGCAAATTCCAAATTCAGAAGTTTCTGTAACATACGATGGATTGTGAACATGTTAACTATTACAAAAACTATGTAACTTTTAAAAATCTTGCCCAATTCGTACCATCCTGTTCCCCGTTCACTAACGATCGGAAGTAATCCTTACATCGGATCGTCTGATTCACCGGGGGCGCAGAGCGGTAGCCGACAGACCAAGATTAACAGTAATAACACTGATTCATCGTATGTCAGGCAATTAAATGCTGCGTTGTAAATTGTATAATACTTTTATCTGTCTGTCCCCTTGCCAATGGCTCACCATAGCCACAGCTGTCCGTAACAGTGTGTCCACAGCGCTAACTTGGTGCCCCGAACAAATGAGTGGCTGAGGACATAACTTTTTTTTATTCTTAATCATCCCGTAACCACCGTGCCACGGCTTAACGGACGGCAATTTAAACGCTGGTGTTGCTGCAGCAGCCCTTAAAAGAAAACGTAACAGCAAAAGCTGCCGTGGTGAACGCAGTGGTGTAGAGTCTGCCGCAAAGTGAAGCATAAATTTTCATTCTCTTTGTTTCACAAAACAACCAACGCACAAAGCTTTCAGCTGTTGCTTTACACGACGGGAACTAACACCGAGTTGAGTGTCGCTCCTTTCAGAATCACAACACAAATACAAGGATTTGCTGGGGACTGAAAGGCAACCGGCAAACGTTCGTCGTGGGTTTTCGCTTTTCATGTCTCACTTGATCGGTGCATTTTTCCCAGTGCCGTCAGACGGACTGCATCCTGGACTCCGCTTCCTCCGCTCTCACTGGAAGCATTATAGGCTACCACCCGTGGGGGAAATTTCTTTTTTTCTGTTTGTCGGCGTTCTATCGCATCCTCCTACATTCACCACGTCCAGAGGATTACATTCATTGGACTTTTTAGAAGTATCTATAGCGAGAAACAATCAAAATCCTGGTATAAGTAATTAGTTTGTTTATTAGGAATGAGTTAATTATGTTGCTTGTCTGTCAAGATTCCCAAAACATGTAGCAACCATTTTAAACCTATGATTTCAAGGCATTTTTATAGCATTTTCATAGCAGCATATGTGTGGAATGCGTTATCTGCTCGTCTATTTTTATGCCGCTTTTATATCGCTAGTAAACTTGACAAATAACACCCATGCACCCTTCTCATGGTGATAGATAGTAACAACACTGAATAAAAGAAAAATACATTGACCTAGAATCGAAGGCTTTCCCAGGCGCTTAGCTAACACTAACCGGCAACAACACTAACAGTGCAGTGCGGTGGTGTCTGTCCGTGTTCTAGCCCTATGCATCCGCGAACAGCATCGAGCAGGGCACTTTATCTAAATTTAAAATCTGCTAACCGCTCAAAATGCAAAGCAATTAAAGCAAATCAGTGCCGCCGACGTGCGACGTCAAGGTAGAAGTGTTCGTGTCAAACCCAATCCAACCGACCGGGGCGGAGGTTGGACGTACGGCAGCGAGTCGCTGGTCGATGATGCGCGATGTAATACATAACGGATGCAGATGCAACATGTGCAAACGCGCTCGGTGTGAGATCGCTGGACGTAGACAGGCACACAATCACACAATCACCCATACCCATATGATTGTGTTGGTTGTGTTGGCTCGAGCGTCGAGGGGTGATAATTGAAATGTTGGTACTAATTCAAGTGAATGAACGTAATTTCTAACCACCACCCACAGTCGTGTATTGGTTGCAGTTTGCTGCATCTATTTAGTTTCCCACGCTTGTACGTGGCGAATACTCGTACAGCTACCGCTAATGAGGCGTATGCCTATGTTTAACTGTACCTCACACATATCACAAGCTTATCTAATCAACCCCGAGACACAGGGCGCAAATTTTGCTCCATTCTATTGCCTGTAACCTCGAACGATAGTTGCATTCCATTGGCTGTGTCGATCCACGACCTACACACTCTTCAACCTCCAATTAACTGTACGCATATGTAAGGTTGAGTTATAACGCTCCATTGGTTGAGCATATTACGCGCTTCGAACAGGATATTCTCCGGAATCTCCGAACCGCTCATCGCCGACGAAACCTCTACCGTGCTTGGGCATGATTGCCCACTAGCGACAGGATTCCATAATTAATCCCAGCGTAAATGTAGCCGTAGGAGCAACGAAACAGATCGGTTCAATGAGCATCATCTACTCACTCCACACCAACTGAGTATCATAGTGCGATGTTCTACATACAGCTTGTGCATTTTGTGAGACTACATTTATTGTTACAACGCAATTTATCAACTTTTATACGAACAAAGTAACATAATGATACGAAATAGTCTGTTAATATATCACCAAACACGATAGGCACATCCTAACTAAAACAAATCGTTAATTAAAAGTTTGTCGCGATTTACGCAATGATTTCCCTTTTTTTGATAAGTTAAATCAACAATCATTACTAGAAAACAATGGTCCAGTGTATTACCATTCGATCGTTATCAATCTTCCTGAGCAAATACAATTATCGTTCCAAAGCAGCTATCTGATACACTTGACAAGATGCCACCCCCTTCTTATGGGTAGAGAGCGCCTCTTTCCGCGCGACTCGCTTATCAATATTTACACACTGTCACAACCTTATCAAATATCGTATAATTTTTTCCCCATCCCCTAACACTTGGTTCATTTTCGATCGTTTCACTAGTCGGAAGCAACAGGTCGGATAAAAATTGGCTGCTAGTTACAACATCCCGTGTCACAGCACCACCGCTTGCCGTTTTCTTCCATGTTCCGGTAGTGCAAAGACAGCCAAAAGTACATGTCGAGCGAGCGCGCGCGCGCCCGTTATCACAAATATTTACCATAATAAAAGTGGTTGTTGGTGGTGTTCAACTGCTGATAACATCGGCCATTGCGCGCCCCCCCCCCCCCCCCCTGATAGCGGGGCGACAAGTCGAAACAACGACATTGTAAAGTGGAAAACCACACCCGCACGTACGACGAGCAGCGCTTGCTGTCAGTGGAACTGCGAGCTATCAGTCTCAATAAGTCTGAAAATACCACCAGATAACATTGTCACAGTGCTTCTAATTCGACGTACTTATGCCTAATGTTGCAAATTCAATTGCTTGAAAGACATAATGCTGAAGATAGCCTCAGCAGCCCCCGGTTTGTTTGAGTTTTAAATCGAAACGAACGGGAGAAAAGCACAGGAATTGCCGAAATTATCCATCTAATTAAAACCATTCCATCAGATCCTGATTTCTTATTACGACCACTAATGTAATCTCCGGTTGTTGGGCTTTAATTGTCGAGAAAATGGTCCATCAAGCGGTGTACATGATTGCTGCACTTATCCCATAATTATTCCATCGAAAGATGCGGCACCAAGCCCAGTTTGCTTACCGTTTACGGACGACAGCACGTCGTAGTTTTGTGTCTGTACGGACATGTTGCTTTCTAGTGCAGGGGTGCTTATATCCTTTTACCCGAGCCGAGTGTAAGTTGTGCGTTGTGTGCTGCTAATCTGACGGTGCCGAAAGTACTCCACAGTTAACACAGGAAAACACATCCAAACACACGGCAAAAAATACAGATTTTTTAAATGTGAAGAGCTTAACACTAGATTCAAACGAATGTGAAGATAATATGTCAACTATGGATGCTTAATCATGATCTTATCTTAACGTTTAATAGTGCGCAAACGTACATCAGTATTAAAATGATTCTAATAAAAAAAAACGATTCACAATATTTCTTTTCATTCAAGAAGGACGGTTTACTGGACTTAATTTTCTATACAGTAAATGTTTTAAGCAGCTACTACAGTATGACTTTTATAACAACACAGCAGAAGCCACAGTAACTTTATAGATTTTTGTGCGATAATTTTGAAACATAAAATTTGACTGTGCGATAATTTCAACAAGTCTGATCTCACCTCGAGATTTCTTTCGAAAAATCCGCCCAAACACTTTCCAGTGTTTTCGATCCATTTAACATTTGTGATTAATTCCTCATTCTTTAATAATTACTTTTAACGATTTCCGGGGCCATTTTCGACGCACAAAAAAAAATTAAATAGGCGCACCTCAAAAATGGGCCAAATTTATTCAATCAAACATTTTACACATTCAACATATGTAGCAAACATGTCACCTGCCGTGTTAAATAATATGCACTAAACATCACTTCTACTCAGACTATTACTACTGCACTACAGCTTAAGGTAAACACCTCTGTACAGCTGCACATTCGATAAAACACTAACAAGTCATCTGTCCACTGCAATGACACCATTCTTCCTACGACACAATGCATTCAGGATTGAGTTCACTTTGCTAAAAGAGCACAATTCAAATAAAGCAACTGCCGGGCCCGAAACGCATTTGCCATGTTTCATTGTGCAAAAAGAAAAAAAAGAAACCTGTTTCACCAAACCTTACGAACTCCCTGCCTTTTAAAGGTCCGCCTACATACATATTGACAGGGGGGCAGACTAAACACCATATTCACAACGAATTGAATAATGAAACAAACACACACACACACACATCACTCTTTCTGCCCAACTGGCCGGAACGCAACCAGTCCGCGATCGGGCGTACGATGCAGGGCCTCACTCAGCTCTCCGTAGCCCACGTGTTGCACAGTTTTACTGGTTCGGGTCGATCGGATGTCAACCATTTTTCGTACGTCTACCACGATGTGTTTCACTGTCATTTCGTACCGGACCGGAGGATGATTGAAAAGCTTGATCTGCACGAACCCCAAATCAACCGTACAGACCATTAACGAATCTTTCGATTGAACGATGATGCCCATATACGCCTGCACAGACCCATGCAAACCGAAAACAGCCAAACCCCGTTGGTCGGACGACGTTCCTGAAACCTTTCTGTATGACCGATCACTGCAAGCTCCTTCGTGCGACTGACCACACGGTACTCAAAGAAGTCGATCTTTTCCGAACGATTCGGACCAAACCCGGCACACCCCCCCGAGGTTAGCAGAGAGCTGCGGGGGAAACTTCTGCCGACAAGGAGTGTGTTGCGTCCTGCAATGGAACGACGTGTGGAGTCGGTAATTGCTGCTGGACGGAATGAAGTAAACACGCTATACGGCACCACATCCGAGGCCATCGTCGGCAGGCGGTACGGCAATGTAGTACAGAAATCAATATCTGACTCCCTTGCCCGGCGAAATGCTCTTCAGGATCTCCCGCTCGGAGTCTGGGAAAGATAGCAAAACCATCGTCCTTGTCCACTTGGAGCTCTGGCGAGTGGAGAAAAAAAAAGTTCCCTGCCTGTTGCTTCGACCCGGTCAAAGGGATACGGTCACTGGAGTGAAAAATCCTGTCCGAGCGAAGTGAACAAATAAATAAATAAAGCAACTACAAAAAATGAAACAAACGCCCCAGTCGCTTGCAACGAGTGAGACATGGGGAAAATATTAAACTCTTCGGTTCGTTTCACTTTTACCCGACAGGCATCCTCATCAGTCATCCTTTGCTTGGTGGGTGTCTACACTCTGCGTGCTTTTCAAAAGCTACAGTTTTCAACAAGCACCCCTACCACCAGGTTCCAATGAGCGAGGAAGCCAACAAGAGCAGACATTATACATACTCCTGTGCTAGATACTACACCAACATGGCTCGATGTAAATCTATGCTTACATGGTTCATTGCTACTGCGAATGGGAGGGAAATACATAGTACCTTCAGACCACTTTCCCGCGAACGGTGACAGATATCTATCTCGACTGTAAGATATAATACCACCGAGAAACCAAAATACGTTCACGGTGCTTGCCACCCTTCAAGCCATGAATACGCACGGGGTAAACCTTTATTTCCTTTAATACTGAACGCTCCTCATAATATCCTTTTAAGTTGCTTCAGCTTCGTTTCGATCGAAATCGTACTGAAGAAGATTATTCAAGCATGCTATCACAGGCCTGCATGCCACAGGTATCTGCGACCAGGACCGCATTACACTGTTATATTCCGTTGACCTTCACCATGTAACAAATGCGACAAGGTGTACGCTTTAACGCTTCTATTTTTTATCATAATCTCACCAACCCAACCAGCGTTCACGTTGGTTGCATCACTGCGTACCTAAGTACTATTAAACCAATCTACGCTGCCTGATAGCCGCGGCCGAACATCTACGGCACTATTAATAGGTCACAAGAAGACACATAAACTCCAATTATGACAACAGTCATTTTTTCGCCTCTCTACTCCAAAAAACACGCAACTAGAAGGGACAAAAAGAATAAATGGCAACCTACCAACCACACTGGACCGGGCGGCCGCTCATTTCGGGTCCCTCCCGGTTGCCATCTTTAAATTGCTTTTATGTGCTCGTTTGAAGTACAGCCGGACCGATGTCGTGGGCAGTGCGCGAGCTACACTCGCGAGCGCCCATTTTGGAGGTAATTAAACTTTCTACTTTGGCGATATACTCGTCCGTCGCTTCAGTGCAGCCAAATTTGAGGCCAACTTTTTGCGTAGTCGGACATGTAGTCGGAAACTGTTCATCAAAGCGTTCCGATACAAGCGTTTGCCGTCCGGCAGCAGGATATCGGAAGTTGTGAGCATTAGGAAGGTCCTTCAACAACTGAACGTTGCTGTCCAGTAGAAATATAAAACTCGACGCAATACTTCAAACTTATCCACAGAGCTTATAACTGAGGGTAAAGTTAATTTTGGGTAGAAAATTTACATTTACATTCACTGTAATAAATAAACTTTTCCTATATTTCGAGCAATGAAGACGCAAACGTAAGGCAACATGAACCGTAATCTATAATCCGGATAAGAATACCGACGTAGATACAAAACTAGGAAGTCATCGTGACTAGTCATCGTTTCCCAAAAGGCAAATACACATTTGTCGCTTCTTCTACATCCTCATATCAGCACAGACATATCTTCAACAGCATGACAAACAATCTTCGATATATTTCATCCCTCGCAATCAGTTCCGCTTGCGTTCAATATGCAACAAGTAGACCTTTGACTTTGCAACAAACATCATTTGCTTTGCGCACAGCTTCCCGCTTCTCTAATCATCAATCATTATGGACTCTCTCGTCGCATTATGAAAAACGGGAGGCTCCATTCGGCTGCTGCTTCATTTTTCGACCGACCGTTTCTAAATCAATACCGAACGCTGAGTAGAAGCAACAATTTTTCCTTGACTTTTTCGTCCAATTTTCGTGTCTATCAGCAAGGCTTCCGATAATGTATTTTGCGCAAACGAATAGCCAGAAGGAAGCAACAAAAAATGCTCTCATGAAACATAATTTGCACGAAGCACGAGGAAGGAAATAATAAAAAGAAAAAAACACTGAACCAAATCTCTGAATAAATAAGCATCAGCAGCTGTGAAAAGACGGTGGAAGTGTCGAGAGCATTCGGCAATGGATTATGTAACTGTCTCCGGTTGAAAATATATGTTATCACACCTTCATGATAGATTCTTTCAACTCGCAAAGAACGCTGTTTCCCCCTTTTTCACGCACAAACTCGCCATCCACCGGGAGCAGCTGGGAAGGAAATAGCATTCATCCACGCATAAATCCTGCTTCATATCAAATCAAACTCAATCGCTTGATTTGAAAAACCATCCCACCGTGCTATGTTTGCCGGTAGGTAGCCATCGCTTGGTATTGGATAGCAAATACACACATTGAGTGTATGAAATATTCAACCACTCTTCTACACTGAATTACAGCCTTCCAAACAGTGTGATGTGCCTCTGTCGAGGGGAGATTCGTGTGCTATACGAATCTTTTATGTGCTTCAAAACGACTCATAAAAACGGACGCTTTCCCAAAAATAACTTATTGAAATTACCTAACAAAAGACGAAGAATATTTTTTTATAAAGAAACAAAACAAAAAAGGGTTAGAAATAAATCCATAAAATTGATCCAATTCACACACATTGAAGTTTGAATGTGTAAGAGAGCCGTCCAAGTTGTACATTTCTTAAGACTACAAAGTTTTAGCAACCAAATCATCCAAAAATCATCCAAAATAGTTACGGAAGCCGGTGCGATTGATATGGAAAATGTATATTATGTAGTTTAAGAGTTGAAAATGTTAACAAACTTTTTTACGTTAATATTTTATAATAAAAAGCAACAATAATTAACACACGTTGCTATTTTGATAATACTTGCAATACATAATATTCACAAAAACATATACAGGGCGTTCGGGGTAATTTTGACAGTTACATTTTTGTTTATAACTCGTGATGGAGTTGGCATAGGAAAACAAGCAATTCGTCATTCGACAGCGCACACTTTTGTGTACGGAACAAGCAGCGAAAACATCCCGTGATAAAAAATGCCAAAAAAGACTACATTGTGGAGGCGGATCACATACATCATGATGATCCGCGCCGGACGCGACAACCGCCGACACGGTTAACACCCAGAACAACCGGTGGCTGGCTTACTGCCCGGCGGACGTGCCACGGGTGCCGCAAACCAAGTTCCCCCAGACGGTGATGGTGTTTTCCTGCGTGCCATCGGAAGGGGACGTGATGCCGCCCCACTTTTTCGTGCAGGGGCTGAGGCTGAACGCGGACGGGTACATTTCCATGCTGGACACCGTCGTAAAGCCTTGGATCGCGAGAGTGGCCAACGGCAGACCGTACGTGTTCCAGCAGGATTCCGCTTCGTGCCATACAGCCTCCAAAACGATAAAGTGCCAGACAGAACCTCAAGCAACACCGAGGCGGAGCTCAGGTCCGTTTTCGCGGCCCTATCCCGCGAAACTGTCGCCAGGGCTTGTTTCCGGTTCCGGAGACGGGTGGAGGACATAATAGAAGCCGAGGGCGGATATTTTGAATAAAATGAATAAGCTCGAATATTAGCATGTTTTTGGGATGCGGATTTTTAATTTTTGTCGTTCGTTGGTAAAAACCAAATATTTTTTAATGTATCACCATTTGAATTCAATTTTCATTTGGTTTTCGCGCGCAGAAACTAGGTAATTATTGTAAAAAAGTTTGTTTACATTTTCGACTCTTCAACCGGCTAGTATACATTTTCCATATCAATCGCACCGGCTTCCATAACCATTTTGGATGATTTTGTATCTATTTCTGCTGATTCGCTAAAATATTTGGGGTTTCTATATCTGTGGTCGAGGATTTTTTTGGCCCGCCGCACATTATCTTTTCCATTTCCCTGTGTCTGTTACCTACTGAACAGTTAAAGTATTTTGTAATCCATCGCCAGAAGCAATAAATCGTCCAGCTAATTTGTAGTCTTTTCCTATCATCGACGGGGACTGGGACAAATTGTTCCGAAAGATGTGTTTGATTACAATCTACATACGCGCGCCTTCTGGTGACACGATCGCCGCCAAGCGCAGGTTGCATGCATGATCTTGATGTTGTGACATGCTCAGACACAGTGCCCATCGTACGAGAAAGACTGCGACTACCACACCGATGCATATTGTGCCCTCGCGCTCGGTCAATCCCAATTTAAACAACAACGTTTAAAACCGGACTTGGTGCACTCGACGACTCTCCCCCCCTTTTCAACGCATATCCGTCCGTTGGTAGTTGGTTGCTTGCTTGCTCGATGTCATACCCGTGCAAGCGCATTCGCAAGATATACCAGTGGCGCGATGTAATGAGGACTCGACACCAAACCGGTACCGAGGCTCTCGGTTCGCGAAATTATAAATTCACCCCGTCTGCCCGGTTGAACAGCTTTTGCATCGGTCGCATGACCAAATCAGGCCACACGCACAAGAATTACGCGACGCAAACAACGACCGCACGGTTTAGCTCGTAAGGGTCGTGTGACCTAAACGAAAAGCAACTATCTTTGCTAGCAGATCGCAACATTTCTGCAGAGTTCTGATGACAACAATATAGAAGGAACCACAAAATAAGAACATAATTAATCAAGTCAAGTCAAGAAATAAGCATGCACATGTTGTGCTTTCTTGGATAAGTCCACTTTGGAGAATACATTCCCCCAACTAAGCGTTAAAGCAATTGCTTTTTGGGAAAATAATTCCTATAATACGTTAGACACTAATTAGCAAAGTTCTGCAGCATATTTTAAAAAAAGAATACAATATTTACAACGCAACACACTACAAACATGATGTCTTGATTATTCAACAATTTTATCGCGCCAGCTTGCGTTGCATGCTCTCCTGCAGTGGACGACGGGCAACTTTTACCATCGATGGCGCTAGCAATATCAACGGAAAACGGATAGATTCATCAATCTTCATCACCAGCATCATTAGCCGTAACCTTCCTCGTACCCTTTTCGAAGACAGTTTTTTCACCGTCGTTGTTTGGTTGCAATGCACCTCCAACCTGAGCTTTTGCGGGAATCCATTTATTGCTATCGAATCAAGTAGATCAAACAGCGTACACGTTAGCTTTGCACGGCTGGCTCACTGGTACGCGTCCTGAATGTACATGGGCACGTGTAGATGCAGCAACTAGCCAGCAAATAGAAGTGATTAAGCAAGTAATATATCACTACTCCGCAATCCTGATCGAGGGCGAGACCGATGCATCGATGGTGCAACTTAGCGAGGACGTGCATCGAGCACCGCACGGCAACTTGAGAAAAACGTGCGATGCATATCAACGACGCACGCACTATTGGCTCCACATGATTCAGATTCTAGTCCCAAGACTCAGCAGCTGCCTGAGCATGATTATCGCATAATGGTAGTGTTGCCATTGAACACCTCAACACAAGCAAACAAAACTGTGGGTGTTTTGAGTTCGAATCTAGAGAATTATTGCTAATTAATTAAGCTACTTCGACAGAGAACGATGAATAGACGTGCAAAGCCCACTTCACTGTAAATAACTTTTTCTAATACAATCAAGTTTTATGATCCTCCCCGCCCCCTCCCTCCCACACACACACACAAAGGTCGTAGGTTTACACGCTGGTGACGCAAAAAGCAAAATCACTGCCGTAAAATCGAATAATAGAATCAGATAGAGTCTGTCTCGCGGCAAAGCAAAGCGCACACTTTTAAATTTAGCTCCTCCGGTACTTTGCCGTAGCAATTGAGATTGGTTCAAGGATATAGGGCAGCCACGGGTCCCCCGTGCTTCAGGCCAATTGACAACTAACGACATCTTCATGCCGAACATGGCTGCGTGCCTAAAGAACCCCGGAGAGTTCTCAGCTCACCAATAATAACACTAATTGCCCTATACCCACAACCTGCCCCGCCCCGTTGGAGCCCTTCCGCGGCCACGTTCAATGGTTGCGTTTTCCACTGATTGTGTTTATCTATTCTTAATTGAATATTTTAGCGAAACAGAACGATTGTGCGCGAAACTAGGCAATTGATTGGGACGTTGCTTCGCTTGGCGACCGTCTGGTTGATGCGACAGAGAGGACGCACTGAGAGACGCCATCCAACTGCCGCTCCCGATAGATCACACTAACATCCTAATCGACATGCGAGGAACACTTAAGCTCGTAGTGTTTACAGAGCTCCACGGGCATGGCAAAGGGCGGCAATGGAACGAGCAAAATCAATCGATGAAAATGAAGTTATTTTTCATTTAGTTCTAGTCCAATCCGGTCCACGAATTGAGGCTGCAGTCTGAAAACAAATTGACGTATATCGGGCGCCCTTGGCATTTGGCGGACATAACTAGGACTTCAATGATCGATGCTAATTTGTTTTAAACATATCGGAAAGCCGTATATCATGGTTATGTTTGAATCATATGGAATCTTCGGACTCAATACTCTAACACAGGGGTCTCCAAACTTCTTTGAGTGGAATAGCCGCAGCTGGGGGCCATCATCTGCAAAAATAATATTGCATTAAATTTGGATGGTGAGGGAAGGGAGGGGATGGGTCGGAGGGGGTGGTGTCGGATGTGGTTGTTTGAGAAAATAATTATAATTTTAAATAATGAAAAAGCTGGTTTGAAACTTTTTTATAAAATTGGTTCAATGCAAAATTATACTACAATATTTGTTGTTCATTCTTGTCTTTATAGTTCTTTATTTTGCATTGCCACTGTGTTTCACATTGTCTTTATTTCTTAAACGTTTTAGTTGAATTCAATTTGTACTTTTCTGTATTAATCATTTGAAACTAATGCGAATGATGGCATCGCTTCTTGGATGCTTTAATTGCGGATAATTCGGGTTTCAAATTTGACGTTCCTATCGTAAGTGTAGATTCCATGTGTTTGTCCATTAAGTAGGATCTCAAACTATTCTTTACGTATTTCATTCGAGAAAATGTTTGTTCGCACTTAATATGTTGTTCCTAACAGTGAAATGTACTGACATGCAAAATTCCTCATGTTTGGAAAATCATTTTTCGGCAAAAATGTGTATAAATCAATTAGTCCTTCTTTGAATTTATCTTTCAGGTTATCATCCGCTTCAATTTCGATCAACTCCAACTGCAATTCATTGGGACGATCCAAAACAACTGCTTCGAATGGATTTTGAAAAAAATCTAATTTCTGAAGCCGTTTCGTCTACTTCAGAAAACTTTTCACTGAACTGCTTTTGCAGGTTAGTTATTAAATCAAATGCATAATCAACTGGCTATTCTGCCTTTGCTTGTTTTTTAAATTTTTGACACTCTGGAAAATGTGTTAAGCTTATTATCTGTAGCTGTTGTAAAAATAACCTGAGTTTTAGTCTGAATGCCTTAATATGAGTGTACAAGTCGGAAATAAGATTGTCCTGTCCTTGAAGTTTAAGATCCAGCAAATTCAAGTGAGTTGTTATGTCTGCTGCAAATGCCAATTTCCATAGCCAGTTTTCATCTCGTAGCAACGGTTCTGGTTTGCCCTTTGTTTCTAAAAATTTCGTAACATCCTTTCTTAAATCAAGCATTCTTGTGAAAAGTTTTCCACCATCGTACTGCTGTGTTATAAGGCATAATCTGGATAATCTGGTTCATTGTCTTTCAACAAGCTTCTAAACTGTCTATGATTCGGACCGTGTGTTCGAATGAAATTCACTATTTTAACTACGGGATGAAGTACACAGCTAATATCTAAATATTTAGCGCACAACGCAAAAGTTTTAACGCAGCTTGGCGAAAATATCCACGGGTCTGGCTGGATTCCCATAAATCGGGAGTGAATAGTTGACTTAATGCGCAAACTGTGTAGCTATTTCGTTTATGCTAATAGAGCGTATATGTTTCACCACCTCAAGCAAGTGAGTGATGATATCAACTTGAGTTGAAAACTTTCCTGGACTGAAATTACTTTTTTTGTATTGTACAAAGTACGAGACAAATCATCAGAAAGGGATCTCTGAGACAATGTGTGTGTATTGCTGAAAACTGTTACTGTTATTAACAAAATCATCGTTAAAAATCGAAATCGAAAGTTTTGCGGGCCGCATGGAATTATTAGTTTGGAGACCCCTGGATTAAATCATTCATCGTTCGGTAGATAATAGGCCTGATTGTGAAATGCAAACGTCTTCTCAAACGTCACATAATTGTCACTTTGGTATTATAACTTTCCGTTTGGCTATCCGTTTGGCAAAATCAGACGTTTAAAAGTCGATGACAGGTCTTTGCCAAACGGAAAGTAAAAAAATTGAATTGCCTGAGCAAAACGGAAACGCGCGTTAGACCAAAAGTTTTCCGTCAGTCAAGTGCAACGGAAAGTATAGTATGTTATGACAATCATTTTGAAGTCGTTTTAGGGATTCTATTTGGTGGTTTGCAGGAATTATTCTGAAGCAAGAACCACGAAAGTCCGTCACGAAAAAATGTCCACCACAAAAAGTGTTAGTTACTTCGTGAACTCTTTATTTCGCTCTCTTTTACAAAAATCCTGCTCTGGTGGCCTCTGCCCTACGTTGTGTTTTTGGTACTGAAACTGTTTCTTCTTCGCGCAACGTGACGTTTGCTCAGTTCGAATATCGAAACGTCAAACCTCTTCGAAAAAAAAACCAACGGTAGTTTAAATACCAACAAAAAGTATATCACAAAACCAAACTAATTAATTAATTACTGATTCTTTTCTAAAATTAGCATTTAAAGATAGGTATAACTCGATTGAAACCAACTGTGAATATATGAACTGAGCGACCTGTTCCTGTATGAATGTATGCAAAAAGTCGACGAAACATTCGTTGACTCTAACGAATGACCATAATACAAATTTAATTTCCATTTCGTTAGAGTCTTTCCGTCGGAGAGTTTTCCGTTTGGCTTTGGCAAACAGGCCTAATATGTAGGTCTTGGGCATCAGGGCTTCCTCCGATCCATTTCCAGACCGATCTTTTCATATTCTCACTTCTCACTAATCGCCTTCTTGGCTTTATCTGATCAAAATTTTTATACAAATATTTGATATTATGTTTCGCAATGGTAGTGAATGAGCTATTACCTAAAATTTAGATGAAAATTGAGAGGAATAGTCGCAGCTGAGGGAAAATCTATCGAAAGCTTGGCGGGCATATAACACATCACATTCGATAAAAATTAAGCGTTCTAGCACTGTACTAAAAACTCGTTCAAGAAGGTACGCTTCTATAGCACCAATTGTCTGCTTGAGTGGCAGAATGAGCTTATGAACCAATCGATCAACACAAATATAACTCGCCAGTAAGATAAGGCAGCTGATTCAGTAAAGACTTCTTCACTCCCGGAACGTACGCACTTCTGTTTGTGCATAAACCTTTCCCTCTACTTCTGAGTACGGTTTCATACTCCCGCCTGCTGAACAAATACTTTAAGGGGGAGTTAAGCAATGGAAATGTAAGCGAAGAGGCCTATGAATGATGCCATTGTATCCGGAGTAGCTTGCGATCCAACCGGTGTAACATTGAAACAATATGAACGGCAAACATGGTGAGCCTCTGCAAGTAAGACGCGTTTGATGTACGTACTCTAAAGCAGATACTAAACAGTAAGAGCATTTTACACGAAGGAAGGACGAGTTGTGCTTGTTTTACATCAACACCCGCCGCCAATCCCCATCTCACACAATCGTCTGCTTACTAACATATGAACAGGATTGCCAAAACCAGTCAAAATTAAACCATTCCCATCCTAACACTCGCAACGGCCAACTGGTTTCATTCCCAAGACGACACGAAACCCGGCAGTAAAGACACGATGCAATAAATTGCAAAATGAATACTTTGTGTAACACCACCAGGATAGGCATACAGGTCGTGTTGTGTTCTTATCTTACAACGCATTGTGCGCTGTAAGATCCGCAAAACCCAGGGTGTAAACAATCATTCACGAACATATGGTTCCACGCGCGAACGTATAATATCGTGACGCATGTATGCGGGACCATTGGACCCACTCCTAGCTCCCTGTTCTCACGCCAAGCAAGACCAAGCAACCTACCACCACATGGGGGCATGCCGACGTGCACGGTGGTGCGAACGTCTTCACCGGCCGCATCTTTTGACGTGCGCGAACGGCGATGGAGATTAACCTGAAGACCTTACATACGAACGTGGATGCGCGAAACGTGCAAATGTTACGAAGAGACCTTAGGAAAACGTCGGAAATGTATGCAGAAAATAGGAAAAATTTCGATGCGTACATTGTTCTAGCCAATGACGCTCTTTTCGTAGTTTTGCTTTTCCCAGTTTTCCTACCACCAACCAATTCGTCTGCTATCAGCGTCAAACCGCTCTTCAGGCTTTTACGAAAGTGGTGATTTTCACATCTCACCAGCCCGACGGCGTATTCTTATAAACAATTTATTATTCTCCCTTTGCGTCGTAGGTTTCTATACGAAAAACAAAAAATCAATAATTTTACCAAATCTTCTATTAAAAAACCCAAAAAAAAAACGCACCCACACATGGGCAAACGTCCATTCGTGGGGGAGAGTGTGAAGCGAATATAGGGCATAATCATGTTTTGGGATATCCTTGAAAAGCAGGACAGCCTAGAGCCGGCCGAAGTCGTTGTGGCACTGTTGGCTAGAAGCGTGCCAAATTGGATAGAAAGCTGGCAGCGAACACTTGCCAACTAAACGAACCAACACATGGATACCAACAAACAGACAAACACACACACACACGCAGAGACACACAACACGGTGAAAATTTTCATTTCCATCAACGTGAATATTGGCCGCGGTAGAGCGCATGCTTTAGAACACGGCACTACCGCTCATTTCGCTTAATACTGAAAACAGTTGCATTACATTTTAAAGCCTCGTCGTGAATGAAAATAACGTCGCGAATGGTACTCGTTATCAGCTTGCAGAAACGCACCACGGCAGGGTTTTAATTAAAGCTCAACAAACGTAAATTACCCAACAACACTTACCTTCGTCGTGTGACATTATGCTCTCGTCCGGCGAGGTTGGTTCGGCTGACGTGATCATCGTTGTTTTGCGGTCTTCCTGCAGCTTTGTGAAGAACGTGACCGCGTAATCGATCACATCGCCCGGCTGCTCGAGCAAATACGCTATCGAGAACTCCAGCAGCACATCCCTTAGCCCGTCGGGTACCTGAATTCGATGCTTCTGTTGACTCGACATAGTTCGTTTGTTCTTGCGTACTGTAGAATGGGACGGGAGAAGAGTAGGTAAAAGCAATCAACGCATTAGAACAATTAAGCCATTTAACTCTGGATGTGTAAAGTGTGAAATTTCCCTCGACTTAACAACCAAGTCAACAGAATCAGTCAAAAACCCTCTCATACGTCTAGCAAATCACGTCCGACATGCAACAGGAAATCACAGTGGAACAATTAAGTAGAAAAGTCATGACACCAGGATTCCATCCTCAACCCTCCCTTGCCCTTGTCCATCGCGCCCTAACAACTAATAATCCCGATTTCGATCTAATCTCCCAGGGCCTTCGATAAAAGACAAACGAGACCCGGTAACGAAACGGCTCTTGTTTCCCTCGGCAACCAAACCTCGAGTCGATTAATTGAGTTTAATTAAATTCGCAATCATGTCCAGAGCGATGCCGAAGAATGGTTATCCGATTTTACTTTGCTACTCTACCTAGAGTCGGATTAAAACCGAACGAGTTGAGATATTTCAGCAAGGGGTCGACTTTATGTAGCGCTAAGTGTCTAAGCAATTGTTTTCTATTAGCAGATGCGATGGTGCACGGTTCAATATTGCAGGATGCTTAGCATACTGCCAAGTTGATTTTACAATCAATTTATTTGATTAGGAAGATTGTTGCTTAGAAACCGCGGATGTTGTCCAATTTGTCGGGGTTTTTAGTTATGTTTCATCGATCGATTTTCGGACAAAGGGATACCTCAAAGAGTGTTTTTAATTCGATTTCATTTAGAAAACCATCAGAAACTACATAATATTATTGCATTCAATTTTCACACGATAACAACACATCGTTGTTGTGAATGTTTTACGAAACTATTACGGCAGATACATAAATTAAAAATAATGTACGTGTTTCTCGATACGTACACCACTGGCGTGGCGTGTTTGAGCAAATTCTACAGCTAAATTGTTTTGCTCTTCTCCAAAGCATTTTCCGGAACGTGTGTTCCTCCACACGCGCGCCTTCGTGCACTGAAACTAGCTTAAAATCACGAAGGCACCATACATCTTGCCGAGGGACGTCTTAGAACCTGGGCTTGAAGCACGTACGAGGCAAAACGACCAAACCGAATGAGTGCACCACTTCTTCTACCATCCCGTCGACGGTATCATTTCTGTACCATGACATCACGAAGCGTTCGATAATCGATACACAGGCCGTTTGAAGAGCGCAAGCACAGAGAAATCACTCGTGTAAAACCAGAGCAGCGAGAAGGTACCATTTAGCCGGTCGGCAGAAGCTGTTAAAACACAGTCAATAACATAGATTCCAACGCTTTATTTCCTACAATTACACTGCCCTCCAACGCGTACCAGCGGCGCCGGCGGTTGGGCCCCATGTTCCACCGGCTCTCGCCATCTCACTCGCCAGCATCAAACTGACCTTCCCTCTGACAAATGCTGCGTGATGCAAAACTCGTAAGCCTCCCGCGCCCGTTTGCCAGTCGAATCGGAAGAATGTTTGCGTAAACAATCGAATTGTTTTATTGCTCGTAGACTATTTATTTTTGCCACCCATCTTTCCCGCTAGCACACACACACACACTGGGTACCGTGTTTCCTTTCATCATTTTGTGATTTGCTGAAAGCCATATCAAACGTTTCCAGTAAATACATTTATTATATATTAAAACTGTCTCAAACTGGCTGATATCCTAAGGTTCTTGCATGATCTCCATTTCAATATACAGCATCCTGCTCAAACACATGACCAATTACTAAGAGAAATCGTGAGTAGGCCAACCCTAAACCAAATGGTAACGACTTGCTTGTCGACGAATCTCTCTAACGTGTTGAATGACAACAGTCACCTGACGTCTACTTGACACGTACGCCAAGCCCACCAACACCACTACAGACAGCGCTAGTACAGCAGCTTAAGTCATCTCCCTGACATTCCGAGTCTCATGCCGAGTCACAGCATTACAGACAAACCAGATGCACCAAAGAGCCGCACAAGGTGTACGAGATGCTTACCTTCACGAGGTAGACAGAGCACAACAGTGGCAGCGCTAAATAGCCAGTGAGTCCGGCTGAGTGAAGCGAATCAGTAGCGAGCGAGTGGAAATGGTATAGCCGCAGATGAACGAGATAAGACACGAGGAGCCAGCACTGAAAAAGCCGTATGCTGTACCCATACACACCTCGAACTGGAGCTCTGGAAGCACATAAAAATTAGGAACCACGCAGTTGAGCCCACTCACAATGAGAGGACTTTCGTGTTGCGTTCGTGAAGCACCATCATCCTTTACTTTGCCGCTGTGCAAATGGGGAATCTACGCATGGTATCATAATTTTAATTCCTTATCGGACGCCATAATGACAACACAGCAACACATGCGAACTAGCATCTGTGTGTATAAGAATCTCGGTCGATGATAAGAGCAAAACGATGCACGTGGTCGTACCGACTCCACTACACGGCACACACTTGTGTCGATCTCACACTCATTACGCTTAACTCTCACCCCCACCTATGCAGCCTTCACCCCTTTCGCGCCCGTTACCCGCGCGCGCCCGCCCCCCTTCTCTTGCTTGTGCTGGTCACATGATGGTCAAAATGGGTTAATTTGGCTTGCACGACACCGTTGTGTTGCCGGTGTGAGATATTCTACCATCCAATAGCGCTTTCCTGCCAAACATGGGTTATGCTTGAAATGGTACAAACCTACCCGTCCAAACGTCCTAACGGCCGGTAGAGGGTTATAATTGCGTCACAAATAAGAACACATTAGCACGTGAGACATGAATGCGTCGTCACGACGGATTTATTTGCAACGGGCAAACCGCGACGTATCGCTCTCCGGCTTCCGCTTAGCGAAAAGGCACCGCTCATTGAGAAACTCTCGTAGACATCTTTCGTTCCTGGCTGGCCTTCGTGCTAAAGCTAGCACAGCATCCCGCACGTTTACATAAGTCCGTCCAACGCTACTGGGAACTGAATCATTTCAAACACCTCGTAGACTAGAGAATTATTTGCTTTCATGCAGCCTGATGGTCTGTAGCTGTATTACTTAACCCATCATGTAACCTATCGGCTAAGGGGGAGTCATTTTTCTAAATGAACTAAACTAAATACTCTCCACGAAACCGTGCTCTTACAGAGAGCATTTGCCAACCGAGTCCAAATCATTTCGATTGTTTATACAAACGCGAAAGTGCGTGGATCAATCCTCATCCAAGCATTTTTTTTTTTTGCTTAATTTTATTTTCTTTACCCATCGAAAAAAAATCGAACGTCTGTACGCGAGGGAGGTTGAAACTATAAATTTACGCATTTTTCTTTTTTTAAAGCTACACTTCCACTCCAGTGCAGCAGATAGCCACCCGTCGATTGTTGATTCTAATTCGTACAAGACGTTCGTGATGAGTTCGATGAAGCTTCTTACCCTGCCGGTGTGAGGAGCTGCTTCTATCGTTTCCAATGATCGGTCTGCACAACATTTGCTGTTGGAGTGAAGCTGTCGGAGTTGGTCTTATGACCGTTTTTAAACTGTTCCATAAATTACCCAAGTTTGTTATTTTCTCTGCACTGTAGGAGTGAGATTTAATATGGTACTACCATTAGCAACTGTTGGGCTTTGTATATTTATCAAATCAACGGAAAATAAAAACAACCTTCCAGTGACCTTCCACACGTAGAACGTTAGTTGCATGGAACACAATATATGAGAGTCTGTTGCTGCGGCAGTTTCAAAACAGATCTTTATAGAATATATGACGAAGGAACTGTCAAGGAACCGACAGCCATACACAGACACAGAGAAGCGTCACACAAATTCTGAAAAAACACAGCGTGAAAATTGGTGAGTGGAATCGCTTCCGGTTAATTGCATTTTATAACAGTTTTTCTTTACATTATCATACTGTGACACATCCACAGCAAAACTTATGCTTCGCTGGCAGGCTTTTCAACAGTAGACAGTAAGTTCGTGAGACTCACGACAAATGCTTGCAAACGCGAAACAGCACTTCACGTTGGTAGAAAGTACTTAAAACTCGTGAGATAACGGTCGCGCCAGCAATACTCATGTCGCAACTTCTACTCCATAACAGGGCCCTCAACCCCCTCGATAGCCCCCTGTACCCATCCTACCTTTCTTTGCGCTTGCTTGCCATGTAGAGCACTTCAAGATCGTTTACCACAATGACAACAATGTAAGGAAGCTTGATGCTTGGGATCGGTGTCGTAAATTTCGCGACCTTCCTAAATTTTCATTATTTACCAGCAGCACAGCACAACCGTGGGTAAGCATAATGGTGGCTCAACAAAAGAAAACTATCCCATATCGTACAGGAGCCTCCTCCGCACAGTAACGAGGAGGAGTACCTTTTTCCACGGCCCAGAAACATCCCGGAAAAAGGATAGCGCCCAAATTTCCCCTGGCATTTGCGCGTTGGGAAGTAGTTTCGTTTCACCGCTTTCGACCAACCAACCGACCAGAACGTCTTGGAATTTGCTGATGGCAAGTTCTCGACCTCGAACCATTTTGTGTCAGCCGCGCTGGGAGTTCTGGGCGGATGGCTAATAATGAATTTATCATCATGTTCAACGCGTGAGATGCCCTGGACAGTTTGGTTTTGGGTGGGCAACCATTTCTACCTCCCCCCCCCCCCCCCCCCCTGGTCTTTCATATTATTCTTTTCCACCTCTGTGCGAAACGTACATCGCATAAACTGGCGAATTTCATCGCTATTCAATAAATAATGTGCGATATGCGCTATACAGGGTGTTCAATATATTCGAATACACTTTCAAAATGAGCTCCAAAAATGTAAACATAAGATATAATTTTTTGAGTATTTTTTCTTGAAGCCATGTTTATTTAGTATCTTTTTGGATATTTAGTATCATATCAGGAGGGAGCACCCTCCCTTTGTACTTTATCACGAGCTTGAGACGTTTTTCAAACGAATCGCAAACGGCAAGCACCTGTTCGTCCCAGATCTTGGAAATAACGTTCTTGAATTGGTCGACTGTGTTCACTTTATACTCGCTTTGCTTGGCCAGCATGTATGACCTCACAAAGCAATCAAGGGGATTGAGATCCGGGGAATTGGGTGGCCATTATCTAGAGATCCTGAAAAGCCGGAGTCATAACCTTCTCCAGAACCTCGGTTTTGTAGTACGCGGCATTAATTTTGACGTTTTTCTCAATAAAAACCAGTAGAAGCATCCCACGCCTGGATACGGCCCCCCCAAACCATCACCGACGCGGCATTCTGGAACCGTAGGATGTTTATTTGGGACGGAGGGATGCTGGCCAGCGTAGGCGACCACAGTCGATCATTTTTACTATTGTGAGACTACTAAAAAAGGAAGAGTTTCTCATTGGAAAACACAAACTCCTGACCTGCGTGGCGCGAAAGTATTAATTTGCATCTGTCCAGCCTCTACTTCTTTGCAGCTTCCGTTACTCCATGTTGTACTTTACGTTTCTTGTACGGCTTGTACCCTAGGTCCTTCGTTATAATAGTGTGAGTCGTCCCGATTGACACATTCATATCAGCAGCAGTCTTCCTGAGCGAGTGGATCATTTTTCGACGGATCCGCTCCCTCAACACTTTAATGACTGCTGGTGTCCTCGCAGAACGTGGCCGCCCGGATCTTGTACGGTCCTTGGTCGAGTTGATATCCCGGTACCGACGGATGGTAGTATAAATAAAAATCCGCTTTACCCCGTGAGATTTCAACCGCCGGAATATGTCGCTGGGCAGCTTACTTCCCGAAAACAATTTTACTAAAAGATCGCAGTACTTTTCCATCGTGCACAGTGCTTACACACTAAGTGACAGTTAGTCGACACCATATGCAACGGTTAGCCTATACATGATACTAAAGCTGACAAAAATATTAATACACAGAATACACAGAGTGCACAATTACAAATCGATGAAAAGTTGTATTCGAACTTATTGAACACCCTGTATACGATCCCAAGCAAGCAAATTTTACAACTGAGAACATATTTAAATTATTTTGCCTATCTTGCCATCCTTGTCCTTAATGCGTTGTTAGGAATAAGCTTTATCTACAGCGTTCTGTTCAATCGATATTTCGTGTTCGTGTTCTTAATGCAAAATCCATACATCTCCCATCTACCGCCTCCAGGCATGCTTCAATGCGTACAAAACGCTGGACAAGCATCGTTAACAAAATAAGCCAAAAACTACAAAACCATGCCTCAAAACATTGACATGTCGTACCAAGCGCTTAAAACTGTGACAATAAAAACTCTTACACTCGCCATGCTGAAATGTGCAACAGCACATCATGTGCACCAATTTGTTTCCTTCTTCAGAAAGGCTCCAACCACATACCTTAACACCTTCCTTGCCTACCTTTCCCAAGCTCTTTCAGTCCAATTTCAGTGTCTGGTTTGTGTTTGGAAAGATTTTTCTACAACCTGCTGTGCCGAAGGTACGTTTAGCAGCCTCATATATATGTTCGTTCGTCCACAACCACCGGAGCTCACTATCATGATGCCACAACTCTGCTTATGGGCATTACATTGGGCGCGCACAGCAACGCCAACAGCATCCCGCTGCAGAGAGTGAGCCGAGTAACAAGCAGCAACAATACGACGTTTCACGCCACATTGAAGTTATTTTAATTTTTTTTTTTTTTTTGCTTTGAGTTTGTTCTTTACCCGTTGTTTTTAGTGTGCATGCTCACACACGCTCAAGTGGCACTGAGACGAATGCTCTTGGCCGGAAAAAAGAAACGGAAACACGAAGAATAATGATGAAACAAGATGTTGTTGCTACCGCACCATGGTACCGCTGGTTGTAATATTTCACGATTGTAGGATAACATGTTTTTACTTTTACCGAGCCAAGCCAAGAAGGGCAGGAACTTTATGAAGGTTTGGGACTCCTTTTTTTGCGTGTACTCTTGTCAGCACCACAAACAGTGACTTGATTCACTCGTCATCAAGGCAAAACGGTTTCCCCGTTACACGTCCACCACTGTTCACGAATCGGATTGACCATTAGGAATCATCATGATTTCAACCGAAAATCCTTCACCCTCTGGCAACACAGTTTGATGTGATAATCTTGCAATAGATGAGTCATCATAATCACACCTCCGAATGATGCTGATAGGGAGAAACCGGGACACACGATCACCCCACTATAATCTGCCAAAGTTGCCAACCATTTGAGGCGAAATCCCTAACCGATCGAAGGCAGCCCAAAAGTTAAAGCTCTCGTTTTTTTGTTTGTGTTTGTGTGTACCCTTTTTTGCATATTGAATGCTTCTTCGTCGGACGGATACGGTGGCCTCTTCACATCGTCGCATTCGAATGGTCACCAACCAACCGCAAAAATACTCTCGAAACCCCGTGTGTTGTCGATGCGTGTGTCAATTCGTATTTCCCTTAAGGTATATGGAGCGCCCCACAATAGGAGAAAAAAATGGAGTATTTGGACTACTTCTTCGCTGCAAAAACCCCGGCCATTCGATCGATAGCAGACGTTACGGCTACTCCTGTGCCAACCGAGGCAAGCAGGCAGGCAGGACAACGGTGTACGGCCCTTCGGAGAGCAAGTATCCATTTTTAATGCTCTTTTCGTGCATAAAGCTGCCCGTCAACAAAATCATTCAGGGCCACTGATCCAATTGAAAAGATTTTAGGGATCAGTGTGTGTTTGTGTGTGTATGTGCCGAACGAAACGAAGGGAGATTTTCAGCATAATCAGTTTCTTCGTTCTGGCTGAGTGCGAACAAGACACACCCGTGGGAAAAACACGTGGTTTGGGCGCCCTTTCGTTGGGTTCGCCCGCAACGCCGGCGCCAAAAAAGCACATTTTGCTTTATCAAACTATATGTGCAATATGTGCCGCAGTTTTAGTGCAGCTAAAAGTTGATGCCCTCCGAAAAGCGGTACCACTTTTCACAGTTTCACCTTTCAGTGTTGCATAAATGATGAACACCGAAAGCCGTTAGGCCTTTGCGCAAGTACCGATTCAATCATCATGCCCTATCAGCAAGCACCACCTTACCGTCTTTCTTGCTCAATGATGGTTCGTTTTTTTGGCACTCTGCTTCTTCTTCTTTTTTTTTGGGGGGGGGGGGGATAAAGTGAACCTATTTCGTCAAAATGACGCATGTAGAGCACACCCGTGACATTTCGACTACCTTTTTTTTTGTTTCTTCCACCCCATATGCACCCAGGCAATAGTGTGAACACTTCAGCCGCTGATTCCTGCTCTAATGTACTTCACGAGACACAAAACTATTTTTAGTTGAAATGAATGACCCGCAACACGAAACAGGGAACGGCAAAAATGCAATCCAAGAATGCATTTTGACTGAGCGAGCTGCGGGTGCTTGAGTTGTACATAGAATTTCTTAGGAAATTTCCGTTGCGCTACAATACACAGCACACTTTTTGCTGTCATTCATTGTCACGCTTTCCTCGACATTTTAGCTTTTTAAGTTTTTTTCCTCCAATAGCAAGACAACCTTAACTGGCCTGGTACAAAGAAACATTCTTCGTCCCATTGACTAGGCATTGCCTGTACTGCGCGTTCCGTTTCTGGTACTAAATTTATGAGCGTACCCCCAACAAACCGTCTGTTATCGAAACGTCCCCATCGGCGGACTCGGTAAATCTGCGTCCTCGCAACAAAGTGCCTTCCGGAAGTGATGCAGCGGTGCGGGCATGTTACCGCTTTCAGAACATAAACTTACTCCTGATGAAATATTCACGTAACCTTTCCCCCCCCAGTCCAAATGTCGCGACTGTGGCGCATTCCTTTTGGCCCTTTTAAAAAAGGAACGGAGCAAAACAAAAACTTTGGCGAAAGATTCGCGTTTATAGTCCGGTTGACAGGTTTATGTTTCGTCCCTTGCGCCATCAAGAATTCAGCACACCATCCGCCCGGACCCATGGTTCCATTCCAAGTGGTATGGATTTCCGGGCAGATGATGCCCACAGGCCTTCACGGCCACGCCGTTACCTTGTCCTAATTACGCACGCACCTTCCAATACAACCGCACGTCCAACGTCCATGCGCAAGTCCTTTTTGTTATGCAAAACAAAGCCTCGCTCACCACCAAAACTGACCTTCGTCTCTGTGAGCAACCGAATGGCTGACTACGGCTGGCAGGGAAATTAAATGGTCGCTAGCAAATCTTTTTACAGCTCTCTATCCACCCAGCAGCACATATAAAAAAAAATGGAAATCGACCGGGGGAACACCGACGACGTCGACGATTGTCCTTCGCTTCCAGTTGACGACGATGTTGGACCACCTGACACTGGGCATACAGACGCGGAACCACCTTACGGAACGTAACGCCGATGAGAGGTAAACCACAGCCAAAGACAAAAATATCAAAGGGAAATTGAAAAGGAAATGCAGCAGGAAATAAGAACATTCCGCAATACATCGTTCGCATGGCGCATGCATGGAGGCGACTTTCACGAGATTCTGGATCGCCTTCCAGGGAGGGTTTCGGCATGAGCGGGATGGGTGGTAAAAGTAGCTAAGCAGGAAAGCTTTTATAAAATATTGAACGCATCTATTAATGGAAATGCGGAAACAGCACACCGCAAAAGGTCACCAATGCCGAATAATGCAGTATCGTATGAGTTTAAAGAAATACAACAAAGTCGAAAAACATATACGGTGACAGTTTTGAACACTTTTTTCTGTAAATAGAACTCTCAGCACATAAACTATCTTTTTGTATTGATTGATTATCGGCTTGCATGGAGAGGTTCGATGGTAGAAGCGTAACCGGTGCAGGTCTTCACGCGGCAGGATCAGATATCGAATCCCGGACGAACCGTCTCCCCGTACACAGTACTGACCTGACTCTTCAGCTACTACGAGGTGAAGAACCCAAGACAAATAAGAAGAAGGATGTCGGTAGCATTCTAAACCACATACAAGAGCTTTTGGGAAGTTTAAAGAGATACTTAATGGCAGAAACACTCTACCTCATTATCCTATCTCTATCTATTAAATGAATGAACCCCATCCAGAGCTTATCCCGAAGGCTGGATTACAGGGTTTCTGAGTAGAACTAGACAAGTGCGAGGTATTTCTAGACAACGCTAAAGATGAACTGGACAGCGGGCAGGTTGAACTGGACAATCGTCGCCCTTTCTCGACAGTGGTCAAGTCAAACTGGGCAAACGCTAGGTTAAAGTGGTTGGATCGAATATTCAAAAATATAAAATTAGACGTACAAAAATTCATATACATTTGTTTTACCGCTTTCAAACATGTTCAAAGTACAAACTATATTAATGTTATTATTGACTGCATGTTATGCATGTAAATTACAAAAAATGTGTATTTCAACGGTTACTTTCAAAATCCAACTTCCAACTGTTTTACCAACCATTTCAAATATGACTGTCCAGTTCTTCTTGACGTTTGTCCACTTCAACCTAGCCTCTGAAACCCTGTAATTGCATAGCTACGAATAAAATCAAGACATGGACCAGACCAGAAATGGAAAGACAAAACATCTCGAGATTTAATACCAAAAAAGAAGATTGACTTTGGCTTCTATTACACCAAGACGCATTGCTTAAATTGGGAAAAGGTATAACAATTTACCAATTTTCTTTAAACCTTGCCCTGTTCGACGAGTTTTTCTTTGTCTTTCAAAAACTAATAACATTTTAGTTATCTATTCAAAAAAGTTCATGCTCCGAAAATATGAAGATTTTTTTTACATTTATATATATGCTAAGGACCAGCCAGTTTAAGCTATCGGTCTGGTCTTGGTGCTGCATTTGTATTGGTGAAAAGGATATATCAGAACTTGTAAAAGCACACACCTGTGCGTACTGTGTGGAATGAAAATTTGTTTGGTTTTCCTATTACTAACACTTCATCAGCTCACAACAACTACATCCATAACCATCGGTTTGCCTACTAGCATCACTGGGTCTAATACTTGAGGCTGGACATTTCTTCTCCGAGAGGCCCCGTGGTTGGTCAGGATAAATAAAGTTTTTGGACCAGGTAAAGTAGTGGATGTACAGTTTTTTTTACTATACAAGTCTCATGAGACTATTTGAAATGAAAAATTTCTTAAAAAGACTTTACTTTTTATGTTACCCTTTTGTATGATAATACAAATTTTCAAAAGTTTTGCCCACCTGCTATTTACTCAACTTTGTCACCTTTAAACCCTCTCCTATCCTTATTAGCAATGTCGTTTCTCTCCTTCTCTCTTCTTTTCTCGTTCTCACTTTTTCATCACTCTTTCTTTCTCACTCTCCTACACATTTACTGTTTTTTTTTGTCAATGAAGCCATTTACAGCGATTGCTTTTCGTCCTAGTACACCTGGACATAGTCGTATGAAAGTGTGCATAGCACTAGCGTGTATCGTACGCATACACACGCATTTCTAAGGTAACCATTCGATCAACAGCATGCAAAGGGCACAGTAGGTAGACGAAACATAAAATTTAACCCGGAAAATACCCGTTCAAGTCTCCGATTCACAGAAAGCCCTACGTTTCGTATGGCACAGGACAAGGTTTGAAGGACATAAATTAAACAAGAAAACACAAGAGGAGCCTAAGGTGTAGTATTTTTGTGAGATCGAGCGATTTACCTTTTTGTCCGCTACTTAAAGATGGCGATGGCGCACACAATATCCTTTACTGTTTCCCTTTTGATTCGACAGTTTATTGTGTTTTTAATTTAAAGAATTAGTTGCATAGACACTACGACACACTTCACGCACTTCACACACTTCGCTAACAATCACTAGGCTCACTATCAAAACACGCACTGTTTTGGAGCTTTCAAGGAAGCTCAATCCTGTGTGGTCAATGGGATTAAAAATACTGCACTATCAAAGAACGATTGCTGGTGAAAAAATAAAAACATCAATTAAAACCTAATTTCACTTTCTTCTTCCACGCACGGTACTATTGGTGGAGGAAAAAAAAAAGTTTCCTTCTCTAGCGGGCTCACAGTTTTTGGAAGATTTTCTTCAAGCTCACAGAGTTTTGCACTCCGCACCGAGAAGCTGAGGTTCGCTTTTTTCCCGGTAAGATCCGGGCTTCTCACAACTTGTTACACATCATCCCCTGGAAAGCTGGTTTGCTTGGGCTCCCGCTCTCACTGCGTTGGTTGCTGCTCTCGGAAAGAAAATTTATCAATCGAAACAACTTTCGCACGAAGCAGGCCAAGAGAATGATGGGAGGGGGGGATAGCGCAAATATCCAACACACATGCACGGAACACATGCACACTATTACACGCAGCTATCAAACAGGCACCAAGCGTGTTGAAGTCGGTGGCCGAAGTGGGACCAAATCATGCTAGGCTTTACGACACCGACCGTTGGAGAGTGGCAAAGGGGGGCTAAGCCGCACTCACACACGTTTACAAAAGCGCAACCAACCAAAAACGCGACACGCGCACACTTCGGCAACGACGCAAACGTGACAAACGCACACAGCACCGTGAGCGCACCTTTACCAACCATATACACACACACATACACCCACACGCACCAGCACACCTGATGTCAAAAGTGATTTCCTTTGAATCACGGCTCGCTCTCCCACGGCTGGCTGTTCTTCTCTCAACTCTCGCGCACGGTACACTGCTCAAAATGTTGTGTGTGTTTCC
This sequence comes from Anopheles maculipalpis, assembly GCF_943734695.1. Lineage (NCBI taxonomy): Eukaryota > Metazoa > Arthropoda > Insecta > Diptera > Culicidae > Anopheles > Anopheles maculipalpis. The sequence goes on along the minus strand of NC_064872.1, from coordinate 53,151,204 downwards.
TTCGCTTCGCAAAGGGACGGCAGTTTTCTTCAGCCCCAAGGGAGTTTTGGGGAGAGATTCGATCTCTACCACCTGTCCAAAAAAAAAAAAACACACCGGAATCGATTTTCAAATTTTCACAATTTTCATTCCCTTTTGGGCATGCAAAACGGATACCGCACAACAGCTTTTCGGTGCTTTAGGATCAACGTTTTGTCGGAAGAACAATGCGGCGGCGGCGACGGCGCTTATCATACCCACTCCGGGAATGTACTCCAGGGCATTCGAACTGTACCACCTCCGCCAGCACAATTTCAAGAAGCAACGAACTAACGCACACGCAAAATTTGGGACCACTATTATTTGAAGAACAAATGCAACCTGCTGCGATCGGGAATACCAACCAACTCCAAACACACATACACACACATACACGCACGAAGACTGCTTCGATCCTGCAACTCGCAGCGCAATCCAACACCTCCCTGAACACGCTGACCGAACAGCGACTTTTTGACACCATAAACCGAGACAGGTAAAACTGCACCAGATACGACCGGAAGCACGAAAGTACGACCGGAAGGCGCTGCAATGGCGGCAAAGAAAAAATAAAACAACCTTCACAAGGTGGTCACTTTTTCACAGCTCGCACGCACGGCTGGCAGCTTTCACTTCACTTCTAGCAGTGAAGCCGCTATCTCTTTCGGATCCAGTCTGCAGCTTCACTCTCTCAGCGTTCCGTTTCCGACCGACCTATTGCGCTCTCTCACGCATGCTCTTGCGTTTTCATTTCTCGCGGTCTCTCGCTCTGGTGCTGCTGCTCTCTTGCTCGCTCCGGAAGGTGATGGCATGCTAGGGCTAGCTGAAAGATTTCTTGCGCCAGAACGTAGCAATCTGTGCTGGAAGCCTCCGAGCCCTCCAGAGGAACGGTGCGCTCTCTTTTACGCTCCGGTGGTTTTTATCCATGGGATTTTATGCTTTTGCTGTTTGCTTCTTCTTATCACATCGGCTCTTTTTGGCCATATCTCTACTAAAAAGCCTACAACTACTAGCTTCCATTTGACCCCAGGTTTGATTAGGAGCGGATTGCTGTTACCCTAGTACAGTGTGGTGCAAAGCACAAATGGTTGAAAATGTTGTGTTTATAGTCAGTATTGGTTCCATTTTAAGATAATGGAATCCGGATAATCTAAATATATATCTAAATAAAAATATTAATAAACTGCTTCAATATGTTGCAATACGTTCGAGACCTTCGTTGAAATTATCCAAGATACAAAAGTGCATCTTCTACTCTGGCATTACAACTACACCACGGCATGGAAAGTCTTATTTGGCTTGTCCATCTTTTAGTTTTGCTGAAATTTTAGTCCTGCTTATGGAGCAGTGTTCAGGATGGGGTTTTATGCTGGTTTTACCAAACCAAAACCCATCACCTATAGTTTGTACTGAATTGTACTTGAACTGTCGAATATAATACACAATGGAATAAATTCCGTTCCTCAGTTTTTTCATCAACATCTGATGATCTGGAGATGTTGCCAAATAACGATGTAATGCAAAATTTAATTTCAGTTTGTAAATATTAGTTCAAATTTGGTCATTTGCCCCAAATGTCAAAATTGCACTTCGAAAACAACCATTTGTCAAATATTCGATTTCAAACCCGCTTGCGGTAAACATTTGATAAGCCGCGTCTACACTTTTATGAATATGACGCTCATGTTGTAGCTGCCAAACTTTACTTTACAAACATAATTCCTTCGTTTCGCGTTTCTTTCGCGATCCACAACACAATTTTCGATCTCAAAACTTTTAAAAATGGAACGCTTTCTCCTGTATTGCTTTCAGGGCCGAAATGGAAACTCTTGTACGGCAGAATAAACAACAAAAGCAATCCATTTTGTGTACAAACTCAGAGTAGGGCACAGCTTTATTTTACACACCTTGGTTGACACTGGCAAAACAAAAAGAAGCTGACATTCAGATTTCTTAATATTATGGGAATTTCAGCAAAGTTTTGTCGTTGTTTATCGGTTTCTGCAGTAAACTAGGAACGCATTTTCCGTTTCGAAATTGCCGATCGGAAGTAAAATTCACGACCATCAGATAGCATCACATTCCGTATCACTGTGGCGACCAAGGAAAGTGCTGCAAAAGGATCGTCACCGTCGATCCTACCCATAGAAGGCCGCAGGTGTACAGTGACGAGGACAGGATTACAAGATGTCGATGGCTCACGGAAACAACTATGATTACCATCGAACCACGTTCGATGGCGAACGAAATGAGCGTTGCGTGTGCTGCGTTCGTACGATGAAATGGTTTCCGGTGCTATTCATCGCATCTGTGATCGGTTGGTCATACTACGCGTTTGTGATACAACTTTCGTTCTGTGAGTAAGCACCGCTTTCAGTTTAAAGGTGCAGTTTTATTAACCTTTCTCTAACCATTCTGTGCATCCAGTTACCGTCACCAACATTGTTCAGAGGATATTGTTCCTGCTCTTCTACCATGGCGTACTGGTTATGTTTCTGTGGTCGTACTACCAGACAGTATTCACCGACATTGGGAGAGTTCCCTCCAGGGTAAGTGAGGCTTAAGGTTTCGATTACTCATAGCTTCGCTGCTTATAACGCTGTTTGCGCTCCACTGCACCGCGTATACGCTGAGTAACGTTCGCGGATCGTAAATGGTTGGCGATAAGATAACAATAAACCTTTCACTATTTGTACCTGTTTCAGTTTCGCGTTCCGCGCGCAGAACTAGACCGAATAGTGCGTGCCACGAATGAAGAGGAACAGAAGCAGATACTGGAATCGTTTGCAAAGGAGCTTCCCGTGGTGACGAGAACATTAAATGCAACCGTGCGCTTTTGCGACAAATGTCGGCTGATCAAACCGGATCGGGCACATCACTGCAGCGTGTGTGGTGTGTGCGTGCTCAAGCTAGATCACCACTGTCCGTGGGTGAACAACTGTATCAATTTTACGAACTACAAATACTTTATTCTTTTTCTGGGATATGCGCTGCTATACTGTTTGTATGTAGCCTGCAGTACCATTCCCTACATGGAGTTACTGTGGACGGTAAGGGAAAAGTCCTCTTGCAAAGGGTTCAATTACCTTTTCTAACTGCCGTTTCTCGCATTGTAGGGAAAAATCGATGGAAGATTTCACATTTTGTTCCTGTTTTTTGTTTCTATCATGTTTGCGATCAGTTTGGTCAGCCTTTTCGGCTATCACGTTTATCTGGTACTGCTAAATAGGACAACTTTAGGTAAATTTCAATTTTTGTTAGCTATGAAAACAAATGATCCAGTTTCTTATGCTATGCTACATTTTCATTTTAGAATCGTTTCGTACACCAATTTTCCGATACGGTGGACCGGATAAGAATGGTTTCAGCTTGGGAAAGCTGAACAACTTCCAGGAAGTGTTTGGCGACGATTGGCGATTGTGGTTCGTTCCAGTGTATACAAGGTAGGTCTGCTTTGTGCGCTTAAATTTGTTTCGTTGGTAGTTTACATTTTCACTCAATACTCGGTGAATATTGGGGTACAATATTTTTGCACTTGCATTCGAGCACGATCGTTTTCTTCTGTATTGAATCATCTCTAACAATTGTGTTAAACATTCCTTTAAATTTGTTCGATAAGGAAACGGGCAACGGTGCTCCCTGATCAACTGGCTACGATCGCTCGGTTAACTGTCCAGCTTTCCCCTTTTTGAATACTTTTCAATATATTTTTGCTATGCTGCTATGCATCGTTTGTTAGTTGTAAAGCAATTATTTAGTACAAGTACACTTAGAAAATGTTGAATGATCAAAAATGAGTTTTGTGACTAATCCTGTGGAACAAAAAAAAAACGCAACAGCTTTGATTAATAATTTTCCATTCAGAACTTAACCCACTTTACATCGATTTTTTATGTACATACAATGTTTTGGGACATAAATACCAAATATATCCTTATGCATGTTGATGAAAGTGCCCTAGCACTATCTATGAACTGGTGAAATATGGGTCAGGACACTACGATATCCTGGTTGGGATCTGCTTAACATTTGAACTAATTAGGTTAAAATATTTGTTCCATTTATATCTTTTTTTTTGTAAACCGCGTGTAAAATCCTTCTTCGAATCCCTCTCTCTCTATCTCTCTCTCTCTCTCTCTCTCTCTCTCTCTCTCTCTCTCGCTCTTTGTCTTTAAAATGCCACTTCATCCACTTGACCGAATATCTCTGTTTGCCTTTTCGTTCATTTGTAGCCTTGGGGATGGAATATTGTTTCCCACCCAGTCGCACCATTTAGCGTCGAATTCACCGCATGAAGTTGGGTCGCCGGTAGCGCCACTGACCGCCATCACCGGCGGCAATCAAAATTATAACGGTGCGGTTGCGAATGGCACGGTTGGGGTAGATGTTCCCCAACTTCCTCAAACGATCGTTCTAGAACACGTCGACGAAACGAAGGACGGCGGGGGTCACCGTCGACTCGAGCTCAGCACAAACGGCACTTTGGGACTGCAGGAAACCAAAGAGAGCCTCGCATCCTCCCAACCTCTTTAGTAAATAGCGCTAATCGTTGCTAGTAGACAGAGACCTGTAAAGTATGGTTATAAAGCATTAAAACTCCCCTTTAAATTTTGCTCACTCGTGGGTCATACTCACTAAACCATCTAATTCTGCATCTTTTGTGCATCGCCTTACTCTCTTGAATAATAGAGCTGCTAGTGGGATTTTGTAATCAAAACTAGACATTTTTGTTCTTCGTAGGATTAGTCATAAGAACCTCAGTTTATAGATATATACATATTACATAAACAACTATGTTTCTGCCTTTCTACTACGTTTACAATTAATGAACGATCGCAGAATATGTGGAAATTATAGATTTCGAACGTTTCCAAACTTAATAAAACTACGACTTAAGGTACAAATGACAGAATAACAGCATAAGTGGAACGCTGGACTGTAGGAAGTAAAACTGCCTTTAAGTGCGCTAATAATATTGCTTTCATTTTTTTCTACCTAATTAACGATTATGCAGGTGAGATAAATCGTGTACGAGCAAAGGATTGTCATAATTATCTTCCTGCAAAAGTATTTGATAAACACGGTATTTTTTTGTAAGGACTTGAAATAAAAATTTCAAATGGGTTTAATTAACCCACGATGGTTACAAGTTAATTTTGTCGACTTTACACTCACACTTTACGTTATTGAAGTTAGAAAAAGTTGGTGTTATTGGTGTTGAGCTGCGATAAGGAGGTTTCATGTTTTTTTTTTCTTTTTCAGCATGGGTGACGGTGTGGTATATCCAATGCGATGCTATGATGAAGATGCTGAAGCACTACTTGGCGGCGAGCAGCAGCATAATCGTGGTGCAACGGAAAATCTACACGACTTCGAAGCAGCCACATTCCTTAACGAGTACGGCAATCTAATGCACTGATAACCTCGAAATGGAATGTTTGTTGAGTACAATCGATGAGTGGTGATGTGTTTGGTGTAGTAGAAGATAATAACTATCGTTTAATTGATTAATTTACAACAGTCACAACTAAGCACCGGATCCTATTAGCAATAGTAAGAAGGGATGGACGCAAAAAGGATGGATATTAATACCGCAATAGATATAGGGCCGATCAGCTTAAACACGAACAAATTTACAATACAACGGCTTTGCAGTTTTAAGCGATACAAGTCGGGTGCATTAGTCATTGCTAAGCATTTGTCTGTAAATGTAGCGGGTTACCTAATTTTACACATTTTCTGTACTGATTAGATCCTGATAATCGTTTTACATAAGCCAATAAGCATTTATTTACCATTTATTCCTTTATATCATACCAGTGAAGTGAAACGATGTATCCAGATATAACTGCAATCAGCATTGATGTTTAACTTTCGTTTCTTAAAAACTGCTGATTAGCACTGTTGACACATTCCATAGATATAGAAAGACGATTATTTTTTATAAAAGAAAGTTATTACCCTCCTCCCCACACGTATAGGAACAGTGACGCCCTTACAGTCTGTAGCACTGTTCGTATGAAGGGAACTGAGAAAACGAGAGATCTTTTTCGAGAAAAGGAAACGATTTCGGCGCTGTAGTACCAATGCAGAACCGTTAGGGAAAGGCATTGTAGAATTAAGCGTAAATTCGACTGAAGATTATGAAACATCTTTGATGAGCGATGTTAGAAGAAATAAATCACATTTCTTTAGTATGTAAATTCTAAGTCAAATTTAATAGAAACATATTACGTACGCGGTGAAAGAGTACCATGCAACGTACATTTTTTGAACCAATCGAACGGTTTGACAATATTTCGATTATCCGTGCCGCATGTCGAAAATTTCAAATTTCAATCCAATATGACATTCAACAATTTCGGCAACGCATTCACTCTTATTTAGTAAAGTAGTAAAATGACGTTGGGGTAATAAAATGCTTCTAACCGTGTCGCTTTCATGTACAATGCATTCCTTTGATAAAGAGGACATCATAATATTCATAATTAATTAAAGCGAAAGCTTTCATACAATATGCCAAATACATCATGAACCGACCCAGTCATTGCAATCGATACGCAAGTGCCATCTGGCGGCCGCTGAAGCAAGTACAAAAATGACATGGCTGACTGTGTCGTTAGTGTGTGCTTGGTCGTGGTAAGTCTTTTCTTTATCAAAATTGTGCTTGTAAATTAGTATGTACATCAACAAAAATACTCGCAAAATCTAGTTAAGCTCACAGTTAACAATGTGCGATAGTTAGATTTTCTGTTCAGTTCGATTCGCAACCAGTATCGTGGATTGAAAAAGTGAAACCCATTCCTTGTGCTAGCGATAGTACCGAAAAAATAGATGAATGAATGAAAGAGACAATAGAAGGGACACGTGTGTGCGTGCAAGCGAGATGGGTCGCGCGTGTGTGTGTGAACGAAGATGAAAAAAATGGAGAAATTGGAGCCGTCAAAGCTTTCACACGCACTGTGAAACGACGAAGCTGCACACTTTTGCAACCACTTTACCACCTGCCGCGACTACCGCCACCGAACCAACACCACCCTAGGGAGCAGCCCGTGCATGACAAATCTTCCGATTGCGAGGCTTCTTCATTGTTCTAAATCTCTTCTTGTTTGCGTTCTTCTCTTTTACAGCTTGTGTAACTAAACCGCTATTTTAGACTAAAGAGCAGTATAATCGAATCTACATCTACCAACAACTCCAAAACCAACAAAAAACAGCTGCAAAAATCAAACAACACTCATCAATATTGTTTCTTTGAAGAATCACAACTGGAAAAATACTCAACAATTTTTACCAAAAAAAGGAAGACGACAAAAAAGCGTTAGCCAAGAAAATTCAAAAGCGAAGCTGAGCTATTCCTAGCAGGAGGAGGCATATGCATCCGCAATAAAAACGGGGCAGAGGCGATGAAAGGCGATGCACAAGCAATCGTAATTCGACGTTTTCAATTCGCATGAACTGTGCAAAAGTGCAAAAGGACGAGCTGCGTCAACGATCTACCAATAATAGCAAGCGAACACAGAAAGGAACGAGCGTGAAATAATACACACACACACTAAGCATATAAAGCCTTATGAACCGTAAAAAATTGTGATCTCCAGTTTTCATCTTTTTTTATTTCGTCAAAACGAGCTACGGAACAGCACGGAAAAGAATCATATGCGGTATATGCTAATTCACGACCACAGGGACGGGAAACGAAACTAATAATACGCAGCAGAAGTTAAGGCGGAAAGCGCTTATCTCAATCTACTTGAACAACTCGAAGTAGTTGAAAAGTGTGAGTGCTTGCGGTTTGTGTGCTCATACGGTTGAATATTCGCCGAAAGAAAGGAAGAGAGAGGAAGTGAGGCCAATAGCAAAGCATTCCGTACCACAGAAACATCCCTGCAAAACCCCGTAAAAATTACAAACACAAAGGACAACCTAGCACGCATTCACGACATTTTGGTTCCGCACGCAAGCAAGCGAAGCAGGCGCGCAAGGGGTAACATAGAAACGACGGTAGTGATTCTACAGCGGCAACCGACCACAGTCCAGTTGCGAAATAGTCGATCGAGAACCCAGACGGTGTTAATACCCTATCACGAAGGCAGCGTTTGTTTGCGCGACACCTCGAAAGACCGGAAGGTGGAACGAAAGATCAGCAGTCATATTAATTAATAAGATCAGCAACATTGAAACAAAACAAGAAAAAAAAAACGAGGAACAAACGACATCAATCTAGCCATAGTAGCAGTCACAAAAAAAAAATTTACAGCAACATTAACCACCACAGACAGCAGGAACCGATATTTGCTTGACGACCAAAACAGTACGCCGGGAAGGAAGCGTTTGAAGTAAATGCAACACGAGTAGTAACACCAAAAGCAAATTCACACACGACGTCTTAAGCGATTTTGTACCACGCAACATCATAATACACACAATTCGAACAGATCGCGCGACAGCACCTTACGAGCAGCCGGAACGTGCTCAATTAGAGTTCAGTTCAGTTCGGTTTCTTTTGTTTGGAGTTTTATGTGAACGTGAGTAGCCAAAAATCGAACCTCAAATTTATCATCGTTTTGTCTAACCATTTAGCTTTGTTCCGTTTTGACTCTCAACAGAAATATAGCGGATGTAAACAAGGCGTACCGGTTGTTAGCGGGTGCGTACGGGTTTTGTGAAGTGTAATATGTGCGTTGGAAAAAAGTATTTGTGAACCCCGAATTCTCACGTGTAATATACAAGTACAAACTCACATTCACATCGATCATATAGCAAACGGGATTCATAACGAGCAGTTTTGTGCTACGGTGAAAAATACAAAACGAAAAATTCGCGTTCGCAGTACCAAGATCCGTTTTTTTGTTGGAAAACATCACGAAAGTGTAATCAAACAGTGCCGTAGTTTCCAAAGTGCATCCAACAATAAAAAAATCGAAAGTAGTGAAAATTGGTGACACAAGGAGGAAAACCTACTTCAAATACAACGTACAGCAATATTTGTCGCTTTGCAAACATACTAGTTTACATCATAGCTGAGCTACACTTTATGGGCGAAAATTATTCAATCTCCGAACTTCCCAGTGTCTAGTGAAGAGAGAAGAAAAATAAAACACGCACATAAGTATACTTCCCCATGTTAGAACACTGACTAGCAGACGAAACAAAACCATTACGAACGAGCCCCGCTTAGAGCGGCCAGGCATGATTAAAAACATCCTGTCAAACTGATCCTTTTGCTCGTTCAGATCACCGAGCGCGGTGTGCGTTAAAACAGTGCTACAAAACGTGAATTCGCCTACGGATAAGATATCGTGTGGATCGTTTGAAGAAGAAGAAAAAAAGGACTGATAACGTGCGTACATAAGGCGACACGCAAGACTTGTTGGTGGTAGAGCGGGAAACGGGAAAAGCAAGACTGTCTTTAAAAAAAAACAACAACCGCAGCGACTGTGGCAGCGGTGTTCGAAACAGTGGAAACACGCAAAAAAAAAGTCAAAAGATATAGCGGGAGTGATAGAGAAAACATACAAATAAAACCATTCTGTGATAAAATTTAAAAAAAATATAACAAAGTAAGCATATGTTTATTAAAGTGAAACTAAGTTAGGCTTACCGTAACCAAAACAACACAAGGCAGACAAATACAAATAAAAATCGTAGCATAGTGGGTGTGCGCAAAGGACACTAAAAAATCGTCATGGACTTGTTGTTCGAATAGCAAAGTAAATCGCAACGCATTTTGATGAGCATTAGCGCAACTCGGCTACTTCGTCAAGTGTGTGTATTACATGAAATCGTGCGTTGAAGGATAATTGCCGTTCCGCGTTGGTACGAACAATAAGAGCACACACGATTAATTCTACCAGTGCATCCGTGAAGATTCGTTCCGATGCCCAATCCTATCCCTGCATCCGCATCCTTCGAACCGGTGAAAAACGTCGTTCCGCGTTGCGTGTTGAATCTCTGCATATAATTTCATATATCCCCGCCCCGCTATTTGTTGTATAAATTCGGTGACCTGCGCCAAAACAATTGGCCGTGTGCATAAAATATTCAAAACATTTTGGAGCCCAAAACCAAAACCAGCAACAACAGTGGAACAATAAAGAATAGTAGTAGTAAATGAAATTGAAGTGTGATTTTCTGTGAATTCAATTCAAACTTCTGTGGTTCATCGTAGCAACGCATGCTTTGCCGGTAAAATTTAAAGCTGCAACAACGTACCCGATTGATGCTAAGCACTCACCTCTTTCGCAACGTTACGCATCCAATCCTTACTGTAGAAAAAGCCATCAACAAATTTGGTGAAAAAAATTGTGTAAAGTAAAAGTTAAGTAAGTGATTCGAAAATCCCAACAAGCGTGAAGTAATAAATGAACATTTGAAGTAGGAATAATCGCTTATTCCTAATCAAGCCGAGATTTAAAAAAGTTCTCGCATTCTTGTAAAACCGGCCTCAAACGGTCACTTCTCTTCGCTCATTGGTTCCCATCGAAACGATAAAAAAATGTGTATTTCCGGTCGGTCCTGACTAGTGACTAGTGAAATTCTTGCTTAACGTATTCTTATATCCACCAACCCAAACGTACGGTGATAGATTTGCATTTGCTAAAACTAAGCAAAGGATAGCAACAACAGCTCCGAGAAGCAAGGCGAAAACCCCAACAACTGTGTAATTGCAACATAAGCATATAAACACACATTAAATCCAACAAACACACACATACATACGCAAAACCTACACACGATTATCTGATAAGGCTGATTTGTGAATAAAAAACGGAAACCAAACTAAGCGATAAACAAAAAAAAACAAACAAACAATGCAAAACTACTAAACTAAAAGTAATAAAATCATCAGAAAAGCTAGCGTAAGATGAGTGTTGTGTGTAGTAGAAGACACGTATGAGAGGCAAATCAAGTGAACTATAAAAACATTGCTAACAAATTGTGAAACGAAATTGTCAAACGTGTGAGTGTTGTGCCCGAAATAAAGGCAGCAAAGTAAAGCATTGTGAAGTTTATGTGTGGGGCGGCGTACAGAAGAGGAAAAATCTTGATCAACGATCGTAAAAAAAACGCTCCACAAAAAAGTAGTAACAACGGAAACGGAACGGAACCAAAGCGCTAACGGTGAACGAATAGACTTTTTTCAGTTTTAGTTGTAGTATTGATTTGCGTACAACAAATCTATTAAGCGTCAAACATTAGTCCATCATTGAACATCGATTTGTGAACGGGTGAAGTGGAAGAAGAGTCGACCCTCCGGACAGAGAATCATTTTTTTTAATACTACGAAAAAGTGTCTGATTTGGTACACTGTGGTTCACTATTAGTCCACCCTCGGAGTAGTGTTCACGCAAGAAAAAAAAATCGTCGATAAAGACAACGCTCGTCTCGTTGGCTGATTGATTAATTCTTCTGCACCAGCTCAGATTCATTAAAAAGACGGGAGAATATTTGTTTCGTATCAGCATGGGAAGCCAAACGAAGCCTTTCCGTTCTGCCGATGGTAAGTAAATTAGACGACGAACTTTGTTACCAATACATTACTAGCTTATAGATATACATAACATAACACATACAGAAAACTTTAAAACTAAGAGACCTATACCGGAAAACAAGAACACAATGAATGCATGTTGATATAAATAAACAGTAACAAACAGCATAGAAGAAACGTTAAGGAAGTTGTCTTAAACTACTTTTGAGTTGATTAGTCGTCAGATGGAAATCAGTTTCGATTCTTGATTGTTATATGCGTCCACCATTTGCATGATCGGGTCGCTAGCACAAAATGTTCTACTTCTAATGTCTGGTCTTAGTAGTTGCCTACCTCTTAATGATCTACTGCACATTAATTGTAAAATAAAATGTTTTCAAACAGAGATGGTCCTTGGAATCTTTGTTCAAACGACGCATAAATCCTAGAACACGCAAAGCTTTCGAAATGAGCAGGTCAAGATAGTTTTGAAGTGTTAATCTGTTGTCGAGGATAGTGCCTAGTGCCTTGTACACTTCTATCTAACCGAATACTATGAAACCAGTCTACTAGAGTCTACTTTGTTGACTCTATATTTTGTCAGTTTAACCATATTTAGGCATTTGATTTCGTTTGTCTAAATTTGAGTAGCAATTGATAAGAAATCCAACTAAATTAGGTTCTATGATAGTTGCAAAATATCACTGCTGTCTGATTTTTCAAAAACCTTGAACATCCACAACGATTTCCAAAGAGCTGGAAAGCTTCTTAACTGTAGAGATTTGTTAAAAAGTGAGCTCCGCTTATGGATCAGTGCCTCACATTGTCAAGGCAACTCATCTATTCATGTTATTTTGTTCATTTATTTTAAGTATGACGGCTTGCGCCGTACTATCAAACCCATCTGCTCATAGTTGGCCATGATATGAAAAAAGCGCACATAGCAGAAGATGGCGTTAAATTATTGATTGTTATGAGGACTTTGAGAATTTGGAAAAAAATGTAAGCAATGTAAAGTCTAGTTTTCTAACATTATATTCGTAACGAATAGTAGTGAAAATTGTCTGTTAATATTTTATGCTAATTGATAGTTATTGTCTTTTCCTTCCAGCATCCTTCATGGATTACGTTGCATACGGCCCAAGGGGCGACGTGTTTTATAGTGGCCAAACGAACCAACCTCCTGCTCCACGGCAGTCCATAAATCCATCGAATGTATTCCCACCGATCGGTACCTTCAGCATCGAAACGACCACGATGGCGGCCCCGAATCAAGGTGTGTTTGGCGGTGGCGATGCGATGAGTGTGCTGGGTAACGCTGGCACAACGGGCACCATCGGGGTGTTCAATGCGAACGCCATGATGAGCGTACCGAATAACATGAGCAATGCGAACAATGCTTACTCGACCGGCCAGACCACCAATGGTGTCGACGCTAGCCAGGGAACGCGCGAAACTGGCATCATTGAAAAATTGCTAGTACGTATGATTTCTGCTTTCACGGGTGTAAGCATTTCAGTTTGATACATGTTTGTCCTCATTCCTCTTCACAGCATTCGTACGGGTTTATTCAGTGCTGTGAGCGACAGGCTCGACTCTTCTTCCACTTCTCGCAGTTTGGTGGCAATATCGAACATCTGAAGATAGGTGATCCGGTGGAGTTCGAGATGACGTACGATAGACGCACCGGGAAGCCGATCGCTAGCCAGGTTACGAAAATCGCACCGGAGGTAGTATTGTCGGAGGAGCGCGTTACCGGCACCGTTACGACCGAGCTGAAGTGCGATTCGGCCCCGTCCGGTACCACTAGCTCGACAACTTCGAGCGACACTACAACTGGGCGGATTAGCTACGAAAACCGGGGCGAATGTTTCTTCCTACCGTATACCAAAGATGATGTCGAAGGGAACGTTTCGCTACGTTCCGGTGACAAGGTTAGCTTTCAGATAGCTACGAATCAAAGGTAATAATGGCAATTTATCAATCTTGAGTATGAATTTGATCTGTTTTATAATTTTGATCGTTGTTTTCTTTTTGCAGAGGTAACCTCGGAGCTTGTCACATTCGACTGGAAAACCCGGCTCATCCGGTAAAGTATCGTGGTGTGGTGTGCTCTATGAAGGATACGTTCGGCTTTATAGAGCGGGCAGATGTGGTGAAAGAAATCTTTTTCCATTTCTCCGAGGCGGACAATACTATCGAACTTCGTCCTGGTGATGATGTGGAATTTATTATTCAAACCAGAAATGTAAGTTTGATGTGAGAAATTAATCTCTTTCAGCTGAAAATGCATTACAAAAATGTGTATCGTTTTCGCATCTTTTTACCAGGGAAAAGAGGTAGCTTGCAATATTGCCCGTTTGCCACCCGGATCAGTTATCTTCGAGGATGTCGATACAACCATCTACAAGGGACAGGTGCTAAAGCCGCTTGATCGCAATAATCCTGCTCGCCAGCAAACAAACGATCCGCTCCCGGGACGTATACGTTATCGTGCTGCCGATCACTCGGAGGTAGAAGTGCCATTCGGTGACAAGGATCAGAAGGGTGACTACACGCTGCGCCACGGTGATTGGGTACAGTTTTTGCTAGCGACCGACCGTCGCGATCAGCTGCAACGGGCCACCTCAATCTCTCTGCTGGACGAAACATTCCAAGTGAGCGGTGAAAAGCGCGAACAAGGCGTTGTGGCTTCGCTGAAGGAAGGATTCGGTTTTTTGCGCTGCGTCGAACGCAGTGTTCGATTATTTTTCCATTTTACGGAAGTGCTGGATACGGTGAGAGAAATTTGTTGAAGCTACATAATGTCATTTCGCTTTGTTGCTAATTGGTTTTTTTTTCATACCATTTTATTGTTGTTGCAGAGTCGCGAAATTTGCATTGATGACGAAGTTGAGTTTACCGTCATTCAGGATCCTGGCTCTAGCTTCGCCAACAACCGTCAGAGCGCAATCCGTATCAAGCATTTGCTGATTGGCACGGTTAAATTCGAGACGCTTATCGAGAGCAACATTGAAGGCGTCGTGTCACGCGAGGCACCGAAAAGTCCTATCAAATCTCAAGAACGCACCGAGGGTGGCGTTATTACCTACGGCCCAAACAAAAAGACTATAATGTATTTCTTGAAAGATTGTGATAAGCCACCACGTGTGGGTGATAAAGTCAGATTCAATATTTGTCAGGTATAACTATCGCATGGCTTATTATCCGTTGATGGATGCAGTGAGTGCAGGTTGATATAAACTACTGTTTTTTTTTTAAATGTAATTATAGGTTAAACGTAACAAAGAGTTGATCGCAACGAACATTGTGGAGATCACTTCCAACACGCATCAGGCACTGCAACAGCAGCCACTTCTGCTCCAACAACAACCATTGCAGCAGCAATCTCCAATTGCTGTAGATACGCAGCTTACGATTGGCTCTGTTCAATCGTCGCAATCACCAAACTCTGCTCTTACTAACGGTTCCAGAACCAATGGCAACTCGGTAACGAAGTCCAACTACACCAATGGTAACATAAAACCGGGAAAAATTCAACATGGATTCATTGCAGTTTTGAAGGTTAGTTAGTTGGGGGAGAGAACAAAAAATTCTACTAGATTTATTACGATTGATGACTAATCAATGGAATGTTTCCTATTTTATCGTTTTCTTAGGAAAATTTTGGTTTCATTGAAACGGTTGAGCACGATCAGGAAGTGTTTTTCCACTTTAGTAACTTTATCGGTAATAGCAATACTCTAGAATTGGGTCAGGAAGTGGAATACACGCTCTCTACCCGTAATGCCATCAATGCCGGCAATTGCATCCCGGCAGAGAACGTTAAGGTACTGCCGAAAGGCACAATTCAGCAGCCTAAAGTTCTACCGTCAAGCTTCAATGGATCTGTACTGCGCCCGTTACGCTGTATCAATCCGGAGCAGGTGGAGTACAGTGGGCTGGTACAGGTGAAGAACGAACATGGCGACACGCTGTCAACGCATGAGTTCGGTATTACTAGTTTGAAGAACCATCGCGATCTGCTGCAGAAAGATGATGTGGTAACGTTCAAGATCGATGAGCTAAATCGTGCAATGGAGGTACGTACTGGTAGATGATAGGCTTTATTTACCAGAAGATGTATATAATCGTACAATTAACGATTATATTAACGATTTCGTTCCCAGATTGCTCCCGTTCGTACTAAAAAGCAGGCAAAGGTTGATTCAATTAAGGGGCAGTTTGGATTTTTGGATTTCGAAGTGGAGGAAGGAAAAAAGCTGTTTTTCCACATGTCTGATGTTCAGGGCAACGCTAACCTCTATCTGGGTGATACGGTGGAATTTTCCATCGTCACTAATCAGGCAAGTGTATAGTATGCGTACCATCATCATAGCTTTAAACAAAATGTAGCCTCGATTCAAGTATTGCTCCCAAAAAAAATATAAATGCTTTGCTGTTATTTTCTATAACAATTTGTAACATGATCTAACCAAGATTGTTTTTTCTTGCGTCCAGCGTAACGGTAAAACTTCGGCATGCAATGTTGTTAAAATAAATGATGCTAATGGACCACGGCCGGAACGACTGATTTCCCGTATCAAGCTGAACTCCGTCGATGATAGCGGACCTCGCTTAACTGTCATTCGTGCACCGAAAGGTCCGGATGGTACGAAAGGCTTCCTTCCATCTGCCAGAGCTCCTCGTTTAGTCGGTAAGTAAATATGTTTAAAACTACCGTATTTCAAGTTCGCTTCAAACGAACGATACAAAGGCCGGCGGTAGTATTTCGTTTTTACCATTGTTTTATTTTTATTTATTGTATTTCTTTCCCGTGTTATTATAGGTAAAAGTGAGTCAAATGAATAGTAAAACGGAAACAAAATTTAAAAATTGTAATAAATTTAAACCTACTTTTATGTGTATGTTATCATTTTTATCCGTTTCCTTTATCCGTTTTTTCTTGGTTTCATACAAAAGTTAAACAAAACAAGAATAAATCTTTTAAGGTTGTTTATTTCATGAATTTAAACTTAAACATTAAGTGACTCAATAGCAACACACAAAAAACAAACAATCTGCGGTACAGAAGAGAAGGAAACAGGAAACAACTACACAGAAGAAGAAAAAACCTATATTGTCACTGGAACAGTTGAACGTGTGATGGAAAGCAAAGCACTTTGTTCTCTGGTTATTGCCTGCGAAACGAAGCAAAATAATACGTTCGTTGTTGCGTTGATTTTTTTTTCGCACTGCCAACATAAACAAAATGTGTGAATTAAAAAATTAAAAGAGAAAGCGAGAGAGAGAGAGAGAGAGAGAGAGAGAGAGAGAGAAATAATAAGAAAAAGATACCCGTTCGTTTAAAGCAAAACATTTTTTTTTCGTGAAACCTTAGTTGTTTGTGGAGCCTAATTTACATCGAAGTCTAATTTTAACATTCATAAACAAACAACAGGATACCTTATCTGAAAACAAATGTGCCCGAAGATTAAACGTATATTTACATTACTCTTATCTTGTATTGTCGTTGAACAAGGAATTAGTTATTATGTTTAGCATCATCATGTGGAAAGTGAAGAGTGCATTCTTCATTTCTGATATGTCATATGCCATCATCAGATTATCTGTGCTATCGATATTCGTTACTTGTAACAAAAGTGGCACAACCGAAACCGATTTTTTTAGTTTGATTCGTGTGGTGGATCATAGTCTAAATGAATTAACAATGCATCAAATGAACCGATGTTGTTCGTCCATGAAGTGAAGAGAATCTTTTATCGATTTTGCGTAGATTTAGGAAAAAATCATTCTTTTCTTTGGCATTATAAACCTCAATAACTCTTGAACAGCTATTTCTGGCTTCTTTGATTTGATTCACCTCTAACCTGGATAGTCAATCCGGCTTACAGGGGGGGACAGTCCGAATGGGATTTGATTTTTTTTTATGTGTAGAGTTTGAAACTGTTTAGTTAATACAACGTCGTCAACTGTTTGAATCTAACCGCGAAAACATTCATGTACATTTCGACAAACGAACAAAGAAAAAAAAGGAATCAAAAGAACAGTTTTGACATGAAAATTGTGAAAAAAAAACACACAAACCAATCAGTTTTGAACGTTAAATTCTACAAACAAAAAAAAAAAACATTACCTTTAAGATGCTTACTAATTAAGTATGAATCTAATTCATCACTGTCGTCAAATGAAAACATGCATGTATTCTTCTTTTCGTTTCAATTCTGCTGTTACTCTATATTACCACAAGTACCAAATCATTCGTCCACCTTCTTCCATTCTACCAAATATGTTCTTTAATAAGTGCGGTGAACTCCTCTCCTTCACCCTAACTCTGTTCGTGTAAAGGTGGACGTGAGGCATATGTTTGTCTTCTTTTTATTGAAGATTATATCCTAATTTGGAATGGAAATTAATAGATAGCGATGGTAACGCGGTCCCAGCACGTAAGTCGCATGTAAATTTTTTTAAACAGTTGCATGCGTTTGGTTTTTTTTGAGGAAGGATAACTTTAAATTGATAATTTCCATTTATTATCAATAGGTTGAGGGTAAATATTCGTAAACACATTACAAAACGCATCTGGCAACAAAAAAAAAGAAAAGGCAACAAAACAAAAGAAAAGATAGTCTGTGCATCAACTATTGATAAAAAGAGCTAAGGCGGAGATAATAGCATACATAGAAGAGAAACGAATCGTACTATTATCATACGTGGTTATGTTTATTTTTAAACTCTTGCTTTTAGTAAACGCGCCTGTACAATAATTTAAGCCTTGATTATGTTTTCATTGTGAAACGCTACAAGACACGAGAAGTCATGTGTGTGTTGTAACCAAGCAGGAAAAGCCGAAACAAACGGAAAAGGGAAATACAACTGCGTTAAGAAACCGATGGAAAAGGCTATTGAAAGAAACACGTATCCCAACGCATATTTCCTCTTATAAACATGATCTAGTCTGTGCAACAAATTGATACTAAAACAATGCAAAACGCAAAACATACGAATGGTATAGGGTAGACGAACGTTAGCATATTAGTAGAAGGAAATATGAGAGAATACAACACTAAGGCAACGGGATGGATAAAAGATTAACAAACAACCTACACACCACATTCAGCGAAAGTCGCGCCTGATATGCTCAGCAATATGAATACGAATGCGTAATTACTGTTGTACTGATAGCTGCGGAAAGAAACACAAAAAATGTGTTTAAAACTAACGATCTTGCGTTTTAAAAATTCGACTACTAAACTAATACTACTATCCAGCCCCCCCACCCCCCTCCTCCCCTATACGAGTGGCAGAAAAGCTAGGAAGCAATGAACAGTAAAAGTAAACCAATACAATATGTTAACAACACACACGAACATACTCAGCTATAAATCCTCACACAAACACACATACAGACATATACACGTACACTGGAACTCGCGGGCTTTGAAGAACTCTCTCGTATAGGATTTTAATTATTTTTATAGATCAATAATTGGCAAAAGTGAACAGTAAGAGACCGATCAAGAGAGAGAAGACGCGCGTGGTGTAGAAACGTACAATATATGCTTCTTCAAAAACCAAACCAACTAACAACAATGCGACATGAGCATAAATATTGTATTCTCGAGGCATATAGAAAAGAAGCCGTGTTTGAAAGGCTTGTCAAGAAAGGATGAGATTAAGCTGGCTCAAGGAAGGATGAGATTAAGCTGGCGGCGCATAACGCTTGAAATGTACGCGATATTCGGGCATAATGTTAAAGGGGGAGCGCAAAAAAAAGAAGAAAGAAAAACAGCAACTATAAACTATAAAACTAAAAGCAAACACTACTAACATACAAACAATAATTGCAGAATGAAAAGGAAGGCTTTAAAGTTAAACTTTAAGCTAAAACACATACAAAAACAAACCAAACAAAAACGATAAAGTAATACAACAGTTATTAACATTTCGGGATCAAATGAAGTGACAAGTTTACACGCAGGGGTGAACGTAAACGAAACAAAAGCTTGTTGGTAAATGCAATCATGCTCCGCCGTAGTAGTAGGGCAGTGTTCTAATATTTATATTTGGTTGGTTTTGTGTTTTCTTTTTTACGTTTTTGATTGTCGCAACCAAATTCCCCATTTTCCCCCTTTTTATCGTATTGTAACGGCGCGTATTGTGTAGTACGTAAGTCGCGCTTTGGCTATATAAATAGATGGGCCCCTTCTATTGGACTGCTATGCAAAGCGATTCTAAAACAAAAAACGAACAAGAAAAAAAGCTGAAAATCAAGAACTCTGCAGACACCAGAAATCCTGTACGGTGGGTGGACCCTGCTGATGGGTTGAACTGAGACCATCTGCTAGCGGACTGATGCTATGGCTTTGGGAAAATTGATCCACATCCAGCAATGTATCTGCTTGATGAAGCATGAATGATCCTTCAGAATCGCTCAGTTTGTTGCTTGAAATGGATCACATTTTCGGCCTACACCCATCGTCAGACTGTGCCACACAAGAGTTCGTTTATGGATCGTTCCGCCAGAACTCTTCTGTTCTACAAGCGGTAAAAGTGTAAGCAATGGTAACAAAAATTTAACAAAGCAAAGAAACAAAGCGGAAAATGATAAATGGACACGTAAGAACCAGCATCCATTGAATGAACATAACTATAATTCTACAGGTGAATAAAAAACAACAAATGAACAAAAAAACAAAAATGAAAAAGAACAAAAAAATGTAAAATTTGTAAAAAATACAACAACCAAAAAAAACATGAAACCAATACAACAACATTGTAACTGAACGAAGTAAGAACGCAAAACTCTGATGTAACCAATAAACCAAGCAAGCAAACAGACAAAAAAACAACAACAAGATAAGCATTACACAAAGTATTTCTGTCGCGCTTCTAATTTAATATATGTTCTCCATTCTATAACGTGATGACATCTAGAGTTCATTCAATATCGTCAATTGTGTAATTTATTAACGGTCAAACAAGCAGTCAACATTAGAAGTGTGCTTTGAGATGGAAATTATGGGTTCCGTCTTCTATAAGTTAACCCAAATCCAGGCATACGCTGAAGACATACACTTCAAACCAACGAGGTTTGAACTTCTTCTGTGCAGTAGAAGCTTGCCAAAGGAATGAGCAAAACAGGAGGGGTTGCAGTTTAATGAGAAAACTTTGAAATGCTGTCGGTACAACGTCCCTGCTAACTGCTAAGAATGAGTCTGTAGTCGTCCAAAACTTCAATCAAAATCTGGAGTGAAAAGGAAGTACCGACTGCCATATGTAGATGTTGAGTTACTGATGACGGAAGCTGCTTAATACTCTTACGAGAGAAAGATATTTAGGGTTTATAGAACCGTGAATGAGGAATGGCATTAATGAGTTCTTTAAACTGTAAGGTGATCTGAACATAGCATGAAATCGGCAAGGGATGACTCAACCCGTCTTTTTAGGCCATCAACCTGGAAGGAAGGAAGTGCAAATCTTTGCGAGGTTCTCTTTCGGATTCGGGAAAAGTTTTACCTATGCCTTCCCTAGGGGCGGTGGATCCCGCATTTCAATATGGCTTCCCGGTTTGTCGGAATAATTAGAAAAAATCTTCGCCGGCTCACTCGGTTAACCGGTTAACAAGGCTAACTCTTTGACCTGAGCGCAACTGATGACGCACATCGTCCAAACACGTTTTCAGCAGGTACACGAATACACTGATAGAAACTCGTAATCCTGGTAGTAAGGAACGCTCGAGAGTCCGGGATCGATCTTCGCTTCGCGTGATGGACCCACCAACGGCGAATGCCTATATCTGGTACGTTCCCGACAGCAACAGCAGGTAAGGCGAAAGGTCGAGATATCTGATTGGAAAGTAAGTAAAAGACACATATTCTAATAACATTCGATTTTCTTTTTTTCTCAATTCTTTGTATCCCTTCCCTTCTTTTCAGACCCTGGAAAATTCACACACATTTCCAGCTGAATATTTATTATAAGAATTTATACTTTAACAAAGAGTTTGATTCAAACTTTTCGCTGTACATGCTATTGTGGTGCGCGAGGACATTTTTACTACCAATATGTATGTGTTTTTGTATCAGTTCCTGTAGCAGTTTATTCCATCTTTACAGCGTTTTTTTTTACTAATTTGCCTCAACTGTTCCACCGTTGCCCAACAAAGTTGAGAAGGCTCACCTTAAATCTATGAACAACCGTTGGAAACGGGAACACGTAAGGTATGTTAATATTTTCGTTAGTGCACCAATACTCAACTGTTTGATGATGCAGCAAAATGGCTATTTTGTTTTATAAAGAACCGCTGTATTTTACGATTGTACTAAAAGTGAACTTCTCTCTAGAGATTCGCTTTGTATACTGATGTAATGGTTTAACTATGTAACGCGTAAAGGCTAACAATAGAACCCAGTACTTAAATAACGACACACTCGTGCGGGAATTTCGTGCCGGGCGGGAGTTGATCGGGCTTGGGGCACACTGCAGAAGTGAAGAAAAAAAAGAAGAAGACAACAGACCGATAAGCCCGATGCACCATGGACGGAGGATGCACTCTCTACTTACTGCGATGACATCGGTTGCCCCAGTAGCCAGTTCCTTCGCAGCGGCATTTGTACTGTGGCATGGTCGTAACTTGCGTACACGTTCCACCATTCATGCACGGCTGACGGTTGCAGATGTCGCTAGTGCGACCCTGGGGAGTAAGGGGAACACAAAACAAAATCGGCTCGGTCAGTCTGCTATCGCAACCGAACCCTCCCCCTCTACGATACGAAGTTACGAACCTTCAGCGCATCTTGGCACTCCTTCCGCGTGGCGTAGCGAAATTCCGATTTGCAGCCAAACGCACAAGTGCACTGACCGTTATCTATCCGGCATCCGTGTTGCGTTTGGTCCAGATCGCAGCTCTGCGTTGACCTGATAAGTACCGCCACTGTAAGAGTTCCGAGACGCGGGACAGAAACAGGAAACTAGCCGTTAGACTTGATAAGCGAGATAATTATTTTACTCGGGTAGGGAGGCACTTAAGTGTTATGTTATGTGCATGTGTCTTCAGAGCAATGAGAACCATCGAACACAACTATTCAAATGTTTGGTGGCTGATACAACATTAACATTTAACGATCGTTTTAAATCATCGATAGCAGATTACCTAGTGCAATCGAGCACAGAAGAATAAAATAAGACGGATGGCTGTATCTAAACATCGCTTGCCGTGGTGGCCACTTTTGCAGCTGTTAGCAATTTTCGATTCTACACTGTTAGCCCACTATATATGTACTTTCACTAGAACTCAATTTATAAAAGCTAATAAGAGTTGATCGAAATCACGCGCCACCAGCAACTTTAAACACAGGAACCTGGTGCACCTATCAGACGTCCGTGTTGCTTCATTTAACACATTGGTTTTTGCGTTAAGCTCCGGTTGTTGTTTGCTCACTCCTTTCCGAGCGAACCAGTTCACGTCCAGACAGAGACTAACTGAAGGGATTGCCCCTGGCACCGAGAGGCTGCTGCTGTTGGCCATACGACCGATGCATTAAACATGAATGCTGTGCAACCGTCTCTCTCCATCTTCGGTAGAACTATGCACGAATTCTTAAGCATGAAAGCGAGATAACTACAGGAAGAGTGAGACGCGACTGACGAAACGAGGCTGATAACGCCGGGCCCAATGTTGATAATGTTCTGAAACGTAAATGCCACCAAGGGGACAAGAACGATTTCACAGCATACGCCATATGGGAATCAACACAAGGGGTTGGTCCAACCACAACACTCACTACAACGTTGTTTCCGGCATGCTGATAAATGTAATTGTGCACGGTACATATAATCGGTGTCGTCGGTATGGTTTTTTCCATTAGCAGTGAAGAGTAAAAACTAACGGCTCACATTGATTGTGCGAATTCGGGAATGATCATTAGGAACTAGTATGCGAGTAAAAACTGGGTTAAAAGAAATAACACCTAAAGCACAATCCCACTAAACCTTTTTGCCTATATATGATCCATTAGGATCTAGATCAGTATCGTTTTATTAGACGTTCCGGCGACGAAAATCTGCTTTGTTGACGGCACTGCAGATGGTGATGTTGGAGCCCGATTGGAAAGTAGAATATCAGTACATATCGAAAAGTGCGAGGTGGTAGAGGGGTCCTACCTCCTTGGTACGATCATGCCTTCGGGTAATAAGCTAAGCATCCAATTTTGACAATAGTAGACTGCACAAGCTCACGCTATCCCGACGATTCCAGCACCACAAAAAATTCTCGATAAATCTCACATTGATGATGCCGCTGCGGTGGTCCTCTGCGGGTTCATGTCCTGGACCATGAAAGCAGTGAAAGTCCCGATTGTACTTGTCACTTTGTAACAGCAACGAGCAAAGCGTGTGATGAAGGTGAATGAACTTCGACCTAGCTTAGCTACTAGACTTTGAAAGTATTCTGATGCAATCCTGGGAAACAGGATAGGAGACTAGGTACATATCTCAATAATGCGCAACAAGAATAAGAACGTGAAAGATACTAAACAATTAGCCGTTTTTGCTTCCCATACGGAAAGTTTTATATTCATAATCTTCGTTTTCTTGACTTAACGACCTTCTTGGTCATGCTGGTCATCTAATAGTCCACTAGCCTTAGTACCACGCAGTTGGATAGTCAGTCCTCACTAAGGGAGGACGGTCCAAACTAGATTGGAGCCCCCGTCTTAACGTGTTAAGATCAGCGTCGTTGTCGCCTTACCACCGTGCCCTTTATGTGTTATTGCTAAAATACTTTTCGATTTTGTACTGCGCATAGTTGTACTTTGGTGTATACTATGAAATTGGTTCAAATGCTCTCTCTCTCTCTCTCTCTCTCTCTCTCTCTCTCTCTCTCTGTTTTCCTCAAAATATTAAAACCTCTAGCCTAAGAAAGCTAACAAAGCTTGCATATTTTTAACCATCATCTGATGTGGTAGTTTGTTCGCTTTGTTTTTAAGTTTCCTATTGGCTCCTCGTGACAATAGCAGCTGTGCCATGTCTAGATGCATATCAGCAAATGCTAGATGCAATGCTGAATTTCCATCCTCATCCTGAACATTAATTTCTGCCCCATGGTCGAGCAATAGTTCGATGCTCTTTAGCGTGTGACCATTCCATTGTGCCGATCTAAAGTTGAACACGAGCGTAAGCAACGAGTTGCGTCCTCGATCGTCTCTAGCATTCACATTAGCACCTTTCTGCAGCAATCGCTCTATAACGTCCAGATTTGGTTCCTCCATGTAACTGAGCAATCCTAAGAGTGGAGTATAGCCATAATCATCTCTCACCTCCAGGTCAATTTCATATCCATAATCCAGGAACCATCTTGCGCAGCAATTGATCGAACGATGGCATACTTTTAGGAAAAAGGCGGCAGCTTCGTGCTGCGAATGACGATATAGACTATCAAACAGTGTTTTTCTTATATCCGGATACTCTTCCAAATAGTGTCCGCTGCTACAGGAGAAAAAATCGCGATTTTGGTTCCCAAGCATCCAGGGCAGGAAAGCGTGGGCAATTTCTTTGAACCAAGATAGGTGTGCAATTTTTAGTAACAGTGCCCATGCCGCACAGTACAGCTTGCCGCTAAGTGTCTTCACTAAAGCTTCTCCATTAACGAGCTCAACATTTGCACCGTTGGAGAGCAAAAACCGGACGGAAGAACAGCAAGTGGCAATCGATAAAGGCACATTACCATCTAGTGAGCGCTGATTTATATCGAAACCTAGCTGCAAAAGCTTCGTTAGTATCGCTTCTCCATTGTGACTTCCCACTCGGCTACAGTGATGGAGAAGGTTGTATCCTTTATCATTGGTGGTCTTCAAATCAACGGACATCTTTTCGTACAGTATATCAAACGCAGCAATACTGCGGACGAAAAAGATTGGCAAATTTCCTTCGCCGTCTCGCTGGTTCAAGTCTATTCCACACGCGAGTAAATTCTTGATCATCTCTATTTCATCCCATTCTATCGCTTGATGAAGAACATTCCTTTTGCGGTCATCCAACAAGCTCGGTAACAGTATGTGATCTTCTTTAAGCGATTCTAGTGCTAGGTTGAATGCTTTTTTCAACGCATTAAATCTGTCCGTGAAAGCTGTGGAGGAATATGGAAGAGTGAGTGGATCTATTGTGCTTTGTTCGTGTGTTTTTCTGTGAAAACGCTCCTGCAATCGTACTCACATTGGGATCGCTGTAGTTCAGCTGCGCGCGACATGGTTTCCTTCATCACATCCTGCTTTTCCGGAAATGCTGCTGCGAGTAAAGCAAACGGTTCCCTGTACACCGCCCTATCGAACCAAGTTTGGCCAATAGCAAATTCTTCCAGTTCGGCGGGATTAGAGCTAAGGTAAGCTGTATGATGCTCTAGGATAAGTTTTAGCTTCTGGATGTCCCTATGGGTTAAGGTAATTCGAAGAATCACAAAAGCCTCTTTGGTTTCAAACCAAGGCTTTACTTCGGGATGCTGCTCATACATCTCCTTAACAAAATCGAGATGATCATATCGATAAAGCTGGTGCAGTACATTTTGTTCGTGATCTTGTTTCTTGTTCAGCTTTAAAATAGCCGGATTACGACGAATTTCCTCGAAACAGTACTCAAGTGCTACCTTCTTCTGGAGCAATTCCATTACGTGCAGAAAGTCACCATCGCTGTACGACAGATCTAGTCGATAGTCGACCACATACTTGGAACACAACTCCTTTGCATTTGGCCGAATAAGTGACCACGTGGTCATGTAACTGTATTCCTCACATTTGTAGGGGAAAATCCGATTGAACGCTTCCGATTCCGTTTCACCAAACTGTGCTTGCCGGTACTTGATCAACGATTTCAGCACATAATCTATCAATTTATGGTTATTCAATTCTAAGCAGATGTGAAACACATTACGCTGCTGACTGTCCAACACGGTGGGATCGTAACGGTTTACGTATTTTGTTAACAGCTGTTCGACGATGGGTAGTTTCACAGTACGGCAGGCTGTCATTAAAGGGATAGTTTCACGATCACCTGTAGCGGAAAGTTGTGACCCGTGTGCTATTAGCAATGGAATTAGCGCTTGACGACTGTGCAGACAAGCGGTCTGCAGGTAGGTGAAGCAATCTTTTCGTAAATCCGTTCGGTCGAGTGACAGCACGCCGTTTGGTAGAAGCTTGTTGATGCACTCCAGTACAGCAAATTGTTTTTCCGCAGAACCATTCACATCGAGCGCAACTAATTGTGTTCCGTTGTAGGGCGTTTGAAATAGTACAAACACTTGTACATTGAACGGGATCCCCGATGGACAGGAGCTGGCTAACAGATGCACTTGGTCTCGTTCTTCCTGCGTACAGGCGATCAGGATGGGTCGTTTATTCCAGCAATTATTTTCCGCTTTCCACAGGAATCTGTTCTGCATGTGATCTTTCACGATCGCTACATCCGATTCGTATCGTTCTAGTAATATTTTCACTACTGAGGTTGCGTTGTGCGCAATTGCCGCATGCATGGGCGACAGTCCATCCTTGTTGGGACGATAAGGATTATCTCCATTCTGCAGACGCTTGTGCACTTCTTTCGGCCAATCGTTGGCCGCACACCAGTGCAGCAAATCTTCCTTGAAGTGAATCGTGTTCAGTTTCCTTCTATCCATCGTCGTTATGTCTCGTCGAATTAGACCGTACACCACCTGCAGTGTCGAAAATCACAGGCCATTGACTACTGGAGCTCCTTCGTTGGACAGCCGTGTGTTTTAT
The DNA here is from genome assembly GCF_943734695.1 of Anopheles maculipalpis. Lineage (NCBI taxonomy): Eukaryota > Metazoa > Arthropoda > Insecta > Diptera > Culicidae > Anopheles > Anopheles maculipalpis. The sequence continues at coordinate 53,123,943 of NC_064872.1, read as the reverse complement.
ATCGAAGGTATTGCATTTAATATTGCAATGAGCATCCCGTTGCGTCATATAACGACACTCGAGGTATTGTATACAGTACTGAAACATCAGTACACCGCGTAGATCTGCAAGCGCTGGTTGCATTTAGTGGATGAGTCACGCTTTTCGCGATTTCAAACGTCAGTTACAACGTGCAGTTTATCTGTTGAAGGTCAGAGATCTTGTAAGCATAGAAATCTGGCTTAGCTTTAATAGAATTTCCAAAGCAAAATATGAGTAAAAAGTTACAAACGAAGCGACGTGCAATTAAAAGAACACCTATGCCAAAAAACTGTTTCGTTTCTGTTTGTTTACTGTTTACATGCGGTTGTCAACTACCGTAACGAACACACACGAACAGCACAACGGGGATCTTTTGTTTGAAATTTGAGTCATTATTTATCTTTTTTATTTCATCTACCAAATAATTTATAGATCTTTTTTGTTAAATAATATTTCTTCTTCGATTTCAAAATGCAATAGTGAGTAATTGTGTAAAATATGCTGCCCGCAACAAGGTAGATGGAACGCCCATTGTGAATTGTTTGTTTACATTCATGAAGCAGTGTGCTTTTTCCGACAGGGCAGCGATGAGAATTGTTTAAGTTCTGTCAAACGAAAATTTTCCAAACTCTGTGTGGTGGAGGGTGGTGTGTGACTATTTAAATACGATGATAAATTACTAGTCCCGCGCTAGTGGCTGTGTCTAAACATTGTTACAAAACGTGATTAACATAACGCTCGCAATGCTTTGGCTATAATCAGTGTTTTTGTGTGCTAGCGTAATCTTGTGAAAAAAAAAACTTACGAGATCGATCTCGGCTATCGATTATTCGCGACAAGGATACTCGCTTTTGTGCGATTGTGTCACGTACAATCTTACAGCGCCTCAGCATCATCGCATTGGTTCAAGGATAAAAGCGACACGCACTGTCCATAATAAGAGGGAACGATCGAACCATGCCAAGTACACTGCTATTTGCAAACAGCAATGAAGGTCGCGTCTATGCACTGTCCACGTCCGGGTCTGCCTGGCGCGAGTTCCTGTACCTTGGGCTGGAGTTTAAAAAAATCTGTGTTGTGCCTCATTTCATGTGGGCCATCGGAGGCGATCGACAGGTGTACGTGCATGTTCACGGACTGGATGTGCCGATACGGATCAAGGAGGAAGCGTACGAAAATGAACGCTGGCTACCGATAGAAGGGTTTTCCAACCGTCTCCTACCAACGGATCGGTATCACTTCTCAAACGCCGACGGAACTGTCGATCGGAACATCGACAAGGTTCGTCTGCCATCGATGGCATGGCAGTGGGAAGGTGAATGGCAGCTCGATCTTACCCTCGACGGACAGCCACTCGACCACGATGGATGGACGTACGCGGTCGATTTTCCCGCCACTTACCATCCACAGAAAAACTGGAAATCGTGCGTCCGTCGCCGGAAATGGGTACGCTTCAGGCGGTACTGTGCTTTGAACTCCTGGTGTGCGGTTGCACCACTACACAAAGATCCGACGCAAGAACCGTTCATCGACGTTTCCATCGGTGGCGCAAATGTGCCCGGCGCGTCGCCGGGCATGCTGCTTGTGTGGGCCGTTACAGCGCATGGACGCGTAATGTATCGGTCGGGCGTTAGTACGACGGCTCCGGAAGGATTGCGCTGGACGGCCGTTACCACCCCATCGGGCTGTGAGGTGTCACAAATTTCTGTCGGAGCGACGGGACTCGTGTGGGCGGTCCTGTACAATGGACGTGCGATTGTACGTGCCGGCATCACGCGCGATACCCTCACCGGAAGCACTTGGTTGGAGGTGAAACCGCCGGGAACGAACCTCAAAATTACCCAGGTTGCTGTCGGCACCAATTCCGTGTGGTGTGTGACGAACGACAATCATGTGTGGTTCCGGCGGGGCGTACACGGTGAAGCGTCCGGTGTCAGCGAGGATGCTGCCATCGGAAGTGGCTGGGTGGAGATGGTTGGCAACATTTCACACATTTCCGTTGCGGCCAACGATCAGGTGTTTGCGGTAGGGTCCGAAGATCGGGCACTTTACTTCCGGTCCGGTGTTTCGGCCACAGATCCGACAGGGAAAAAATGGCGTCTCATTCAACTGCCGATGCAACTGAGCCGTACGTCGAGTAATTTTTCGTTCTCCAGTCGACAAAGCGGAACCAGCTCACCGACGACGACCAAGCATCGTAGCTTGAACAGTCTGTACAAGGAACGATTGCAGCAAGAAACGGGCAATGCGGGCGCTGTAGGTGGTGGTGGGACGACAGGTGGTATAGAGGAAACGTCTCGTTCCGCACCGACGGCAAACGTTAAAAATCGCCCGGAACTGTGGCACAAACCGGAGCTTTCTCCCGATGCACTGGCGGCTCAGCTGGAAGCGAAACAGCAACACGTTGGAAGTCTGGTAGAGAGCAAGCTAACGCAGAAAGTATCACTGGAAAGTGTGGCCGGGACGAGTGTACCAGTCAGCAATGAGGTGTACGAGATTTCTGGCAAGCAGCTGAAAAATTCTCGGGCCTGGAGTCCAGTACGTTCGGTTGGATCCGTCGTCGGTACCGAGGCACATCCCGAAACCGATTCGAGCGTGTTTGAGGGTGAAACTTCGCGCGATTCCGGTGTCTTTGGGGAGTGTGAGGATCATGGCGGGTCTCAAAATTGGACTGACTGTGAGGTACAATGGGTAGGCTGTTCTGCTGGGGCAGTTAGCGTAGATCCGGCCCTACTTCCAAACTGGTTCAATGATAACTTTTCACAAAACGCATCGGAAGAATTGAACCAAACCTGGCGCCTGCAGCTGCTGGACGACTTGAAGAAACGTTTACCGGCCAATGAGGTAGAGAGCGGTGCCTTTGCCCATTATGAAAAAGCAATTGAAATGAGCTCGTGGGTTAAATCGGGTGAGGCTCGCTGCGCTAAGTCGGGCCACCCATTCGAGGACTGTCTGATAGAGCTCGAGTGGGTGAACAATCAAGGCACGGGGCCCGACTCCGGTACGCTGACCGTGCTCAACTCGGACGGCATCACGACGAAGATGCAGTTTTCTCTGTCCGAGATTACGTGCATCATGTGCTGCAGCGAACCTGGTTCACCTCGGCTTGCCATCCACGCTCCTCGCTTACCGCCGGGTTCTTCACCGTTGAAGCTGCAGTTCAGCGGTGATACGGATTTGGAAGATTGGATCTCGCATCTTACCTCCGTCTGCTGCCAGATTAACGAGGTACAGGGACGCCCATCGATACGCTCGGTATGGATAACGTCCGGAATGGGTGACGTGTTCGTGTTTGATCCGATCAATCTGGAATCGCAACAGTGGGAACAGGAAGCAAAAAGCTATCGCCAACGGATTGATCTCAAAGCGACCGAAACACCGTACTTAACAGCGCTTCACAATGGGTAAGTTGTATTTAACTTCTCTCACACTTTACTGAGCCACCCAGGTGGGTGGTAATGGAAGAAAGGGGGTAATTTTGATCCTTGAAACGAAGGTTGATGATACGTGTTATGTCTTTCGTTCAGGATGCTCATCGGATCGCGATTGGAAATTTCCGGCTTCATTTACGACGACGCTGACCAGGTGCGGTTTGATCTGCAGGGCCATCCGACCGTTCGCTTGCGCCATAAGCTGGAAACGCAACGCAACATTCCGTTGCATATAAATCCTAGATTCAACGAGAATCTCACAGTGTTTAACTCGATGGCTGCGTCCGCCTGGAGCGAGGATGAAATACGCGACCGGCTGGTAACGTTTGCACCGGGAGCTGAGTTTAAGCTGGAAATCTACAGCGATACCGACGGGTTCCGGGTGAAGGTGAACGGAAAAGAACATCCCAAGTTTCACTATCGTAGCGGGCTCGCACCGGACACTGTCTGCAGCCTGTACAGCAGTGGACGGGTAAAGATTTTGCAGATCGTGTACGATAGTCCAAAAATCATTATACCGCTGAAGGATGTGTACTGGCGGCAGATCGGTGGCCATATGAAGCGGGTCGTATCGTGCAAGGCCGGAGTCGTGTGGGGTGTTGGGTACGATAATACGGCATGGGTGTACACCGGCGGTTGGGGTGGAGCGTTTTTGAAAGGACTAGAAACGAGCAGCCAAGGTATTAACGTGATGACGGATACGCAGAATTATTACATCTACGAAAATCAGCGATGGAACCCATTGTCCGGCTTTTCCTCGACCGGACTGCCAACGGATAGGCACATGTGGAGCGACATAACGGGCAAGCATAAGCGTAGCAAAGAGCACGCCAAACTGCTGTCGATGCACTGGCAGTGGATTAGCGATTGGATGGTGGACTTCCACAATCCCGGTGGTGTTGATCGGGACGGTTGGCAGTATGCGGTCGATTTTCCCGCTTCGTATCATGCGAAGAAACAGTTTACTGACTACGTTCGACGACGCCGTTGGTATCGCAAGTGTCGCCTAACGACCAGCGGACCCTGGCAGGAGATTGGCAACACGAAGGTGGTGGATGTGGCACTGCAACCGGACAGTGATGATGCGGACTGTACCATTACGGTGTGGGCAATTGCAGCGAATGGAGATGTGCTGTACCGTCGGGGCGTATCGCAATCTCAACCAGCCGTAAGTTTGTGCGCCAAAAGTGGGGAAAACTGTGATAAAAAGGTTAATTTGTATGATACTTTATTTTAGGGTATCGGTTGGGAACACGTCCCATGCGATCAACCGTTATCCAGTATTAGTATCTACGACAACAAAGTTTGGACAGTCGGTAAAAATGGTAGTGCATTCCTGCGCTGTGGTATTACGGTAGAAAACCCGCTCGGAAACAAGTGGCAGATGATTGAGCCTCCGGGAGGCGTTAGTTTTAAACAGATTTCGGTCGGTACGTGTGGCATCTGGGCGCTGGACACGGTTGGACGGCTTTCGGTGCGAAAGGAAATTAATGGCACATTCCCTGAGGGTAGCCATTGGCAGTTATTGCCAAACGTTTTGAACGATCCTCCGCACTACGAAGGGAATAGCGGCTTCAAAAATGTGTCCGTCGGCGAGCACGTGTTTGCCGTGTCCCAATCGGGCTACGTATGCAAGCGTAGCGGTATTACGCCATTGAATCCAGCAGGTACTGGATGGATTCTTGGTATTCAGGTAAGTGAGAAGTGTGAGAAGAGTTTTTGAGTGCGCTGAAATAGCTTTAATTTATCCTTTCCATTTGTTTTCTTGCAGGCCAACTGGAGTTCTGTTAATGTGACTGGATTTTACGATTGAACGTGGTGTGATAGACAGTATAAAAAAATATGTTAAGGACACTTAATGTGCAAGACAAAAGGAACAATCTAGCCTGAAAGATGCTATCGCTATTTGATCAAAGAATTACAATCTCACTGTAAATGTATATGTACTAATATTTGTTGTCCAAAGCAGCTTTCCCATTCTATCTATTCCAACAATAAATTAGCTATCGCTTACATTAAACATTGATGTATACTCATCAAGCTACTTAATATTACTTCATGCAATGATGCTTTATTAGTCAGATTAGTGCAAATTATTGACTGATAGGATAAAATGGAATGTTTTGATGAATGTAATAAAATATGCACGCTATAACTGTAATACTGAAGTTTTTGTTTTGTTTTTGTTTTGAGTAAACTCTCACGCAGATGTTCTTGAGATTAGACTGTTCAAATACAAATGTATGTTTAGTGATTGAGCACATTTGAAAGTAACCATACATTTGAAAATAATTGCTTCTACCAATTGTCAAATATTTTGCATTGCACGCGGAACCACTATCCACTTGAGGCAGCTGTCAAAATCTTCAAAGCGCATGTTTGTGGGCGAATTGTGTATGTGAGTAGCAAAGAAAAGAAGTGATCACTTATTTTAACCTAACGTAGAGGCCGAAAAATTCGTGATATTAAGCTAACAATTGTTCTCTAACACCTGCAGCACAATTACGAAAACATGTCATCTGAACAACCGAACCCTGCACAAGATGCTTCAAAGGCAACCACCGATGCAACCTCCACCATTCCGAAGGTGGTTCTGACGGCAGACCAGCAGGCAATATTTAATCGCATTGCGAAGAATGAAAATAGTGAGTTGCGATTGCTGCTGTCGCAGTTCAAATCCTGCGTTGACTTTGTGGACGAGAATGGCATGACGCCGTTGCAGCACGCTGCGTACAAGGGCAACAAGGAAGCGGTGCAACTGCTGCTTGACCAGGGAGCGGATGTGAACTCGAGCAAGCACGAGTATAACTACACGGCATTGCACTTCGGTGCGCTTTCCGGTAATGCGGAGGTATGCTTGAAGCTGCTGCTGGCCGGAGCCGATCCTAAGGCGATCAATTCCGTCGGTCGAACACCGGCCCAAATGGGTGCGTTTGTCGCGAACCATGAAGCGGTCGGGACGATCAACAATTTCGTCCCTCTGAAGGAGGTCGATCGTTATACGATGGCACGAGGCGAAAAGGAACCTTTGTTGCCGGCGGTTCTGCTCGAACCGTTTCATAACTTCATAATGCAAGTTAACGTTCACCCAGTGCGGATACTGTTAAATCTGCAGAAGTACGGTCTGTTTTCTTCGGACATGGAAAACCTCCGGACGGTGCTGACAGAGATGATGGAGTATGAGATGAAACGGCGCGGCGAGGTGAACGAGGTCATGGCCTTTAAGTACCATTATCTCGGGTACATCATGGGAGAAATTGTGAAGCATCGTGACTACATAAACTCTCGGCGCGATGCACAACAAGACCCAAAGACAGATTTCGTCGAACTGTTTGCCAAGCGAGTGCTGAAACCGAACAAGGACGGTACGTTGGATTACGTGGAGGCGCTTGTGCGAGAGTGTGTGCGCGAGTTTCCATTCCGAAACTGCACCATCTTCCGGCAGATGGTGGCACAGCTTACCAGCAAGGAAAACCTGGCCCCGGCGCTCGATATTGTTCGGGCGGCTATTAACGGGCAGCGCGGTTTCCAGGACACGATCACATTTTGCAGCTCCTGTGGGGAGGAAAAGCCGGACAAAAAGTGTTCCAAGTGTAAGGAGGTTCAGTACTGCGATCGACAGTGCCAACGGTTACATTGGTTTACCCACAAGAAGGTGTGCAGCAGGCCGTCCGCCGCTGGGGGCGAGACACAGAATTCCGCCGCCAAGGATATCGATTCGACGGAAATTAGTGATCAGCTCCAAAAGCTCGTTGCCGGTTGAATGGCGAGCGGAAAGTGTCTCCTAAGACACTCTCAAATAGCACTATTTTGATGTATGTCTGTCCCATCTGTGTGTACTTTGTGTGTGATTACTGGTGGAAAACGTGCGAAGGCCATGCCGATTGGGTAGGGAAGTGTCTAAAGTATCTTATTTTTTGTGGTCAGTAATTGTAACATGGAAGCATCTAAATCATGTTTAAATAAATAATGCTGGTTATTATTAGCCTCGCATGAAATTGTGTCTATGTTTTGACTTTTTTCCAATAATTCCATCCGATGTTTAAAGCTCTCAATAATAAATGTAATGGTCAGTATGCATAGATTTCGGAACTGGCATGTAGTATAGCATTGTGTTAATCACTTACATCATATTTTATTTTAACAGTGCAAGGCAAAATAGGAGCTCGGCAATTCATTCCAAATCCATCCATAATTCCATCAAATTATTACTCAACTACGGAAAAGCGTCACGATCTTGGCATCATCTACCACATATTCAAGACAAAAGATACTCTATGGTACTGCACTATTCAATTAGGGCTTTATCTAATTTGTAGGGTCATCTTCTATAGGCCAATTTAAATCCTGTGCTTTTTTTATATTTTTTTGAGTCTGGATTGAGGCTCTTGTATGTAGCAGGAGTCTACAGAAGTAGATATTCTTGTAAGCGGACAGAGCGGCCGGGTGTGGCCCGGCTCGGAAGGAAGCCCTAGGTTGTTGTAAATACTGGCGGTTTGAAGCCCCCCCCCCCCCCCCCCCCTTGTCCCCTGGTCAACACTTTTGATTTTGATACTAATGGGCCCGGGATATCCGTTCACTTTCAATTTCGCCTTCACCCCTTCGTAACATGATGTTGAATTACTGGGCACTCCACGAAAGGGCCTAAACAAAAATTTTACACTAAGGGCCTCAGAAGGGCTGAATACGCCTCTCGGAGTCTAGTAAAAAATAGATCAATTTCCGCAAGCACTCGGTAGTGCTTGAAGAAAAAGAGGTCTTTCGAATTTTCTTTTCAATATTCGCAATTATGACAAGAAGCCCCAAACAGGCAGTCAAATCCAATCTGAGTCGTTTCCCCGTACTGGGGACCGATTATCCAACTAAGTGGTATAAACAGGCCTAGTAAGAAAATCAATGACCGGCATGACCTAGTGGGTCGTTAAGCCAAGATGAAGAAAACAAGCTGTTCTTCCACAACAATAATATGATTGTGGGAAGAGTTTTCCATCTGGGATACTTTTGCAATCCTAGACTTTCACTCAGTAGCGAATCAAGAGTTTTTGAAGGTGCTAGACAGAATAGAATTTGAGAGTCCCTACTGGTTCTTACTTGTGACTGCTCAGGTAGAGGTTGTAGTGGTGACAGATGCACTGATCTTCATTGCTAATGAAGACTGACTATCCAACTAAGTGGTATCAGCAAGTCTAGCAAGCCTAGATCGTTAAGCCAAGAAAACTAGATCTTTTACACCCTTTAATTCTTCAAATTTAGCAATAAAAATTTAGCAAAAAAAAACTTTAAATTTTTCCTTGACGGCTAGACTCTAGGCTGCCACCTAATCCGGGAGTGCAAATGTCAGCAAAGACAGCGAATAAATGTCGATCAGCAGTCTTTTAATATTTCGCCTAACTTTGGAAAGAATAAGCTCGATCCACAGCATAGATATTTATGTACCTGATACTTGATAATAACTGATGAATATTCAAATTTCTATTGCAATCGAAAAGTGTATAATGAAGAAGATAGTTAGAGTACTGGAATATCATTATGAGACTTGGACTCTGATCGAGAGGATAATGTCATGGTAGGAGAATGGCAACGGAAGTCACAGCCAGCAAATTCTGCTTTTATTGCCGTGCCGTTAATCTACTAAACAATTGTATCGTTAATTCTCGTACTGTTCATTTTATTTTTGGTCGTGATTATCTACTCTTTTAAATTTTTAGATTGTTCGAAGCTGGAGATATATTAACATTAATTTGAACTACAGCTGAGCCACGTGGGTTTTCCTTTTTAAGCAATTTTTCAACCTCTTGCTCATGGTGGGCTCTCGGTTTGTCCTGTCTATCCATTCTGTTAGGACGGTACCAGGTACTACTCGAATCTGCTGCCTGAGGTAGTTTTCCACGTGCTGCAGGTAGCTGCAACTCATTCTTTTCAGAAGTTGCTCTGTCTAGTTTAGGATGATTTCGTTCTTGATCATCGACATTCAAAGTATCCTTCTCCGGGGTCCTTATTTCGGGTCGCTCGTCATCCTTGAGTTTTTGATGGGATATCCTTCTAGAATCGTAGACTAGCGAATCTTTGAGATCGGGACGTTTGGCTGGGTGAATCTGAAGAAATCTTTCATAAAGCTGAATCAAATAGTTATCCGAAAATCTATCCGAGTGCAGGAAAGCAGCGTTTCTAAGCTGCTTCTCATTTTGGTATGGCTTTGAAATAACAACTGCACTTAGGCCTATGACCAAGAGAACGATTAGTTTTGACATTTTTTCGTTTACTGATACCACTACTCGAAATATGTATAAGCTACTGATGTCGGGTGAAGATAAGCATCTTTTTTTATAGGACGTTGATATGGTTTATACTACAAACACAATAAGTATACAAACTTTTAACAGCCTACTTGAAAATGTTTTGTTTGGGAATTTTTTTATGACAAAAGTTATTTTAAGTGCCATCGCTTCAAAAATCATCTGAAGCTCTACTACAATGCAAAAATAGTAACAACTTGTAAAACGTGATCTTTGCAGGGTAACGAAGAATGACGAATGGTTTTTAAAAATATTTATCATCTGCATACACAGCATTTACTAAAACGTGATTGGAGCACGCGGCCCAAGAGGAAAGTCCGTTTACGCATCACTCTTAAGGGTGTGCAAATAAATATCTGTATCTTAACAGCTGTTACCCGAACTCTGATTTGCTCTGGGAAATAACTGTACCAAGTATCTGGAAGTGTTTGGATAATGATGTCTCCTTTAAGTTGATTGCATTTCCTAAGTATTGATAGTATCGTCTTTAACAGCAGACGAGCGTATAAAAAGAGACTTTCGCAAGCGAATCGATATCAGTAGCAACCAGTAGTTCTATCGAAAAAAGATACGCAAAGTTGTATAAAATGAAACAAGCTACTGTATTGTTGGTGGTGGCGCTTGCGGCCATCGTATCCGCGAAGCCATTGGAATCGAACCGTAAAGCATCCTCCGTCAATCAATATCCATTTTACGGTCCTAATTTTTTGTACGGAACTGACCGTATTTCGGATGAATTTCTAAGGCGCCTGTTTGCCAGACGTTTGGAGGACTCATCGAGCGATCGGTTTAATGAGGTGGACGAACGTCTGTGGCAGCTGCTACAACCGCAACAAGAAAAGCCACTGGAAGATAAGGCCCCACAACCAATAGAGGAGCCCGAAGTTGATGCTGAAAAGCCAATCGAAAAAGAACAAGAAACGTCGGAAAATCCTGACCAACAACCGAAAGCAGATGATAAGCAAAAGGAGCAGCAGAAACCTGATCAACAACTAGAAGACAACGATAAGGAGGAGCAAGAACAACAGCCAATCGAGAAAGAACAAGAAAAGTCGGAAAATCCTGATCAGCAACCGAAAGCGGACGGTAAGGAAACGGAAAAGGAGCAGCAGAAGCCTGATCAACAACCCAAAGAAGACGATAAGGAAAAGGAAAAACAGCAGCAAAAGCCTGACCAACAACCCAAAGAAGACGATAAGGAAAAGGAAAAACAGCAGCAGAAGCCTGATCAACAACCCAAAGAGGACGATAAGGAAAAGGAGAAACAGCAGCAGAAGCCTGATCAACAACCCAAAGAGGACGATAAGGAAAAGGAGAAACAGCAGCCGAAGCCTGACCAACAACCCAAAGAGGACGATAAGGAAAAGGGGAAACAGCAGCAAAAGCCTGATCAACAACCCAAAGAGGACGATAAGGAAAAGGGGAAACAGCAGCCGAAACCTGACCAGTCACCGAAAGAGGACGATTCGCGTGAAGAAAAGGAGCAAAATGGTAAAGTTGCGAAGCCAAATCCAGATGACAGAAACAAAAATGAATTAGAAAAGCGCAAAGGAAACCGACCAGGTGGACGAAAGCCATCGGAGGATCTTGCTCGCCGTGGTGATCGCGATAGGCCGGAATCCCCGTCCGGTCCCCAACCGGAATCAGCACCACGCCGTCAACCGCCATCGCCGTTGGTGCAAATCAATGTAAACGTTGCTGCGCCGCTGTTGTAAATCTATTCTGGCATGAAATAAACTGCACTAATGCACATTGGCACCTGAAGGTGTGCTTAATTGTATAACAAAAGCCTTAAGGAAATGATTTATTTTATATTTTTTTCATGTGATAACTCCGTGTCCAAACGATCCACTCAACTCTGCAGTAGTTTTTCTATCATGTGTCTTATGTACAATAAAATATTGCGTTAGATGACTTGAAATACTTATAGCCATTACCTTCTAGGAAGTGGAATGTCTGATAATATTGGTTTTTGGTAAATTTGGTAAAGTTAGGGATCTTTGTTCTCTAGATCTTCTCAATTCTAGAGAAAGACCTGGACCTCCAAAAAGTGTTGTCTCTTATATGTTATGCACAGCGCGGGTTTTGACATCCAAGGCACAATTTTCACCTGTTAATTGAAATTCCTAGCGTTACTGATGACATTGACATCGTCAGACGGACATCTGCTGCGGTGTGCAAGGCGTACACCCGACTGAAACGCGAGGCCAGTAGAATTGGATTGAGGATTGATCCGACGAAGATAAAATACCTGCTTACCGGATGCGGTTAGGTGGTGGCGAAGGAGAATAACCCACGAGCTAGCTGAGCTGTTTGGTGATACGATCGTTCAGGAGTAGCACAAGGAGCATTTGTCATGTTTCATAAGAGCATCGGAATGGCCTGATGCGTTTCCAGATTTGAACCCGTTGGACTTCAGCATATCCGGACTTCAGCATATGCTTGGCAAGTTGGGCGAGGTTAAAAATTTGAATTTGGACGCATTCAAGAGATGGTTGTTTAAGATCTGGGACGAAATGTCGGATGACGTTGTGCGTTCGGCCTGCACCAAATTTCCAAAAGCGTCTACGGTCTAGCGTTATCAAGAGCTATGCTGAAATACTTCTAACAGATATTCAAACCTAGTTGCAATTTTATTACATTAGTAAATTGTATCCACTTTTACGATGCTACCTTATATGAAAACCAAGATAATTAGGTAATTGCCGTAAGGATGCTCAGGAGCGAGTCGAAATATATTTGTAGAATACTTTTTGAACACAAAACTCGAGCGAAATTTATTCCATAAAATGATCTACTTAATTTAATTTCAATTTCAAATTCTACGTTTATTTACGGATTTCAAGAAAACGTTACACACTCAAGCAGCATTTTCAACGTAACCATTTTATTATTATCCGCTTCTAAGCCGCTCGCTTCCAGCGCCGATCGCACTCATACCCATCGGTTATGTACAATAATTCCCGTGAAATATATCAACGATAACGTAATATTTACCTCAAAAGCAGGTGAACAAATTGTATTGGTTGTCCATTGAATTTTAGGAATGCTACAATTCTTCAGTACACCCGATTACTTAAACACAGCTATATTACTTTAAACCAGTTGTTTGCACATCAGCTCCTTCATCGCTGCCAACAAACACTACTTAACGGCTATTTAAGTGCTGCAAAATTGATGCCTTTCTTTACATTGAATCACTCAATTTTGTGACAGTTTCTCGAGTAAAGCCATCGAAAAGACCGCTCCCAAGCACAATTCTCTCGCATTGGTAACGATGACGCACAGACAGTGTATTTTGTGTGGTTTCAAGTTTTATATTTTATTTTAAGCTTAAACGATTCTACTTGGCATGCAAATTTTATTTTTCCACGCCCATTCGAATGAGGATTCTGCTATTCGAATAAATAGTAATACAACGAACCCGATCCACAAACGATCTTTTTTTTTCGCTTCTTATTAACGAAAAACCCGTCCTTCTCTAACCCTTTCCCCACTTATGAACGAACACATGCCCACATGAAATCAGTCCCTTGCCTACATTACCTGCCCCCTCATCCGGATACCCCCATTGCCAACCTCTCTAGGGCCTCAGAGGGTACCGGTTGTAGGCGAAGTGTTTTTTTTTTTTAGTTTTATCTTTTGCTCGTCTAGCTAGCACTTGTCTACTATGTACAAAACGAAACGTTAAACGCATGCAACAAAAGAATACGAAACGAACAAAGAAAAAAGAAAACTGTAACAGTAACATTAACATTAACAGGAAGCATCCTCACTTCCCCTTTTACAGCTCCGTCGAGTATTCTTCCGAATTGATCGAAAACTTCCGCCAACAGATATGATCGCCACCACCGGTCGGTGCGTGCCCATTGCTGATGAAAATGTCCCGATTGTATCCCGGCAGTCGGTCATTATCGGTGGACGTACCGTTGCTTCTCGGTGCCGGTCCACCACCATCCTGATGGTAGGATACGGCATTCTGTTTGGCACTACTACTGTGAACCGGCACCATACCGTTGCCGTTCGGTGCTGAGCTTAGATGATGGTGATGGTGATAGTGCCGTGCTGCGGCTAGATTCTGATGATTTTGGTGACCTCCTTTAGCAAGCGGATTGCGCACGATGGCGGTACTGCGCCCGAACGCGGTCGTTACTTCGTCGTCCGTGGGCATAATGTCGATACGCGATCCGAAGCTGTTGTCGGACGTTTTGCGCAAATTGGGCAACAGATCCGCTTGGCTTCGTTCGCTTGGCGTGCGCTTGGTGTGATCCGTCGCACGGGAAGACTTTCGCGAGCTGGCCGAAATGCGTGGCGAACTGTCGTCGGTAGTTTCTGTAAGTGGAAGCGGTGGTAACGGGGGTGGTGTATCCAAACCGTAAGCCCCATGAACTCCCGTCGTGTGCTGCTGCTGCTGGGAGGAGTGTTTGTTGTAGTGCGGATACTTTTCCACACTCATGTCTTCTTCGATGGCCGAATCACCAAACACGGATCCACTGTAGTTTGGCGAATTGCTTCCCGCCGTCGAGAGGTTACGGTTTGAGGATGCACCGTACTTATGCGAGTGCGTGTACTGGCCCTTTTTGATCGAGTTGGTGTAGTCTTTAGTGCCACGTCGTCGCAGCGTAAAGTCACGCTCGCCCGTATCTTCGCAGACGGATTTCCACTGCTTCCAGGCGTGACGTACCAGTGGATCGGCTGGACCCCAATCCTTTGACGGTTTAGTTGCCCCATGTATCATGCTGAATACGTTGTAGTCAACCTGCTTACTGATTTCGACACAAGCCAGCAGCACAATCACCGTCAAACTAAACACAACCGGTAACCACTTGGGGAAGTAGTCGATCAGCAGATCACTGTCATAGTACGTGATCGACCACCAGCAAAGCAGCGCCATCAGCAGCACCGGAATGAAGCCCCAGATAAACAGCCACGCCTTCAGCACCGGCCGGCCAAGCGAGAACTCGAGATCGGTGTACAGATTCTTCGATCCATACACCCAGATGATGAGGATAATCTCAAATATCATTGCACACACGGCCAGCGAACCTACGATGCGGGTATCAAGGATGCGCGGGAAGATGTAGTTGGGACAGAGCAGACCGGCAATAGCAACCACCAAACCCGCCAGACACACCGTGTAGTTCGGATGCTTCCGGATGATCCGGGTCGAAGTGTAAATGTAGATGACGATCGATACTAACGACGAAATGAAGATCATCGTGTAGGACAGCGCTGGTATAAGCCGCTGGAGCGTTGGGTCCGACTCCTGTACGCTGATTGCTCGATCGTATATCACGGTAAGGGTGCTCAGCTCCGGATAAAAGGGATGTGACTCGGTGAAGCTGTTGTTGAATTGAAACACGTAGAACAACACTGCGATCGCCGTTATGAGTATGTTGAAGAACATGTACACGAATGAGGTCCTGTTGTTTTAATAAGAAAGAAAGGAATTAGGATCGAATGAGCTTATACTGATGTGGCGTTATGTCCGAAAAGAAAACCACACTTACTTAATCGCATCCCCTTTGTAGAGGAACTTGCCCGTCAGTACCGGGACCGCTCCGAAACCAATGTTCAGCGAGTAGATCACCTGCACCAGCGCATTAAACCACACCGTGCTGTCTGCAAACGATTCCGGATGGAAGGGCCACAGATCGGGGAAGTATTGCTCGTTGATCGCTTTCGTCACTTCCCAGCCGGTTTCGAAGATCAGCACTACGAGCGCTACAAAGCCGAACAGGTAAATCGATCGGCGATTGATTTTCCCGCTGTGCGTACTGTAACAACGAACCACGTAAAGAGGAATATAAGTTACAGGTAGGGTCATTGTTTCGTACCGCCTCACCATGGTGAGTCATCAATACCTACCACACCATCGATATGACCCACAGCAGTATCAGACTCAACGCCAGCAAACCAAAGTACAGCGAGCTTCTCCACACTGGACGGAGAAATGTTAATCTGGAAGGTGAAAGTAAGAAGAAGGTTTTTTTTTGTACCAAACTGTGTCAAACAATCGGTGAATACGCAAGTACGTGCGTATGAATTGGGGTTTGGGAGAGAACGCTTACTTCAAACATTCCTGTCCACTGCTTTGCTGTACGTCGTATCCATTCTGCAAGAGAAAGAAGCGAAGTAGTGTTAAAAAAAATATGGACAAAATTGCTTAGTTTTGATCAGCCGGGAAGGTTTGGGTGATCCGAACGGAATGACTCACATAAATGGCTTGCGGGTTGATCGTAACCGATTTCGAGCACTCCCGCAATGGCACAGATTTGAATGCTAGCATTCCGATGTAGAGCAGTGCAATCACGGATTGCATCGATGTCCATATCGCCGCCAGCCACGAAGCAATACGTCCCACCAAACTGGCACCTGTTGATGGCGAATTTCAACAAATCGGAATGGTATATAACAACTGTTGCATAAGGGTAATCGATTAAGATCGAACATAAACGGTTCACAATAAATTAGACAAAGTGTGATTGGTGTTAAGTATCGATTTTTTATGATTGATGTTTTAGTAAGAAAAAGAAACTATGTAACAAAATGACAACACTAGCTAATGTTTGATATGTAAAAGAGTTTGAAATCGAAGATTTAAAAAAAATCTTTTAAAAGTTAAGCGAATGAATACAGATTTTTATGTATATAATTATTAGTTTCTTTCGTTTTACAGTACAATATCTAATTATTTATTGGTAAGTATAAGGGTAACTTTCTGACAAATTCTACTAAACAACTTACCCTTCAGAAAGGGAGCTGCCCGCCACATGTGTGCCGAACCTTGGCCGAGAAACTGGCCCAGCGATATTTCGAGCAGTACCACCGGGAGGCCGACTAGAAGGAGCAGTATAACGTAAGGTACTAGGAAGGCAGATCCATGCAGCTGCAGTTCCCGCGGGAACCGGACCACGTTGGCGAAGGTAAGGTTCAAGCAGAGACATAGTATCACACCGCGGAATATAGATGATCTTGACTGTGAGTGGGAGAGAAACGAGAAGAAAACGAAAGACTTCAATGATAGTTCACACGGCGAACTGGCGCTGGGGAATGGTGGCAATAATTATTTAACAATCAGCAAATAAATTATTTATAAAAGCTTCTGTGCATCGATGGAGTATATCATAAATTCATTAGGGTATAATATTTTATATAATAACACCACATTTCATATTAAAAAATGATGCTCTTGACACAGTTTACCGATAGAAGCAGATTGTGGAAAAATACGCTTTGGGGTTTAAATGTGTCTGTACCTGAAGATAACTGCTTATGTACAATAAGGTAATTTATAGAAATGTTATGCTTGTAGTTCGAACACATTTATTTCCTATGTACCCGAAGCGGCCTGCAATAAAAATTTAATTTATTTGAATTTCTATCTTACTGCTAAATACTTTTTTTTACTTCAGCTTTTACAGGCTTTTAGACTGTAATTAGAACTACTTTTACATATAATGATAGCGACAAAATCCGCTCAATATTGCCGTGGTGAGGCATTGGCACATTGATACGGAGTGGTGCTGTAAACACACTATTGATTTTTTTTACTTCCCCGGGTTTTACAGAAGAGCACCAAACGCTCGATAGAAAATTCATAGCAAATTGGATAGTTCCACAGTCGATTTTCCCCTAACTGAATACGATATTCCACAAGCTTTTTAATGTAAACATCCATAAAAAAGCTTAAATTTTTCCACTGTCGGTTTGAAAATTTCGGCTGAGTGATTCAATAGTTCCATCAGATGGGCTTAAACCTGTCATAAGAAGCCGATTCCGATAGCCATCCGCATTGCTATCAATACGTCAGAGTTAATTTATAATATATAAATGAAAATAAATATTAAATGAAAAATATCAAAATTTATGCTGAGTTCTTTTTAGCTTCGAACGAATTTATAATTGTTGGACTCTGGATGTAGGATGGACGTATGTTTTAAAAGAATTTTATCATTCATTGTAGAAGATAAATAACAAATACTAAAGAGTGTGACACTACGGTGCAAGCCGTCATACTTAAAATAAATAAATAAAAAATGCTAAAGATCAATAAAAAGAACAATGCCATTTTTCAAAACCAAAATCTAGATAAGTTGTATTGCCTAGTAGTGCCACCGCCGGGCTGGTGTGGCGACAATGGCGCCGGTCTTCATATGACAGAACCGGGGTTCAAATACGATCCGGACCGTTTCCCCGTAGTGAGGACTTTCTATCCAACTACGAGTTATCAACAAATCTAGTAAGCCATGTAATGGCTTGCATGGCCTATTACAGGGCGCGTTCGGGATAATTTTGACAGTTACATTTTAGTTTATAACTCGTGATGGAGTTGGCATAGGAAAACAAGCAATAACGTCATTCGACAGCTAAAAGTGTACGGAACAAGCAGCGAAAACATCCCGTGATAAAAAAAAATACCAAAAAAAGAGGACATTGTGGAAGCGGATCACATGCATCATGATGATCCGCGCCGGACGCGACAACCGCGACATCATGCAGTGCGAGGAGTGTTCGCTGAACACGGTGAAGGCGATCCGGAGTAAGCTGGGAGAAAACAGCGACGACGACGAATCGGTGGCAGCACGAAAACCACATTCTCAGCGGCGGGATTGCGTGCGGACTTACGCTTTCCTGGCTGACCTCCAGGCGTGCGTGATGGAAAATCCGGGGATCGGAATTCGGCCGTTGGCACGTGAGATGGGGGTGGCACCATCCACGATGAAAATGGTCCTGAATGATGACCTCCGGTACTTCTCTTACAAGCGCGGAAGAGGTCAGTTGTTGACAGAGAAGGGCCGCGAGCGTCGGTTGGGGAACGCCAAGAAGCTGCTCAACTTGCTAAAGCATCCCGTGGAGCCTGGCACGTTGTGGTTTTTCTCTGATGAGAAAAACTTCTGCCAGGACCAGAAGGTTAACACCCAGAACAACCGGTGGCTGGCTTACTGCCCGGCGGACGTGCCACGGGTGCCGCAAACCAAGTTCACCCAGACGGTGATGGTGTTTTCCTGCGTGTCATCGGAAGGGGACGTGATGCTGCCCCACTTTTTCGAGCAGGGGCTGAGGCTGAACGCGGACGGGTACATTTCGATGCTGGACACCGTCGTAAAGCCTTGGATCACGAGAGTGGCGAACGGCAGACCGTACGTGTTCCAGCAGGATTCCGCTTCTTGCCATACAGCCTCCAAAACGATAAAGTGGTTGGCGACCAATTTCTACGGCTTCACCGCGCCTCCCAGCTCCCCGGATCTTAATCCAATGGATTATTTCGTGTGGGACGCGGTGGAACGGGACATCAACAGAACCTCCAGCAACACCAAGGCGGAGCTCAGGTCCGTTTTCGCGGCCCAACCCCGCGAAACTGTCGCCAGGGCTTGTAGCCGGTTCCGGAGACGGGTGGAGGCCGTAATAGAAGCCGAGGGCGGATATTTTGAATAAAATGAATAAAATACATGGTAAGCTACTATTTCTAAAACAAACAAACAAAAAAATTCCCTGATGATTGATTTTGCCATAAATTTTTTTTTCTTTCTCCGTAGGTGATTGTCAAAATTATCCCGAACGCCCTGTATGTCGTTAAGCCAAAAAAAAAGTATTATATCAAACATATTATCACGATTTTTGCTTCGAAAAAGACAATTTGATTTTTGACTAATTTTTCAATTAACGACATACTAAGTCTTGAGTTTCTTGTTCTGTAATTATTTTTTTCGTAATTCTTTTGCTTGTAGTTAACAAAAAATATAAAAGAAAATAAATAAAAAGATAAATATCGTTCAAAGAGCAGTATGAGTTGTCTGCTAGCAATCTCAACAGGAAGATAAGAAGGCTAATATATTGCTCAAAGAAATTCATGATCACAGCAAAACTTACTGAACAAAATTGGACATGGCAAACGGATTTCTTGAAAGTTATTTTCTGCTTCTTGGCTTAACGACCTTCTAAGATCACGCCGGTTATCTAATGGATTGCCGAAAGACTTGCCGGTACCACGTAATTGGATAATCATCCGATCCTGCCGTATGATCGGCCATACTAAGGGATACCAAGACCGGTATCCTGCACCTCTATTCCCGCCAATCCTTTTGATATCGCTCCACGACCACGGTATCGGAGTTTGTGCAGCCCTTGCACTGAACACGAACTCTGCAGACACAAAGTAAATCTTGCTCTAATCTTGAACTAAAACAAATCTTGAACATGTTCGCAGTTTCGAACAACTCTTTCCAAGCTACAATCCCATTGCAAGTATTGCGATTTACAGACGGTTCCATTGCTTACCTTCTTGTAGAAACGAAACTGCTCGTCATCTCTCGTGTAGTAGAGATAATCGAGCAAATATTTTGCATTGTTGACGTCCATTTTCCTCATTGTTACTGATCGAACGTGTGCGGTTGTACGTTGTAAAAACTAAGGGCCAATATAATGGCCGTTCTTACCACTAACTACTGCCTATCTGTCTGTATAAAACTGTCCACACCAAACTTCACCGAAACGGGATGGTGTTTTTTTTGTCCCAACGAGGGAGAGGAGATAGTTAAATTAAAACTTTTACTAACATTGGCACATAATAATTTTTACAAAACAGCTGTCGAAGCGTGCGTACGGTTCGCTTCCGCGCTAATCGTTTGTAAATGTTTTTTTTTTATTTCACTTTTTTCGGTGATGCTTTTTTTTTTGTCGCCCCAAATGTTGTGAACGGTTCCGGTTTGTGGGCTTAGATTACGTGTGCAATAGTTTGTTGACACTCCATTTGTTTGCCGAGGGAACAAAACAAACCAAATCGCGTACACTCGCGAAACAGGGGAACGATCTACTACGGATGCCGATTACATTTCACCTCCTTCAACTCACGGTAATTATGGTGTGCTTTTAAGCCTGTGTTTGCGTCGCATCGACAAGTGATTGTTTTTCGTCTATTGACTTCACCCGATTGCGGAGGGTTTCCCAGTCGGACTGGTTAAGCGTTGGCACATACACACACACACATGCGCATGTATCGACACTTTTCTTCCACACTTTTGCTCTCGCGCTTAACCGCCGCGTGGCCTCATCTCAATTTCATAGCCACATCGAAGAAGTAGCTACAAAAAAAAAACAAAACAATGGCCATTGGGAGGCTCTGTGTCTCCGCGAAGATTGCTTCACGCTCGTCTGGTCACAGGGCCACGGTGATTAGCATTCCCGGTGATCCGGTGATGATCGGTCGATCCGATGCACTTGGTGGAATTGCACCACGATTCGTTCTGCCCATGCACTACCGATAACAATACGCTTTCGGGTGCTCCAATGACCTTAGCCCAGCGACGATGGTACGGCAACATTTCACCGATGCAGTGCACCTTCTTCCATTTATTGCCATCGATTGGTGCGGCAAGTGCGACTCGTTGAGTTCGATGACAGCGCGACATAATTATCAATTCTGGAGCATAACGAGGACGCAATTTTTGCTTTACTTCTCATTCACACTTTGTCTCACTAGTGTGTGCCATCTAGTGTTCCACGATGGCACTAATCACATTTTCACACACCGTTCAATAATAAGCATCACAACGACAAAGTGCTAACAGGAAAGGAAACAACACTCACGGCAGCGAAAAAACGACTGGAAAGGCAAAAGACAAACGACGTATAAAGCAAAAGCTCCATTCCAACCCAGCATCCATTCCCGTGGTACACGGATTGAACACCGCTGGCCACCAACAACACCAATCACTTTAGTCATGCATCTTCGTATCATAACATCACAGCGTGCAGCCTGCAACTGCATGCCAGCTCATCCAAGCTGTCCAAGAGCTGTCCAAGATTTAACGTTTACACGAACTGTTCGAAAGTACACCAAGTGTATCCTGTGCGGAAAGTCTACTCGATTGGTTCCGATAAGAAGCAGTGCGGTGCAGCGCACTTTACCGGAGGGCGCAAAACAAATTGGCGAACGAAAGTAGCAATAGGGTGGCCACCGATGAGGCACAACACAATGCTGGAAACAAAGGGTAAGAAAATTGCAGCACAACAAAACTATTTTCAATCACGCCACTTCGAGGCGGATATTTTGTGAGCCTAGATATTGTTCAGGGGACCCACCTACCACCATCGGGATATAACGTTTTCATTAGATGATCGTTATCAGTGATTGCTAAGAGTTGCATGCCTTTGTGAGCAGTTTCAAACTGGACCTAAGTCAGCAGGTCGTCATAAACTGTTAGGCTCACAATTAAGAGGGATTAAGGGAGAAAATGGTTTATTAATTTAATCAATCATTTGATTGTTGTCTAGCAGATGACTAATTAAGCAAAAACCATTACGAACCGTAGTAGAGCTTCCTTTTTCGGTTGAGTAATGGTAGCTAAGTTTAAGATATGAAAATGATACCAAACAACCCAGTTCGAAAAGTGCTTTTTGATCATGATTCATGAATCAAAAAGGAGATGGAACAGATGAATCGGTGGAATAGAATTTGCTCGAATCCTTACGTTCAAGAAATATTGACATATCTCTCTTCATATGAGACCTCTCGGCAATTGCCTGTGAGCTTGGCTATGATTGTTTTTGAAAGGTTTGCCTTAAAATGTCCTTTGGTGGTTGCTAAACTCAGGAGAAAGCCTTTTTGATCGACGACGAGGCAAATGTATTATTCATAATGAAAAAAAAAACAGCAAACGATAAAGTCTCTGTTCATCAGTTGCACGACATTTGCTAGAAGACTGTGTTCTGACCAAAATCTTACCCTTATCAGATGTTATACTGAAGGCAGAACTCGCATCGGGTATAATCCGGTAGGAGCTTGATCTTCTACTATTTCGCTCGGTAACAGGTTGGCTGATAAGTCCCCGGTCTAACAAAGAAAAACACATTTTTTTGTCAAAATTCGTTTTTATTATTCAACATAGTTCCCTTCAAGAGCGATACAACGATTATAACGACCTTCCAATTTTTTGATACCATTTTGGTAGTACTCCTTCGGTTTTGCCTCAAAATAGGCCTCAGTTTCGGCGGCCACCTCTTCATTGCAGCCAAGTTTTTCCCCTGCGAGCATCCTTTTGAGGTCTGAGAACAAGAAAAAGTCGCTGGGGGCCAGATCTGGAGAATACGGTGGGTGGGGAAGCAATTCGAAGCCCAATTCATAAATTTTTGCCATCGTTCTAAATGACTTGAGGCACGGTGCGTTGGCTTGGTGGAACAACACTTTTTTCTTCTTCGTTCTTTTTTCGTTCGTCAAGCAACCAAAAGTTGCTTGACAAAAGACGCTCTGTCTCACAAACTAATTGACATACAGACGTCAAATTTTGACACGAATCATTTGAAGGTTGGTACTATATAAAAATAATATGCATTTAATACTAGCGGCGCCATCTATGTGTCAGACCGGGGACTTATCAGCCAACCTGTTATATAGAGCCTACAGAGTGAACATATCCGACGTAAAGACGTAGTTTCTTGACTGTTTTAGGCATCTTTTAGCTTAAATTCAACTGATAATGGGACACGGCATGATATCCAACTCTTTTTATAGGATCCGAAGCTATCTTGAAGGAAACCATCTTGTACTCAAGACGTTGACGGCGTACTCCAAATATTTTAGGTTATGACAGAGACACCCAAGCACTTAGGGAGCGTCAGTTCTTCACGTTAGCCACCCCCAAAAATACAGCAAATAGTGTAAAACCAGCATATTTGTCCTAAAGCAAACGTTAAGACGGCAGAGACGATCTTGAACTCTTTTACAGATTATAATAAAAATGATAGCATTCCAAACAGTATACAAAAATGATCATAACATCCACATTTGAATCATAATATTCTATGGGAAGAACATAACAAAATAAGAAAACAAAATACATTTGCATCTAATTACTAAAGATTCCCACGATAAACGTTCCTAATCATAAAAAAAACTGTGAGTCTCCGGTATTTTGCCATCTAAAGCAGGACACACGATTTGTTCCACAATAAGTGTGCCTTTTTCCTTCTTTTTCTTGAGTGTGACAATAAATTTGTCGTTACGAGTGACACCGCACCGTCTGTACACCCACAGTTCCCGCCCGCATCGGTTCCGGCCTAATGTGCAACGGTGCGCAGCAAAGACGTACGAAACCGACGGATGTGAGAAATTGGATGCTTTTGTTGTACCTCATCTCTTCCCACTGCTAGCAATCTCCTGTGGCGCTCCAGAAAAGGACGGGGAAGGCCAACTTCCATGCATCAGCTGATGACGGACCCGGCCGATGGTGGTATGCATATTGAGATCAAACTCGCCGATGCATGAAAAATGGTTACAGTGGCAGCATCGGACCAGTGTTGTCGTTGTGCCTATCTCTCCATCTACAAGTTGTTGTCGTAGCTTCAGGTGTGTACTGAGCCGTACCTGTGAGAGCGTAGCCGGCTGATTGCTCAAATTCAGAGTCCAGTGGACAGCTAACCCTCCCTGCTTGTGGGCGAACGAACGCCACTCTAACAACAAATACAAACTTCCTGCTGTGCTATTCTAAACGTCCATCTGGACCTGGACCGGAGACTGGTGTAGAGTATGGAGATGAATTCCAATCGAATAAACGCAGACCATCGACTACCATCACTGATGCTCCTACACACGAGTTCGTTAGATCGTTGGGGTGGCCGGCGGTGTCGAAAGTTAGCCTTCGAAACACACACTCAATGCACCAAGGCGTCAAAAGTGCCGAATAGTTCCGCGTTGCGGAGTATGGAAAACAAAAGCCCACATCTTCGTGAGGAGGTCACCGGTATTGGGGAATGAAACACTCCCACGTATTTGCGCTGATCACTGCTGACTTTCTGTATGATCGGTTGTGTGCTGTTGGAGGACGCTTTCTAACTTCCTGTATATTTCCGTGCAGTCAGATTCCGTGCGTGGAATTTGCGGAATTAAGTTGTAATTGTCATGCGAATAAGCAGAACTTGAACTTTAATGCTGTCTGCCCCGTTATTGTGGTTTAGAAGGGAGGAGAGGAGCAAAGGGAGTGCGAACAATGGTGGGTGACTATAGCAACTTTAGAAAGCTTCACACATGATTGAACTAACTAGCTTCGAACCGGGAACGGGGTGTTACAATGCTGCAAACTATCTTTAACTTGTAGCTGGAGGCAGGGAGTGCATGAAAGGACTCTCGAGAAGAAAAAAAAAACTGGTTCTTGACTAATACATTCATTCATTGGAATGGTTGCGAAATTGCGTCATCATACAGCGCTTTTTGTTAATGGATTTTACCACATTATAACAAACATTATTTTAAAATTCCAAACAATTTTTGAAACGTTATAAATCAGGCCTCAAAAACCTCTTCCTCGAGATGTGTCTCGAGACTGCAAATGGCCTCAGGGCCACTGCCGCACCCCAAAACCACTACGGAACTCTTCAAACAGATTTATTGCATACTGCAATGTATGAAAAGACGGCCTGCAGTCTCGTGCAGCAAAACAATAGAGCCACCGCAAAGCAAAAACATGTTACACTTTCATCCGCATTGTACCAGCGGCATTGTATTTATGTACAAAAACGCCGTAAATATTTTATTAACATACAGGGGGAAAACAGGCTAATTATCTGCTGATAAAGTAATTAAATGCCTTAGATGGGTTTGAAATATATTTTAAATCCTCTTGTCCTCTTGTGGTTGTACCTCTTGTGTTTAATGCTTTTGCGAAGCAAAGTTAGTTGATAAAGCTATGAATAAGCCCACTGCAGCCAGCCACAATCCATGGGAAATCTTTCAGCAACACTCATCGTTGTAACTCTGTTTGCGATTAATAGGGAGGAAAATGGTTTGAACAAAAACCAAAAAACAAAATCACAGCCATAAAACGAAAGTCCCGATATTGGGCTGAGCGAACAGTTTCACAAGAAGGTAAAGTTTCTGGCCAGCGTTATAATCGTCAACCGGGAAGAATCGATGAGAATTGTTCCACTTCCAGTTGCGGTGCACTATTTACTCTTGCCTTTTATAGCTTTGCATTGCAGTAATTTTTCTTTCGAAAGCTGCAATAAAACTGTTATAATCGAGACAAGATCTTATCAAAAAAGTGCTCTTATAAATTCATGATCCACAGGTACCTTGGTGAAAGAAAGAGAGAAAGAATTTCTAAAGAATGTGCAAATCGTGGCTTTATAAAAAGCTTAAACTGTCTCTAAGTATAAGCTTGCTTTTTTTTAGACTTGACTGTAAAGCTGTCCAGTCAAAATCCCATAAGGACTCAATCAAACTTTTTACAAGTACATTACGCAATTAAAAATTGAATGCTAAACTTATACATTTGTTTCTTCTTCGTTATAAAATATTGGCACAAAAAGAAAAACTTTTACAGGATTAATTGCTGTTGTAACACAAAAAAAAAAACTACCGCCCGATCGCTACCTGATCCGAAAGTGATCAGCTTCCGAACCGCACAAATTAATTACTAACAGTCGAGGTTCATAACGATCTACTCTCGGTTTGATGATGGCTCATTACGGTTTTGCACGAAATTTCAAACATTAAACTACAAGGCACATTTCTCCATTGCCACCCTCCCACCTCCTCTCAGACTGGGGAGGGTTCAGCAACACACGTCACGTTTAATGTTTAAGCTTAGTTTTAATTATGTGGCGCTTTTGGCAAGGCCGCTTTCGTGGGCTTTCTTTTCGCTGCTCTGCTCAGCGTGGAGGTGATTTGTGGTGGTGGCCGAGGGATCAGATCTTCTGTCGGCGTGGTTAACATAAACAAAACAATAATAGTTTTTCGTTTCACGTTCAAAACGCCGGACAGGAATGGATTGGAGTGTAGGAATAGAACGATTAACGGGTGAAAATCATCCAAAATTAACTCCTTTATTTTAATATTCACAAACACTATGACTATTTTAAGCACAAACACATATACAGTACACTGATCGATGTGAAGGCAAAAATGCACTTGCTGCACTTTCTGCAGCTCAATTGATCGTCGCCAATCGTCGCGGTGCTGCGCTGGCTCAAGGATCGTATATGACCTTTACATTCGTTGGCATTTTTTTCACTTCAGCACATGCACATACTATTGCCCTGCGGCAATTGTAAGAAATATTCCCGAGGACACACGAACAACCACTGGGAGCTATTCGCTTCGATCTCATAATGTCGGTAATAATACTGCACTTGTTTTACCACTCAACGCGAACCAACAGCATTGTACCGTGAGTGTAGAAAATTGGAAGAAAATTTCCAAAAACCTTGAACCACTTTTATGGACACTTTATTTATTCAACTTTTCGGCCGACCTTCTTGGGGGCCTCCCGGTGCATGTTTTTTTTTTTTTTTCGCAACGTTCCACCTCATTGGGTGGCTTGTTGCTGCTTGGCACACGCGGTCACTATTTAGTTTGCCGAAAACTGAACCGCCAAACAACGCGACGCAGCGAACAACGGCACGATGCTGCACCATCCGTACGCGAGAGAAAACTGAACCAAAGGCCGCCCCGGCCGGTAGGCTCGAGCCGAGCACGGCTCTTACTGTGCCCCGCTCTGTGTGTGCGTCGTTTGTGCCGGTGTGGTCACGGAGCATGGCGCACGCCAAGAAACGCGAGAAGGCTAAAGCCCACACTTCCTGCCCCGGCCGCCATTCCAACATTGGGGGGAGGGCGGTGGGTTTGAATGAAAGCGCTCTTAGTGAAGAGGAGAAAAACTCAATCTGCACCAACAACACGAAAGAATATTCCCCCATTCGCCCGAAGCAAAAAGCCACGTTTTCCAATGCACTTTTGTGGAGTGAAGCTTTGCTTGTGTGTGAGAATGCAATTACAGTTTCTGCTCTGCGAAACAGCCACAGCAGAGAGCGCGAGAGTGCGTTGATAGCAAAGCTCAGCGATTTTTTTTGAATATCTCCCAAGCAACAGTTGCTAAGCATTCGTGTAAACCCAGACGTGGACGATTGTGCTTGAACTGCATGATTGGAGAAGTAAAGAAGGCTCTCCCCTCCCCCCTCCCCTAGTGACCAACTAACCAAAGTGGTTGACTTTCACGCCTGATGACACACGCACCTTGTCGATCGACCTGTCACAGGCTAACAGGACAACACAGAGACATAGCTGCGACTAAGCCGCGAGGGTTCAAAGTAAAACTAACAATCGACATACAACGACGATCGGTGACAGATCGCATAAGCAACGTTCCCTCTCTCCATGGGCTGCCGGGTTGCCGAAAGAATATGAAGAGCTTGGAAGAAATGTAACAAGCAAAAAGAAAACCAAAATCAACAACAAACTTGGAAAGGGAAATCAACAACAGGCGCAAAACCCATTTCCCAGCACAAGTGGGTCAGGTTTGGATGCGTTTATTGTTGCTCGGTGTGTGTGTGTTTGTGTGTGTTTTTCATTTTCTTCTTTATACGCGCTCGGCTTGGAATTGATACAGTGTATGCGCAGCAGCAGCAGCAGCACCACAACATTTCGCAAGCTTCCGGCCGCATTTGGCTGATGTGCTGATGGATTTACCACAATTACTTAGGTGTTTATGTTTGTGAGAGGGGTGGCGCCGGTTTACTTCTCATTCCCCTTCAAAAAAAAAAAAAACCCCTCCCAAACGCCCTGCATCAACCAGTATGTTAGGGTGGTGTGGTGTACCTGAATGATTTAATTCTATTTCCCTTTTACCCTGCGCTGCGATTTGCCTAATTGTAAATGAATGGGATAATGAGACAAAAAATGAAGCATTAATTTGCATAGAAGTGAAATATGAGTTGATAATGGGTAATTGGTTTGTGAAACAACTTTTACATTGTTTGTTTTGTTTCGTATGCAATTGAAATGAGTAAATATTGCTGATAGATTAATAAATTTTGATTAATTTTGGTGTAGTAACATTGATTTTTAAATTGTAAAAAGGTCTAGAAAAAGAATAACGGGAGCTTAGATCCAATTTTCCAGATCAGCTCAGTGTGTCTAAAAATGGTTGAAATATTTGTTTCTAGGAATTTATTTACAATAAAGTGCAAACTTTAAAATCTTCTCTGTGCTGGTAATTTTCATACTATTTCCAACAAACACAAAAACCCCTATCATACATACCAACGCAACCCACTACCTAACAATAACAATAGCGCCCATCAAAAGTCCACCTTAAGTATCCTATTTCAGCGCCACCATCCGTGGGCAGAAGACGTGGACCGGCGATTCCTCCGACGCATTCCACTAAAACCGATCCCCCATCGGCGCCCACACGTGTTTCATTGAGTGTGGTGCATTCTGCCGGACTTGTAATCCAATACCACCCAGTAACCCTCACCACCACCAGTTAAAACCCCCAAAACAGCTTTAAAAAAAAGAAGCTTGAACATTGAGTCTTTCTGCATCGATACATTCGCTCGAAACCGACTGCAAATCGGACGGTGCGTGCGTGTTTGTGGTTATTGCCAGATTCGATACCGATTCCTTTGCTTCGCTCGTGTGTGCCGCCAATGGATGGATTGCACCGTGTCCCAATAGGGGGGCAGAAAGGTGTTGATGGGTGGTGTTCGCGCGAATGGACCATACCGCAATTAGCGATGCGTTGGTAAATTGTGAATGCATCTACCAATGCACAGTTATTGGTCGGCTTTGTGCCAGAACGCAGGTTCTGGCGGTGTGCAAAGAATTGTTGTAGCTGTGAAACTGTGAAAAGCGTTTGCAGTTGGAACCTAACGAAACTGAGGCGAATTTGAAATAAGGCTGTTACTTTGCTGCTAATTAAAGCAACTTTTAAGACAGCTTAAAACATAACCGTGATACATGATGCAGTCTTCTATACGAGAACATTTTATATCCATGAAATATAGCAGAAATATGGCACATTTTCAATACTAAAAGCTATATTTTTGGCTCTAGGACATAATCGAGAAGAACCACCAGTTCTTTCTTGACTTGTTATGGTCATTGCTGAATAGTCTGTATCTCTGTGGAAAAGATTTTGCCCTGTCGTGCGAAAGACCCAAGCCACTACCGACTTTGTAGATCATCAGGTCGTCCCATGAATTTAAATCCTACAGTGATAAATATAAATTTTGTCACATTTTTACAATTTTTGAGTCCTGGTTTTTGGTTCCTTAAAAATGTCTTCTTCTTCTTGGCTTAACGACCTCTAAGATCATGCCGGCCATCGAAAATGGCTTTCTAGACTGCCGATACCACGTAGTTGGTTAGTCAGTCTTCACTACGGGGGGACGGTCCGGTTGGGATTTAAACCCCGGTCCTGCCGTTTGAAGACCAGCGCCGCTATCGTCTACACCGTTGGGCCCACCCAATAAGTTAATTTAATGATTTAAATTTTAACAAACAAAAACCACTGTGACAAAATTTTAATTTCAAAAATGGAAAATAGATTAAGACCACTTTTGCCTCCGAAACTAATGCTTTCGATGCTTATATTTGGTATAAATTTACCAAAATTTAGTAGAATGTTCATCAACATTTGAATTATCTATACCAACTACTAGAATACCAATTGTATCCACAAGTTCATAAATGATCGCATAAGAATTTAAAATCTGAAAAAAGGTTTAAAATTTTAAGACCTTAACATACTTTGTTATAATCAAAGCTATGAATCGATTCTAAAGTGGAAATGTCTACTTCTTTATAGTTAAAACAAAACAAAAAAATAATAATTTGAATTCTAACATAGATAAATGGATTTATTTTAAAGTCTTCTGTGCTTTGGCCATAGCAATACGGTCAGGCTGTTCTATCTAAAAAATCTCAGGCTGTTTCTAGCCAAAAAAAATGGCATCGGCCATAATTACATTTGAATGGCAAAACGAGGCTAAGGAACGATTTAATGATTAATTCAATGATAGGAACGATTTCTCAAAATGTTTAACTTAATTTTACTACAAAAAAATAGGTTGATTTGTTGAAAATTGGCTTCACAATCTAATTTTTACGTTATGTACAATAGCAGGTGTAACCGAGCATGTCCGAGAGAATGTAAAAAAAAAAAACAACCCGGAACTGACTTGAGAAATCTTTACAAAATCAGCTTCACAAGAGCTTAGAATACGCGACAACGAGCCGTAAAGCTTAAACTTAATTAGTAAAATGAATAAATACAACAGCAGTAGGGTCTCAATGTGTTGTCAATCACTGCAGATTCAGTTCTTCATTTTACTGGCAACCGACCCAATTGTGAAGTCTGCAATTTTCGCTCAGGACAAGGTACTTTTGCTAAGAAAAATTGATTGATAAGATTGAATAAAAGCAGCACGTTTGCTTAACTTGATTTTAGATGTTGGTTCGAAAAGATCAACGAAAGTATGGGAATTTTCATCGGAAGCTATTTTAATAATAAGTAATTCCAAGGAAAGATTTTTCATTCGAGGAAACACCCAGACAGCAACAGAGATCTATCGACAAACGTCTAGCGTTTTTGCGAATTTGTTGAGCGTTTGAAATTGATCTACCAAGCAATCTGTATTTCCTCTTATCAGGTGAAGTATTAGATTTAAAGGGATATTTCTCTTATATCGTGTTCTAAACAGAATCTCAAGCTATTTTACTACTTTGATATAAGATTAAAGTTAAAATGAGAATAAATTATTATGGCAATTACGAGTCCCACATCCAACTACAAGTCAAGTAGTCAAGAATCAATTTTATACTTATTCCTTTATAAATACCTACAACCAATTTAGATACATTGCATTCATCGTATTGATAATCAGCATCGTACTGATTCTTCAGTACCATAAACAGAAGCAAAGCTCAATCGATTCTTGTGTCATAAATGCCGAATTTGGGGAAAATTTCTTCACCTCGGTCAAATTATATCATCACGCAAGCATCATCATTCCGCACCGGTGTTGACTTTTGTCAACACGCATTCCAAACGCCCCATCGCACGGTGTGTCGTAATATAACTTCCTGCTTCATAGCTTTAAATTTACGAAGGTGCACAACGGTGCGCCACACTGCTCCCAAACCAACGCACCGGAAACAGCAAATGCTCTAAAGCAGAAGTGGCCTTGTGGCCACAGACAGAGAGAGAGAGAGCAACAAAACAAAAACAAAAAAATCAATCGAATCTTTCGTAAACCGTAGGGTTAGGATTGATCAACTTTCTCCCAAATTTTTGTCCGTCGTCGTTGTCCTCGTCGTCGTTGATTTTGGATTGTAGGATGTAGAAATTTGTATAATCTAACCATTAGGCGACGATACGATGCGTTTGGTTGTTGGGCTGTACAAATGGGGTGGAAGTTTAAAAGCAAAACCTCCGTAAGCAAATGAGATTTCCTCGCCGGTCTGCCTGCTGGGTGTCGGTGAAGGACTCAACCTTTCCCATTCCCGCCCATTAAATAAGCCATCGCCCATCATCAGGTGGAACAGTGCACGCAGGAAGACACAACAACTTCTCGCGTGCGTCCCGAATCCCACGATTTTTTATCGCTTTATGAGATGCATTTTCACTGTTTAGCGTTTACGCGACTGCAGCCATCGTACGGTGCGCGGTGGACGATTAAAAAAAAAAGGTCATTTGATGTTTGCGGTTCACCTGCAACGCGTAGACTCCCCTCGATCTCTGGAGCGACTTATTGCACTGCCGCGTACATAGATGCTTTGAATCTTCTATCTCAACGTAACACCCGACACTGGCGCCTTCTCTGGTGGGTGTGAGAAAGAAGATTTCACTACATTATGAGGTTCATCCTTCATGGGCGACAAACTCCCACGTGCATGGCCCGGGTGTTTGTCTCCAAGCGTACTTAAATTCTATCCACCATCGCGTTGGGGCGCGTTCGTTTGTTGATGCTATATGCGCGGTGCAAGAGTGTACGTAAAGTAATTCAATTAACTTTTGAGCTGTGTGAGGGTGACAATGAGCAGTGCGCGCAGCTGCTCCACACGAGACACACACACACACACCGGTGGCGTACAAGATAGCAGCAGCGATATGATTGGTGGTGGTGATGGTTGTGGATTTTTAAATTTAAATTTAAATTCTATTCAACGACAGTCAAACGCAGTCGCCGTATGTGAAAAGGTTAGCTTTTGTGTGTTGAGATTTAGTCGGTAGAAAATTAGATACACGCATTTAACCTACAATTCGGAAAATCTTACTGCAGATTACTATCGCACCTGATCTAATGCACACTTGGTTGCAATAAAGATCTTTCGTTCCGTTCGTTGCATGCTGTTGTTAGGGGCGTCGTGTTGGTGGACACCTTCAATTTCTATTGCCTCGTCGCTACTCACTTATCCATCCCTGCGTAGTAGTATTGTGTTGCGTGCGAATGATGTAGATCGAGTGAAAATGAAACATTATTATAACCAAAATCGCAACCAAACAGTGGCGGAGGAGAAACTGCACCGGGTACCGAAAGGGAAGAGGAACTAGTTTGAAACAAAGAGGAAAAGTGAAGCTTTAATTTAATTTAGAAAACGCAACCATTTTTGAGCTCTTTTCAAACAATCGACAGTGAAATTATTGTTCCATTATGAGGTGCTACAGGAACCACTGTGGCTTTTCCTACCCCAAATCGTACCCAGCATCAGCTTGTCTCTCATCCGTTGAGCCTGCATGTTGATAATGGAGAAGAGGAAAA
Source organism: Anopheles maculipalpis (assembly GCF_943734695.1). Classification (NCBI taxonomy): domain Eukaryota; kingdom Metazoa; phylum Arthropoda; class Insecta; order Diptera; family Culicidae; genus Anopheles; species Anopheles maculipalpis. The sequence continues at coordinate 53,090,657 of NC_064872.1, read as the reverse complement.
AATTGGGCAAAATATTCCGACCCAAAAGAAAGCAAAAGCACCACGCACCAGCAGACTGCAAGCGATTGAGCTGCCCATTCGAGCGTGTTTGTTGTGATTGGGTTTACACCATCGCACCGTTTGGAAGCTTGGAATGTTTGGCAATATTTGACCAACCTTCAGCAAGCGCTTCGGATGGGTAGGTCGCTTTTAGGCAATGCAGTTTGGTGCAACGCAGTCCGAGGGATAGAGTTAAAGAAAACATCGCACCAACCAAGAGACAGGAGAAAAAGAACTGCCAGCAAATGGTAGCACAAACATGGAAGGCACACATTGGGACATCCTTCGAAAATAGCTAACAAGTGGTTCGATTCATCGATTAACCGTGTCTGACGGACGGTTGTACTGAAGTCTGTTCGTTTCTAGTCTCTGTGTAGCCTAATGCCGGAACGGGAGCGATTACAAAGCCGGTCCGTAACACGCTTTTGGTCACCCGTCTACGCAATGCGGCGTACATGGAAAAGAACTAAACCATCACACCTCGCATTATGTTGTTGATTTTAAAGGCGGTTTGTTTGGAATAATACACCACATAAACCATTTATTAAGATACCGAAATGGGTTCATTATATAAGCATTAAACACCAAACCAAAAACAGGAGATGCTTACAAAGGCAGAGCGTTGGAGATGCTTTCAGGCAAACATGATAAATCTCCGGAGTCCGGCGTGTTTGGTAATGCATTGGAGAAGTCACCAACGTGAATGGGTGATTTGCATATCCGGTAAAAGTTTTTAACGTGATGAGGTAGATTCAAATGTAAAATAAAACGTCAAACAAACCATTGCTTCAAGCGGTTGGTGGGCTTCTAAAATCAAGACGACGATTTAAAATGTCATCCAAATTATATTACATTTACTGTACATCAAAAATCATTTTGAAACTTCTCTCGAATGTTTGTGCGATCAATCTGAATCCCGTACGGGCCATAACGATCCGAGTGTGGTCTCATTAAATGTGCTCGAACGTAAATCATACCATTTTGTGTAAGAAAAATCGTTATCGTTTTCCCTAATGATTGTAATTTGAAGAATCCAGTTAAAATCCCTCACACCAAAATGTAGCAAAATGCATGTGGTGGAAACTGCCCGCGGAGAAATAAAATTTAAAAAAAAACTTCTATCCACAAAGCTTCGGATGCCCATTAAATCGTAATTATCCTGTGTGGAGCTTTCTGTGTTTTTTTTTTTGTTTTCTTTTCCTCTTTCTCTCTCGGCAGAGATCGGGGCGCGAAATCCGATGGCACGATAATGAAGCGACCGTAACTAGAATCATTAAAAACTAGTAGAACATATCCCGGGGCAGCAAAGACTGATGAATCTCGACCAAGAATGTCTGAGCCAGTCCTTTTCGTCCCGGGCGGAATGGATAGTAAGCTGGTTGTGGGTTGAAATTACATTGACCCACTTAGTCTGGCTGATGTATTTATTCCTTTTTCTCCTGCAGTTTCGTCTTCCGATGTTGAGAATCGAGAGAGCGCACCAACCAACCAACGAATCAGCGAAATACCATGCAAAGGCAGAAGTACTGCCTGAAATGATCACACACATCGTAGAAAAATCATTCCGGGGGAAAAATCTCATAAGGAACCGTGGAGTGATCGTGGAAAAATGGAAATAAGTTTTTATTTTTCGCTAGCTTTTAGCATGCTTCCGTGTCAGATAGCAAGTATTTATGCTTACAATTAAGACATGAAAGTTTTTTATTGCACCAAGCAGTTAGTAACGGCCATGGTGGCAAAAGTCAGTCGCGTGTCAATGGTGAATTAGTTTTAAAAGGTTTTTGCTTCCATTTTCCAGATTTCAAAACATAATTTGTAATAAAACGCATTACCTAGACAAAGTGTCTCTTGATATGTTTCTATTTTAATTTATCCTAATAAAGCTTAATTTTGTGTATTACTGCACATGCTGTCTGTTATTGTAAAATAATTGTAAAACCATTTTTGAAATGAAATATAAAAATAACATCCGCTAGTAATCATGTGGAATAAAACGTAGAGCTATTCAAATGAATTTTACAAGCATTACTACTACCATCTGGTTGTCAAAACTTATAACCAGATCAAATGTTTCCTACGCTGCATACCTTTAGGCGCTTACATTCTGGTAGAGCAATGCTTCATGTTTTAAAACACAAACACGATTGCATACTTTAACTGCGCAATTCTGCAATGCGCTTGAAAGTATGCAATGTGCATGGCATGCTTTGATACTCTTGTAGATTTTATTATATTTATTAGCTACAAGTTTTTTGTGTGTTATACTGAACGTGTGTTATTTAACATTTAAACTATGCACTTCTTTATATTCTTCTCGACTCGGTTGGGTAAATTAACATATAAATGTTTACTTCAATCTATTTAGCTACCATATTTTTGTAGAATAGGTTTACAAAACCTTTAAAAAAGATGTAGTATAATAAATACAACATTTTAATGTGGAAAATAAAATTATTTCCAGTAATTTTGTTTCATCCAACCAGCACGTCCATTATTGTACGATACACCAACAAATACCCTTGTGGTTTCCTTTGCTCAAATAAATAAACACGCATGCTTAAAATTTCATTTAGTATCCTGTTTTGTTTTGATCTTGTTCGATTCGTGACGCGTTGTTCCATCGTCCGTTTGGAAAACAAAATATAGCCCATTAAAAGCCGCTGGTTACCACCGCGCGTATTACGTGCTGTACGGCGCGCTTCTTGGAACGGACACCAAAAAATCCAGTTTTCCAACCGGACATCGTGACGTAACGAAGCATAGCTGACCCGATGACTTGCGCCGAGAAGCGGCCCTGCTGCTGCGAGCCAGACGATTCATCTTTTCAATGGCCCATGAATGAACTCATGCTTTTGTCTTGGAAGTGTTAAGCCCCGCGTGCGGCTGATCGTGACTTTGAGAAGATGGTTGGAATCTTTGCTTCTCCAACAACAACCGAGCCTCATCGTGAAACATGATAAATCATTCATCCAAACGACCCTTAAATGACCCCACCGTGCATGGCGTCTCGTAGCTAAAAAGTGACGTCATGTTTACGAATCAGGAAGCAGGTCGATATTTTTGTCCTGAGCACTACGGCAAAGGTAGTGCTAATTGTGTCGATTTGCAATTTTTTTCATGACATCCATGAGTGGTAGATTCGGGGGGGTCCTATACATTACAGAAAACCGGCAGTAATCGTATCAACCATCGGCAGCTTCTTCGTTTGATCACGATCAAAGAGGAATGCTTTATCACTTCCCAACGCAAATAAACTTAATTGCGTTGTTTCAACGGCACTGGCGATGTTTTCAGAACCATATCACAGAGACACCACCCTTGGTTTGTTGGGGTTTCGTGTGGGGTTTGTTCAAAAAAGGCAACAAACAGCACGTAAAAGCCATAAGTAATTACCTAATTGAAAATAAACCGAACCAGCCAGGTAATCACCGGCGACGGTAGTTGGAAGTACGGTAATAAGCAGCACCAACCAACAGTGGGAGAGGTTGCCTAATTCCTAATGGAATTGCTATCGCATTCCCATAAAAACTTTACATTAACCTTATCGAACCAAATTTTGCATTTGAATCGTGATGATTTGGACCTGATGAGGTATTTTCAGCTTACTTTTCTGAGTTGTTCTGTACATAAACAATCCATTTCTATTTGATGCTATAAATTGATTTGATTTTTCATTTAACGTCAATACTGTTTATTTAACGGAAAAATCACAATTTTGCAATACACATTCATCCATCACGAACAGACAGACAGCAGCATCCTCGAAATAATCCTCGTCTGCAACCATCGCCCACGGTTTCCATCGCAAGCCCGAACCCACCGTGTCGAAGGATTGCGCTCGCCAGTGTCAAACATACCTGGAATAACGTCTCAATCAAGCGCTGTGTAAAAGCATATCCCAATCTCATTATTAATTTGTTTAACAAGAAAAATAAACTTTTCGCACAACGTGGCGCGTGGGTTTTGGGAGTTTGGAGGCGAATGCAGCTCAAGCTTTATCCCCCATTAGGGGGAAAAGAGCGACCGAGCGACGAAAACCATCTGGGGAATAGATACCGGAATGTTTAGACGAGGATTTGCGTTCAATAGAAAGGTTTTTTTTCCGTTCGTGTTTGAGTTTGTTAGCACACCAACATGGCTCGAATAGCCTCATTTTTGTTCCGTGGGTGGGTGATTATTGATCCTTGGTTTATTTTTTGTTGCTTAAAAATATCCTGCGATGATTCGCTTGTATGCTGCTGCTGTTATGGCACCGGAATTTGGACAAACGAGAGCTTATAGTAGATATCATTAGGATGGCTTTGCCAACGAAAAAAAAAAAGAACAACTAAAGAAGCGACAGGATGGCATGGCATCAACTAGGAGAAAGGAGAACAAAGAATTGGCTAGACATGGTGGAAAGTATTTTTGAAATGGTTCCAACAAAATATCAAAACTTTGTGCACAGAATGGAAAGGATATCATCAATCAATGAGCAACCTTTATTTAGAACTGTGTGGAGATTCTATTCACAAAAAAAAAACGTTCGCTGTTCTAGGGATTAGTATTCTTTACACTGTTTTTACAGGGACAAACAAAAACTATGCAACAAATAAAAAGGAATAAACTATTTCTGAGACAAATCATGAGTCTGCATTTCTACACACAATCACTCGAAAAAGCGTCCTATCTTTTTCGTTATTTGGGAAATGTCACATCGATTACATATCACACGAAATGAACCAATTCAGTGTTCGCTCGAAAGTTGATGAGCTTTGTCGTGTTCGGGTCAGCTCATCTGACATCAGCAAACAGCAAGCAGACACATACAAAAAAAATCCCCAGCACATGCAATGCAATGACTCTCGCGCGTCAGGAAACAAGGTTGTCCAATTTTGCCATCAATCAAACTAGACCAAATCATAACCGATAGCTGGTGCTGCTACCGCATACAGCTTTTCTAGCAAATGCAAATGTGCGCGCAATAACAGCCAACCCACCACCCAACACCAAGCCTTATACAGCCTCAGAAAGCCATAGAAAGTGAGGAAATGTGGTGAGAAAAAAGGCACAAACAAACCAGCGTGTGGGCTCATATTTCCTCCGGCCTGCTGCCGTCCCCGAGGGAGAAAACGAGGATAATGAAAACGCCGGCCCCAGGCGCGACGACGGGTGGCACCGAAACCAGATGAAACAATTCAAAGCACGTACCACCAGCAGCCAGAAGCCAGCATATCTCGTTGCCTCATAAGTGTACGAAGCGAAACTGAGATGACCACCGCCGGGGTACGTATGTGTAGTAGAAAAAAATTGAAGCTCCCGGGCAAAACACAAACTGCAACACGATCACTGCCCAGCAGCCAGCCAGCGACTTGAACGCGGGTTCTTATGTTTAGTTTTTGCCTTACTTCCAATTGGTGTAATGTACGCGAGCGCGCGCGCCCTCGGATCGATATGCGTAAGAGCGAGTAATAATAGCGCGGAATGGTATTTCAAAAAACAAAAAAAAAAAAGCCTCATAGAAGGAAAGTGAAGCCCACGCATGCTTCATACAATTAAGAAATGAGGTATGCAACCACATCATGATCACAATTGAACACTCACTCGGCTCTTGTCAAACGGGGACGGAGGTGTGGATCATGCCTTGCTGTATTTTGCCGACTCAGTCCACAACATTGGGCCTTTTTTTGTTGTGTTTCGTCCCGGATTCGCGTCTAATAAGCTCGCCGCAGCATGTCGCAGCATTAAAGACGAGCCCCAGCCCACCAACCAACCACCCGGCTCGCTGGCTGGCATCATTTCGTGCTGTAATGGATGCGGTGATATCGATCGATCGAAGCTGGCAAATAATTCAAAACCAATAATCTTGACGCAAGAAAGTGCCCACACTAATGGCACTCTGTGGCTGTAATCAATGCACGCGATGCAAGGAGGAGTATGCATCCAAATTTTCTCACCCACTCGGAGGATGTGAAGAAACCCTCACACACAAAAGCTATTTCTGGTAGTGAAATGCTGCATGACGTACATTTGAGTACGCAACAGGCAATAGACACAACCAAAAAAAACACTTGCCAAACATTAAGAAAAAAACAAAACTTCCGATTTTACGGTACATGCGTTTTGTTTAGCTGTTAGCTTTGGGGGAACAAATGTGTTCGCTGTTGAGATGTGATACAATCGACACATTGTCGGGTGATAGGGCTAATGACGGGTTAGTAATGTGTGTGGTAGTGTGGATGAGTTACGAGCCTGAGCATGGAACAAATCGAAAAGAAAGACTTTGTGGTTTTCAATATCAATTCGGGTCCCTTAAAAAGCTACTTTTAATGTGCATTTCAATATAGAACGATTGCTTTGCCTTGATTAAATAGACAAACTTAGGACGGTGATGACAAATAAACTATTCACGATTACTCGAAGGCTTAAATATTGCTCGATTATTTCGTCTTACGGCAATCAGATGAGAGCTTGGTCATGATTATCGTAAAATTAAACGTTTTGCTGAGCATAAATAATCAGTTTCTTCCCGTCTTGAAATGGATAATGTTCCTTGTGATAAAAAAAATCTGTTAGTCACTGCTGCACTAGAGACACATATAATTTTTTTTTGTTTAAGTATAAAAATCACAGTACGAGCAAATCTTTCATTCCAGTTCCTTGACTCTTTTGACCTCTTTTGACTCTTTTGACCTCTTTTGACTCTTTTGAAACCAAACAGCTAAAAAGCTTTGCTAAAAAAGGAACGAAAAATTATTCTAAAAAAAGGATAGTTGAGAGGATCGCTAGGACACAGGGCTGTCAAATGACAGTTTATTAAAATATATCTTTTTTATGTATACTTTTAAGTTGCCTGACAGCATTTAGTGCGAATTAACACTCTACACAATGTGGAGAATAAAATGAATATTTTGACTAGACTTTTAGAACTGGTTAAAAGGATTTTAACAGGTAATTTTCATAATATAAATCTCTTCTTATAGGAATGTTCAAGCTCACAACCAATATGGGATCTCCAGCCTCCAGTCTAAAATAAGCCTGGGGGTGATTTATTTTATTTACTTTATTTTATTTATTTTAGGTTGATATTTTGTCTGCCTCGTGGGCTACACAAAAATTGTCTTAGGAACTAAGGATGGTGAGGAGGATGATAGGGGAGTTGAAAAAATTGCACACGACACTAACGAGGATGCAAGGAAGTGGAGTCACGTAGACGAGAACGAAAATGGGACACAAAGACATTGGAGTCGAGCAGGTGGTACGCGTTCTTGAAGGCCGATAGCGCTCTCGCGCTCGAGGGATGATTGACAGAAGAGAAGGAACATCCAGATCATTGGAGAGGAGACTTGCAATAAAGCATGATCGGAGGTGAGAGTGTCGGGCTTCTATAGAGTCCAGCCCAAGAAGCCGACAGCGTACAGGATAGGATGGAGGGGTCAGTTGATAACCTGCAAGGAAGCGACCAACAGCTACTCGGGTGAATTTTCGCTGCACCTTCTCCAGCCTGCCTGGCCATTGCCGTCGAGCCCGGGGGAGACCAGACAACGGCGGCGTAGTCCAAGGTGGATCGGACCCAGCAACAGAACAAAGCCTTCAGGCATAAGGGATCTCAAAGT